>NC_083224.1:106315860-106976646 GCF_032191835.1 Heteronotia binoei
AATGCGCTCTGCTAATGAGCTCTGGTACCTCTTTTTCTACAAAATGACCCCTGTATGCATGTATCAGCTAAAGTTTATGGACTGCTTTCAAGCTCAGACCCAGGTAGAGAGTATTACAATAGTCTGGTCTTCAGGTTGCTGTGCCTCACTCCTGATAGTAACTAAACTACAGCATTCTGTATCAATTGGAGTTTCTGAGCTGACTTCAAGAGCAGACTCATTTAGAGTACATTACAATTGTCTAGTTCAGAGGTGTCAAACATATGGTCCACAGGATGAAACTGCCCCCTGTGGGGCTTCTATCTGACCTGCAAACAACTGGCCTTTGTCTGCTTCTTGCTTCCTGCTGCTCGCTTTTGCCTAGTTCTCTTCTCTCCTGCTTGCTGATTCACAGAGGAGAGAAAGAAAGCCAAGCCTCCCTTCCCCTGATTGGCTGAGTGCTCCTCTCTCTCCTCCCCCTCCTTTGAGGAGGAACTGAGGCATAAGGAAAGAAGGAGAGGGAGAGGGAAAGAGAGTTGGAGTCCCATGGCAGCTTTAAGTCCAACAAAGTTTTACTCCCAGTATAAGCTTTTGTAGGGCTTTTTTTGTAGAAAAAGCCCAGCAGGAACTCATTTGCATATTAAGGTACACCCCTGATATCATCATTGTTTCACACAGGGCTTTTTTTGTAGAAAAAGCCAAGCAGGAACTTATTTGTACATTAGACCATACCGCTGATGCCAAGCCAGCCGGAACTGCGTTCCTGCTCAAAAAAAATCCTGAGCTTTTTTGTGCAAACACTTCTGTAGAGGGAGAGAGATGGAAGAGTGAAAAAGCCAGAGAGAGCATGAGAGAGAGAAAGAGAGATCCCCCTTTCCAGTTCTAACAGACAGAGGGAAAAGAAACCTAACAGCACAGCTTGTTGTGCATAGCAGAGTCCCCTTTTTTCTCCAATCAAGAGACTCAGCAACAGAGGTGTAAAGAGAGAGATATGCAGGTCTTTTATTATTTTCACATTGATGTGGGAAGGAAAACAATCCTTCACCCTTCTTTCACTCTTCCTCCATTTTTCTTCAGCTTTCCTTTTAAAAACATAGCATATTTATACAATTTTCTGAAAACAAAGCAAATTCAGCTGCTTGGCTACGAAGCTCCCACTCTCAGGTTCTAGCCTTTCCCTATTGGCTTAAAGAAACCCATCTCTATCAGGGTGAGGTAATTCCTTAGGGATTTCTTTGTTCTGTGTTTCCAACCTCCTGCCTTCCTGGCATCTAGCATTTCTGTGCTTAGGTGTTCCTCTAAGAATGTGCAGATGGCCAAAAGATGTTGCGCAGGGTCTTTGTTTTAGATTTTTGGCTTGGTTTCAGAAAATGTGTCAGTAAGTAAAATCTCTACTGCGTGGGCATGATGGCTCCTTCAGGCTAGGGGGTCTTTCCTGAGGGAGGGAGAAAAGTTCTCCTTATCAAAGGATGTTTACAGAACAGATGGTGATACTACATTTCTGATAAAGAGGCTTCCTTCATATCTAATATGCTTAGCAAAGACTCTAATAGAAGCCATTGTTCTTTGTTCCCCAGACCTCTTAAAGGCACTATATACTTTAAGGCAAGTTATGCAAATATAATACTTTCAATGTAATGATAATGATAATACTTTGAAGGTAATGTTAAGACCAGTTAGTACAAATGAGTTCCATGATCAGGATTAGTGCAATTCTATCTGGCACCCTGTCCATGTTCCAGTGAAAATCTGAATCTACATTCTACAGCTTGCAAACTTTATTAGTGGTAGGGAGCATAGGAGGGAGGGGAGAAAGAGAGAGAGAGAGATCTCCCTTTCCAGTTCTAACAGATGGGGTTTCATTATCAGTCGCAATTCAGTTTCTCTTTCTAATCTCGCTTTGAAATCCGTTTATAAGACAACTGCTACTCTTAAGTCAGCAACTGAATACCCTGGAAAGTTAAAATGTTCCCCACTGGTTTTTGAATGGTTTGGTTTCTAAAAGCAGTAGAAAGAGGAAAAGTCTAGTAAAGACTAACAAAAGTCGTGGTACGGTATGAGCTTTTGTGAGTCACTCCCCACTTTTTCAGACATTTCCATTTATTCTTTGCATCCTCCTGGACCAAACTGAGACTTTGGTTTCCTGTCTCATTATCAATGCTGATATCTGCATGCCTCCTACCCCTCTGCATATCACACCTAATCTAAGCAACCCTGCTATTGCCATTCAACATCTGAAATCATCTTTATGAAGTCTATAGTTCTGGCACCTTATGTTACATTTTATGGCACACATGGCCTGGCCAGACAAGATGACAATTATGTCAGAGCTGGCCCTTGTAACAAATGAGTTCAATACCTTTGGTCTAGTCTCAAAGTCACCCTGGCATGGATCCACATAACCAGATCAGTCAAGGCAGAGGTTTCATCTTCCAGTTTAAATGAAGATGGAAGAAAGTATTTTTGTAACTGCATTAATTTTCTATGTCCAGTATAATCCCTAGGCTCCTAACTGAATCAGCAAGGGTCAGCTGAACCCCATCAAACAGAGGAAACACAATATCCATCAGAACCTCACCCTTCACTGACAGTATTACCTCTATCTTGTCAGGATTCAGTTTTGACTTGTTCGCTTATAGCCATTTAACAACAGCAGAGCATTCTCAGTTTTACATTATTATTTTTCCCCTGGTTGTTTCTTCAAGAGCTTTGTATTTAATTTTTTTTTAGACTGAAATGAACTCACTTCCAAAGCAAATTCTTTTAAAAATATAGATGTACTAGTAATAAAGTCAGTTTTCTGTTGTTCTTTCTACAGGTGGCTTAGCTGCTGTGATATACACAGATGCTCTGCAGACTGTGATCATGGTGTTTGGAGCTTTGGTTCTCATGTTCATAGGTGAGAGGAAAGAAATGTGTTGCTTATTTCCTTTAGCTGACAGGGTGATACATTTAGCTTCAAAAACCATATGGTTCAATACTATCTATATTGAAGAACAAACTACATATCAAATTGTTCTTAATAAACTAACTAATATAAAGATATCTATAAATTTACTCAATTTATAGCCCACCTTACTTGCTGAAACCCAAGGTGCACTACAAAATGTTAAAATAATTATGTATATTAAAATGGCATTATACAAGCAATGAACAATGTAATAAAACTGGATTGCAAAATTAGGAAACAATGCAATAAAAGCAGTACAATGCATACATGCAATTAAACTGCTTAAAATTTATCACAACCATTAAAATTATATCCCTATTTCCTTTATTTAAAAAATCCCCTTCTGAACAATTCCATTTTATGCATTTACAGTGTGGGAGTCTTCTTGATCTCATCAGATAGGTGATTTCAACAAGTAGGAGCTGCAACAGACAATACCCTGGTCTGTGCAGCTATTGATTCTACCCATTTGCATGTTGCCCCCCAAGGTCAGAATAAGAGTCAGACACAATGCGTTGGAATAAAATTGGGCCACTTTATTAACTAACAGCATAAACAGCAAGGGTACCCCACCAGCAGCCTGGTCAGGGCTAGGGGTCACCGCAACCGCTCCCCTGCCATTAACGGGCGAGAGACCCAGCCCCCAGCCAGAGCTGAGCGACTCAGCTCCCTCCAGGCAGGCCCAGCAGGGAGGCACGCACCAGAGGGCCCCAAACCCAGACGCACGTCTCGCAAGAAAGGCACCCTCTAGCCGAGCCTCCTGGACAGTCTGCAATCTCCAAACCCGGGTCTCCAAACCCCAGGTTGTTCATGCCAGACCCCAAATTCCCCGAAAGGGGGATACGTCACAGTCCTCCCCTAGCCGCATAGTATCCTAAACCCCAAAAACCTGCCACTACTAAGGCCAAGTCTCTACTTAGGGCTTAGCGCCTACCGGGAGGCCCAAAGCCACCCGCAACCCTTGCTGCAAATCTCTCAGGAAAAGCATATTACTCTTTTCCAAGAGATGGACCCCATCCCCTCTGTAGAGGCCAGGACATCTTACCAAAATATCCGGATGGGGCAAATATTGGCCCAACCCCCCTTCCAGCACCTTTTTAATCTCCTTGTTAGCCTTATACCTGGCCCTTTCCATAACTGCGGGGTCCAAAGCACAATGCCATACCAGGCGGGGCAGCATGGCTGACCACACTATGATGGTCCCCGGCCATTGCTCCCAAATGTGCTGGAAATCATCACGGGCTTGCCATACCAAGGCCTTGCCCTTCAACAACCCCAGATCATTACCTCCAAGGTGAACAATTAAGATCTGAAGAGGAGGACCCGCTCTATAATTGAACCATAATGGCAGCAAGCCCGGCCACTGAAGGCCCCGATGCCCCTGCCATTCGATAATGGCATGCTGGCTGAGTCCCAGCTGAGAGCCAACCGCAGTTCTCTGTGCCTGAAGAGCGGCCCAAAACACGTGTCTATGGCCGCAGATGAGAACTCGGCTCCGGCTCCTCTGGCCAGGAACAGCAGCATCTAAAGAGAAAAAACAGTTAACACAAACAGAACCAATAACATTCCAACAACCAAAGTTACTCACGGCCTGAGAAAAGGTTGCACATAGGCCTTATAGGCCAATGAACGCCACCAACCCAGCCTCAGAATAGAAGTAGCAGGATACTCATCAAGCCACGTAGAATCGAAGGAAACACGGGACTCCATGTATCAACCCTGGGACCGGCCTCTCTAGACCACCCCTCCAACATCTTTCGCAGACAAAAGTCTGCTGTGTCTTCCCTATAACCCAGTGCCTTGCTGGCAAAAGCCAACGCGGACAGGCGCCCCCTAATGGATCACACTGCCAACCCCTTACTCTCAGCAAAACACAGTAATGGAGTAATTCCTCCACTGGAAGGGGCCACACCCTGCGGTACCCTACCTCAGCCCTAAAGTCTTCAAACTGCCGCACAGCCCGTTCGTAAGACTTCCGCGTGCTAGGCGCAATGGCTAGACCTATCGCTCTGCAGGCTTTGGCTCTCCAATCAGCCATAGCTCCTGGGGCATTGGCACCTGTCTGCCTCTGGGGCCAGCAGATAAAATCTCTCCATCTGTTTACGTCAGCCACCCCATTACTTACCCCAGGAACATGTTTGGCTAAAAACAGAATATTAAGTCGCAAACAACGCAGAGTGAAGGCCCTCACCAATCTCATAACCCACCCAGATTTGCATGAGAGGGAATTAATGACGTGGACCACTGCCATATTATCACACCAAAAATGAACGGTGTGATTGGCCATATCCTTTCCCCACAGCCAAACTGCAACTAAGATGGGAAAGAACTTGAGAAACGTGAGATCCCGGTTCACCCCTACCCTTGCCCACGAATCAGGCCAGCTAGTCGCACACCAATGTCCACGGAAATAAACCCCAAAACCCAAGGAACCAGCAGCCTCAGACATGACTTGGAGCTCAGCCTCAATTCCTCCCCCCAAAAGGAGACTCCATTAAAAGACTCCAAAAATTCCTGCCAAACCCTCACATCATCCTTCATGCTGCAGGTAACCCTAGTTCTGTGCTGAGGCAGGCGCAACCCTGCCATAGCATCACACAGTCTATTAAGAAAAGCCCTTCCAGGAGCGACAACTTTGCAGGCAAAGTTGAGGTGCCCCACAAGCTACTGCAATTCCAACAGAGTAACATTCTTCTTAAGAAGAAAGGTACAAATCCTAACCCTCAACTCCGCTATCTTCTAAAGCGGCACCCTTAACAACTGTGCTATAGTGTCGATCTCTATCCGCAAAAAGGTCCGTCATCTCAGGAGCTAAGGGAACCCCAAGTTCAGCTACCAGCTCAGCAAAACCAGCCAGCAGCTGCCCACTCAGCCAGCTCCTAAGCAATCTTGTCCCTAACGACCTGCTCCAAACCTTGAACTGACTTAAGGTTTCCAGACATAAACTGAACTCGAGACCCCTGAAAAGGGATCCTAAAACCGAACTTAAAACCCTCCAACAAATACGAACGATCAGCCCTCCAAGGATACCTGCCGCTCAAGAGGTCCCACCCTTATCGGGCTGGGGCCTTATCTTGGCCGGAAAGCTTCCTCCATTCCCCTCAGGCTTCTATGCATTCCAATGCCCCCGGATTTTAGGGCAGTCATCAAAAGAGTGGGATCCCCCACACATGGGGCACTTGTGCTTAAACTGGCACACTTTCTTATTGCATACTCCAAGGGCTCTGAATTCCCAGCAGAGCAAGCGGGGTTGAACTGCCTGCCCCGCTGTACCACGGGGATAGTTTGATGCAGCAGAGGCAGAGGTGGACAACCTATTTACCAAGTGACCGCTATCTGAGCGATCACCCAGATTAGGCCTAGCCGGGGACATCACCTGCAGCCAAAGCTGCTGATGAATCCGATCCCATTGAAGAGACGGATACAGGGCAGCCCTCATCTGAAATTCCTGGTCATATTGTAACCAGGCTGGTCCGCTAAAGGCCGTATAGCCCTTGTAAATTATATCCAGATACTGGAACAAGGACGCCACGTGCCATGGCTGCGCCCTGGCGATCACCCCAGCATAAACACAGAACCCAGGAAGCCAATTTGCCCAGGTCCTGTCCACCTTTCGCTTCTTCAACTTCTCCTTCTCTTTCTCATCTAATTCCTTCTTATCCTTTTTCTCCAATTCACGATAGAGAAGAGAAAAAATGTCCACATATTCCCCTTTTAAAATTTTTTCCCTGGTGGCAGGAAGCAGATGATCCCCAAGCGGTAAAGCAACCTCCCCAAAGGGCAAGGCTGCAAAAGGCACCACCCCATAAGGAGAAGGTGCCCCCATAACTGGTCCCGCCAAGTTCATCTGCCCTGCACCTGATCCCCAACAAGGTATGCATACCTGTCCATGCCCAATTTTGCGGTACTCACACCCCGGAAGACGCAGGCACCACAGTATTCACTCCTGAAGTACCCTGCCCAGTCGCCAAAGCAGGCCCCCATACACCCGATGGCCAAACCTGCCCAGGCCCCACCTGTAAGTTATCACAACACCTACCACCAAGACCAGCAGGAACCACTGGCAAACCAACACCGGATGTCCCAGCTGCATCCACCGTACCTGCATCAGGACCACTGAGACCGACATCCCTGCCAGGCATGACTCCACCATACCTGCCCTCAAGAATAGACAGCCTGGTGAGAATGTTAACTTGCCTTGCCTTCTTGGATTGCCTTATTCCCCCCCCCCTCACTTGGAGAAGGGATACCTGACACCTGCTCAAGCGCCCTCAGCCTGTGCAATATACTAGATTCTACTGCTGCTCCATCCTCATCCTCTGAAGATGACGGGGGTGGTGGCCTCCTAGCAGGCACTCTAGACGGTCTGGGTGCAGGCTTCTTGCCTTTAGGCTTGCCTGCGCCCATACCCCCAGCCATATTGCCACAGAATTGTCTGAGCAAACAATCACCTCCGAAATAAGAACATATGACGCTGTCTTATACTGAATCAGACCCTCGGTATGTCAAAGTCAGCATTGTCTCCGCACACCGGCAGTGGCTCCCCAGGGTCTCAAGCTAAGGTTTTTCACACCTATTTGCCTGGACCCTTTAAGTTGGAGATGCCGGGGATTGAACCTGGGACCTTCTGCTTACCAAGCAGATGCTCTACCACTGAGCCACCATCCCTCCCCAAGATGGAGAGCTGAGTCAACCTGGAGCCGGCTACCTGAACCCAGCTTCCGCCGGGATTGAACTCAAGTCATGTGCAGAAGGCTCCGACTGCAGTACTGCAGCTTTACCACTCTGCGCCACAGGGCTCTAATCCAGTCCTAAAATGGCCGCCCCACACCTACAAGAAAGGAGACTTAAAATGGCCGCTCCACTCTCTCACTAAGTAAGCAAAATGTCTGCTTTCCCTTTCCCCAGGGAAGACACACAAAATGGCTGCCACTAGTCTCTTAAATGCCCTATCTCCCTCCAAGAAAGGGCACAAAATGGCTGCCTAATCTTCCCCCAGCAACAGGACTAAAATAGCCACCAAAGGTCCCCTCCAACCCACCAAGGCAATCTGATCCCCCAAACAGCTGGGGGGGGGGGGCAGACCTGAGCCTCAAATGAGATCTTCAGGGACGCAGGCTGAGGTTTTTCACGCCTAACTGCCTGCACCCCCTTATAGCTGGAGATGCTGAAGATGTCCACCGAGCCCCTGTCCCTCCTGTCCGTCAGAGTCGCAGGTTTTACACACCTATCTGCCTGCACCCTTTATAGCTGGAGATGGTGGAGATTGACCACAGAGCCCCAGTCCCTCCAGGCCATCCTCTTCCCCAAAAATAAAAAGGGGGGGAAGCAGACCACCCCACCTCCCAAGAAAACCCCCCGCTCAGAGACCCCTGGAGCCACACAACTCACCCAAGACACCAATGACCCCTTCACAAACAGGGCGACCACCCGCAGCCCAACGCAGCTCAAACTCCCTGGGACTCAGCCAGACGTCACTGTCACTGCCGCCTAAACGATCCTCAGGCCAAAGGAACGGCCCGCCGACGCAGCGACAGGCTCCTGACCATCAGATCGGAAGAGCCTGCAACGAAGCCCCCAACGTCGTCCGATCAACGACGGAATTAACTGAGGGGAACGTGGAGCTAGCCATTAAAGCGGCTAGCCCTGCCCCTCACATTGCGCGCCCAAACGGGTGACTTCTGATTCTCCCTCCCAGGGAGGCAAACAGCACAGAAGCAGCCTAGCAGCTACGCTGCAGGCTGCAAGCTTCCAAATGTTGCCTTCAGATGGCTTTGTACAAGTGAGCAAAGCTGTTGGACTGGATCATATAAGAAAATAAATTCCTGCAGATAAATGGGTCCTAGACTTTGAAGTACTTTGTAGAAAATAACCAGCACCTTAAAATGAACTCAGAGACAAATCATGTACAGAGCAGGTGAAATAAAGCTTCTGATAGTAATTGAATTGCTGTGTTGTAGTACCTAAAGTTTACATGGGCTGGCCCTTGTAGATAATACGGATAGTATGTTACAGTCTAGCCTCAATGTTACTGTGGCATGGATCCATGTCATCAAATCAGCCAGATCAAGGTTGGGGAAAAAAGCATTTATCACAATCTCTATCTATAATTCCCTCTTGAACAATTCCATTATAAACACTCTGTGGAACAATATAAAGATAAGCGCTTTCCTGAGACAGACAATTCTACCCAGTGAGAGATGCAACAGAGAATGTTTGGGCACAGGCAACTGATGATCTTTCCCATTTGAAGACTGGCTCCTTCAGGAAGTTTTGCTCAAATGAGTGAAGTTGTTGCAAAAGAGCATATCAGAACAGGAAGTCCTGCAGATATGCAGATCCTAGGCCATAATGGAATTGTAGAGAAACAGAAGTGGGAACTAGTCAAAGGGTCAAAATTACTGATTTTACTGACCAAAATCCCCCAAAACTGCCCAAATACTGTAAAAAAACTGAGAAATTATGGAACAATTTAATTTCATACTATTGATAAGTTAGTGTAACATCAAGATTTTTGCTCCAAACCAATTTAAATGGTTTTAATGTTTGATTTGTAATATATGATTTTAATGTATGATTTATAATATGTATTAATGATCTATTATATGTATTGTGATTGTTGAAGTTGTTATGCCCTGAGCCTGCTACGGCGAGGAGGGTGGGATATAAATTAAATATTATTATATTGTTGTTGTTGTTGTGTTTTAAAAGTGAAACTGGGACTTCATTAAAAATTATCTGGCCTCCAGCACCCCCATAGCCAGGCATCGCATATCTTTTTACTGAATTTTTTTTATGAAGATAGGACAATGTTCATTATAGTACAAAATTTAAGGCAAAGAAGATTCCCTTTTAAAAATAATTGTATACTGCAGATAATAAAACAGCAAACTATATTAAAATAATATATAAAATAATTATGAGAATACAACATAATTACTGTAAGGTAAGAGTTGTCTTTGCTTTTACTTTATCTTAGGGTTTTTTGCTGAAAAAAGAAATTATTAACGAACTCTGTTTCTCAACAGTTTTCTGCATGCATTTTTGCAAGCATTTCTGCCCATCTTCTTCCATTGCTTTCTCCACTGCTTCTAGCATAAGTTGTGCCGTTTTAAATCCCACCACATTCTTTCTTTCAGCAGCCCCCTTTACACATTTGGTTGTATCACTTAGCAACATTTCAGCAATCATCTTCTTGTCATTTTATTCTTGTCCCAGCTTTTTCAGTTTTGCTTCCTTCTCTTGCACACTATCCTTTTCATTAACTTCTTAAATCTGTCTAACTTCTCTGCTTTTTCCTTTTCTTTTCATTTTCCTTTTGTTCCTTCTCTTTAATGGCATGCTGTTTATCACAATATTGCTTGTGATGAACATGAGCTGCTCTTGCCATCTGTAAAAACTCTTGTGCCATATTAACATGGTATACTTTGTTTATACTGTCAGCATATGCTTGCTAGTAAGACTTCAGGCTGGAGTCTAATGCAAATGATAGTTCATGATCTGTGACAGTTCCTGACAGCTTCCCTTAACAGGTGCATACCAGTTCTGTCCAGAGTACATATGCCTATGCAGAATAACTCAGCACTGTGTGCTGATTGGTGCTTGTGTATAGCTATATGTATATAACTGGGGAAAGCTTGTACAGTGTTTTCTCTGCTCTCAAACGTGGTGTCTGGCAAAGCACTTTGTCGAGTATATACCAGAACAACTATAACTTGTATATCTGTAAATAAATGTAAATAGTTAGCACACGTTAGTGTGCTGTATATTATTAAGCCTCACAAATCCAGAGCATACCAGCAGATATGCCAACAGGGTTATGGGCCATTGCAGTCCCATATGTTGCAGTCAGAAGTGTGCATGTCCTTTTATGAAAGATTTGACTGCTGCAAAAAGAGTATTGAGGTATCAAAAAGGTACTGCTGCAAACAAATTAAGAAGAAGAAGAAGATATTGGATTTCTATCCTGCCCTCCACTCCAAAGAGTCTCAGAGCGGCTCACAATCTCCTTTACCTTCCTCCCCCACAACAGACACCCTGTGAGGTGGGTGGGGCTGGAGAGGGCTCTCACAGCAGCTGCCCTTTCAAGGACAACCTCTGCCAGAGCTATGGCGGACCCAAGGCCATGCTAGCAGGTGCAAGTGGAGGAGTGGGGAATCAAACCCGGTTCTCCCAGATAAGAGTCCGCACACTTAACCATTACACCAAACTGGCTCTCCAGTTTGGTGTAATGTTGTGCTAGACTTCAGCACAACAAGTAACACCTTACATTGATTCGACCTGGGGAGATAGAAAAGATGGAAGGTCCACAACAGGCTATGCTGTGTATGTGCATAGAGCTCTTGTATTGTGGAAATCTTTGAAACAACCACACGTCTCAACTAGCAATTGTGAAGCAGAATATTCTGCATTAAGTGATTGTGTTGCTCAGCTGGAATGGTTATATCAGCTGCTAATAGACTTGAACATGCAATGTAAATTACCCATATGTGTATTTTGTGACAATACTGCTGCTCAACAGTTGGCAAATGCACAGTGTGTCAAAATAAGAAGTAGACACATTAACATTCGTTATCAGAATGTCAGGGAGACTGTACATAGAGGTTTGATTATGTTACAGTACTGTTCTTCTGATGTAAATGTAGCAGACATGTTCACTAAATGTTTAAATGTGGACAAATTTATAACTCTGAAACAAAGGCTGGGACTCACTGCCTAAGTCTTAGGGGGAGTGTCAACATATGCTTGCTAATAAGACTTCAGGCTGGAGTCTAATGCAAATGACAGTTCATGATCTGTGACAGTTCCTGACAGCTTCCCTTAACAGGTGCATACCGGTTCTGTCCAGAGTACTTATGCCTATGCAGAATGACTCAGCACTGTGTGCTGATTGGTGCTTGTGTATAGCTATATCTATATAACTGGGAAAAGCTTGTACAGTGTTTTCTCTGCTCTCAAACATGGTGTCTGGTGAAGCACTTTGTCAAGTGTATACCAGAACAGTTATAACTTGTATATCTGTAAATAAATGTAAATAGTTAGCACACGTCAGTGTGCTGTATATTATTAAGCCTCACAAATCCAGAGCATACCAGCAGATACACCAACATATACATGATATAAATTTTCTTTGACCATCAGGTAGGCATTCAAAATTCTCTCTGACATGCTGGCCCTTTCATCAGCCAAAATGCATCCTTGAGTTGAACTAAAGAAAAAAAAAGTGTCATCGTGGTTCTCCCAAAAAGCAATAACGAAAACAAAAAACCCCCACAAATTGCATTCACAAAGACAAAGAAATACTGACTTTACTGAACAGGTTTTTTTAAAACCTGATTAATGATCAAGGTGAAAAAGCAGATGTACTGGAATTTTCCAGTATGTTGAACTGAACCCAGAAATTAGTAAGTCACTAATGAAGTGACTGTGTTTCTGACAGTAATCAAGCTGCAATGCTGTATAGCAGCTGAAGTTTCTAAGTTTTTCTCAAGACATGGTCAGCTAAAAGTTTCTGACAGTTTCTGACAATAATCAAGCGGCAACGTTGTGTAGCAGCTGAAGTTTTTAAGTTGTCCTCAAGACAAGGTCAGCTAAAACCCATCAAAGGTGGAAAGTATAATACCCTCCAATACATCAGACATCCTTAGCAACATCACCTCCACCTTGTTGGGATTCAGTTTCAACTTTTTCACCTTTAACCATTTGATTATAGTGGCATGGTAGTGGTTTAGGACATCTACAGCAGCATTCCTTCTCTGGACAAAGAATATACATCTGGAAGCCATCAGTATATTGACAATACCTAAATCCAAAACCATGAATGATCTTCCCCAAGGGCTTTACATAAAAATTTAAAAACATAGGAATTAAAACTGTTTTGTGGAACTCCACAGGACAAGTCCCACAGTGATGACAAATGGTCTCCAACAACAAGCATCTGGATCTAATCTGTATAGAATTATTTAAAACATTCCACAGCATATCCCCTGGTACCTACCCCCCAAAGGTCTTAATTGGATGGCATGGTCCACTGTATCAAAGACTACTGAAAAACCCAGTAATAACAAAGAAGTACAGCCCTTGTCTACACTTAAAATGAGATCTGAATATTCCATACTCCAAACACAGATAAATGGGTGAAGGGCAGATGTGTCATTCAAGAAGATCTTAAGTTACTCTACCATCACTCTTTTAGTATAAAGAGAAATATAAACTAAGTTTTCTCTGCCTTGTCCGTCTTTCCAGGCTCTGGTCAGAAGCGTCAAACTCATTTGCTACAAGGGCCAGCTCTGACATAAATGTCACTTTGTCAGGCCAGGCCATCCTTTAGTCATAAAACCGAAGGTGTGGTGGCAATTTCCGGTGTCCTGATTCATTGCAGTCACTGGGACTGTACTGCACCAAGTATTGGCTGACACTCTGTCTGTCGCCGCTCCCCCCCTGTCATTGGGTAGCCTCTCTGTGATCTGCCTGATCTGTCAGGTCAGAACCTCATCAGAAGGCCACTGACCTTTGAGCAAGACAGTTCTCTGCTGAGAGGTTCTCATGGAGCCTTACTGATTACTACTGCCTCTCCTCAGTCCATCTCCCACACCAAACAATGCTGCCACTGTTTTGCCACCTCCAACTAACACTCCCCGCCAAAGTTACACTCACCCAGTACCGCCCCCCCCACCACGCCCCTACTGTTCAGAAGCTGAAGTATATATATTCTATTTATAAATATGCCAGAAACTCCTCTTTATTTTATTTATTTATTTACCTTACATTTGTATGCTGCCCTCCACATGGACTCTGGGCGGCTCACAGTCACAATACCATAATAACAATGCCTTATGGTTATAAAATCAAAAACATATAACAATTTATAATTTAAAAATTAAAAAATTTAAAATGGTGCTATAAAATTTCTTACATAGGCAGTCCAGCTTCATTATAGTTCTTAATTCTCTGTCGTGGTCTATTAGGTGTCTTATAGATGGATGATAGTACTCAGCGACATATTAGTGGCAGCTCCTCATGCATTAGTTACTGTAGACCTGCCAGAAAAGGTAGATTTTGCAGGCCCTGAGGAATTGGGAGAGATCCCGCAGGGCTCTTGTGGCCTCTTGAATTGCATTCCATAAATTAGGAACTGCCACAGAGAAGGCCCTCGCCTGTGTAGAGCATAATCTGGCCTCCCTTGGTCCGGGGATGGATAACAGATGTTGACTTCCTGAACGCAGTGGGGTAAGGTGGCCCCTTAGATAGACAGGTACTTGGCCATATAGGGCCTTAATGGTCAATATCAACACTTTGAAGCGGATTCGGTACACAATAGGCAGCCAGTGCAGCTCTTTTAGCACTGGTTGAATGTGTTCCCACCGAGGGGCAATATTCCACCTCTTCATTTACAGAACAGTCTGTGGTTGAATCCAGTGTGACCTAATATCATGCGGTAGACATACTTGCTTAAGTAACATTGAATGTCATTTAATAACTATATACACTGAAGCAAACTGACAGAAAACAGTTAAAAATATAATCAACAGACAGAAAAAGGAATATTCCATCACAACAGGGGGAGGAGGAAGTTCAGCACCAGATAAATAGACTCTCTGTATTCTATACTCAACATACTCTATACTCAAGCCCCCTTTCCACCTGCAAATAGTTTTCACTCTTTCTATTAAAATTAGGATACTATGGGCTGTTTCTTAAAGAAGTAGAAAGCCATTTGAAGCTCCCTTTTGCTTCCCCCGCATCTGCAAGTGGGAGGGGGTGAAAGGCAGGCTTCTAATGGCTGCCTACCTTCCTGGCTGTTTGCCTGTCTTCCTGTCATTTCTCTGTCTCCCTGTCTTTCTTCCTTCCTTCCTCCCCCTTTATTTGATTCCTTTCTCCCAAACTTTTTCATAACTCTCACTTTATGCATTCCTCTAATTCTTTCTCTGTCTCTCTATGTTTGGCTGTTTCTACACTTGAAAGGTGAAAGCAGCCAGGTGGGGGCTTAGCTTCTCTGAGCTGGGCTTCCCTCGCAAGGGAGGTCTGACTTGGAGGAGAACACACCCTGCCCGGCTGCTCTTGCCTTTAAGGTGAAAGCAGATGGGCAGGGCATCGGCACTGCTTCTCTAAGCACGACTCAGAGGAAAACACCTCCACAGTGTGTTCTTGGAGGTGTTCCAAGCCTCCAAGAGCACACTTTGCAGGCCTGGCTCAGCCAGAGCCTACCCAGCCCTCCTTCCATGCCGTATCACCTGCTCTCCTTGCGGGCGGGATTGTGGTAGCAGGGCAGATGTGAATGGGCGGGCACAGGACAGGTGTCAGCCTGGGGTGCCCACAGTGCTGTAGCACTCCAGGGACCATATCTCATACACCTCCAAGTTCAGGGGACTTTGCCCTTCACAAGGACATGTGCTCCCTCATGGTCCAAACAGTGGTTCTCATGCCAGCTGTTTCAGAGCAAGGTGCCCCCAGGACACTCAAATAGGCAGACACTGGGGCCAGGCTATACCCTAAAACAATATTTGGACCACCCCAAACACATAGCCGCCCTGAGCCCGCTTCGGTGGGGTAGGGCGGGATATAAATCGAAATAAATAAATAAATAAATAAGTAAATAAATAAATAAATAAATAAATCATGTGTTTGAGAGCCACAAGACATGAACGTCAGATATCTGAGAGCTGCAGGGAGGGAGGGAGAGAAAGGAAGGCAAATGAATGAGGGAGGGAGAGGTGGAAAGAAAGCAAATTTAAATGCATTCTCCAAGCTGCCAGCTTGGTTGGCTTGGGGAAGTGTTTTAAAGAGAGAAATGCCTTCTCTAAGTTGGCCAATGAGGCAGTGGGGGCTTTGAGAGCCACACAATATATGTGAAAGAACCATATGTGGCCACCCCTGTGATATACAGTGATCCAGACCTTACTTTGGAGTGTAGAGGGCAAACAGTGTTTGGACTGGGCACCACTGCATGACTTCTTGGAGGACAGTCTCCAGAGTGTGGGGATGTGTCATTTGGGGTAGTTCAAAAATTGTTTTATGATGCAGCCAGGACCAAGTCTGTCTGTGTGATTATCTTGGGGGCACTCTGCTTCAGAGCAGCTGGCATGAGAACGACTCTTTGGACAAGGAACCAGAACATGTCTCCTAGAAAGGGAAAGAAGAAGAAGAAGAATTGCAGATTTATACCCCGCCCTTCTCTTTGAATCAGAGACTCAGAGTGGCTTACAATCTCCTATATCTTATCCCCTCACAACAGACACCCTGTGAGGTGGGTGGGGCTGAGAGGGCTCTCACAGCAGCTCCCCTTTCAAGGACACCTCCTGCAAGAGCTATGGCTGACCCAAGGCCATTCCAGCAGTTGCAAGTGGAAGAGTGGGAAATCAAACCTGGTTCTCCCAGATAAGAGTCCGCGCACTTAACCACTACACCAAGTTGGCTCTCTTGTCCACTGAAAGTCCACTGAACATGGTGATGTGTACTATATGGTGGGCCACCTCTTATTTTGATGTTGAAAGTTTTCTAACCCTCCTCCGTGTTTTTGGTTGAATAAGGGATGAAAAAAGAACTGGAAATAAGGAACCATCTTCAGCCTCCTGTTACTTCTGTCAATTCTCCCTTCCTTCTGTAATAAATTATAACAAACCTGAAACATTATTGTGCAGTAAACCACTTTTATTTGTAACAATAATAATAAAAAACCCTGAAGCATTTGTATGCAATAAACCACTTGTATTTATTATTTTATTTATTATTTATTTATAAGTATAAGCATGGTGTGACAGCTCCACACAGACATACAATAGCTGACCCCACTTTGGTCCCCCAAGCTACGGGGCTGGCATGCCAAGGACCTAGCACTGGCCCTGCCCACATCCTGGACAGGCAAAATAGGCAGTGGTGACATGTGCAACACTCAGAGGCTGCCTTCCTTTGCAAAAAAATGCAGCCTTTGAGTGGCGGAGAGATGCCCCACTACCCCCTTCACCTGCCAGGGTCCTGGGCAGGCAAAAGGTGGTGCACAGCAGCAATGTGCGCACCACCACGAGGGGCTGGGGTCCTTGTCTGGGGTGGCAGGACCCATGCCCGGCACATGGGAGTAGGCAAGGTTGGAGGTGGCCTGGGGCGCCTCTCCCTACCACTCAAAGGCTGCATTTGTTTGCAAAGGAAGGCAGCCTCTGAGCGGTGCACATGTCACCACTTCCTCTTTTGCCTGCCCAGGATGCTGACAGGCCCAGTGCCGGGGCCTTGAGCACCCCAGGCTGCCCCATGTCCAATCACCCACATCTGCCCTGCTGCCGCACACCTGCCTGCAGGGAGAGCATGTGACATGGCATGGAAGGCGGGCTGGGCAGACTCTGGCCAGCCCTCCTTTCTACCACTTTCCACTGAGCCTGGCTTCCCTTGCAAGGGAAGCTGGGCTCAGAGGAGAATGCACTCCACCCAGCTGCTTTCACCTTGAAAATGAGAGCAGCCAAGCGGGGTGTGTTCTTCTCCTCCAAGCTTGGAAGAGGAGAGTGCACCTGCCCCACCCGGATGCTCTTCATGCAAGAGCAGCCAAGCAGGGTGCCTTCTTCTCCTCTGAGCTCATCTTCCCTTGCAAGGAAGGTGGCATGTACATACTGCTGTGCAGGGGGCAGGGGTCTTTGTCTGGGTCGCATCTCTCCCCTGCTCCAGGTTGTTTGTGGCTCTGCCCACTTCTCCCCGCTCCTGGAATAAAAGCCCAGTTCCAACCAGACCCAAAGCAAGCCCATTTTGGGTGGCTGGGAGTGTGTGTGTGACAGCAGCACCTTGACTGGGGTTTCAAACCCCCACCCCACCCACCTATGACTGGGCAGTCTTGAGAGACAGCTGACTTGAACCTCCAGCCTCTGTGAAGGGTGAGGACCTGCATGCTTTCTTCCTTCTTTTGCAAATGTAGATGTAAAACTCCACAAAAGGTGAGGAATTCAGTTGTCTGGAATTCTGTTCTGATCCCAGGAGAT
The DNA here is from genome assembly GCF_032191835.1 of Heteronotia binoei. Taxonomy (NCBI): domain Eukaryota; kingdom Metazoa; phylum Chordata; class Lepidosauria; order Squamata; family Gekkonidae; genus Heteronotia; species Heteronotia binoei. Next base: position 106,333,750 of record NC_083224.1, read on the forward strand.
CTTCAGGCTCTACCTGGAGGTTGGCTATCCTAGGCCTGGCAGCACCCTCTGGGTGACTTGATGCCCCTCGGCTGGCATGACTTAACTAGGCCCTGTTCAGCAGCAGTCCCTCTATGACAGCCAATGCGCATTAGCAGTTGCCAACTCCAGGTTGGTAAATTCCTGGGGATTTGGTAAATGGGGCCTGGAGAGGATGGGTTTGAGAAAGGGTGAGACCTCGGCCAGGTACCATGGCATGGAATCCATTCTCAAAATTAGCCATTTCTGCCTGGAGATCCATTGCTGCCCATCTCCAGGTGAGGGCTGTGTCATTATACCCTGCTGAGGTCGCTTGCTTCCTGCTTTTCTCAAAAAAGATGTTATAGCATTGGAAAAAGTGCAGAAAAGGGCAACTAGAATGATTAAAGGGTTGGAACACTTTCTCTATGAAAAAAGTTAAAACGCTTGGGGATCTTTAGCTTGGAAAAACTTGGGGTTTGGGAAGGAAAGAGACATCCGTGTGGTATAATGCCATAGAGTCCACCAAAGCAGCTGTTTCTCCAGGTGAACTTCTACCTGTTGCCTAGAGATCAGCTGTAATTCTAGAAGATCTCTAGTCATCATCTGGAGGTTGACAACCCTAACTGATAATATAAAATTCAACAGTGCTGAATGCTGTAGAAGGAAAAAAACAAAGGGATTCATGATTGGTTGATTTTGTACAGGCTGCAAGACCACTCAAGCAATCTAAAGTTCTTTAACTACTATGTTCTGAATACTTTTCTCATACAGCTTCCAAGAATATAGAGAGAGAATGAGAAAGGAGCCTGGAAGGGGGGGGGGGGGGAATGACAGATGGCTAAAGAAAAAAAACTGCAGAAAATGAACTTTATGTTTTTCCCTCTTCCTTTTCAGGCTTTGAGAAAGTTGGGTGGTACGAAGGGCTGCAAGAAAAGTATAGTACAGCAATACCCAGTGTCATTGTCCCAAATACTACCTGTCACTTGCCACGTCAAGATGCCTTCCACATGCTCAGGGATCCTGTCACTGGAGATATTCCATGGCCTGGACTTATCTTTGGCCTTTCAGTGCTTGCCCTTTGGTGCTGGTGCACTGATCAGGTAAAGTCAATGTTAGCCCCCCACCGTTACCCCTTCGCTTCTTGAAGAATGTTATTATTTTCCTCTAATAGAAGGTTGGAGAATGTGGCCTGTAAAATTAAACACATGGAAAATATTATGCAGGAATTAAAATTCTTTTTTTTCCTCTCAGAAAAAAAATTATGCGTAAGTTCTAAACTTGCTTCTTCCTCTTACTTTGAGAACATAGGAATTATTTCTGTTACACAGAATGTAAGCACACTTTCGATAAGAGAATTCAGTAGAAGAGTTAAACCACACCATTTGGGAAAGTAACGAAGTGCAAAATTGATCAAACTTTGTTCACAGTGGGCAGGACAATAACCCTAACTGTAGTATGGGATGTGAGGTAAGAAAAGAAAGAGAAGCCTCAGACAATCTAAACAACCATGCATTGTGAGAACAACAATTAAAATTAACAAATGATTACATAAACTATACCTTAAAAGTACAAAACTTCTTACCAGATTAATGCCATGCTAAATTAAATACACAGATATTTAACCCAGCAGTGCTGTTCCACATAGAACATAACTTTTGCTTACTGAAGAGTAAGAAGTTTTGCTTACTGAAGAGTGTCTGGATGACCAGAGCATTACATAAGCATTTGTGGAACCAAAGTCATATTCTCTTATTTACAGGGGCTGTTTCTCACAGAATTTGGAATTCTCTAAAGCTATCTGATCTAGCCAACTTAGTGTTGTAGTAATTTGTTCCTCCCTTTCTACTCTACTTCAGGTCATTGTGCAAAGGTCTCTTTCAGCAAAGAACCTTTCTCATGCTAAAGGTGGATCAGTGCTGGGTGGATATTTGAAAATTTTCCCGATGTTTTTCATTGTCATGCCAGGAATGATCAGCAGAGCTCTCTTTCCAGGTAAGATGTTATGAAGTTATAATAAAGCTTTTGGTGGCTATATAAACTAACTATAAACTTACTGCAGGGCACATGCAGTAATCTGGAGAGTTTTGCCACATCCATGTGATAATTTAAATCAGAGGTGTCAACTCATTTGTCATGAGGACCAGATCTCACTTTGTTGGGTCAGCCCATGTGTGCCATAAAATGTAACATGATGCACTAGACTAAACTTTATTAAAATGATTTCAGATTCCAAATGGCAATAGCAGCCTTGATTGGAATAGGTCTGATATGCAGAGGGGTAGTAGGCGTGGAGATATCAGCATTGGTAATGAGACAGGAAACCTTGGTCTCAGGAGGATTCAGTCCAGGAGGATGTAAAGAATAAACGGAAATAAGTCTAAAGAAGTGAGCAGTGACTCACAAAAGCACATACCCTACCACAACTTTTGTTAGCCTTTAAGGTGCTACTAGACTCTTGCCACGCCACATTTGAAACAGTGAGTGAACTCGAGGCACCAAGCATGTCTTCTGGTCCTTTTCCGGATTCCTTCACTCCACTCAGCCTGGAGGAAGTCGACAGGACCCTTGTTACTGTGTGTCCTACCACCTGTGGGCTGGATCCGTGCCCGTCTTGGCTGGTGAAAGTCAGCCAGGCGACACTACGTGAACCATTATAGGTTATTATCAACAGATCCCTCTGTGAAGGGATCTTTCCCATGCCCCTTAAAGAGGCTGTGGTTTGCTCCCTCTTTAAAAAGCCATCTGCTGACCCAGCCGAATTGGCAAACTTTTGGACGGTGTCAAACCTACCCTTTTTGGGTAAGGTCATAGAGTGGGCTGTAGTGGCTCAGTTATAATAATAATGACACTTCAGTGCTGGATGCGTTTCAGTCCAGCTTTTGCCTGGGGCCTTGGGGACGAGATGGTCCTGGTTACCCTCATAGATGACCTCCTGCAGCATCTGGATTGAGGCGGCTCAGCAGTGCTGCTGTTATTAGATCTGTCAGCCGCTTTTGATATGGTTGACCATCAGCTACTGACTAGCCACCTCATCAATGTGGGGATTCAGGGGTTCCGCCCTACAATGGCTGTCCTCTTTCCTCCAAGGTTGGGGACAAAGGGTGGTGATAGGGGAGGAATTATTCCAGAAACACCCACTTATATGTGGTGTGCCACAAGGGGCGGTTCTATCCCCGATGTTATTTAACATCTATATGTGCCCCCTTGCCCAGATTGTCAGGAGGTACGGGCTTGGGTGCCATCAATATGCGGATGACACCTAGCTCTATCTGTTGATGGGTGGCCAGTCTGGCTCCACCCTGGATAACTTTGACCTGGCATTACAAGACGTGACATCCTGGCTCAGGCTGAGTCGACTGAAGCTGAATCCGAGGAAGACGGAGGTTCTCTATCTGAGTCACAGTGGTCCAGGAAGGGAGATTCCCTTGCCGACCTTTGATGGTTTGCGTTGATACCGGCCCCTAAGGTCAGGAGCTTGGGAGTGCTTCTGGAGCCCCCTCTGACTATGGAGGTCCAGGTGGCAGCCACTGCCAAGTCTGCCTTTTTTCATCTGCGGCAGGTATGACAACTGGCCCCTTTCCTGGAGCAGCATGACTTAGCAATGGTGATCCATGCTACGGTCACCTCGAGGATAGACTACTGTAATGCCCTCTACATGGGGCTACCTTTGACCCTGACTCAGAAACTGCAGCTAGTGCAGAACGCTGCAGCGTGGTTGTTAATGGGGCTCCCTTGGTGGAAGCACATTCAACCGGTGCTGAAAGAGCTGCACTGGCTGCTTATTGTGAACTGAATCCGCTTCAAAGTGTTAAAACCCTATTGTGTACTGAATCTGCTTCAAAGTGTTAAAACCCTATATGGCCAAGGACCTGTCTATCTAAGGGACCGCCTTTCCCCATATATACCCCAGAGAGCACTGCATTCAGGAACATCTGTTATCCATCCCTGGGCCAAGGGAGGCCAGATTATGTTCTACACTGGTGAGGGCCTTCTCTGTGGCAGCCCCTAATCTATGGAATGCACTTCCAGATGCCATGAGAGCCCTGTGGGATCTCTCCCAATTTTGCAGGGCCTGTAAACCGACCTTTTCCGGCAGACCTACAGCAACGAATGCGTTACTGCCACTAGTATGTTGCTGAACACTACCATCCATCTATAAGACACCTAATAGAGCAATACAGAGAATTAAGAACTATAATTAAGCTGGACCACCTATGTAAGAAATTTTATAGCACCATTTTTAAGTTTTTAAATTATAAATTGTTATATATCTTTTGATTTTATAACCATCAGGTATTGTTATTGTGACTGTGAGCTGCCCAGAGTCTGTATGGAGTGGGTGGCATACAAATTTAAGGTAAATAAATAAATAAATAAAATAAATTTTCTACTGCTACTAGAAACCATAACATTAAAAAAAATGGCAGAACATTTTAACTTTCCAGGACATCCAGTTGCTGACCTAAGAGTAGCAGTTCTCTTACAAAGGGATTTCAAAGGGAGATTAAAAAGAAAAGCTACTGAATTACAACTAATAACAAAGCTCAAGACGATGCATCCTTGTCTGATAACTGAATTGAGACCTAGATTGCTTCTCTCATTACCAATGCCTGCTGTTGTCATTTGAGGGAGGGATGGTAGCTCAGTGGTAGAGCATCTGCCTCATAAGCAGAAGGTCCCAGGTTCAATCCCCAGCATCTCCAACTAAAAAGGGTCCAGACAAGTAGGCATGAAAAACCTCAGCTTGAGACCCTGGAAAGCCACTGTCAGTCTGAGTAGACAATACTGACTTCGATGGACTGAGGATCTGATTCAGTATATGGCAGCTTCATATGTTCATATGTTCATTTGGTGTCTGAAATCACTTCACTCTCCAACATGAAAGGACAGATGGACTCAGATTCTAGTTGTATCTGAAGAAGTGAGCAGTGACCCGTGAAAGCTCATGTCCTGACACAATTTTTGTTACTTGTTGCGATGCTTCCACTAATAAAGGTTGTAAGCTGTGATGTTAGGTTTCTTTCCCCCCCATTTGCTAAAATTGGAAGGGGGGGTCTCTGTCTCTCGCCCTTGCTCCCTTCCACTAATAAAGATTGCAAACGTTGTTAGGTTTCTTCCCTCCCCCCCCCATCTGTTAGAACTGGAAAGGTCTCTCTCTCTCTCTCTCTCTCTCTCTCTCTCTCTCTCTAGCTCTCTCTCTCTCTAGCTCTCTCTCTCTCTGACTCTCTTGGGCTCTTTCATTCTCCCTCCCTCTCTTTCTCTGAAGAAGTGTGCTTGCACAGTTTTGGGCACCATAACTTAAGACAGATATAGACAAGCTGGAATGTGTCCAGAAGAGGGCAATGAAGATGGTGAGGGGTCAGGAGATCAAGTTCTATGATGAAAAGTGGAAGGAGCTTGGGTATGTTTTGGCTGGGAAGGAGATGACTGAAAGGCAATACAATAACCATATTCAAGTATTTGAAGGAGTGTGATATAGTGGGTGGTACAGAGTTGTTTTCTGTTGTCCCAGAAGGTAGGACCAGAACCAATGGGTTGGAATTAAATCAAAAGAGTTTTCATCTAAACATTAGGAAGAACTTCCTGACAGAGTTAGTGTGGTTCCTCAGTGGAACAGGCTTCCTCAGGAGGTGATGGGCTCTCCTTCTTTGGAGGTTTTTAAACAGAGGCTAGATGACCATCAGACAGCAATGCTGATTCTATGAATGTAAGCAGATCAAGTTTGCACAGTCTCTTCTTATATGTCCAGCGAAATGCTGATCACCATTATGGGCTCAAGCAGCATTTTTTTCTTCAGGCCATTTTGACCAGGGATCCTGGAGGGTTTTGTTTTTTTTTTTTTGCCATCTTCTGGACATGGAGCAGGGGTCACTGGATGTGGGGGGTATTTGTGAATTTCCTGCATTGTGCAGGGGGTTGGACTAGATGGAGGTCTCTTACAGTTCTATGATCCTATAAAAGCTTATATTTGGAATAAAACTTTGGTGGTCTTAAAGCAGCCATGGGACTCCCTCTCCCCCCCCCCCACCACCAGCTCTTTCCTTCCACCTCATTTTCTCCCCAAAGGATGGGGAGGAGGGAGAGGAGCATTCAGCCAATTAAGGGAAAGTGTCAGGGCCCATGTCATGGCTCCTGCCATGTTTTAAGCCTAGTAGACTGTTGTCGGTTATTATTCTTTTATTGCATCTCTAGCTGGTATCAAGCCTGGGGGGGCGGGGGGTGGCAATCCTTGGGAAAGTGTGTGAAAGGCTCTAATTCTCACTAGCCTGAGAGACTTCATCCTCCCACCAACATCTGGCCTGAGAGTCTCAGAAGATAAGAGCTTGTGTTTAGATTAGACTGCTTTCTGGAATGTTTATTGTAAAGTTGGGGGAGTCTGCTCTCTGGGGTTACTTAGTGACATGTGTAACTTCTGTGCTTAGTCCTGGCAAGCCGTTCCTAAGGAAAGGGTCTTGCTCATATAACAAGTCAATAAAGCTTCACCTGTATTCGTATAGAGGAAGTTTATCTGAGTGTTACTTGACAAATCTTACAGGCTTGACTTTCTTTCTTTCTTTCCGCTGTGCAACAGGAAAGGAGAAAACTGGGCAAAAGTGAGTTGCAGTGCAGGAAGTGGATAAGAGCCAGTTGCTCACAGGATGGATAGGAACCCTGCAGGGGCCAATTCCATCTGAATGTTTTACACCACTTATTGAAACTCACCACATTTATAAATAGTAGTGAGAATCATTAGGGTTTGTAGAATCTTTCGGGCTCAAGTGCCATGTTCTACTAGAGAAAGTTTTCCTTCCAGACGTTTCGTTCTCAGCTGAAAACTTTCTCCAGTAGAACACGGCACTTGAGCCCAAAAGATTCTACAAACCCTAATGATGTTACCAGCCGTGAAAACCTGAAATCTTTGATAGTAGTGAGAATGTACTAAAACTTGATTTACCACACAACTTAAATGCTCCTTGTGGTAGGATGTATTTTGACATACATTTACAGGCAATTATCAGAAGATAAAACTATCAACACCCTGTATATGTATGGATGAAAGTGTCAGAAGAAGCTCCTAACATTTTTTATGGAGAAAATATGTCTTGAATCATGATCCCTTACTATTTAAACTGAGGCATACTTGAATTCCCCTTTGGGTTTGTTGTACTTCAAATGACAGCTGTGAAAAGTTGTTCTCTATACTTCCTACAATAAAACTTGTGTTTTCCTGCTGTAGATGAAGTGGGATGTGTAGACCCAGCAATCTGTGAGAAAGTCTGTGGAGCTAAAGTTGGCTGTTCAAATATTGCCTACCCTAAACTGGTAATGGAACTCATGCCTGTAGGTGAGAGAATTTCATTTACTGCCAATGAGGTGGCCTGGCCAGGCAGGAAATGGCCCATCCAGTGAATGGGCTAGTCCAACGATCAATTTTAAGTAAATTTCCCTTATTGTTTTCTTAGGCCTTCGTGGTCTGATGATTGCTGTGATGATGGCTGCTTTGATGAGTTCTCTCACCTCTATTTTCAATAGCAGCAGCACACTCTTTGCCATAGATATCTGGCAACGACTCCGTAAGAAGGCTACCGAACAGGAGCTCATGATTGTTGGAAGGTTTTTTCTTCTTCTTTATACCTTTATTTAGTGATCTGATTGTACTAGCAGAGCAACTTATGTTCACAGTGTGCTAGCTGCACATATGGGAGCATGTGGCTTACTTAATGCTTCTACAGGGGTTTCAGGTTGACAGCTGTCATGATCCCTTACTGATAGATCCACATGGGCAGCCATGTTGCTCTGAAGCAGTAGAACAAAGCAGGAGTCAAGTATCACCTTTAAGACCAACAAAGTTTTATTCAGAATGTAAGCTTTCGTGTGCTCTAAGCACACTTTATAGAAAAGGAATCAGGTACAGTGAGTCAGGTAAAGAGCAGAACTACATATAGCTGGCCTGGTAGGCAGTGGTTTAGAATGCAAAATGGTACAAATTTAAGATCAAATGACAGAATAGTAAAAATAACAAATTGAGCAAACCTTTGATCTGGGTAACATGAGCGTGAGAACCAGTAAAACAGTAACATATCAAAATGTGAGACTGTCTGTTAATTGGACTACTGTAACGCCCTCTACATGGGGCTGCCTCTGTGCCGGACCCGGAAACTACAACTAGTGCAGAACGCGGCGGCCAGGCTGCTGCTTGGTCTCCCAAGATGGGAACATGTACGGCCAGGGCTACGCGAGCTGCACTGGTTACCGATTGTATACCGGGTCCAGTACAAAGTGCTGGTTATTACCTTTAAAGCCCTATATGGCCGAGGACCGGCCTACCTGAAGGACCATCTCTCCCCGTACGAGCCCCAGAGAGCACTGAGGTCAGTAGGAAAAAACAGACTGACTACCCCTGGGCCAAGAGAAGTTAAACTACAGAACACCCGCTCACGGGCCTTCTCGGCTGCGGCCCCATATCTCTGGAACCAACTCCCAGAGGAGGTGCGGGCCCTGCGAAACCTTGATCAGTTCCGCAGGGCCTGCAAGACCACTCTTTTTAAATTAGCTTCTATGAACAGCTGAAGTACAATTTTACAACGAAGAAAATCCGCCATTAGCACTAACTAAAATAGCGTCAATGATAATGTTATAGTTTGTTTTAATTAATGTTCTACTGGTTTTTAAGGTCAAATTAATGCTTAATTTAATGTTCTTAATGTAATTGTTTTATTAATGCACCATTGGTTACTATGTTGTTTATTAATGTTTTATTTATTAATATACCAATGGTCATTGTGTTGTTAGCCACCCAGAGCCTGCTTCGGCGGGGGAGGGCAGGGTACAAATAAAATTTATTATTATTATTATTATTATTATTATTATTATTATTATTATTATTATTATTATTATTATTATTATTATTATTATTATTATTATTATTATTATTATTATTATTATTATTATATTATTATTATTATTTTATTATTATTTTATTATTATTTTATTATTATTATTATTATTATTATTATTATTATTATTATTATTATTATTATTATTATTATTATTATTATTAATCACTTTCTTGTTATAAGCAAGCCTGGACAAAATTGAGGGCATTTCTATTAGGGATGTGCAAAAAAAAAAAATCGGTAGTACACAGATTTGGAAATATACAGGGGGGGAAATACGGAATCCCATATATTTCTGAATTCCGTAGTCGGAATAGCCGCATATATGGTAGATGCGCGGCTATTTCCGAATATACAGCCCCATTATACCCTATGGGCCATTGAAATCAATGGCAAATAAGGTATATTTGAAGCCACCTGGAGGGGAGGGGGTTTGAGGGAGAGCCCCCAAATTTGCAGGGGACCTGCAGGGGACTCTCCCCTACAACTCTATGTACCCTGCCACACAAAACACAATCTGCTCAAGGTCTGCTCTGCAGACCTGGCTGCAGCAAACCCAGATGCCAGCTCTCCAGCCCTGCTCCAAAGAACGCGGGAGAGCTGGCCAAGCACAACAAGCATGCTGGCTCTGGGTCTCTCACCCAGGTGCCAGCCTCCCTGCCACAGAACACACAATCTACAGATGCCAGCTCTCCAGCCCTGCCCCTAACAACATGTGGAAAGCTGGCCAAGCACAACAAGCATGCTCGCTCTGGGTCTCTCACCCAGGTGCCAGCTTCCCTGCCACAGAACACACAATCTACAGATGCCAGCTCTCCAGCCCTGCCCCAAACAACACAGGGAGAGCTGGCCAAGCATAACAAGCCTGCTGGTTCTGGGTCTCTCACCCAGGTGCCAGCTTCCCTGCCACAGAACACATAATCTATAGATGCCAGCTCTCCAGCCCGGCCCCAAACAACATGGGGAGAGCTGGCCAAGCACAACAAGCCTGCTGGTTCTGGGTCTCTCACCTAGGTGCCAGCTTCCCCCCCCAAAAAAACCAGAACCAGGAAAAGGGACAACAGGAGAAGGCCAAGAAACTCAACTGTTAAAAATGTGGCCTTTAAAACAATAAAAATTAGGCCAAACAGCCCCCCCCATGAACCAGAACCAGAAGAGAAAAGGAACAGCAGCAGCACAACACAGCAACAACAAATCAAACACAGAATCCTTTTAAAACAATAAAAACCTTAACTTTTAACAATACAGGAACTTTACCAACCCCTCCCCCCCCCAAAAAAAAACCCCTTCACCCTAACCCCAAGAAATCCAAGCCACCCAAATCAGGAAAAGTAAAAAGACACTGCACTTTTAAAAGTCCTCTCACTAAAGTAAGATATGGGCAAATTGGCAACCCCCCCACCCCAGGCCCCCTCCCCCAGCAGAACCCCCTAACCCCAAATAAGTTACCCACCACCCAAATCTGGATAAGTAAAGGGACTCAGAGTCTTAAAAAGTCCTTTTACCAACTAAAATAAAAACAAGAACCCCAAGACTGTCTTACCTTAGACGTCTTCTCTACTCCAGCCAAGTCTGGTAAGGCTGAGAGAGCAGCAGCAGCTGAGGCCAAGCGCCAGCACAGCGCAATCTCTCTCTCACACCAACACACACCAACACAGCAGCAATGGAGGAGTCCAGCCAGGCAGACTCCTTAAAAAGGTTCTCTGGCCCTACAGAGAGCAGTTTCAAAAAATAGCACTGCTCTGTGATTGGCCAGACAACAGTGCTTACTTGGATACCCAAGTAAGCAAAAGATCAAAAGAACAACAATGTTGCTGATGGCTGGGGGATCAGCTACACAACAGCCCTGCAAAGCATGCATTTGCAATGCATTTTGCAAATGCATGCTTTGGATTGGCTGCTGGGGCTCCTCTTCCCCCTCCCCTCCTCCCTGATCCCAGGGAGGCTATGGGAGAGGCGGGAAAAGGCTACCAAAGGCGGGAAAGGAGGCAAGCAGCTTCCCTGAGGCTGCAGAAGCCCCTTTCCCGCCTTTTCCATGGATTTCCGTATATTTCCGAATATCTATACGGAAGTATACGGGGAGCCATACTCGGCTCCCGCATAATGGGCCCCAATTGGATTCAGCTGTATGCGATTCCATATATAGCCGAATCAGGGGTGATTCGGCGGTTCATTCAGTTCGACCGAACCAAATGCACAACCCTAATTTCTATCTCAAAAGTTTTTCCCATCTAACTAATTTACCTTTTAACATGTAACATACATATAGTTTGCCATTAGAAGAAAAATACATTAAAATGTAGTGAAGATGGTTTAATATGTGTAATGAAATAACCGTGACAGCTCTCTTTCAAAAGTACTGAGGGGTAAACCTTTTCTTGCACACAGACAGCCCCCTAATCTCAAACAACTCCTCACCCACAACAATACAACATCTCATCTGAGCATGGACACTGGTACCAGAGCTTGCAATAAACCCAAGTGCCGACTTTGCTGCCACATACACCCAAACAACACAATCACTGCACCTAACAGCATTAACTACACCATCTCAGGCTCATTCACTTATTCATCTTTCAGTGTTATAGATGCCATTAAAAGCCAACAATGCCCTCCAGTTCTCTACATAGGGCAAACAGGACAAACCCTCCACCAAAGGATAAATGGACAGAAATCTGACATCAGGAATTACAGAAATGAGAAATGAGAAACACTTTAACCTTCCTGAGCATTCAATGGGTGACCTCAAAGTAGCTGTTCTACTGCAAAGGAACTTCAAGAACAGAATGGAAAGAGAAATGGCTGAATTACAAATTATTATGAAACTTGGAACAAACACCTCCTCAGGACTGAACAGGGATATTGATTTTTTATCTCATTACATATGCTAACCTACTCTCACTGAGTATAGTTATACATCCACAATATTCCAATGAATTTCTCTTTTAGAATAGTGTATCAGAATAATTTTTTGTATTGACATACTCAAAATAGGGATATTGGTTGTTTATCTCATTACATATACTTAACCCATATTCACTATGTTTTATTGCACTTTTTTTTCTAATGGCAAACTAGAATGATGTTTACATGTTAAAAAGTAAATTAAGTGGATAAGAACGTCACTATCAAATGTATTTCTCTTTTAACTGTATTGACATACTCAAATAGGGATATTGGCTGTTTATTTCATTACACATACTAAACCCATCTTCATTACATTTTAATGTATTTTTCTTCTAATGGCAAACTATATGTATGTTACATGTTAAAAGGTAAATTAGTTGGATGGGAAAAACTCCTGAGATAGAAATGCCTTCAATTTGGTCCAGGCTTGCTTATAACAAGAAAGTGACTAACAGACATTCTCACATTTTGATATGTTACTGTTTTACTGGTTCTTATGCTCATGTTACCCAGATCAAAGGTTTGCTCAATTTGTTAGTTTCACTATTCTGTCATTCGATCTTAAATTTGTACCATTTTGCTGCCTACCACTAAACCACTGCCTACCAGGCCACCTATATGTAGCTCTGCTCACTTTACCTGACTCACTGTACCTGATTCCTTGTCTGATGAAGTGTGCTTAGAGCACACGAAAGCTTACATTCTGAATAAAACTTTGTTGGTCTTAAAGGTGCTACTTGGCTCCTGCTATAATCCCTTACTATTTAAGCTGAGGCATACTTGAATTCGACTTGTTAAGTTCTTATTGAAGTCTACCTATATATTGGAAACATATTTGAAATGCTACAAAAGATAATGGAAACTAGTTTCATATGAAACAGTGCACGCTATTCCTAGGAAATAGTGCCTTCCTATTCCTAGGAAAGTTTCAGATAAGACTTGAAGCAATGCAAACTGAGCTGCTTTTAAGTTTGTGAACCAATCCATTAAACCTGAATTCCAAAGCAAATTTGGACAATGCAGACACTATTGTCTTTTACAGCTTCCCCATCCCTATCTTGACAACCATGACAGTGAAATCGCTGACCATGAGTCAGACATCCTGGAGTGTGAAGTCAAATGGGCCTTAGAAAGCATTACTAACAACAAAGCAAGGGGAGAGGACGGTATCCCAGTTGAGCTATTCAAAGTTCTAAAAGATGATGCTGTTAAAGTGATGCATACATTATGTCAACAAATTTGGAAAATGCAACAGTGGCCACAGGATTGAAAAAGACCAGTTTATATTCCAATCCCAAAGAAGGGTAATGCCAAAGACTGTTCAAACTATCGCACCATTGCATTCATTTCACATGCCATCAAGGTCATGTTAAAGATCCTACAAGCTAGGCTTCAGCAGTATGTAGATAGGGAACTACCAGAAGTTTAAGCTGGGTTTCAAAGAGGTAGAGGAACTAGAGATCAAATTGCCAACGTTCGATAGATTATGGAGAAAGCACGGGAGTATCAGAAAAACGTCTATTTCTGTTTCACTGACAACACTGAAGCCTTTGATTGTGTGGATCACAACAAACTGTGGCAAGTCCTTAAAAAGATGGGAGTACCAGATCTGTCTCCTGAGAAACCTGTATAAGGGTCAAGAAGCAACTGTCAGAATGGGATATGGAACAACTGATTGGTTTAGAATAGGAAAAGGAGTTCGACAAGGATGTATATTGTCACCCTGCTTATTTAATTTATATGCAGAGTACATCATGCAGAATGCTGGCCTGGATGAAGCAGAAGCCGGAATTAAGATTTCCATGAAAAACATCAACAACCTCAGATATGCAGATGACACCACTCTAGTGGCAGAAAGTGAGGAGGACCTAAAGAACCTCTTGTTGAGGGTGAAAGAGGAGAGCACAAAAGTAGGCTTGAAACTCAATATCAAAAGAACTAAGATCATGCATCTGGCCCCATCACACCTTGGCAAATAGAAGGGGAAGACATGGAAATAGTGACAGACTTCACATTTCTGGGATCCAAGATCACTGTAGATGGTGACTGTAGCCATGAAATTAAAAGACGTTTGCTCCTTGGGAGGACAGCTATGGCGAACCTGGGAAGTGTAATAAAAAGTAGAGACATCACCCGGCCAACAAAAGTCCGTATAGTCAAAGCGCTGGTTTTTCCAGTAGTAATGTATGGCTGTGAGAGCTGGACCATAAGGAAGGCCGAGCGCAGAAGAATAGATGTTTTTGAGCTGTGGTGCTGGAGAAGAATCTTGAGAGTCACTTGAACTGTGAGAAGATCAAATCAGTCAGTCCTAAGGGAAATCAACTCAGGCTGTTCCTTGCAAGGTCAGATGCTGAAGCTGAAGCTCAAATACTTTGACCACCAAATGAGAAGGGAGCACTCACTGGAGAAAATCCTGATGCTGGGAAAGACAGAAGGCAAAAGAAGAAGGGGACTGCAAAAGATGAGATGGCTGGACAGTGTTAGTGATGTAACAAACACGAATTTGAGCAGACTTCAGAGGATGGTGGAAGACAGGAGGGCCTGGCATGACTTTGTCCATGGGATCGCAAAGAGTCGGACTTGACTATGTGACTGAACAACAAAAATCCCTATCTTTGAAGCTTATGCTTGTATGTGGTACTAAAATCTGTCAAAAGCTTTATATAAATATATATAATGGAAGTAGGGGCCTCAGGCTGTTAGCTCTATGAAGAAGTCATGGCGTTACAATGTTTGTTGCAGCATTCTAGCAAGATCATTCTCTCATCTTTTAAGCCAGTGAAATGTCTAACTATGTACCTATCATTAAGGGACACGTATATTATCAATATACATCTTGACAGGCCTTTCTGTCAAGATGTATATTGATAATTTTTCCCCTGGAAACATGCCAAGCACAAGTTAGGGTTAGATTTCTTTTTCCTAATTGTATAGAAGTTATATCCCTTTTCTGTTTTGTTGCTTTAGGGTGTTCATTCTGATTCTTGTTGCCATCAGCATTCTCTGGATCCCCATCATCCAGACAGCTAACAGTGGTCAGCTCTTTGATTACATTCAGTCAATAACCAGTTACCTAGCGCCTCCCATCACTGCACTTTTCATCCTAGCAATCTTCTGCAAGAGGATCAATGAGCCAGTAAGTACAGAATCAATGAGGAGGTTTGTATGAAAAATAGCATCTTCCAAATGCCATTGTTTCATAGTTTTTAAGAGCAGACTTCTCTTGAATGCAACAACTGTGGAATTTAGCCCAATTAGAGTAAAGCATCTCTTTTAAAAGATTCTTAGAACTTCATTTACTGGTTTAACAGAAAGAAATGATATAACACAGGAAGGAAAGAAGGAAGGAAGGGGAGAGAGTAGAAAACAATAAAGAATTGCTAATACTTATTTTCCTTCTCTGTTTAGAAAGTAAGTCTTCTTCCAAAGTTGATTTTTTTTTTTAGTTTGAATCTTGTAGTCTCCTTTAGTTTGAGACTTCAAGAGAGCACATTCTTATATAATTATGTGAGGAATCTATTCTTGGGAGCAGAGCCGTATTTCAGTCATCTCTGTCTGATAAACTCAATAAATAAACTGATCTTGTTAGATTTCATATTCTGTTGTATTGCATCCCTTCAGCATCTGAAATCCAAATGAACTCTACTGTTCCCAAACCAGCACAAGAAAATGTCCTCATACTGGAGAGTTACAGCTTTATGCACCCTAAACCCAATGCTCTACATGGCCTGTATGACAAAATTTAAGATTAGAATTGTTGCTTCCATACCCAGTGCAATCCCACTTCAACGGCTTCCCCTCAGATCTTTGCCCTTCAAGCACAATGTATAGAGGGAAGGAAAGTGTGTATGTGTGTGTTTTAAAAGCATATTTGTTATAATGAGCAATAAGAAGCTACCGGCAAAATGAATGAAAATCCTGTGTTCTAGAATGCTGCTAGAAGTATAAAATAACTCCCCAGCATATGCTAGCCCATAGGGAGTGTAAATCCCTTCACCAGTATCCAGAATCTCCAGGTGAAAGATATCAGTTCACTGCAGACCTTTAGTTTGGAATCTATTCAAGTCTCTTAACTTCCTTGCTGCATCTCCACATCCATGCCCCAAACTAAGTTTTTCTGTGGATATTCTGGCTCACTGGAGTTCTATTGCCAAATACATACATACATACATACATATATTTGAGAAGAATGTACCAGAGAACATCCTAGCTTTTCCTTGTAAAATTGTGAGTGGGTTCTGAATCTGTTATTCCGTAAGAAACTGAAGATCACATAAAGTCTTCAAAGCACTACAATTCGGCCCTTTCCCAGCCGGGCGGTCCATCGACCGCTGAGGCTGGGGGCCGCCCATTGCCTCCCCGTGCGGATGAGAGGCAATGGGTTTTTCCAAGGGAGGGGGCGAGGAGCGGCCTTATAAGGCTGCTCCCGCCCCCTCAAACGCAGTCGTTTTTTGTTATCGGCCGGGCGCACTCACCGTTGCGCCGGGGGCCGAAACGAGCGAGGCCGGGTTGCCGCGTGGATAAAAGGGGCGGCTTCGGAGGCGTCGGGTGGCTGCCGCGCTCGTCAGGGAGCTGCGTGTGCACCCGCGCCTATTGCAGGGGCCTCGTTGAAGGCTGGAGGCGTTTGAGGAGGAGCAGCTGGCCATCGGGTCGGGCGTCGGCGCGGCAGGCTTTTCGGCGGAGTCTGTGGGCCGTGAGGCTTTCGTCGTCTCCCCTCCTTTCTTTTCTTGGGCGGCCGCATTCCCCACGGGCGGGTAAAAAGGGCCGTGTTGGTGTGCCAGCGCCTGCGTGCGGCTCCCCTGGGGGTGGGGGTAGGCCGTAGCGGGCCGTTTGTGTGTTCCTCGAGGGGCCTGGTGGTTTACCTCACCCCACTCCTTTGCAGTTTTTCTTTGCTGGCACAGCTGAACGGGGCAAGCCTCTCTGAGTTGTTGTGGGGGGCCTTTTTTCAGGGTGGTGGCTGCACCCCCCCCCTTTTTTTCCTTATTTTATTGTTGGAGTGGCTGGGGTAAAGTGTGTTTTTTTACACCCCCCCCCCTTCATTCAGAGGTGGGCTTTGATAGGCTTGCCTTTTTGAGATTTAAATATATATATATATATATATATATATATATATATATATATATATATATATATAATAAAGGCAGGGGAATCGACTATGGGTCCTAAGAAGGGCCAAGGGAACAAGAAGGGCAAGCAGCCCGCTAAGCGCCCTCCTAAGCGTCCCCACCCAGAGCTACCTCCGTCTGAGGAAGCTGATGAAGGTCACACCAGGCAAGCCATCATTGATCAATTGACGGCCTTAGAAGAAGCTATGGGTGTGGCCGGTCCCTCAAGGAGGGTTACTGGTCTTCTTGGGTCTGGCAGGGCTGCTACCATCTCCTTCCAGAAGGAGGTGCTGGCCCGGCTTTCTGTTTTGAAGGGTGCAGAAGGAAGCAGTGGAGCGGTGAATCCAGGAGTGCCCCCTGAGGACGAGCCCAGTGAGGAGCCTGAGGCTGTCGTGGTTGTGCCACCAGTGAGTGATGGTAAGTTGCCTGTTTCACAGCAAGGAGTAGTTTGGCCATGGGGCCCCTTAGGGCCTGGCCTAGTATCTGGTTCCAAGCCAAAGGGGGGTCCTGAGGTGTCGGGGGCTCATTATGCGGGTCCGTCGCCTCTTATGGGGCAGCAGGCAGCCCCCTTTTCCCTTGCCCCGGCTGGTTCTTCGTCAGCGTCGGTTGCTGGGGGTGCTTGGACCCCTTGGGGCGTCGCCCCAGGGGCCAGTGGTTTTGTAGCTGGCTCTGGGGTTGTTGGCCAGTGTGAGGAAAAACCCCCTACTTTTCCTAATATGTGCACATCATGATCACCAACATGGTTGCCAGGGCGCCTGGAGAAGTAAGCTTGCATCCGCCTGGCCAGTGAATGCGAGTGATGCTACCCAGGAACTACATAAGACTCCAGTGTACCTATTAACAAGTATATGAGCGCTTGAGTCAGGCACAGAGTGTCTGCAGCCGCGCTCTAACCTGTCCCCGCCATCACGTGGAACCCGCCATGGCAAGGAGGAGGCTACGCCGCCACGGAGCTGTCCAGGCGAACGGTGTGAAGCGTTAAGCATGGAAACCACTGTGTTTTGCTTACACCACATGTAGCCATCTTCCTGCCTGGTTGGGCTTCATTCCTTCTATGTGGGAACCTCACGTACACACCTTGAGTCATTCCTAGCCCGCAAGCAACCCACTTAGTTTATGAATGGATTAATGGCTCCACTATTAATCCTGATTGCCCAGTGGTTTCCTAAACAACTGTCTTCACCCCGGAGAGTTGAGAAAGAGGAAGAATCTCTCCTGATACCATCAAGCCTTTTTGTCTACACCGGAATACCTAGGTGCATATCTGATTCTCTATTGTCCCTTTCCCAGTTAATCCCATCTCCTCCCAATCACCCAGTCATTCCCACATTGATACCTACGGAGCCGCCCCAGGCCCTGTCGCAACCTGGAAGTTTCCAGGATGCCCAGGATGAAGGTGATGTTCATTGGTTGAAGTACACACCCAATCAGGTGTCGCCATTGACCCACCATTGGTCCCGCCGAAGTCCAGCCTTCTTGGTCATCAGCAGAACCTCCCATTACCACTCCCAGTCACCTCCCATCCCCTCAGGATTAAGGTGACTCTATATAACCTGTGGACTAGCTACCCACAGGTGTGCCCTCTACTCAGTAAACCCCCATTCCCGCTGGGTAGTAACACCCCCGATTCCTGATCAGTTTCGGGACCTTTCCCCCATTTCCTCATTCGTCGCCATCGGAGCCTTCCATTGGAGTCTGCGAGAGGTAGTATTACCCTGTATGTCAATTCCTTTATGTTCCCCTATCGATCTCTCTATTTTTCCTAGACCTGTATGAATGTGTGAGTGTTTTGTATTTTTACCTTGTATGAAAGAAATATTATTCTAAATAAATTACAATTGATTTTTACTAAATTAGAGTCTCTTATTGAGCATTGACTCTCTGAACGGTTGAGCCTGGTATACAATTGATAACAAAGATTCCTTTTTGGGGCTAACTGTCTCTCAATCTAATTCCCCAATCTCATTTTGAGAGCAGTTTCCCTAACAGAAATTGGTGGAGAAAGCTTGGGCATTATCCTGTTTGTGTGAACGCACGCGAGTCGACACGCGTGTCTTCATACAGACAGACGTAAGGTTGCACCGTTCAGAAAGTCTTGCTAGCGAGGCTATTGCGTGAGTGATTGAGTGAATGAGTTCTGTGTGAACGGCTCTAGCGAGCATTTCTATAATTTGTGGGTCGGGCTGCTCCCCTTTCTATCATTCAGCGTTGGACTTCTCAGCCGCCCCGAGGAGGCCAGACACCTCGCAAGAGGACTGAGCCCGATCGAACGCAAGGGGGAAGTCCCGTGAAGTCCGGCCGCCGTCCCGAGGCCTTCTAAACGCGTCTATCGTGGGAGGGAATGTCAGGACAGGCTAGGATTGTTTAAGATCTGGATAGAGCACCCTTCCCTTCTCCTTTTTCTTTTAGAGCTTAGTGCACACACACACGCACACACACTACATACACATACACCTACACACGCACACCCAAGTCCTTACATGAGTCTAGGCCAAGGCTAGTCTAAGGCACCCGACAGTCAAGAAGGCAAGCGGGTCACAGGACCGTTGCAATCTGACTGCTGGGCAACTTTTATTTTGTTTTTGTTTGCCCGAGACGCGATCGTTGGGTCGGCTCGCGGCGCCCTTTTCTGGCTGAGACGCGATCGTTGGGTCGGCTCTTGCCTAAAACTCTGCCCGGTGACGCGATCGTTGGGTCGGCCCGTGGCTCCCTTTTCACCCGAGACGCGATCATTGGGTCGGCTCGTGGATTTTCCCTTTGGCTGAGACGCAATCATAGGATTGGCTCATTGCCTAAAACTCTGCCCGGTGACGCGATCGTTGGGTCGGCCCGTGGCTCCCTTTTCACCCGAGACGCGATCATTGGGTCGGCTCGTGGATTTTCCCTTTGGCTGAGACGCAATCATAGGATTGGCTCATTGCCTAAAACTCTGCCCGGTGACGCGATCGTTGGGTCGGCCCGTGGCTCCCTTTTCACCCGAGACGCGATCATTGGGTCGGCTCGTGGATTTCCCCTGGTGGCCGAGACGCAATCATAGGATTGGCTCGTTGCCTACAACTTTGCCCGGAGACGCGATCGTTGGGTCGGCCCGTGGCTCCCTTTTTCACCTGAGACGCGATCGTTGGGTCGGCTCGGTGCCCCGTAACTTTAGCTGAAACACCACCGGAGGTTGGCAGTAGGTGAGATACAAAGAAAACTAAACTGAAATGGAGATTTTCGCCAAAAAGGGGGAACTCCCCAAGTTGGAGAAATGGTTAATAAAGAAAGGGGACAACCCCTGGAACAAGGGAGTCTTTAACCAAGGCTCGGATCCCCTCCAGTCCTTTAGGGATATATTTGAAGAAAATTGCAACAACAAAACAATTAGCACTGGCAAAAGAGACCTTTTTGCCTCGTGGGGTTTGTTTGAAGCCCTGCGGGATAGCTCTGCCTTGAACAAACAGCTCAAGGAGCAGTTAGCCCAGAAAGACCAGCAGATAGAAAGGAAGGAACAAGAATTTGAGGAAACGCTTAAGAAACATGCAGAAGCATTAGAACAAGCATTCCAAAATTATGAGGCAGAGAAGGAACGCCTAGCTGGGGAAAATAATAGCTTGGACCTCGACTGGCAGCAGGCAAGTCGAACCATAGAAGAGGTTAAGATAGAGAAAAATACCCTGGCCTTAATACACCAAGATGCCCTAACGGCTCTAAAGAAAGCCCAATCGCAAATAAAGGCATTGAGCAAAGAGCTGGAGCAAACCAAAAACCGGAATGACAAACTGCAATATGCCGTTGAAATAGCCACAGAAACGGTGAAGAAAACCAAAGAGGCAGCTAATCATGAGGCATGTAAAAAAGAAATTGCCTCATTGCAGCAGAAGTTAGACCGTAAAAATGCTCTTATAGCAACGGTCTCCCCATCCACCTTCTATGCTTTTTCGGATGAGGAAAGTGAGGATGAGGAGGAAATACAACCCTGTGAGGTTGCCCCCGCCCCAGTATGCCCGGTGGTTACCCGGCAAACTACCACTAGACAGGGGAACGGTAAAGAGACGGTGCAGATAATTAAGGAGGTTAAAGATTGGAAAATTGAAAATATTAAAATGGCACACCAAATTCTAGGCCCATATAATAGAGAAACCTCCATCCGATGGATGATGCAAATGTACCGGGAATACCCAAACATAACCATCAGGGAGTTAAATCAAGTCCTGAGGTTGGCTGTAAACGGCCCCCATGTAGAAAAGGTGAGAGAAAAATTGCTAGTCGCTCCCAAAGATGTCATAACCACCTTGGAGTGGATAGCGGAACTATTGAGAATTACTTGGAATGAAGAGAATATTAAATATGTGTATACCCAGACCGTGCAAGGTCCAGATGAAGACCCTATGGTCTATCTATCAAAGAAACAATTTTTAGCCTTAGCTGCAGACGTAGTATTCCCGGAGGAAGAGGGTCAGGAGCCCGACTACGATGACGCTGATTTTATAACAGATGTCATTAAAGGCCTCAACCCAGAAACGCGGCAGGCGCTAGGACCCACACATGCTCCTAACCCCAAATGGAGCACACTTTACGCCAATCTGGAAAATATAAGCAGATATATGGACACGGTTGCGCAAGGGAAAAAGAGTAGTAAGAAAGACCGGGCTAAGGAAGCTGTTAATACAGTTACTTATGCTAACAACGGGCCTCACTCTCAGTATCAGAAGAGGGAAGTTAATCCGGACCCCTATAACCCATCGCAGCCTCCAGCCAATCCTCCAATAGGACAAAATAAGCACGCTCAGGCGCGGAACAATGGGAAACCGGCCAGGCAGAAGCCCGGAGCGGGGGGAGGGAACCCTAATTATCAACCGAGAGCCCCTCCTCCACCCGTGCAGCCCTCGGCCCCTTTTCCTTCTCCCGCAGTGCAACCGCCTCCGGCCCCACAGCCTAACACAATGACGGGCCCTTATGGGGAGGCATATCAAGATTTACAGAATCAGAGTCGAGGGTACAAGCCTCCCTTTAACGGAAAGGCCGAGCGGACTCGTTTTTGGAACTCGCTATCGCCCGTAGAACAGACTCAGCGGAAAGCGCTCTGGAACTTTTTACTCCGTGCAGGGTGCGACATGACCAATATGGATCTAGCACCCACTGCACTTTTGATGGAAAGGCAACAACAAGTGATACAGGGGTGGGGAAATCAGCAGCCGTCTGCTCCCCCACCTCCGCCAACCCAATCTCATTTTGCGGCGCCGCAAGGGTATGCACCGCCCGTAGCTGCAGTAGTTCAACATCCACCCCCTCCAATGCACCCCACTGTTCAGCTATATCCGGCTCCGATAGCCGCGGTCCAGCAGCAAACGGTCGTTAACAGTCCGGAATATGAGGAACAGGGTCTGCGCTAGGGGTGCCCGGGGCCCACTAATCTCCCCGAAGGAGTAGTGGCTAGACTTAAGCCAGACACTTGGGGGAGACCAATGGTAAAGGCGGGCATTGGGGCTCCAGGGAACATTAAACCTGCCACTCTACTAGTAGACACAGGAGCATCGATTAGTGTGCTCCATCCAACGCTAGTTACTCAAGGTACACAGACAGATAAAACTCTGGAACTGGCTGGGTATGCGGGAGGAAGCCATCTATCCCACATTTGGAAAAAGATTCCAATCACAATAGGGAGACTCAAAGCCACCATGAGAGCCTGTAATAATGCAGGAGAAGACGATGGGATGATTGGGGCTCCCTTCTTAAAGAAAAACCATTTAACGGTAGATTTAGCCAACGGACTCCTGTGGCACATCCCGGGAGGCCCGGACTTTATTAATGCTATACACCGATGTGCAGCTTTAAAAGCTCCCTTCCCTGTATGTTCAGTAACGGGAGATCTATGGACCCTAAAGTTTCCCGGGGTATGGATTACTGACAAGGCGGAGTGTGGGACTGTGAGAAACGCTTGTGTTCTCATAGAAGGCAAAGATCCTCCTCCCCAGCGTCAGTACAAATACCCCGCGGAAGCGGAAACAGGGATAGGAAAAACAATTGAGGGTCTGTTGAAGTGGGACGTCATCCTCCCAATGCAGTCCATCTGCAATGCCCCCTTGTGGCCGGTCTTAAAGGCAGATGGAGTAACTTGGAGGATGACAGTGGATTTCAGAGCCCTCAATGCAGTGACTCCCCCGGTGGCCCCGGTGGTCGCCAAGTACAACGAGATAGTGGCAGCCATTGCAGCGGGATCTAAATTTTACAGCGTGGTGGACTTGGCCAACGCGTTCCACTCGATCCGCCTGCACGAATCTTGTTGGTATAAATTTGCATTTACCTTCCGCGGCCAACAATACGTGTTCAAGCGGACACCGCAGGGCTTCCATTCTAGCCCAAGCATTTGTCACGCGCATGTTGTACAGATGTGGGACCGACTGCTGCCCGGATCAAAGGATTGCGTGCTCAGTTATGTAGATGACGTGCTGATCCACGCAGAGACAGAGGAGAAGGTCCGGGAGGTCACTGAGGAGGTCCTCAACCTCATCCAGGAAACGGGCTTCAGAGCAAGCAGGGAGAAAGCCCAGCTAGTAAAGACCGAGGTGAAGTACCTCGGCATCACACTAGGAGCAGAAGGAAGAACACCGGACTCACAGAGAGTGGAAGTGATTTCCAAACTCCCTGCCCCCACAGACCCCCACTCACTAAGAGCTTTGTTAGGTACCTTTAACTTTTCCCGGGACTTCATCGAGATGTTCTCCGAGAAAGCCCGACCTCTTTATGAGCTCCTGAAGAAAGATGTGCAGTGGTATTGGGGACCGGAGCAGCAAAAGGCTTTTGCAGAGCTCAAAAATGACCTCGCAAAGGCTCCGGCGCTTGCCCATCCCGACGTTACCCAGCCGTTTTTCATTCAGCTGGCTATCTCGGAGCACAGTCTGGGGGCTACTCTGATCCAGAGACGAGCGGGATCGCAGAGGGTGGTGGCTTACGCCTCCAGGAACCTTACTTCCGTGGAGGAAAAATTCTCCCCCTGCGAGAAGGTCTGCCTCGCTCTGGTTTGGAGTTTAACCCATTGGGAGTTTATAATAGGAGGAGCAAGGGTGGTAGTTCAAACCACTCATTCCCCTCTTAAGTATATTCTCTCCGGGAAAGTTAAAGATGGGCAAGTTTCGAACCAAAGGATCGCCCAATGGACGCTGGCGTTAACTAATAGAGGGGTCGATTTCCAGAAGGAACAAAAGGAACCGCCCTCGCCCTATGGCCTTGTAGTTGAAGGGGAAGAGCATGAGTGTCCGCTGCCAGTGGTACAACATATACCCTGGCCAGTTAATGGAGGAATAACCCTAGCGGAAGCCCGACAACAAGAGCTTGTTTGTTGGTTTTGCGATGGGTCTTCTTTCCATGTAAATGGCTCAGCTCGAACCGGCTACGGCGCCATTAGAGTGCAGGATTCCCTAGTCCTTAAAGGAACCGTCCGCCCTCATTCTAGCCAAGCTGCAGAAGTGGAAGCAGTGCTAGCAATCCTCCAGTTCGAGCCTTTGGATGTTCCCCTAGCCATTTTTACAGATTCTCATTGGACGGTGCAGGCGATCACGGCCTGGCTGCCCATTTGGAAGAAACAGAATTGGCAGAATAGCGAGGGGAAAACAGTCGCGCATTCTCAGAAATGGCTGCAAATAGCGGAGAGAATAGAGGCGCGAACTGACTCCACCTACGTGACTCATGTTAAGGGACATCAGAGACAATATACAGAGGAAGGGATGTGGAACAATAGAGTAGACGCTATTGCCAAAGAAGCTGCATTCGCAGACAGCAATCCTTTCCGCTCACCCCCCACCTTTCCTTTACACCCGGTTACCACCCGGAACCAGAGCAAAGGGAGGGAAATCCTAATGGATCTGGGCGAGCTCCAGACAGACGACCCAGAGATCCTGGAGCTTGCCAAAGCCCAAAAGGATGAAACGGGGAAATATACCATCATTCAGAAAGAGGGCATTTACTGGGCAGTAGATAGTCAGGGGGAGCAACACTGGATTGTACCCCTGCAGGTCAGAGGGGATTTAATCAAGTTTGTGCACGAGCAGGGACACCGCGGTGCAAATCTAACTTTGGAGCGGGTAAAGGAGACGGGCTGGTGGCCGGGCATGCGCCAGGAAGTAGCACAGTGGGTCAATAATTGCCTTGCGTGCGCTATGGTTAATGCCGACACATCAGGACCCAAAGCTCCCATCCAGCACCAAAGAATAGAGGGACCCTGGGCTCGTATACAAATCGATTTTATCGGCCCCCTTCCCCGCACAGCAAGAGGGAACCGATACTGCCTCACGGTGATCGATCCCTTCAGCAAATGGGTGGAGGCCTTCCCGTGTAAATATAATACTGCCGCTACTACTGCTAAAATTTTATTTAACCACCTATGGACGAGGTGGGGAATCCCGAGGGTCATGGACTCGGATTTGGGGTCACACTTCATCGGGGAGGTCACGAAGGAATTATGCAAAGCCTTGGGGGTGGAACAGCGGTTTCACATTGCCGGGCACCCCCAAGCCTCAGGGGCAATTGAGAGGACTAACCGGACTATCAAGGAAGCCCTACGGAAAGTAGTGAAGTCCACAGGCAGGGATTGGGATGAAAAGTTACCCATTATCCTGATGGCACTGAGGGGTACTACTGCAGTTCATGGTCACACACCGCATATGGTCATGACAGGAAGGAAAATGGTGTTGCCAGAAGCCTTCTGGCTCAAAACACAACTTCCATCTGACTGGATGCCGGTGGTTGTGAATGACGCATGGGTGCAATCGCTAGTCACGGAGGTCCACAATATTCACCTGGAGGTAGCTAAACAACTAGGAAAAACACAGCAAGCGATGGATCAGAGATTAGGATGGGTTAAAAACCCTCGAGTGTGGGATCCAGGCCAGCTAGTGCTATATAGGAGATTCTCGCAAAACGAGCACTCCTTGGAAGCCAAATGGTTAGGTCCCGTCCCGATAACACTGAGGATCAGCCCAGCAGTCTACCAAGTAGAAATTCAGAAAAAGAACGGGGAGACCTGGCGAAAGTACTTCCACTGTTCCCAACTCAAGGAATGGAAGGGGACTGCGCCAGCTAACCCTAATCAGATTCAGCAACCTGAAGAGGCGCCGCCGCAGAGAAGAGCTGAAATCCGACAAATCTCTGTCATGCCCTGCCCTGAACCGGTGGATTTTCCCTTAAGTGATACTTTCCTCACCCTTGGTGTAACTTGAACAAGTCTAAGTACAAAGATTCCTGAGACAGACCTGTCCACAGTAATCTAGGGGGGGGGGGGGTGCAGGAGAAAAGAACTCAGAACACAAACATGTAATGTTACAGCGAGTTTTTTTTTCTTCCCCTCTTCTTTTCTTCTCTCTTGCGAACATTACTCCTTCCCTTTCCCCCTATTCCCCAACCTTGCCTTAGTACTTTGACTCCTTCAAGCTTATAGGAATAGCAAGAAGGGTCTACAGCGCAATCTTATCTTTTATTTTCAGGTACACAATATGGATTACCAGAATGTGAAGGTGAGATTTGTGAGAACAATGATGTATGCAATGTATTTAATGTTGATGCTAATGCAGGAGGAATGTACAGCTGATAGAGCAGTATTGCCCACTATAGTCCCATTCTCTCATTGGAGATGTAAGACAAGCCTATATCCCAAGGAAATCATGCTGTGCAAAGTCATAAAGTCTAATTATGGGGAAAATGACAGCAGACTCCCCAGAAGCAGCTATGACTTTCGCAGCTGTGATGAAGAGTGGGTCAGACCACCTAATATGATTCTGTTATGTGCTGGGACCAGGATGTTAACGCAGGAACTGTACTGTTTTTCTCATGAGGACACCATGAGACCTCTAGTGCCAATGCATTGTGTTTATGTCCCAAAGGGCCCACGGAGATTAACAACAACTCCCACAATAACTTCTAGCGCTACTCCAGCCTCTAAAGGGTTTACTGAGGACATGGGGCCATACTGTGAAATTGCAATCGTGTCGACCGCAGTGTGGAGCGCAAAGAATCCTTTCAAATTTATATTATCAATTGGCTCTAGGATAGAAAAGCCGCTTGCGTTCTCAATACAGACACCTAGTGGAGAGACGCATCACTACCAGCTAACTGCATGGTCGAATAAAAATTGGATTGTTACTGATTCGGAGTTAGGAATACAGGGACCTCCTGACTGGTTTATAGTAATAGACCCTCTATGCCAGCGGGAGTCTGCGATGGGAATGAAATTCACCAAGTTGGGCACCTTCAACACAGAGCTTCCATCGGAGGAAGGGAACTACACCCTCACAATAGGGAATTTTACCCAGCTCCAATTCAACCCTCTCATTCCAGACGCTGAGAGCACATTAAGTGCCAACTCTCACATAATTGGCTCCCATGTGATTAAGCGGGATATTAGGGAACAAGTTTTAATTCGGCCACAGATGGTATTAAAGGAGATCAGAGTCAGCCTGACGGGATTAAACACCATCGAAAAATTGCCACAATGTGCTCCCTACTTGGAACCCAGCAAAAAGGGCTGGGAGGCTTGGCTGCAGTTATGGGTGGGGAACACGCCTCGCAGATTGAAACGATCTGTAGGAGACTGGGTTGCACCAGTTGCTGGAGGAGTAGCGGTCTTAGATTCTATAAATATAGAAACCCTCGCAAATAAATTTGCCTACGCTACCTCCTATATTTCCCAGCTGGGAAAACCCATTAATGACTCTTTCCACACCATCTCTGAAGTCCAGCATTCCATCAGTTCCATTTTAGTAAATTGGGAAAACCAAATTGAAAGAGACTTTGCCTTGCTGCTGAGAGGCACTCAATCACTACAATTAAATATTTCTTTAGCACTGGCATGCACCCAGGCTCAAGCTATGAATTTAGCAGTAACCATGGGCATGATCAGACAAGCCACGGAGGGAAATATCCCCCTGGAAATCAAGCAGTTAATTAAGCCAGAAATTCCCACCCCGCAATTGGAATTGGAAGCCTGGTGGACTCTGGTGAATACATCTTTCTCAGTGGACAGGCAGGAATTGAGACTTCTCATCCTGATGCCCACTGCACAAGGGTTCTTTTATGTACACCCCGTTGTGCCACTAGGGCTGCAAGTGGGACCAACCGAAGTTCTGTATTCCTTGGACTCAGATAAATGGGCCAGGAATGAAAACGGAAGTTGGGAAGCTGTGGGTCTACAGGCATGTGTACACAAAGACAACTTGGGATTTATCTGTGATGAGCAGACTCTACAAACTCACCACCCCTGCGTGAACCCCTTAAGGGACTCCCCTCAAGAATGCAAATACGCGCTTAGGCAAGAGAATGCCTCCGCTTTTGTGTACTTGGGAAGAGGGTGTGCTTGCGTGAGGACGTATTGCGAGTATCTCATTATAAATACTTTCCACATCCAACCCATGCTACCAGATGTAAACAGATGTTTCTGCAACCTATCTTCCATTGTGGGATGCGATATAGAATTCACGGTCCCCATATGGACTAGGGAAGAAATCCTGCTGGCCCCGAGTCTGTTCAAATTCATCCAGCCAGTTTTTCTGGGCATGGGGCTGCGGGCGATTAGATCCCTGCTGTCCCATCCCCTTTTAAAACAGACCTTGCAGGAAATTAAGAGGAGCGGAGACACAGCGTCCATGGTGGTTAAACATGATGGACAGGAAATCTCCGGGCTACTGACACAGATCAAGGACACGGGAAAGCATTCGTTCCTTGACGCGCTCCTTGGCTGGAGCCCTACTGGGTCAGCGATCCTTAACGTAGCCCTGCACCCTATTGTAGTCATTTTGGTCTTCCAGATTATACTCTGCATTGCAATAATTGTCTTGGGGTGCTGGCTGAGAAAGCAGCTCAAGAAGGTGGACGAGCTCCAAACCATGTGGAGATATCGTCCCCTCGTCATAGAAAAGCCCTAAGTACCACCTTGAATCCCTTCCCCACTTGTGCGAGGGGGGGAGGGGGAGGCTCCCTTTCTTCATTCCTTTTCCAAGATCTTTCTTTTACTTGTAAGGGAGGGCTGTATAGCCCAAGGGAAGGGGAGAGGGGAGAAAGGCGACGAAACCGAACCGTGGAGGGAGGACCAACAGTGGCAAGGTAGAGCTTGCAAGGGCTGCCACCCGAGGGTTCAGAAGTATTCATCGGAAGACTCCCATCGGGTGCGTGCCCTGCTTTGCCACTTCAGGCTCCCATCTGAACCGGATCGCGCCAGGCGCGTCAGTTCGACAGGCCCACTGGGACCCCCGGTTTTGCAGCCCCACATGTTTAACAACAGCGGGGACCGGTCGGGTCACAGGCTAAAGCCGTCGGATCATCCCCCTCTGATGCCTCGATTCCACCAAGTAGCTAAAGGGTCACAACGAGTCAAATCAAAGCTCGGCCCAATATATATTTTAAATCCCTACACCCTGTGTATAGGTTTGGAAAACTTCCCCCTCCTTGCTCACCCCTGAACAAGACTTTAAGGGTAAAGACCCCACTGCCCCGTCGCTCCCAGATCACCCTGTATTTGGGGCATTTGCATAAATCTCTTCGGCACATGCTCCAACTTTCGGGATGGGAAACAGAGGACGATGGGAAGTGTAGTCCCCACAGCCCGCTTTTACATTATGCATGTCAGTATCTTTCAGCCCCTCGCTCTGTTCCTATGGGGAGTTCTATCTTTTACCAAGTAAAGGGTGGGCTCGTTGGCCCAGGGGGAAGGGGTGAGAGGAAGCCCAAATTGAGCAGAACAAACTCAGGGCATTCTTGCAAGTGTTGGATCGCTTCTTGATGGTCTAGATAACAGTCCCACCAAGTGATCCATCACTACAAGGCCCAAAGTGACTCTGGGACAGAACCTGTTCTGACCCAGAGAGACTCCCAGCAGTCCAGTGTTTGAGCTCTGTGACTCTTCCGGCGCTCCGTGATCCTGAAGGAACACAGGGAACGGAGAGGGGAAGAAGTTGCAGACGCTCAAAGCATCAGGAACCTGGCGCAGCCTCTGTTCTGACCCATTGGGACGCCTGAGCGTGCAGCCCTTACCCACATAACTGTGGAAGGGACTCAGGCTGTGCATGGGCACCCGAACCGAGGAGCTTAGGAAAGGCCTCCTCCCCCGGGCACCCTAGGTCCGCCAGCTACCTTTTAGATTAAAAAGGCAACGCGGGCGAAGAACGATCTTGGAGCCAATACACCTAAACTATGGTCCATTCACAAGCCACTATCCCCACAAGGAGCGGACCGAACCCAGGTCCATACATTTGATAAATGTTTTATAATATCCTATTCCCAACATGCCTTAGGCTTAGTTCATCTGCATAAACACACCATGCGCATGCACTAACCCAAAGTGCAGGATTGGAGACATCTGGGACTTAGAGTTCTAACCCCCCCTGGGGTAATGAATTATTGCTATTAAGATTTGTCTATCTTTTACCAGAGAAGGTTGGGCCGCCGAAGCAGCCCGAGGGTTAAAAGAGGGCAGGCACGGACACTTGCCCTCCGGAGCGCGGAGCTCCAGCTAAAAGTTCCGCCCACCTAAGGGTCTCAGGGGGCCAGAACAGACTCTGCACCAGGTGCCATACTTGCAGGGGCACCCTGAGTTTGTAAAGGCGCACACGAGACCAGGCAGAATGCTTGAACTCGGCCCCCACCGGGAACGCCAAACACACCGAAGCACCTTCAAGTCACGGTGACTCTGGCTTTCCCCCACCAGAAAGGAGTGCCCAATAATAGGAATACCGCTGAAATTAAACCTCAGACCTTTTGGGGTGATTTTGAGTAAAGGGGGAGCCCCACAATGGCCCCAGGGACCCATTTCAAGGCAAAAGAGTATTTGCATATGTGCCTCCCACTTGGTTTGCTTAATGAACTGAATATCCTCTTTGCCCGACGCCTCTGTGAACCGCCCTGTCTGCCAGTAGAAGGCAGCGCTCAGCGGAAGACATGACGTGTCAGTCTACCCGTTGTCATCTCCCGGGCGGGAGAAGGGACGGAAGATGGGATTTTGGGCCGACCAGCCATGTTTATATGTATGTTTGTAAGATGTTATGAATCTATTTTTGACCAAAAGAAGGGTGCCCACCCTTTTCAGGGGGGGCTGGGCTCAAAAATTAGAGCAGGCTTTTGGAGAAATTGCGAGGCCGAACCAGGGAGTGTGGAGCTGGAGGGAGCGAGAATCGAGTTAGCCCTTTTACGAGCTATCTCATCAAGCTTTCCCAAGAAGCATCTCCCTGGCGGGAGGCCTCTCCTGGTGGTGTAGGCTCGGAGAAGCCCACCCAAAGGAGTAACCGGCCGCGCTCAAAGCCCTCCTCACCATGGTTTCCATCGCATGGTCAGGTTAGCGTGAGGGACGGGAAGAAAAAGAAAAACCCCCACACTGCTTTGCTCAGGGTCATTTGCATCTCCCACACCCACCAATAGACCACTGGCACCACATTAAGGGCACGACCCCACAGGAAGTGGGAACCTCCAGGCAACGCAGAACCCTCCCCTGCCAATCCAAACTTTGATTGACAGACAGGGACCCTTAGGTTGAGTATCAACGGGAACCTAAGTTTTCCTTATGTGTTTGTTTTTGCTTATGTTCTATCTTTTACCAAGTAAAGGGGGAGTCCCCCCCTCCCAGTCAGGGAGGGACTCCAATAGGCCCTAAAAGAGAACCACGCTTAAGCGGGTTCTCCGGAGCCCAAACGGGCTCCCGATTAAAATATGGGAAGCGATCCCTGGGTCTACTTCCCCGAACCTACACACCAGGAGAGGCCTTTCCGTGGCCACGCTCCCCGGTTCGGGTTGTAGACCCATGGGTCCGCACGTCCATCGTATACCGTTCCCCTATGCCAAACCTATAGGGCACGGGAGCGGACCTACTTTAAGATTGAAGAGAGCAGTCCGGAGCCAAACGGGAAAGGGCTGCAAAGGTATAAGAAACTATGACTGTGTATCAGTGTTTTGTCTGGAAAGTTTATTATTGTGCTAGAACTGTATAAACTTGGACAAAAGTCTGTAAAAACCTCTCCCAGAACCCTTTGTCCATGACATTTACATAAATATACAGGAAACTCCTTCTGACAGGGTCTCCCCAGACCATGTGAACGGGCCCCCGACCGGATCCGAGCAGGATCGGAGGCCTCCGTGTTGGGCATGCTCCATGGGTGGCTTGACCTCACTATGGGCAGCCTGAATACAAGGGGGGGGGGGGTGGGATATCCGCTGCAGACTCCTCGGCGCCGCCAGCCTCCTCCCCTCCAGAAGGAGACTACAGACAAGCCAAATGAGAAGGGAAACCTCCCCGTTCCCCAGCGTGGAAGTTATCGAGGGGGGGGGAGAAGAAGACCGAAGACCAAAAAAGGTCAGACAGATGAATTATGTATTAGCATAGTGATAGGATTTGTGTTTTATTATATGTATGAAATGTAACCCAGTGATTTTAAATGACTTGCCTTGGGAATCTGCGTACAATATAAAATGCTTATTGCCTGTCTAATCAATTATGGCAGCCTAGCCGGTCTAGACTGCACACATGATTTCTGCTTTTAAGTGACCTTTGATTCGAATACCTTGTATCTGGAGATTCACCATGTGTTTTTTTTTTTTTTTTATGGATTTTAATAATGCTATATTTTGCTTTTAAGTAACCTTTTAAATTTAAATACTTTGTATTATGAGATTTTATTACGTGCCTTTATGAATTTTAATACTGTTATATGAACCCTTGGTTCAGATACTGTGTATTGTGAAATTTTACTATGTGTTTTAATAATGCTATATGAAATATTGAATATGTACAATGTATCCCAGAAGGCCTCCCTGTAAGCACGAACGCCAAGGAAGGATCTGATGGCCCATTGGCATTTTTAAATTATGTTTTTGAGTAGTTTTAGATAGTGGCTCCAACCTTTTTGCAGGTAGCCGGTATTCCATAGTAGATTTCCCATGCTTCAAGGGTTTAACGCCCTCTTAACGAAGCCCCGTTTTTCTTTATTTTTATCCGTTGCATATGCGAGACTTCGCCACTAGGCGGTGACGTCAGTCTCGAGGGGGGGAACTGTGAGGAAAAACCCCCTACTTTTCCTAATATGTGCACATCATGATCACCAACATGGTTGCCAGGGCGCCTGGAGAAGTAAGCTTGCATCCGCCTGGCCAGTGAATGCGAGTGATGCTACCCAGGAACTACATAAGACTCCAGTGTACCTATTAACAAGTATATGAGCGCTTGAGTCAGGCACAGAGTGTCTGCAGCCGCGCTCTAACCTGTCCCCGCCATCACGTGGAACCCGCCATGGCAAGGAGGAGGCTACGCCGCCACGGAGCTGTCCAGGCGAACGGTGTGAAGCGTTAAGCATGGAAACCACTGTGTTTTGCTTACACCACATGTAGCCATCTTCCTGCCTGGTTGGGCTTCATTCCTTCTATGTGGGAACCTCACGTACACACCTTGAGTCATTCCTAGCCCGCAAGCAACCCACTTAGTTTATGAATGGATTAAT
This sequence comes from Heteronotia binoei, assembly GCF_032191835.1. Classification (NCBI taxonomy): domain Eukaryota; kingdom Metazoa; phylum Chordata; class Lepidosauria; order Squamata; family Gekkonidae; genus Heteronotia; species Heteronotia binoei. The sequence goes on from NC_083224.1 coordinate 106,367,086, forward strand.
GGCTCCACTATTAATCCTGATTGCCCAGTGGTTTCCTAAACAACTGTCTTCACCCCGGAGAGTTGAGAAAGAGGAAGAATCTCTCCTGATACCATCAAGCCTTTTTGTCTACACCGGAATACCTAGGTGCATATCTGATTCTCTATTGTCCCTTTCCCAGTTAATCCCATCTCCTCCCAATCACCCAGTCATTCCCACATTGATACCTACGGAGCCGCCCCAGGCCCTGTCGCAACCTGGAAGTTTCCAGGATGCCCAGGATGAAGGTGATGTTCATTGGTTGAAGTACACACCCAATCAGGTGTCGCCATTGACCCACCATTGGTCCCGCCGAAGTCCAGCCTTCTTGGTCATCAGCAGAACCTCCCATTACCACTCCCAGTCACCTCCCATCCCCTCAGGATTAAGGTGACTCTATATAACCTGTGGACTAGCTACCCACAGGTGTGCCCTCTACTCAGTAAACCCCCATTCCCGCTGGGTAGTAACACCCCCGATTCCTGATCAGTTTCGGGACCTTTCCCCCATTTCCTCATTCGTCGCCATCGGAGCCTTCCATTGGAGTCTGCGAGAGGTAGTATTACCCTGTATGTCAATTCCTTTATGTTCCCCTATCGATCTCTCTATTTTTCCTAGACCTGTATGAATGTGTGAGTGTTTTGTATTTTTACCTTGTATGAAAGAAATATTATTCTAAATAAATTACAATTGATTTTTACTAAATTAGAGTCTCTTATTGAGCATTGACTCTCTGAACGGTTGAGCCTGGTATACAATTGATAACAAAGATTCCTTTTTGGGGCTAACTGTCTCTCAATCTAATTCCCCAATCTCATTTTGAGAGCAGTTTCCCTAACAGCCAGGGGCCAGCGGTCGGTGTGTTACCCTGGGGATGGCAGCAGTCCCCTTCCACGCCATTGTCATGGGCCGGGCAGCAGGCTGGTTTCTGGGGGTTTCCACCCCATCCGCCTGTTCCGTACAGCGCATTGGAGTTGCACGCCTTGCCATTTGGGGACCCTGCCATGCCTTTGGGTGATCACCTTACCGCCACAACCAGGGAAAAAATCCTTAAAGGGGAATATGTTGATGTATTCAGCCTACTGTATCGGGAATTAGAGAAGAAACCTAAGGATGAGCTTGACGAAAAAGATAAAGAGAAGCTCAAGCGCCGCAAAGTAGATAGGACCTGGGCGAACTGGCTTCCCGGTTTCCTCATTTATGCGGGCGTTATTGCCCGGGCCCAACCATGGAGAGCTGCACCACTGTTCCAGTACTGCGACATTATATACCGGGCATATAATGATTTCGCTGGGGGCGCTTGGCTCCAGTACGACGAACAGTTCCGTATGCGGGCAGCGGTTAATCCTTGTCTTCAGTGGAACCAAATCAACCAGCAGCTTTGGCTGCAGCTCATGGCCCCTGCAAAACCTAATGTAGGGGAACGATCCGATAGCGGCCATTTGGTCCAGAAGACTTCTGTTACATCCTTCACTGGCGCCCGCGCAGCCGCGGGGCAGTCGGTTCAGCCACGGCTGCTTTGCTGGGAGTTCACCTCCCAAGGCTCCTGCTCCAGGAAGGGTTGTAAGTATAAACATGAGTGCCCGATCTGCGGGGGCCCCCACGCTTTTACCGCCTGTACTAGGTCCAAACAGCGGTGGCCCGGTAAGCGACCTGGTGGCGGCCCCGGTCAGCCCCCTGGTAAAGGGTCCCAGCCCCATTCGGCTGACGGTTCTTAGGCAGTTGTTAGATCGATACCCCCGTTCCGAGGATGCGCGTTATTTGTTTGAGGGATTCTCTTACGGTTTTAGAATCCCATTTCAGGGCCCCCGGACCCCGTTTTTTGCGGCTAATTTGCGTTCGGTTAAGGGTTTTGAGCGTATTGTTAGGGAAAAGATCAGGAAAGAGTGTGCTGAGGGTCGGGTGTTAGGCCCGTTCAAGTCTCCTCCCCTGCCGAACCTGAGGGTATCCCCCTTGGGGGTTGTACCTAAGAAGGCAGCGGGTGAATTTAGATTGATTCACCACCTTTCTTACCCCAGGGGCAGTTCTGTAAACGATGCAATCCCTCCTGAGCTTTGTTCGGTGAAGTATACTTCTTTTGACCGTGCAGTCCGGCGCTGTGGCAGGGGCGCGGAGTTGGCGAAATGCGATATAAAATCAGCTTTTCGCCTTCTCCCGGTTCATCCGGGGGATTTTGATCTGTTAGGTTTTGCTTTCGAAGGAAGTTATTATGTTGATAGGGCTCTGCCTATGGGTTGTTCAGTTTCCTGCGCCGCATTTGAGCGCTTTAGTACCTTTTTGGAATGGGCCTTGCGTTTCAGAACTGGTTCACGCGACACGGCCCATTATCTAGATGATTTTCTCTTCGTGGGCCCCGCTGGTTCTGGGCAGTGCCTGTCGTTGTTAACCGCCTTTGTGGATTTAGCCGATGAGCTCGGTGTTCCGTTGGCTGCTGAAAAAACGGAGGGCCCAACTACGGTTCTTACCTTTTTGGGCATCGAGTTGGACACGGAGCGCCAGTTTTCTAGACTGCCCGAGGACAAGCGAGTTAGTTTACTGGCTCGGGTGCGAGCGATGTTGGGTAGGCGTAAGGTCACCTTGCTTGAGTTACAGCAGTTAGTGGGTCATCTGAATTTCGCCTGCAAGGTTGTGGCCCCTGGCAGAGCCTTTCTAAGGCAATTCTGCGATGGGATGGCTAACTTGCGCTCACCACATCATGTTACCCGTGTCACGAGGGAAATGCAAGAGGACCTTGCGGTTTGGGAGACATTTTTAAGGGACTTTAATGGCATTTCGTTCTGGCGGGTTGACATGCAGCTTGAGGCCGAGTTACAGATAGTATCCGACGCCGCCGGTTCCATTGGTTTTGGGGTCTATTTCCGCGGGCACTGGTGTGCCGAACAATGGCCACAGGATTGGTTGGGTTCCGAGTTGTGCCGGAATTTAACTTTCCTCGAATTTTTCCCGATAGTTGTTGCCGTTTTTCTGTGGGGGGATGCTTTGGCCAATTGTTCGGTTCACTTCTGGTGCGACAACATGGCGGTTGTACATGTTGTTAATAATTTGACATCTAAATCCCCTGCCGTTATGCGGCTCGTTAGGGCGTTCACGTTACGATGTTTACAATTGAATATTTTGTTTTCGGCTAAGCATGTTCCCGGCATCTGTAACGGGGTGGCGGACGCTCTGTCTCGCCAACAGATAGACCATTTCCGTCAATTAGCCCCGGAGGCCGACCTGTTGCCAGAGCGCATCCCGGCGGAACTGTGGCTGATTGGGAGGAAGAAGTGAGCCGGGCAATCCATCTTGCGATTGCGCCCAGCACTCAAAGGTCGTATCACCGGGCGGCTAGCCAATTTGCTGTTTTTAGAGAAGGGGCAGGCTTACCAGAGGTTTGGCCCATTCCGGTGGAGCAGTTTTTACAGTTTTGTGTGCATCAGAAGCTTAGGGGCCTTTCGGTGAAATCCATTCGGGGCCAGCTCGCGGGGCTGGCTTTCATGTGTAAAGCCAAGGGGCATCGCGATGTTACCAAGGATTTCCGTATTCAGAAAATGTTGGAGGGTTGGTCCCGCGAGTCCGGACCCCGCGCGGACTGCCGGCAGCCTATTTCGCCTTTCATTCTCAAGGGGCTTCATGCCTCTTGGGCCCTGTTTTGTGGTTCCCCTTATGAAGAGGCTCTCTTTCACAGTGCTGCATTGACTGCCTTTTTTGGGGCCTTCAGAGTATCTGAGCTTGTACCACTCTCCCGCAGCGATACTTCTGCCAGGGCCCTTCAGTTTAGGGACGTTTGTTTATTTAGTGACCGCGTGTCGTTCCGGGTACGTCGTTCAAAGACAGATCAGAGGCAGCACGGCTGCACTGTTACGGTTGGTACGTGCGTGGAGCGCGAGTTATGCCCCGTGGCCGCTATCCGGCTTTACATTGAATTGCGGGGATCATCGGACGGCCCCCTTTTCCGCCACGCCAATGGGGCACCTTTGACGAAGTATCAGTTTTGGGCTATCACAAGTAGAGCCCTACAACATTTGGGCCTTGGGGGGCGCAAATTTGGGACCCATTCATTTAGAATTGGGGCTGCCTCTACTGCCGCAGCTTTAGGCTATGGGGTTGAGGACATTCAGCGAGTGGGGCGTTGGAAGTCAAGGGTATTTCGTTCATATATTCGGCCTTTGCGGTCTTAGGATGTTTTGCTCATTGTTCCACACGACATGTTTCAATTTGGGTTTGTTTTTACCCTTTCTGCAGTCTAATAGTTTTTTCTTCTAGGTGCTGTGGCTGGTGATCAGAGGAAACGGATCCTTATATGCGGCCATAGCATTGTGTTTTGGGCAGCGCATCAGGCCCGAAGGACTCCGATCGGTTCGCAGTTGGGCCTGAGCGACAGAGCTGTCATCACTTGGCAGGGCCGTCGTGGTATGAGATGGCCCGGCCTCCTCCCCCTTTTGTTTAGGGACTTGGGTGCCCCCCCCCGCAGATTTTGGTAGTTCATTTGGGGGAAAACGACTTGGGCCTGATTAAAGGGAAGGCCCTTTCGATTCAGGCCCAGGCGGATTTGGCCTTGATCGGCGAGAGATGGCCGGGAGTCCTGATCTTGTGGTCGGCCATGCTGCCGCGCCGCGTGTGGCGGACCGCGTGGGACCCTACTGGGTTGGAGCGCGCCCGGATCAAGGCCAACAGGGCCTTGAGGAAGGCTCTTAGTGCTGGTCTCGGGGGTTACATGCCCCATCCGCAGATTTCATCCGACATCCCGGAATTATATCGGGATGACGGAGTCCATTTGTCTTCAAAGGGCAACGAGTTTTTTCTAGCTGACTTACGGCAAGGGCTTCTTCGTGTTTTGTAGTTTGGGGTACAGCGGCCTAAGCAGAGGCTTGGCGCTGTCCTTGGCAGTTGGTTTGGGATTATGTTTTGGGGATCGGTGAGCTCCCGTTGCATCGCGCCATTTTGGTGCATGGCTTCCCTGGGAAACTGCAAGCTGTACGGCCCAAGGTTGCTCCAGGGAGTCTTCGGATCCCAGCACGCGGAGAGTGTCCGCATCCCAGGCTGCAGGGCTGTGGGGATGGCGGAGCTCAGGTGCGGTGATCATGGTGCCGGGCCGGCCGGGTCTGAGCCGTTTGGTTGGCTCATACCCGGGGCTCAGGGGGCTCGCCCAGTTTCAGGTCAAGGAGGTGATCGCGTTGACCCCTGGCTCGACCTGTTCTCCAGGTTGCCCTTGCCGTTTAAGTTTAATAAAGTGGCCCTTTAATCCAATCTTGTGTTTGTCTCGTTATTCCGCCTGGGGGGGCAATTCGGCCCTTTCCCAGCCGGGCGGTCCATCGACCGCTGAGGCTGGGGGCCGCCCATTGCCTCCCCGTGCGGATGAGAGGCAATGGGTTTTTCCAAGGGAGGGGGCGAGGAGCGGCCTTATAAGGCTGCTCCCGCCCCCTCAAATGCAGTCGTTTTTTGTTATCGGCCCGCCCACCCGCCCGTCAAGCAGTTCAGGCACAGGCTGGTCGCCCGTTTTAGGGGGCCGGGTAGGAATTTTTCGCCCCCAGACGGATTGGCCTTGTCTGGGGGTGTTTTTGCCTACCTTGCACTGTTGATGTTTGGTACTGGCAATTGGAATGGCGGTGCCGTTCTAGGTTGGTCACTGGCAGTTGGTTTGGGATTATGTTTTGGGGATCGGTGAGCTCCTGTTGCATCGCGCCATTTTGGTGCATGGCTTCCCTGGGGAACTGCAAGCTGTACGGCCCAAGGTTGCTCCAGGGAGTCTTCGGATCCCGGCACGCGGAGAGTGTCCGCATCCCAGGCTGCAGGGCTGTGGGGATGGCGGAGCTCAGGTGCGGTGATCATGGTGCCGGGCCGGCCGGGTCTGAGCCGTTTGGTTGGCTCATACCCGGGGCTCAGGGGGCTCGCCCAGTTTCAGGTCAAGGAGGTGGTCGCGTTGACCCCTGGCTCGACCTGTTCCCCAGGTTGCCCTTGCCGTTTAAGTTTAATAAAGTGGCCCTTTAATCCAATCTTGTGTTTGTCTCGTTATTCCGCCTGGGGGGGCAATATGTTTCATCTGTTAAAACCAGAGTTCCTTCTAAGCTGAGTTAGCGTGAGGTAGCTCATAGTTTTTTAGCCTCTGGCTCACACATATTTGTCTTAGTTCAGGAAAAATGGCTCCAGACCAAACTAATTTATGCAGTAGCTCATAACTTTAATACCAGTAGCTTACGAAGTAGAATTTTTGTTTACAAGAATCTACAGCTTAGAGAGAGCATTGGTTAAAACAGTTGATTTTCAACCTGGATTCAAACAACACATGCAATTTTATCATTTTCCTACTTTTCCTAATATGTCCTCAAACTAAGTTTTAATTCTATAGACTGCACCATCTCAAGTCTGGTCCTAAAGCCTGTTCCTGAAAACCATCCAATGGAACTTCCAAGAACTGAAACAGAACAACCAATACACCACACCTCTATCCTGTTAATCTACAGTACTTTCTAAATGTTGCAGAAGTGCAATGGAAGCTCCCCCGCCCACCCCACACAAGCTACCTCATAGGAAAACAGCAACAATTATTAGACCTGTATCATTGACCTCTCATGCATACTTACTTGCAAAGTCCTATTAATAAATCTGGAGTAGCTGAATGCCTGTCAGATAAGAAATGTGCTTCATTAATAAATAACCCAAGGGCTATAGTGGTATTTGAACTAAGACTACCCAAGTTTATCATTCTATTTACTAGATGACAGTAGGTCTCATAAATAAAAACATCTTCAATCATGTTCCTTTCCAATCTGTAGCATGTACCTATTCTGTAGAAAATGTACCTATTTGAAAATGTACCTATTTTGATTAATCTTAACCAATATGGCAGCTAACAATTGTATAAGAACACCTTATTAAAAAACAGTTAATCACTGTAAAGAAAATGTTAAAAAGCTGATATTTCCAAACCTTCTACTCATCATTTCACTCACATTCTCCTCCTAGGGTGCATTCTGGGGCCTGATGTTTGGTCTAGTCATCGGTCTCATTCGGATGATCATGGAATTTATTTACCGGGTGCCCCCCTGTGGTGAGGAGGACAAAAGGCCATCTGTATTGAAAGACATGCATTACTTGTATTTTGCTATCATCCTGTGTGCACTCACAGCCATTGTTATCTTCTTAGTTAGCCTTTGCACACCACCAGTTCCAGAGGAAAAAGTAAGTAAGACTCTCCAGGATCAAATATCTCCTTTTAAAAACGTTCTCTGTTGACTTTGTTGTCCTAGAATGTGCTGATTTTGGACAGCACTAAAGCAAGCCAGCTTATCCTATAAAGATGACCTTCTTTGAAATCACATTGCTTCTCAGGTATTGTGGAGTTAAAAACTTCTTCAGGGTCAGTGAGCAGAGGAAATGGAACATAGAGTTCCATGCTGGGGGGATACCACAGCGCATTCTATCAAGGAGAGAGGAAGAAATCATATTACAATGGACTGCCAAGCAGGGAATGTAATGGCTCTAATTGAACCCTCTCTCATACTTCAACAAAGACAGCATCAATCTTGAAAGCTAACAAGATTAGTGCCATTGAAGTGCTGGTATTTTGGAAGAGAATGTTCTTTTTCCAACGTGATCTCAATTACATCAAACAACTTTGTTGGTACCATACAACTCTGCTACATGTGCTGAAATAAAATGGTGTGTGCATGTTTTCCCTGCTAGTTTTTTTTTTCCAGAAGCAGTCCAGTATTGGGCTTTTACATGGTCAGAAAACACATAGGCTGAATGGGTAGAGGTGGAACATGGAATTGCAACCACTGTTCCTGCTGCCTAGCTACACACATTCATGTGTCCTGTGTGTTCAGAAACAGAGACAATGGTAACACTCTCCTTCCCTTTCCCCATGTTCAGCCAACCTGGTTTCTGACCTTGTGGGAAAGGGTTTTTTGAGACACTGAATCAGGCAGCAAGGGTACCTCCATAATCTTTTCTAGGTGAGTATTCCTCAAGGATCTGTCTGAACACTTCCATATATGATGAAACAATTCATATTACTTTGGAAAATTCTCAGAAACCCATGTTGGGCTGATCTGGAACCAATCTGGTTTATGTGTGGCTTCAGATTTTTTCTTTAACTCTAAAAAAGTAAAGAAAGGCCAGTTCAGATGCCTAAATAGGTGTGTTGGGAATCCAGCGTGAGGGGACCTATACCAATCTCATCTTATCTATATGTTTCCATAATCTATTAGAATAAATAGAAATTGACTGCATTTAAACCAAAATAATAATGAACTGAAAAGGTCTAATTTGTTGCAAGTCTAATCACTAATTTCCATTCCATACTACTGCTAGAAAGAAAATGATAAATTTTTTACACATACAAAACAAATCATATTTTCAGCCAACGTATTTATAACAGTCCATGGAAATACCATGGTGATAGACAAATGTATAACCCCAGCAGAACTCCTGTTCCTGTGCAACTGTCCCCAATGACATTGTTCTTTACAGATAACCAATAAACAGGAGGGTGAAGAGAGATTTGTATCTGTGTTTTGAGTAGTACCATTAGTGTCTCAAGCTTCAAATGAATTATAGCCCAAGAACAGCAAGCAGAAGCATTTTCCCCTGCTGTTTTGGATGCTTTCCCATCCCTGTGGTGATGGATGCTGAGCCAGAAAACAAATATGCAAAGAATTTGTTAGGTATGCCTCAGAGTTCATATGTCTTCATTGTACATAGCCCATATTGTGTCATGTTGTCCTTGAAAACTCTGCAAAGGTGTTTACAATTAAATTTGAGACTGTGAAGCTGAAACACAACTGCCAGATGCCAGATGGCATTTGGGAAGAGAAGGATTTATTCTAGTTTAACAGCAGAAATGGGTGTGGGGACTTTTCCAAAAGTTTCTTTTAAGAATGGAACTAAAGAGAATAAGAGGAAATGATGGATGACATAGGAAGTGCAATCCTAACATTGTACCAGATTATGAGAGGGGGGGGGAAAGACCAGGTGGTCTGTTAGTTTCCTGCCACAGGTGCATTCTTGAAAAATCATTTTGCCCACTATAAATGGGCAAAATGGGCCTTTGTCATTGGTACCCAGCACATTTAGTTATCATTTGCTACTTTATATATTGCTAAATAGATAGCAGTAGTAAGCATGCTAATTAAGCATGCACATGTTTGGTATATAATTGGAAAGTGCAATATCTAATTGCTGATGCATAAAAGTTTGTGCAGACATGTTTTCTTAACACTTTTTCCATGGTATGTTTCTCTTAACCCAACATTTTTCTCTAAATGATTGACATTCTGAATAACACAAGTTAAAAGTTGCCAGGTCTTCCACCTAGAGATGGTACCACTTGCTATCAAAGCTACTGGAACACTCATCCTGCTACTTGATCTCTTTACCTACCCTTCTCTCCCACATGGCATAGCATGCAGAGTACTTTTATGGACTTAAAATGGACAAGAGAGGAGACTGCATCAAGCAAACAATGGAGCAGTAGGTTGAAGATTCAGTGGAGGCATTTACTTTTGGTACTACTGAGATTTTAAAGAGATAGATGCTCTTTTCAAGTGGAGATTGAGAAATCCTAGATTGGCACAAATGTTTGTCCTATACAAAAAGAAGAAACAAGAGTGTCTCTTGGCCCTGCATCACTTTCAAATCAAACAAATAAATCCTTTTAGACTGACAACATTAATTATATCTACACTTAATGGCTTGATTTGTGGCTTCCTCTAAAACTATTTAATCATAATGTAGTTTTCCTTCTCTCCACTCTCCATTAATGCTGGGAAGAGGAAAATGTCACTTGGATCTTTTTTGTCTTCTAACTTCATCACATTCAAGTTAGATTTAACAAGTAACATAACAATCGTAGATCTATTCCCAAATTGGCTAGTTTGTTCCATAGAAGGGATCTATTGATAGAATTGAATGCACCTCATAAGTCTATAAAAGTTGTGTATATTTTACCTTTTAGATACATGCAGGACTCTTTTTCTAACAGGAGCTCTTCTGCATATTAGGCCACGCCCCCTGATGTAGCCAATTCTCCTGGAGCTTACAGTAGGCCCTGTACTTACTTATCTGTGTTCCAGTTCTTACTGGAACTTCTCTCGCTAGGGTGGGAAGAGAGCATTTGACTTATGAGTGATCAGAACAAGAGCATTACCAGCTCATGTGTTTTGTAGGAGCTGCTGAAGATGGATCTAAGCTGAGTTAGTGCAAGCTAGCTCACAATTTTTTAGACTCCGGCTCACACACTTTTGTCTTCACTTAGAAAGGGTGGCCCCGGAGCAAACTAATTTATGCAGGAGCTCACAAGACTTCACAGCTTAGAGGGAGTATTGTTTAAGACCCAGCTTTTTTAGCCTCCAGCTCACACATTTTTTGTCTTCTCTCAGGAAGGGTGGCCCCAGAGCAAATTAATTTATGCAGGAGCCAAATCGCTTGCTCACAACTTTAATGCCAGGAGCTCACAAAGTAGTGTTTTTGCTCACAAGACTGCGCAGCTTAGAGGGAACGCTGCCTCAGATGTCTGCAGATTTCTTTTAAGGCCCTTGGGTAGCTGGGCAAGGAGGGGGAAATCTCTATTCTAGCGAAAATATGTAGGTCAAAGCGGTGTGTTACTGGAAAGTGCCCGTAAGTGGCAGCCAAGTTACGGTGACCCTGCATGGGGTTTTCAAGGCAAGAGACCAACAGGAAGTGGATTTGGCACTTCCTGCCTCTGCCTAGCAGCCTTGGACTTCCTTGGTGGTCTCCTACCCAAGTACTAACCAGAGCCGACCCTGACTTAGCTTCTGAGACCTGAGAAGATCAGGCTAGCCTGGGCCATCCAGGTCATGACAAGAAGCATTCAGAGGTGGTTTGCTGTTGCCTGCCTCTGCGTAGCAACCCTGGACTTCCTTGGTGGTCTCCCATCCAAATACTAACAAGGACCCACCCTGCTTAGCTGCCGAGAACTGATGAACTGAGGCTAGCCCGGATTGGTCAGATCAGGGCCCAGTCAAAAAAGACAAGACTAAAATTGGCCAGTAATTCTGACTTGATGTAAGACATCTTCATCCGTGTTGATTCGAAGAGTGTGATATTGTGCCCTGGCCTTTGTGGAGGGAGTGATGTGGCCTCCTTCTATGGGAGGGATGGTGGCTCAGTGGTAGAGCATCTGCTTGGGAAGCAGAAGGTCCGAGGTTCAGTCCCCGGCATCTCCAAAAAAGGGTCCAGGCAAAGAGGTGTGAAAAACCTCAGCTTGAGACCCTGGAGAGCCACTGCCAGTCTGAGAAGACAATACTGACTTTGATGGACCAAGGGTCTGATTCAGTATAAGGCAGCTTCATATGTTCATATGTACTAAGAGCCCTCTATGCTCTTGAAGTATTGGCTACATCAGGGGGGCATGGCTAATATGCAGAGGAGCTCCTGTTAGAAAAATAGCCCAGCATGCATCTAAAAGGTAAACTATACACAACTTTTAAAGATTTATGAGGTGCATTCGATTCTATCAATAGATCCCTTCTATGGAACAAACTAGCCAATTTGGGAATAGATCCACGATTGTTATGTAACTTGTTAAATCTAACTTGAATGTGATGAAATTAGAAGACAAAAAAGATCCAAGTGACATTTTTTCTCTTCCCAGCATTAATGGAGAGTGAACAGAGGGAAAGCTACATTATGATTAAATAGTTTTAGAGGAAGCCACAAATCAAGCCATTAAGTGTAGAGTCCTGGATGCATGGAATATTTCTCAGCCAAAAAAGCAAGTGTAAGTGCATGGTCAAGAGTAGAATGTCCAGAACAAAAACCCACTTGTTCTTTGCCCGGGAGATTATTACTGGACATCTACTCAGAAAGGTGATTCAGGGGTGCTTAGACTCTAATTTCCCTAACTGAGAGTAGACTTATAGGATGATAATTTCCTGGAATTTTGGGGTAACCTTTTTTGAAGATATGAACAGTAATAGAAGTAAGCCAGGAGTTTGGTAGTATCCCAAATTTATGAACTAAAGTAAACAAAGGAGCTAATGTTTCTGACCACCAATCTGGATAGTTTTTTATAAGGTCAGCAGGGATGCCATCGGGACCTGGGGCCTTACCCGATATCATAGAAACAATGAGTTCAAGGATCTCTTCTTTGGTAACCGAGAGCCAAACTGGCATATTGGGTGGAATTTGTAGATTGTCAGGGACGTCAGACAGTACTGGATGTGCCAGCAAGTTGGAGTAATGAACAATCCAGTCAGAGACGGAAATTGGAGAGGAGTGAGTTGTACAAGATTATGAGCTTGCTCATGATACCAGCATCCAGAAATCTTTCGAGTTCCTTGTATGGGAAGCATGCCGTAATCTGGTCCAGTTCTTCAAAGCACTGTCTCCCCCCCCCCCCCCACCGAAAAAATAGACATCCTTTTTTTGCCTCAAAATAGAGGGCAGCTAGTTCAGGAGAGAAATGAATGCATAACAGAGAGCCAGGCTGGGGCTTGAATCCCGCACGCCTTGAAAGGTGCAGGGGAGGCGACCATCAGCTCCTCCGCCCCCCAATCAGCCTTCCTGCACTGCTGGAAGGCTGAGCGAGTTCTTCCATAGGTATTCCCATTGTTCCATCTGAATATCTTTATGTTAATTGCCCACTTTATCATTTGAGATTTAATCACTTCATCCTCTGTAGACCATTTCAATAATAATTTATATACCTTTGAAATTATTTTTTCATTATCGCCAAACAGCATTCTTTCTACTTCAGTTTGATCTTGTCTTATTCCTTTATTCCTTCATTCCTAATATCCTGTTCAAGCAGACTTTTAATTTGTTGCAATTGAAACCAATTATACTTATAATCCAGTTCTTCCACTGATTTTAATTCCACCTTGCAGCCTTGTATTTTTAGCAATCGTTTGTATGTTATCCGTTTTCCTTCCTCAATATCAGAATATAACTTCATTACTTCTGTCGGCACAATCCAAAGCGGTTTCCTCTCATCACCATTTTTCTTGTATTTCAACCATGTCTTTAACAAATTACTTCTTATATAATGATGTAAGAAAAAACCATCCATCTTACTTTTCCCATAGCATAAGTATGCATGCCAACCAAAAGTATTTCCATGACCTTCTAATGTTAATAATTTTTTATTTAATAACATTATCCAGTCCTTTACCCACACTAAACAAACTGCATCATGATATAATTTTAAATCCGCCACTTGAAAACCTCCCCTTTCTTTTGCATCCGTCAAGATCTTCATTTTAATTCTTGGTTTCTTGCCAGCCCATATGAATTCTGAAAGTTTCCTCTGCCATTTATTAAATTGTTTATCTTATTTCACTATTGGAATTGTCTGGAATAAAAACATGATCCTTGGTAATACATTCATCTTAATTGCCGATATTCTACCCAGTATAGACAGGTTCAACCTATTCCATTTTAATAAATCTCCATCAATTTTCCGCCAGAGCTTTTCATAATTATTCTTGTATAAATCAATATTTTTGTTGTGATTTCTACTCCAAGATATTTTATTTTAGAAACCACTTCACAATTTGTTAAATTTTGTAATTCTGCCTGTTTATTCTTTGACATATTATTACATAAAATTTTTGACTTTTCTTTGTTCACATAAAAGCCTGCCAGTTCACCATATTCTTTGATTTTTTGAAGCAGCAACGGTGTAACTTGAGTCAGGTTTTTGTTTATAAACATAACGTCATCTGCAAAGGCTCTGTATTTGTAAGAACAACCTTTTAATTTCAGACCCTCTATCTCCTTATTGTCAGCTTGTGTTCAAATTGATATTAACCAGAATGCCTAAATTGTTGTGTTGCTTACTAACCCTGTGAACTGTAACTATAATTTAGCTGGGAGAGCAGGAGAAGTGGGGGGGGGGGGGGGAGGAGCTTGGTGCCAAGAGCTGTAAAAGTGTTTGAAGTGCAAACTATGTGGCCAGCTCTCAGCCGATGCGAGGCCGCCGGTGGGGGAGAGAGAACGGACGTGGCTAGCTATGCAAGATATCAGGGTGCGAACTTCACACCTCTTAGAAGTAGAATGCAACAGTATTGTGAGGATGATCTAAACCCCCTAGCTTTGATCCTGGGCCATAAAGGCCAAGCTAGTTTGTGTGTACCTTATCACTTTCAAAGAACTCTCGTAGCAGTAACATGTATGTATCCAATAAATGAAACTATTTTCAAATGAAAAAGAGTCTGTCCATTGTTGGAGCGTCCATGAACCCTACGCTGACACTTATCTTCTTGGACTTGCGAAAGCAATAACTCTAAAGTCATTATAAATATCAATGGGGATAGAGGGCATCCTTGTCTTGTTCCTTTACTGATTACAATTTTCTCTGTCAAATCTGCATTAATACAAAGTCTTGCTTGTTGGTCAGTATATATCAGTTTTACCATTCGCTCAAAGTCTTCACCCAATCTCAATTTCTCCATTACTGCAAACATTTATTTATTTATTTGGAATTTATATCCCGCCCTTCCCACCAGGTGACTCAGGGCGGCTTACAACATGTAAAAAACTAACATATAAAACTAGCATAGAATATAAAATTAAACATAAATAGTATTTCATAATTTACGTAGTTAAAATCTAGACATTTATCACAGTTATATACATAAACATTAAACCATACAGCGATCTTACAGCTACACTCAGTTCAAGTTCAGTGCCGGTTAGTTGTGGGCCAGCCGGAAGAGGGCTGTCTTACAGGCCCTGCGGAATTGAGCAAGGTCCCGCAGGGCCCTTACCTCTTCCGGCAGCTGGTTCCACCAGGAGGGGGCCATTACGGAGAAGGCCCTGTCCCTTGTAGTTTTCAAATGGGCTTCCTTTGGCCCGGGGACAACCAGGAGATTTTGAGTTCCCGATCTCAGTATTCTCCGGGGAACGTGTGGGAAGAGACATAAATTCCCAATGTACATTGTCAAAAGCTTTCTCTGCATCTGCAAAAAACAAAGCCAATTCTTTTTCTGGATGTTTATCATAGTATTCAATTATATCAATTACAGTTCTAATATTGTCTCTGATCTGCCTTCTGGGAAGAAACCCTGCTTGCTCTTCTTTAATAAAGTTATTCAAATGCTGCTTCAGGCATTCTGCTAGTATACTAGCATATATTTTATAATAATTATTAAGTAATGAAATTGGTCTATAATTTTTTACATTTGTGGCATCTCTGTCTTCTTTCAGAATTAATGAGATTACTGCTTCTTTCCAGGTATTAGGTAGCTTCCCCTGAACTCTTATAATGTTCATCAATTTCAGAAGCTTTGGAAGTAGAGTCTCTTTCAAAACTTTATAATACTTTGCTGTAAATTCATCTGGACCAGGAGCTTTCCCCAATTTAATTGAATTAATTGCAGTCTCTATTTCTTTTTCAATCGGGTCATTTAACATTTTCTTCATGTTTTCGGTTAAAGGTTTTACATTTATTTTCTGTAAAAATGTCTCTATTTTTCCTTTATCCACCAAGTGGCTTTTAAACAATTTCGCATAATATTTATAAAATTCTCTTTTAATTCCTTCCTGATCCACAATTTCTTTATCTCCCGAAATTA
Organism: Heteronotia binoei; assembly: GCF_032191835.1. NCBI lineage: Eukaryota > Metazoa > Chordata > Lepidosauria > Squamata > Gekkonidae > Heteronotia > Heteronotia binoei. The sequence goes on from NC_083224.1 coordinate 106,382,622, forward strand.
TTTTATTGATAGTTTTATTTTTCCTTTTTCATTTCATTTGCCAGGCCAAGTATTTTCCCGGTTTCTTAGCGCTCTCAAAAGATTTTTGTTGAAGCCTTTTTAAATTCCATTCTACTTCTTTGTTTAATAAATGTCTTAGTTGTTCTTGTAGAATTGTAATTTCCTTTGAGATTTTCTTTTTTCCTGGCCTTTTTTTTGAGTTCCCTCTCTCTCTTTCCAATTTCTTTTGGTAAATCCATCATTTGTTTTCCTTTAGCTTTTTTGTCCTTATTATTCAGTGTGATTAAAATGCCTTTCATTACTGCTTTGTATGCATCCCACACCGTTTGGTATTTGACATCATTATTTTCATCTACTTGAAAGAAAGCTTTGGTCTCCTTCTCCAGAGCCTCTACTACCTCTTTTTTTCTGCAGTAAGTCTTCATTTATCTGCCATCTCAAAGTCTTTTTAGCATCAAAGGAGCAACTAGCTGATCAAGCTGAAGACCTATAATAAGCCTAGCTAATGTTTTGTGGGGTTTTTGTTCTTTACTTGTGTTTAGGCAGATACTGGAGCTGGATTCTGCGATTTGGCCACACTTAAGGAAAAGTTACGAGTTTTGAGAAAACAGAGGATTTTTCTGTAAATATTGCTGTTTCAAATTTGAATCATTGGGATTGTGGTTAGAGGCTAAGGGAAAGTATTTTAGCAATCAGGATTTGGAAAGCTGAGTTAGACCCCTGTGAACCGGAGTGAATGGGGAATGTCTTATGAACATTTCATAAAAGATGAGGAGGAATGGGATCATGAAACCCAATTCAATGCTCTGAGTAAGCCTTGGCTAAATACACCTAGGGCCTCGCCAAACACAGACCTTTTGGTTTTAGAGAGTCAGGAACAACTTTGTCCCCATTACTGCGTGCAGGTTTGGGGTTATAAAGCACCTGCCATAGCTGTGCTTCTGTTATATAGCCAAAAGTATCCCCGATATGGATACCAGAAGCAAGTGGAAACTCTGGTGAGTTTTAAGGCAAAGAGAGGCTGCCCTGCCCAGATGTGGATAATGTGTGGAAGGTCCCCTCAATGGAATAACTTGTGCTGGAGGTGTAGAATTAACAAATAGATGTCTGCTGTAGGTAGTGTTGTGTATGTGGCTGGCTGGCTGGCTGGAGGAGCAAGTGGTTGTTTGATATTTGCTATACTACTCTGTGTGGGAGACTGTATAAGAGAGACTGTAGATTCCAGATGAGTCTGGTCAGCTTTTAACTGAAGTAAAATGTTGAGAAGCCTGGTGAAAAGAGATGACACAGAGTTTAACTCTGGTGGAAATTTATTCAAGTGGTTAACAAGCTGGCTTCCTAGTTTTTTTTATTTTTATAATCATAATGTGCGTTGTCTTTTGTGGATGTGATTGGTGTTTGCCTGGGTGCATGCAGATTCTAAGGACAGGCTGCATAACTTCAACCACCACCCCCCACGTGTTGGTACCTATGGATCCAGTATATGAAATGATGAGGTCAACTCGGGAAAGGTATGTAAGGGATCAGGCAATACTGTGATAAATCAGGTAAGCCTGAAAGGGGGGATTGAAGCAGGACTGAAATAAAAATATATTAAATAAAGTAAATTGAAGGCCATTAATTAGGCACAAGGACAAGAAAGCAAAAGGGCAAAGAAATTTTAAAGTGCTTGCTAGGTGTCTCTGTGAAATAATCATTCTAGATTGCTAAAGTAGGGAAAGTGACGTTTGTAGGAGCATAAGGCAGCAAAAGAGGAAGTTAATCTTTGGCCCACCGCAACTGCCGAAAAGAGCAACTAGAAACTTGCTGGAATAAGCATTGAATCATATACCTTGGAAAATCTTGGGATCAGGTCAAATGGGCAAATGTGTTTTTTGTGAAAGATATTGCTGCAAGAGTGTTAGCAACATCAATGCCATGTATGGAAAGACCCTCCCTGTCTCCTCCTTGTTCCTTTAGTAATATGATGCTTGTAATGATGTATAGGATGTGGGGTTGTCCTTTCCTGTAATTGGGCGAGCGTTTACTGGAAATGATTGTCTGTGACTATAAAACTGTAGACCTTCCTGCAATCGGGGCTCCCAGATGTGTTCAGACATGAGTCTGGTCTGGGGTCCATGTCTCTCTCGGCTTGGCTTCGCGAACGAAGATTTAAGAAGGGTGCAATAGTCCACGTCTGCTGCAGGCTCGCTGGTGGCTGACAAGACCAATGCGGGACAGGCAGGTCCAGCCACAGTGGCTGCAGGGAAAAGTCTGATTTAGGGTTGGTGCTGTAGCAGTGCGATTCTTCCTCAATCTCCTTTTGTCCTCAAGACCAGCTATGCGTGCGTCCATGTACACGTTAAATAAACCGCTCTTTCTTCCTGATTTTGCCTGTGGCCTTGTTTCTGTCTGACCACCAGCAGCTAAGGTTGCTGCTACATTAGCACTCTCAGAAGATTTTTGTTGAAGCCTTTTTAAATTCCATTCTACTTCTTTGTTTAATAAATGTCTTAGTTGTTCTTGCAGAATTGTAATTTCCTTTGAGATTTTCTTTTTTCCTGGCCTTTTATTGAGTTCCCTCTTTCTCTTTCCAATTTCTTTTTGTAAATCCATCATTTGTTTTTCTTTAGCTTTTTTGTCATTATTCAGTGTGATTAAAATGCCTCTCATTACTGCTTTGTATGCATCCCACACTGTTTGGTATTTAACATCATTATTTGAGGAGGAAACTGAAAGGAAAGGTACATACGGTCAAAACCCTTGGGGAAGCTTGGACACTATTTAAAACTATAATCCTAGAAGCTCAGATAAAATACATACCACAAGTTAGGAAAGGCACAAACAGGCATAAGAAAAGGCCTGCGTGGTTAACAAATAAAGTACTGGAAGCTGTAAAAGGTAAGAAGGACTCCTTTAAGCAGTGGAAAACCAGTCCAAGTGAGATTAGTAAAAGGGAACACAGGCTGTGGCAAATCAAATGCAAGACTGTGATCAGGCAGGCAAAAAGGGACTATGAGGAGCATATTGCAAAAAACATAAAGACCAACAATAAAACTTTCTTCAAATATCTTAGAAGTAGGAAACCAGCCAGGGAGGCAGTGGGGACCTTGGATGACCATGGGGTAAAAGGATTACTGACGGAGGATGGGGAAATGGCTGAGAAGCTAAATGAATTTTTTGCCTCCGTCTTCACTGTGGAAGACGAGAACTTTTTGCCCGACAAAAGAGGAGGTCCTACAACTGATAGACAAATTAAAAACTAATAAGTCGCCGGGTCCGGATGGCATACATCCGAGAGTTCTGAAAGAACTCAAAGTTGAACTTGTGGATCTTCTAACAAAAATCTGTAATCTTTCATTGAAATATGCTCCGTTCCTGAGGACTGGAAGGTAGCAAATGTCACCCCCATCTTTAAAAAGGGTTCCAGAGGAGATCCGGGAAATTACAGGCCAGTCAGTCTGACTTCAATACCGGGAAAGTTGGTAGAAACCATTATCAAGGACAGAATGAGTAGGCACATTGATGAACACGGGTTATTGAGGAAGACTCAGCATGGCTTCTGCAAGGGAAGATCTTGCCTCACTAACCTGTTACATTTCTTTGAGAGGGTGAACAAACATGTGGACAAAGGAGACTCAAAAGATGTTGTTTACCTTGACTTCCAGAAAGCTTTTGATAAAGTTCCACATCAAAGGCTCCTTAGAAAGCTTGAGAGTCATGGAGTAAAGGGGCAGGTCCTCTTGTGGATCAAAAACTGGCTGAGTAATAGGAAGCAGAGAGTGAGGAGTATAAATGGGCAGTCTTCGCAGTGGAGGACGGTAAGCAGTGGGGTGCCGCAGGGCTCGGTACTGGGTTCTATGCTCTTTAACTTGTTCATAAATGATTTAGAGTTGGGAATGAGCAGTGAAGTGGCCAAGTTGGCGGATGACACTAAATTGTTCAGGGTGGTGAGAACCAGAGAGGATTGTGAGGAACTCCAAAGGGATCTGTTGAGGCTGGGTGAGTGGGCGTCAACATGGCAGATGCAGTTCAATGTGGCCAAGTGCAAAGTAATGCACATTGGGGCCAAGAATCCCAGCTACAAATACAAGTTGATGGGGTGTGAACTGGCAGAGACGGACCAAGAGAGAGATCTTGGGGTCATGGTAGATAACTCACTGAAAATGTCAAGACAGTGTGCGTTTGCAATGAAAAAGGCCAACGCCATGCTGGGAATTATTAGGAAGGGAATTGAAAACAAATCAGCCAGTATCATAATGCCCCTGTATAAATAGATGGTGCGGTCTCATTTAGAGTACTGTGTGCAGTTCTGGTCGCCACACCTCAAAAAGGATATTATAGCATTGGAGAAAGTCCAGAGAAGGGCAACTAGAATGATTAAAGGGCTGGAGCACTTTCCCTATGAAGAAAGGTTGAAACGCTTGGGACTCTTTAGCTTGGAGAAACGTCGACTGCGGGGTGACATGATAGAGGTTTACAAGATAATGCATGGTATGGAGAAAGTAGAGAAAGAAATACTTTTCTCCCTTTCTCACAATACAAGAACTCGTGGACATTCGATGAAATTGCTGAGCAGACAGGTTAAAATGGATAAAAGGAAGTACTTCTTCACCCAAAGGGTGATTAACATGTGGAATTCATGCCACAGGAGGTGGTGGTGGCCACAAGTATAGCCACCTTCAAGAGGGGTTTAGATAAAAATATGGAGCAGAGGTCCATCAATGGCTATTAGCCACAGTGTATGTATGTATATAAAATTTTTGGCCACTGTGTGACACAGAGTGTTGGACTGGATGGGCCGTTGGCCTGATCCAACATGGCTTCTCTTATGTTCTTATGTTCTTATTTTCATTTACTTGGAAGAAAGCTTTGGTCTCCTTCTCCAGAGCCTCTACCACCCCTTTTTTTCTGCAGTAAGTCGTCATTTATCCGCCATCTCAAAGTCTTTTTAGTATCCTTCACAAACCACATTATTGGGTTGTGCTCTGCACTTATTTTTAGGAAGAATCTCTATTTTTTTTTTGTTATCAACCCCAAATTTGTTGTAATCCATAACATATCAATCCTTGAGAAAGAGTTATGTCTTGCTGAAAAGAACGTATCGTCTCGCACTGTAGGGTTCCTTTCTCTCCAAATATCCACACAGTTTTCTTGTTTAACTAGTTCAAAAAAAAGATTTTGGCAATTTCCCTTCTTTATTTTTTTCCCCAGATCTGTCCAAAATATTCTTAACTGTTCTATTAAAGTCTTCCATTATCATAATTTGCTCATATGTCACTTGGTCAAGTTGTTGCATAATGTCCTTAAAGAAAGAGTCTTTAGCTCCATTAGGAACATACAATCCCAATAACAAAGTTCTTTTGTTGTTTAACATCACTTCTACTGCAATAAACCTACCATCATCGTCTTTAAAGATCAATTTTGGTTCTAAATCCTGCTTCACATAAAAAACTACACCTCCTTTTTTCTCCTTCGCCAGTGAAAAAAATTCCAAACCTAATTGCTTATTCCATAAAAATTTGTAATCCAATTGTTTAATGTGTACTACTTGCAGTAATGTTACACTTTTGCTTCCCAATCCAATGAAAAGTTGCCCTTCTTTTTTGTGGTGAATTAAATCCATTTGCATTCCAAGATAATAATTTGTAATCCATCGTGATTTTCTGGTTTTAATCTGTACCCCCAAATTCTTTATTTTCCATCAGAAATTTCTCCATGTCTTCCACACTTGTGATGGTACATCTCTTCCCTTTGTATTCAAAACCCACACCTTCTGGAAGAATCCACCTATATCTCAGTTCACTCTTTCTCAATTGATCTGTCAGTTTTTTATATAGTTTTCTGCCACTTAGAACTTTTCTTGGTAATTCTTTCATTATTCTGACTTCACTGGCCTCCACCACCAAATTACCATCATATTGTTTACTTAAAATTCTACCCGCCAGGTCTCTTGTTACACATCTTACTACCACATCCCTTGGTAGTTTATTTTTCCTTGCATACTCTGAATTGACCCTGTAAATATAGTCATAAAAATAGTTAGTCTCTTCAGGGTCATCACCAACAAATTCAGCAATAATCCTTATTATGTATGTTCTTAAGTCCATACCATCTTTTTCAGGTACTCCTCTCAAACGTATCTGGTTCTCCATTAATTTGCAAACTTGCAGTACTGCTTTTTCCTGCATTTTTTTTAATAGTGGAATCCACTGAGTTATTTTTTACATCATGGTCTGTCACTTTATCTTCAACATCTTTAATTCTTTTATATATTGCTTTAACTTCTTTTTTTAGTTCCTTCTTGCTTTCACTTACAGATTCTTTTTTAAAAAAAAAATTAAAATAATTTTATTGTTATATATTTCAACACCACTCCACCTCTGTGAGAGTTCCAGGCCATAGATACATTATAATATTCCATATATTTATAATTATTAACATTTCATCCAAATACAACTCCATCCCTCTATTTAAACTTCTTATCCATTCATTTCCTTATTAACCAACCAATCGTCTGGCTTCCGGTCACGAGGGATGCTGTGAGCAGACGTGTGTAACTTGAGCTCCGAGCGACAGTTGCAACTTCTGGCTATTTGAGCAGATAAGAGTGCTTTTTTATTTTATTTTATTTTTCTCATCAGTGGAACAGTGCAGCTGCCTTCGGGGAAGCCTGTGAGGTCCTGCTTTACCCTGCCAGACTTTGCCGCTCTCACGTAGAGTTAAGAGAAGGTGGAAGGCTTCTATCTTGCTTCCCTCCCCCCCCTTAATTGCTTAACTGAAGATTTATGTCTCCCAAACTTCAGCAGAAAAGAAAGAAAGATACACGGGGGAGAAGGGGGGCGGAGGAGGAAGATTCTTTGAGTGGGGACGTGCCTGCGTTGGCAGAGGGGCCGTCAGGAAGACCCCCCATGGAGAAACTAGAGGGAAAGATTGACGCCCTCGCGGGCAATTTGCATCAGCTGTCGGCTCGTATGGACAAGCTGCAAGTTTTAGAGTCTCTCCCAACTCAACTATCCCAACAGTTACAGCAATTGACTTTGCAGTTCGAACAGATGCAAAAGGCCACAAATGAAGCTTTAAATAAAATTCAGCTTTGTGAAGGCAAAATTGTCGCAGTTGAACAATCAGTAGCCCAGCAAGATGCTGTTCTTAAAGAGACAGTGGGAGAGGTGCAGGCATTGCGAGAGAAATTAGACACCTTAGAGGCTGAAATGCGTCGTCGTAACTTACGGCTGGTGGGTTTGACAGACTTGCCGGCTCAATCCCCCTCTGAGCTGATTTCCTTTGTGGCTGGCTTTTTTCGGCAGACACTCCAACTCCCTGAGGATTTTGCTCTAGACATTGCTGTTGTTCTTCGTATGGCCAGACCAGGACAGCAGGGGCTAACAAGAATTACTCTCTTGATTTCCTTTGCCCGTGCTACTACTCGAGACTTTGTTTTGAAACAGTTTCGGGACATTTCAATGAGGAGTGGAATAACTTGGCAAGGGAGTACAGCACGTCTTGCCTTATATCCTGATTATCCTCTATCTTTAATTCAGAGGAGAAGGGCATATAAAACCGCAAAAGACCTGGCTAAGCAGCTGAATTTAGAAGTTTTTGTCCTGTTCCCTGCAACCATGGTCGTGATTCAGCATGGGAAGCGTAAAACATTCTACTCCCCTCAGAGTGCGGAAGAATTCCTGAGAACTTTATAACTATCAACTGTTGTGAACTCATCAAGGCCACAGGGAGGGAATGGAAGGTCTATGGAGACTTAATTATGTTTGGGCCTTAGATGTGTGCTGCTGCAAAAGAAAGGAAAGGGAGGAAGAAGGAGAACACACTGGATGGTCGCTTTAATCTATTACTATTCGCTCAACATTTTTTTTTCCTCTTTTTTTGGTTGCAAGGGGGCTCTGACGATTTGGTTCTCTTCCCTTAGACTGTTTCAACCCAATGCAATCTACTTTTTCGAGAAGGCTGGGTTTGTTTGCCCTCTAATTTATTACTCATAGATAAATGCCTTCTTTTCTGGGAAACCCCCGTGCCGCCTTGATTCATTACCCAGATTCCCCCCCCCCTTTGGAGAGAGTCTTTTTTTTCTCTCTCTCTCTCTTCTATATGCCTAATAAACTTTGACTGCATTAAGATAACTGGCACGTAATGGATCACCGCAGCTACTCTGGCGAAGTTATTATTAGTGCATGTATTATTGTTTAGACTGACCTACAAAGTACTCACTCACCAATGCACTGTATATTGGTTATACTGAGGCTGAGCTGTATTCAGTGTGGTGTCAGATTTGCATTATTTTAACAAACAGTCTGGGGGGGTGGGGGTGTGTGCTTCTGTTGGGTGGACTGGGGAATAGGGTCTCAATTGATCTATTGTTTGATTAGGCATCTGCATGTAAGGGTGAGACATATGCGACATAGTGGCTTTGGACATGGCCATAATTTATGCGTATAGCTATATAGATTCCAGTGTGTTTTACTTCATTTATTTACTTATTTATTTATTTTCTTTCCCCCTGTGTTTGGAGTTTGCACCCAATGTAGCCATGTAGCAAGTGCAGGCTTATGCCGCTCGGGCTCTGCTAAGTACTCTGTGACCAATTGGAAGCCAGGAAGTTTGGGTGGGGGTCATATGCTCCTTGGGGTTTGGAGCGTATTTTGTGGTGGGTCTCACTGCAGGGTGTAACATGCCTGTTTTTATTTACTATTTGATGCCTGGCTGTCAACCCCCGGCTGGGTCCCCCCGGATCAAGGTGCAGGATGCCATTTAAGGTTTTGACATTTAACGCCCGTGGCCTCCGTGACCCCAAAAAAAGAGCCATGATCCTTGGCGCAAGCGAGATACGAGTCGCTGATATTGTCATGCTGCAAGAGACCCACATCCTCGAAGATGAAGCCGGTCGGTTGGCAAAGTACCGTGGTGACCAGGTGTTTTTGGCAGGCTTTGAACGAAATGCTTGTGGTGTAGCCATAATTATCCGGGCCAAGCTGAGGTGGGCAAAGATCTCGGAGTTCCCCGATCCCCAAGGTCGCTACATTGTGCTGTTAGGGGAAGCCCAGGGGGTGAGGACGGCCCTGATTAATATCTATGGCTCAAATAATGACAACCCTCATACTTTTAATAAAGTGGCTGCTATACTTGAGAACCTGAACTATGACAACATTATTTTAGGCGGTGATTTCAATACTACTCTGGATGGCAAGATGGATCGCACGGGTGCGACTGAACGATCTTTGAGATCACGATCGGCCGTATTGGCCCTGATGAAGGAATTTGGGTTGGTGGATGTATGGAGGGAGCAACACAAAGACTTGAAAGCCTACACCTTCTGCTCTCACATCCACCAGACCCTTGCAAGATTGGATTACTTATTGGTGTCTAAATCTATACTTCGATGTGTGCGCTCATCGGAAATTTGCCCCTCCACTCTTTCTGACCATCACATGGTGCTCATGGAAGTGGACAACTTGCTACACATAGATAAGTCCCCATCGTGGTATTTTAATAACTCCTTAGTAAACGATGAGGCTTTTTGTGCACAAATGGAAACAGAAATTCAACACTTTTTCGCCACTAATGAGGGTTCTGTTCAACATTATTTGACCGTATGGGAGGCTTTTAAAACAACGATAAGGGGAATAATAATTGCCTATTCTGCTGCAAAACAAAAGGAAAAACACCACACTGAGGCGAATCTTGAGTCCAGACTCCGGGCCCTATGGGATGCACAGTTCCAAAGCCCTTCAGAGGCACAATTTAGGCAGATTCAACAAATAAATTTTCAGCTCAATATGCTCAGGTCAAACAAGGTTGAACTTGCTTATGCACGTGTCAAACAACAGCAGAGAGACAAGGTAGGGTTCTGGCATCCAAGCTTAAAGCCCTGCAAGAGCAGAGATGGATCGCTCAAATTGTGGATCAATATGATAAACCTCACGTCTCTTCTGCCGGGATTGCTGAATGCTTCCGTCAATTCTACCAGACCTTATATCAAGGACATACTTCGGTGGACCCGTCAGTTCAAGAATCTTTTTTGTGTTCCCTGGGTCTTCCACAGTTGTGTGAGGAAGCAAAAGAACTACTGGGGGCTCCACTGAGACTTGAGGAAGTGAAGGAGGCGATTCACGGACTTAAAGCTATTTCTTCGCCGGGCCCTGACGGGTTTTCTCCGATGTGGTATATCCGGTTTGCAGATAAACTTGCTCCGAAGTTGTTGGCCACATACCAAGCGATTTTTGATCAGGGTATGCCATCATGCTACTTTAATGAAGCCTGGATTACTTTAATTCCTAAGCCTGGGAAAGACCCACATCTCTGCGCCAGTTATCGCCCTATATCACTTTTAAATATTGACAATAAGATCTTGATGGCAATATTGGCTAAGCGTCTTCAAAAGGTCATCGCCTCGGTGGTTGACCCTTCCCAAACTGGTTTTATCCAAGGACGTTCTGGTGCAGACAATATTCGGCTCATCACGGATTTGGCCGCGATCCATGCTCAGAAAGATGACGTCGCCCTCCTTATTTCCTTAGATGCAGAGAAGGCCTTCGATCGGGTTGACAGATCTTTCTTGCAGATGGTATTGAAATATATGGGTTTCCCAAAAGATTTTCTTCATTGGACGTGCCTGATCTACAAGTCTGCTACGTCAAGGGTGCGGGTGAATGGCCACCTTTCGGCATCAATTAATCTGCGGTGCGGTACCAGACAGGGGTGCCCGCTATCCCCTCTTCTCTTTGATCTTTGTTTGGAGCCATTTGCCAGAGCAGTTCGATTAAACGACAATATCCACGGCATGTGTCACCAATCACAGACATTTAAGATTTTGTTATATGCCGACGATGCCATGCTCACCATCACGCAGCCGGAAATATCGATACCGGTGATTATTCAACTGGCAAACTATTTCAGTAGGTTGTCCGGTTATAAAATTAATTGGCAAAAATCAGAAATTTTACAGATCGGGATCGAAGTGGCATTGACGGGAGATATTGGGCAGTTCTCAGTTCAGGAGGCTTTTATTATGTATTTGGGCATTCTTATTCCTAAACAGCCTGAGATGCTAATATCGTTAAATTTAAACAAAGTAATAGGGAAAATACAGCCGGAACTAGAGCAATGGTCCGCTATCCCCTTGTCGCTTTGGGGTAAAATAAATGCTCTGAAGATGATTATCTATCCCCGGTTTTTTTACGTGTTGCGTGGTATCCATCAATATATACCGCAGAAGTGGTTTCGAAAAATCAACTCAATATTAGCGAATTTCCTGTGGGAGGGGAAACCCCCTCGGCTGTCGGGGGCACGCTTACAGTTACCATTTGACCGAGGTGGATTTGGCTTGCCAAACTTATGCCTATACCATCGGGCATATTTGCTGGCTGGTATTCAGCGATGGGCCCCACTTAAACATTTTGTCGAGTCTCCCTGGATGAACCTGGAAACTGCTGTTCTTACTCCTTTGTCGACATGGAACGCGCTTGGATCAACATACTATCAGGGAGAGTCGCTTCTTCCATCGATTCGGGCGACAAGACAAACATGGCAATATTTGGGTGACACTTACGGATTTGACAATTACACACATAGTCGGATGACGCTATGGGGCAACCCTGAAGTGAAGATAGGGGGACGGCCGGTGATTTGGAAGTCGTAAGCGCAGAGGGGTCTCTTAACTCTCAATCAGCTTAAAGACAGCAACGAGGACGCATTTCTCTCTTTTGAGGATTTACAAAGTGTCTTTGGGTTACCAGCTAACCAATGGCTGCAATTCCAGCAACTGAAGCATTCACTGTTTACTTCTTTTGGCATAGACGCCTTGGCGGTTCCGGATGCTCCGCCTCTCCTGCAGACCCTAGAACATGCAATTGAACAAAATAAGCCAGTCCGTGTTTTATATTTATGCCTGAAAAAAGATGTGCAATACTCAATGGAAGACTTGCGTTGTCAATGGAGCGAGGAAATTAACTGCCCTATTTACCCTTTTCAATGGGCAGCTATCTGTAGTGGTCTCCGCCATTGTTCGAAAGATCTTCGTTTGATTTTAATTCAACAAAAGCTTTTGTTCAGGATTTATTGGACTCCTCTTCGTCTGTATAAGCACAATTTGGCTGAATCTTCGGCTTGTTGGCGGTGTCTACGCTCAGAGGCGGGCCTGGTTCATATGCTGTGGAAATGCCCGATGTTAAAATATTTCTGGGATGGGATTGCTCGATGGATGCAAAAGGTACTTAACATTGACCAGTCTATTTCTGCCATGCAGATATTACTGAATTATTTCCCGACGACCTGGTCACTGACTCGTTGGCAGCGAAGATGGGCGGCACGTGCAATAATGATTGCGAAGCGGCTTATCCTGCTGCAGTGGCGTGAAGGCTTCACCGGCACGATTACTACTTGGCTTGAGGGAATGTATGCTTTGGCTGTGCAAGAAAGGATAGCATATCGCCGGCAATGTCAACAACAACAATTTGAAGAGATTTGGTCGGCTTTTCTAGAAGCATCTAATGTTTAAAGCTCTGCATTTTGAAATCTGGGACTTGTTTACCCGGGGGCTCTCGGAATGGGGAACTGGCATGCCGGCATCTAATTAACTCGATCAGTTCAGGCAGTTTAGATTAGGAGAATATATGGTGGCGGTGCACAAGGTGTTGGATAAGTGCCTCCGTTCGTTCGACGGAATGAACGTCTGTGATATGCTTTATGAAAAACTTAATAAAGTATAAATAACAAAAAAAAAAATTAACCAACCAATCGTCTTAAATTGTTTAAACTTTTCCAAATACCTCACCATCTTTCTAAACCAGCCCTCCTCTTGTTCCCTAACCTTTAATCCTTTCATTCTTCCTATCTCCATCGTTAAATACTCCAATATTATTATATTATTCATTTTATCCCTCCAGTGATTAATTGTCAGTTCCTCAGCTTCTTTCCAATTCCTTGCTATCACTTGTCTTGCTGCTACTAACATCAAATTAATCCATTTACTATCCTCTTTTGATCCTAATCCCACACCATCCAAATTAATAATTGCCATTGCTTTAGATATACTTATTTTTCTTCCCATAATCTTTGTCATCTCTATGCCAACCTGAACCCAGAATTTTTTTCACTAAGGGACAATCCCACCACATGTGACTGAAAGTTCCGATTTTTCCTCCAACAATTTTTACTCCCTGAATTAAAAATATAATACATCTTAATGGGTGTATAATACCATTTCTGTATCATCTTCAATCCCTGCTCCTGCATTAACCTAGATGTTGTAACAAAGGGAGGTAATCTAAAAATCCTCTCCCAATCTTCATCTAAAATTTTTTATCTTCAATATGTTTCCCAATATTCCTTCAAAAATTCTCTCGGGGATTTCCCTGTACCTAATAAAATCTTATACAATTTTGAAACTATTTTTGACTTATCTTCTCCATACTCTTTCACCAATTTTTCAAAGGGAGTATTAATTCTTTTACCAATATTTTTAAGTTCTTCCTCCTTCAACAATGAGGAGATTTGACTTTTTAACAACCAATTAATTTTATTCAAAATATTATACTCCTCTTTCTTCACCCCATCAGTACCCCAAACCTCTTTGAATTCTCGAATCGTAATCCTCTTCAGTTTATCTCCTACTTCCTTTGACAGCGATCCCCTTAATGGAGCAAATTTATCATAATACCACATTTTAGTAATAGGTTTTATCTCCGGAGCGAGTTCTTTTTTCCACTTCTCCCATACCCTACTGGGCCCCATAAAGGTTGATAATTTATCACCTATCTTCTTCTTCCTTTTCGTTCTATCAAATAAACTTTCCTTTCCTCCTACTACCTCTAAATTTTCCTTTTCTATCCCATTCAGCTCTTCTCCTAACTCTCCCTCCAACCAAGTCATTAAGTGCCTTAATTGATATGCATCATAATAGTAAATTATATTGGGACTCCCCCATCTTTAATACCATAATATCTATACCTACTAGCTGTCTTTGGATTCTTTAATGCAAAAACAAATCTATCTATATCTCCTTGCCACCTCTTCAGTATGTGTTCTGGTATATGCCAAGGCAATACATAAAATAAATAAGTCAACCTAGGAACTGGAAACATTTTAAGCATAGCATTCCTTGCACTAATTGATTCTTTCCTCTTCCTTCAGTCTCTCATTTTAACTTGAATTCCACTCCAGATTCTTTTATAATTATACTCAAATATTTTTTTTAATATTCCTAGGAATATTTACCCCTAGATATTTCACCATTTTATTTGCTATGGGAATACCCAACATTTTTGAAGCTGCTAATTGTAACCCTGGTTTTACATTAACACACATCATCGAAGATTTTGAAAAATTCACTTTTAACCCTGGCACTTCCTCAAATTCCTGTAATATCTTTTTTAAAGGTGCCATTGTGGGCTCCACATCCTTAATTGTCACCATCATGTCATCTGCATACATTGTTAAGAGATTCCATCTATTTTCCCTTTACCTAGAACTTCAAAGCCTATAATTCTTTTGTCCTTTTTAAATTTATTCACTAACGCTTCCAATGCTATAGGGGATAAAGGGCATTCCTGCTTCGTACCACTCATTACCTGAACGTATCCCTCTACTAATCCACCAACTCCTATCAACGTCTTGGATTTAGAATATATTGCCTCAATCATATTTTGAAATTTCTCCCCAAACCTATACTTTTGAAATATAATCTTCATGTACGTCCAATCCACAGAATCTCTCTCTCTCTCTCGGCTTGGCTTCGCGAACGAAGATTTAAGAAGGGTGCAATAGTCCATGTCTGCTGCAGGCTCGCTGGTGGCTGACAAGACCAATGCGGGACAGGCAGGTCCGGCCACAGTGGCTGCAGGGAAAAGTCTGATTTAGGATTGGTGCTGTAGCAGTGCGATTCTTCCTCAATCTCCTTTTGTCCTCAAGACCAGCTATGCGTGCGTTCTCAAAGGAAGAGACAGCCTGGTGGATGGTGTGTCTCCATGCTTTGCGATCTGAGGCTAGGTCAGACCACTGGTGATGGTTGATGCGACAGGTGCCAAGGGATTTCTTCAAGGAGTCCTTGTACCTCTTCTTTGGTGCCCCTCTATTTCGATGGCCGGTGGAGAGTTCGCCATACAGGGCAATCTTGGGAAGGCGGTGGTTTTCCATCCTAGAAATATGCCCTGCCCAGCGCAGCTGCATCTTCAGCAGCAGTGCCTCGATACTGGTAACCTCCGCCCACTTGAGGACTTCAGTGTTGGTCACAAAGCCACTCCAGTGGATGTTGAGGATGGTGCGAAGGCAGCGCTGATGAAAGCGCTTGAGGAGTTGCAGGTGATGACGGTATAAAACCCACGATTCGGAGCCATAGATGAGGGTTGTCATCACAACCGCTTTGTAAACATTGATCTTCGTGCCTTTTTTCAGATGCTTGTTGCTCCACACTCTTTTGTGCAGTCGGCCAAATGCACGGTTTGCCTTTGCCAGCCTGTTGTCAATCTCCTTCTCGATCTTGGAATCTGAGGAGATGATGCACCCCAGGTAGCTGAACTGCTGGACTGTTTTCAGAACTGATTCACCCACAGTGATGCAGGGAGGGTGATAATCTTCCTGGGGTGCAGGCTGGTGGAGAACTTCTGTCTTCTTCAGACTAACTTCTAGGCCGAATAGCTTGGCAGCCTCTGCAAAGCAGGACGTCATATGCTGCAGAGCTGATACCGAGTGGGAGACGAGTGCAGCATCATCAGCAAACAGTAGCTCTCGGTTGAGTTTTTCCATCATCTTGGAGTGAGCCTTTAGTCGCCTCAGGTTGAACAGGCTGCCATCGGTGCGATAGTGGATGTAGACACCATCGTCATCATCTAGATCTACTGCGGCTCTTTGAAGCATCATGCTAAAGAAGATCGTAAAGAGAGTTGGCGCGAGAACGCAGCCTTGCTTTACACCTGTGCCTATTGGGAAGGGCTCCGAGAGGTCGTTGTAGTGTCTGACTTGGCCTCGCTGGTCTTCGTGTAGCTGGATGATCATGCTGAGGAACCTTGGGGGACATCCTAAACGTTCCAAGATTTGCCACAGGCCTTTCCTGCTAACGGTATCGAAGGCTTTGGTAAGGTCGACAAAAGTCACATACAGAGCCTTGTTCTGTTCCCTGCATTTCTCTTGGAGCTGCCTGAGAACAAATACCATGTCGGTGGTGCTCCTGTTAGCTCTGAAGCCGCACTGGCTCTCTGGGAGGAGTTCTTCTGCAATGGTGGGCACCAGTCTGTTCAGGAGTATTCTGGCAAGGATTTTGCCTGCGATGGAGAGCAGGGTTATCCCCCGGTAGTTGGAGCAGTATGACTTTTCCCCTTTGTTCTTGTATAGGGTGATGATGATTGCATCGCGAAAGTCCTGTGGTAATTTACCTTGTTCCCAGCAGGTGACAAGTACTTTGTGAAGTGAGCTATGTAGTACTGTGCCCCCATGCTTCCAGATCTCTGGTGGAATTCCATCAACTCCTGCTGCCTTGCCACTTTTCAGTTGCTTGATGGCTTTAACAGTCTCTTCTAGGGTGGGGATCTCATCCAACTCTGTTTTCACCGGTTGAAGTGGGGTGAGGTGGATTGCTGAATCTTGAACTACGCGGTTGGCACTGAAGAGAACCTGAAAATACTCCGACCACCGGTTCAGTATGGATGCCTTGTCTGTGAGGAGCACTTGGCCGTCTGCACTATGCAAGGGACTCTGAGCCTGATATGATGGACCATATACTGCCTTCAGGGCTTCGTAGAACCCTCTTAAATCACCAGTGTCTGCACACAGCTGGGTTCTCTCTGCAAGCTTGGTCCACCACTCGTTCTGAATGTCTCGAAGCTTGCGCTGGAGGTTGCTACATGCAGCGCGAAAGGTTGCTTTTTTCCCAGGACAGGAGGGCTGAGCAAGATGTGCTTGGTAGGCAGATCTCTTTTTTGCCAGTAATTCTTGGATCTCTTGATTGTTCTCATCAAACCAGTCCTTGTTCTTCCTTGTGGAGAACCCGAGGACTTCTTCAGAGATCTGCAGGACGGTAGTTTTTAGGTGTTCCCAGAGTGCTTCTGGAGAAGGGTCTGTGGGGCAACTGAGGTCCTCAATTCTTGACTGGAATTTTGCCTGGAAGGCAGCTTTAACTTCGGCTGACTGAAGGCTGCCAACCTGAAACTTCCTCCGAGGGATACCTCCTCTCCTGGGTGTGGGTTTAAATTGAAGACGGAGATTGCAGCGTACAAGACGATGATCCGTATGACATTCTGCGCTGGGCATTACTCGGGTGTGTATGACATCTCGAAGGTCTCTCTGGCGCACCAGAATGTAGTCGATAAGGTGCCAATGCTTGGACCGTGGGTGCATCCAGGTTGTCTTCAGACTGTTCTTCTGCTGGAAGATAGTATTGGTGATGGTGAGCTGGTGCTCCATGCAGAATTCTAGCAGGAGGCGCCCGTTGTCATTGATCCACAGAATCAAAGGCCTTATAAATATCCAACGCCAAAAGCGTAAGCGGCAAATCCTGATTTTTAGCTAAATAAACCATACCCATCACCTTCCTAACTGCCTCTACTAAATACTTTTGAGGCATAAACCCAAATTGATCTTTCCCTATCAATTGTGTTATACATTTTTTAAGTCTCATTGCCATAACCTTAGCAAATATTCGATAATCCATATTGGTGATAGAAATTGGCCTATATGAATCCCTTAAAGTCTGATCTTTCCCAGGTTTCGGAATTAACACCAATCTCGACTCCAACCATGTAGGCGGTGTAGGAGATCCATGCAAAATTCCTTGAAACAATTCAGTCACATGAGGCTCCAATATATCCTTAAAATGCTTATAAAATACCACATTAAAACCATCCAGTCCAGGTGCAGATTGCATATTCATAGAATCTATAGCCATCTTAACTCCTTTTCCGTTATATCCTTATCTAATTCTTTCCTACTATTTTCCCTGAATTCTAAAAATTCCAACCCCTCACAGAATTTTTCTATATCATCATTTTTAATCCCTTTATTTGCATACAATTTATTATAAAATTCTATAAAATTCTCCAGTATCATTTTAAGTTCAGTTTCCAAAAACCCTATATCATTCCTGATTGCCTTAATATTTTTCCTTACCTGAAAATTCTTAATTTTATTTGCTAAAATTCTTCCTCCTTTCCCTTCGAACTCATAATACTTCTGTCTGTTATACCATAATTTTAACGTAGTCCTATTAACATCCAATACATTCAACTCTTCCCTTTTCCTAACTACTTGTTCTTTATCCTCCTTCTTCTTAGATCTCCTAAATTTCTCCTCCAATACTCTAACTTCTTCTTCTACATCTTTAATCTTCCTATCTTTACCTTTCTTCAATCTCACCAAATTCTGTATACACACACCTCTAATAGCGGCTTTCATTGCTTCCCATATTATTGTTAATGAAGTATCTGATTTCCTAGTCTCCTCAAAATATCTTTCCATTGCATTTTTAATATTACACTTACTTTCTTCATCGGCCACTAACCATGGATTAAACTTCCAATTATAAGATCTATTACAATGACCTATTTGCAAAAAGGCTGAAACAGGGGCATGATCAGTAATCTTAATCATTCCAATCTTCATATCTTTTACCCAATTCCTCATTTCTTGAGAGACTAAGATTCCATCCAATCTTGAATAAATTCCATGAACGGCAGAGTAAAAAGAATACACATCATCATTAGGAAACATTTCCATCCATAATTCTAGCAGACCAAATTTCCCACACACTCTTTTGAATTTCTCTGCCTTTCTTTTTTTAACATTGCCTTTCCCTTGCAAGTTAATATTAAAATCCCCCCCTATTATTTTAGTATAGGGCGAAAATTTTTCAAACTTCTGCAAATATCTGTACAATACATTTAACTGATGCACATTAGGGAGGTACAAAGAAGCTAAAGCCACCGGCTCTCCCTCCAAATGACCCTGTACAAAAATAAACCTTCCATCCTTATCTCTCATTACTTTATCTTCAACAAAATCTATTTTAGAATTAAATACTATTCCCACCCCTCTGCTCTTCGAGGACCCTGGAGCAATAAATTTCTTACCTTTCCCAAATCCAGGAAAATTCATCTTTCTTTCCCCCCCATTATATACCTCCTGCAAAAACACCACATCTGCTTTTAATTCTTGAATATATCTCCCAACTCTTGCCCGTTTCACTGGATTTCCTAGCCCTCTGACATTAAGAGTTGTACATATAACATTAACATTTTTTGTCATATTATACCTAACCATAGCTCTTCCCCATATCTCTTTTGTTCTCTACCAGCCTGGAATTCTAAACCTCAACAACCCTTAACCAACCCCACCTGATGTTGCTTATCTACCCGCCACCTACACTCCATTACTGATTTTACCCATCCAAGAGAAATGCAATATGCCAATGCTCGTGGCATATCTCTTGTATAAAGAAGTCTTCCCAATATGCATTCACACACCTTCTTATTCCATTCATAATCCACCCATTCACCCCTTAGATCCTAATCATCCAACCATACCCCAATCACACCATCCAAACATACCAACATCATCCCAATCAGCCACCATCTACCCCTCTTCTTCCCTTTCATACCACTAAACACATCAGACATCCAGCTACCACTGACATCCATATTGGGGGGGGGGAGACATCTCTCCCACACTGTAAACTCAAAAAGAGCAACAACAACAACAAAACAAAACAAAAAAAACTGTTCATGTTGAGCTATTCCGGTCCTTTTATCTTCTTTTCTTCTTCCTTAGTCCATCTTTCCTTAATCAGTTCTTAGTCTTAGTCCTTTCCCTGAAGTCCCAAGTCTTTTTTTCATCCTTCTTTTTTTTCCTCTTCTGTTTCTGAGTGTTCCCCATTTCCTCTTCCAAACTATTTCCCCCTTCTGACTCCCAGTCAGGGAATTGCTTATAATCCTTAGGTAGCTGCAGTCCCACACGTTTAAATAGCTCCTCCATCTGCTTCTGATCTTCTGCAAACAACTCTACTCCTTCATGCACCATTTTCAGAGCAAAGGGTGCCATTCTCCAGCTGTATTTCATTCCTTTATCCTGCAGCACCTTGGTAACCACTCTTAACTTTTTCTTCCTGTTAATTGTTTCCTGTGATAAATCTTCAAAAACCAACACTTTCTTATCATTATACAGTAACTTATCATGCCTATCCAAGGCCTTCATGCCTTTAAGCACCTGCTCCTTTAATATATATTTTCCAAAGCACATTACCACATCTCTCGGCCACCTCCACTCAGCTGTCTGTGTCCCAACTCGATGAATACAATCCAAAACTTTCCTTGAAATTCCTAAGTCCGGGAGCATTTTAGCCATCCATTCAATCACATTATCCATGTCCTCCGTTTCTGGAATATTTTTCAACCGCAAATTTGACCTTCTGGCCTGTTTTTCCAAGTCCATCAGTTTATCTTTAAAGTATTTATTTTGCTTTTTCAACTGTCTGGACTGTTTTTGCAACAAGTTAATTTTCTTCTCATTTAGCTGTGCCATTTCCCATGCACTATTCACAGTCTCTGCCATGGCTTCAACAGCCTCTGCTAAATTAGTTATTTTTTCATCCACTATCTTTGTTACTGCTTTAATAATGCTATGTTTGGCAGCTTCCACTGCTTTCTTTACTTCTAATTGAAAGTCTTTCGGTTTCATTACCTTAACTTCACTTTCAGCTTCTGAGTCCGAGGTCGCCATTGCTGTTTCTCTCAGCACACCAATTAGTTTTAACTTTATCCTCTAGCCAACTTCCAGACAGCTTAACTCCCACTTCACAACTATCACCAGCTTATATTAAAGTCTTCAAGGCGTTGTTATTTTTATCACCAGAAGAAGGAATACTTAATTCCCTTTAGCATTCTACCGGGAGCTCAAACAAAACACGTCTTCCTCTCAGCTGAGCATGCCACTCCCCCTTTCACTTACAGATTCTTTAATCACCTTCAGTAGTCTTGCTTCCATGGCATCCATTTGTTCTTTTTTTCAGATTTTTTAACTTCTTCTAGTGTCTTGGCTCTTGTCTGTATCTGTTTCCCTAGCTTTTGGGCTGACATTACTGCCTTCCATTGTAAATATAGGCAATAAAATTGATGTCACCTAAATTTTTGAAACTTTACAGTCTTATAGATTAGGGCATGCCCTTTCAGATAAACCCAAATTCGCTGTCCTCCTAAGCTCCAAAGCCAAGATATTAATTTTTAAAGTTTTAAAATTTCCAAAATGGTGGCTGTACGATTTTCCCTTTGTTTTTTAAACAAAAATTTCTTTTCCTTATAGATTGCTCCCAGATAGCTTTGAATCAATAGTCCAGTATATTTAACTTTCAAATGTTGATATTTATTGGCTCCACTATTTTTAACTGTCCTGTGTTTTTTTTTTAATTACCTTCTTATAATGGCCGCCGATGTTTCTCTATGGTTGCAGTCCTAGAGAGGCTTAGGAGACTTATTTTTCCCCCTTCTTTTAATGGCCACCACCTTCCTTTCTTGCCACAACGTCTCATTCTCTATGGTATAGAAATCTCGTGATATTTCTATGATGTCATTTCCTGTGACGTCTTGTTGTTCTGCAGTTCTCTTCTAATGTCGGAGGGGGTAGCTGACCACAGATATGTACAACAATTCCAATTTTCCCCTTTTTTAGCTGTTGCTTTAATTTTCTCAGTTCCAATTTTCCCCCACTTTCTTCTTTTTTGTTTTAGTGTCTTATATTAGTATCCAGACCTTTATTTTTCTCCCAAATAAATCTTAGTTTAGTCCTGGAGCAATAGCTAAAGATCTTTACCTTTTTAAGATGTGATCCTTCAAAAAGCACCGGTCAAATTCCATTAGATATTAATTAGTCCCAAAGAAGCTTTGGCTCATGATGAATTTAAGTTGATTTAACGACTCCAGATATCCTCTGTAGACGCTGGAATGCAAGTCTTCTCCGGAGACTCTTCAAAGCCAAAAAGAAATCCCTGTGGGATTCCTCATCAGCTAAAGTAAATCTCCTCAGAATTTTATAAGCATGTCTTGGCCACCTTCTTGTCTAGAAGATGTGGACAGCAGGCATTAAAACACCTTCTCTGCCCAGAACAGAGGGTCTGGTCTGCTCTTCACTGAGAAGCAAGTCAATCCTCCATGAATCCAAAACTGGAAGCCACAATTTAAAATTATTAATGCAATTTTAAAACAACAGTTTTGGTGCTAAATTCCATGCCATACATTCAGTGATGTTGGACATCTATGTACTTTGGTTGAAAGTCATTTGAAATAATGTTGTTTTGCAGGCCTTGCGGAATTGGGCAAGGTTCTAACATTGTCTGGGAGTTGGTTCCACCAGTGGGGGGCCGCAATAGAGAAGTCTCTTTCTCTGGTAGCCTTCAATCTCACCTCCATCGGCCCGGGGATTTCTAATAGATTTTGTGATCCAGATCTTAGTACCCTCTGGGGAATATATGGGGAGAGGCAGTCCCTAAGGTAGGCAGGTCCTTGGCCATATAGGGCTTTAAAGGTAATAACCAGCACCTTGTAGCGAATCCAGAATACTATTGGCAGCCAGTGTAGTCTCCGCAGCCCCGGCTGTATATGGTCCTGAATAGGGAGATCCAATAGCAGCCTGGCTGCCACATTCTGCACCAGCTGCAGCTTCTGGATTCGGGACATGGGCAGCCCCATGTAGTGGGCATTACAGTAGTCTAGTCTCGAGGTGACCGTTGCATGAATCACTGTTGCTAAGTCACTGTGCTCTAGGAAGGGAGCCAACTGTTGTGCCAACCTAAGATGGAAAAAGGCGATCTTGCAGTGGCTGTTATCTGGGCCTCCATAGCCAATGTGGGCTCCAGTAGCACCCTCAAGCTCTTGACTTTGGGTGCCGATATCAGTGGAGCTCCATCAAAGGCTGGTAGAGGGATTTCCCTTCCCAGGCCACTGTGACTCAGATGGAGGACTTCTGTCTTCATTGGATTCAGCTTCAGATGACTCAACTTGAGCCACTCCATCACGGCTTGTAACACCGGGGCCAAATTTTCTGGGGCGGAGGCAGGCCGACCATCCATCAGCAGATAGAGCTGGGTGTCATCAGCATACTGATGGCAACCCAGTCCAAATATCCGGACAATCTGGGCAAGGGGGCGCATATAGATATTAAACTGCATCGGGGAAAGCACTGCCCCCTGATGCCCACAATTAAGCGGATGCCTCTGGGACAATTGTCCCCCAATTGCCACCCTTTGTCCCCGACCACAGAGAAAGGAGGAAAGCCATTGCAAGGCCAACTCCTGAATCCCTGCGTCGACGAGGCAGTGAACCAGCAACTGATGGTCGACCATGTCGAACGCCACCAACAGGTCCAACAACAACAGTACATGGCCCGGGTGAAAGCCAGACTGGTGTGGGTCTAGGACAGAAGCGTCCTCCAGAAAACTCTGCAACTGTAGCACTACTGCCCTCTCTATAATTTTACCCAAAAAGGGTAAATTTGAGACCGGCTGATAGTGTGCCAATTCGGCTGGGTCTAGTGTTGGTTTTTTCAAGAGTGGATGGACTATCACCTCTTTGAGAGGCCTTGGGAAAAGCCCATCCGAGAGGGACCTATTTACAATATCCCATACAGGATATTGGAGCTCTATCCGGCGTCCATATCACATGTTGTTAGGTGTACAGTTGTGAGGATTCTGTCAACTTCCTCCAAGCTGAGTGTTGGAAAACTGTCTAGAGCCGATCCCGAAAACAGGCACGGAGCCTCAAGTTCACTTACTGTTCGTGACGAAGCTACGAGAACATCATATAGGTCATTTATACGGACCTTTGAAATGGCAGTTCAGACCGCAAAGAAGGCTCACTTTGCGTTTAGTATTGCATCTGCGACCTCGCACCCAGCACAATTGTTTAGTATAATTCGGTCACTAACAAAATTGCCACAGGGCAAACAAAATGTTAGAGAATTGGAAATAGGCTGTGAGGCTTTTGTGAGTCATTTCGCAGATAAGGTCTCGTCTCTCCGACACGACTTACCCACTATAATTGATACAGTAGAAGAACTTGGGGCACCGAGCACGTCTTCTGGTCCAATTCTGGATTCTTTCAGTCCACTCAGTCTGGAGGAAGTCGACAGGATCCTTGCAGCTGTGCACCCTACAACTTGTAGGTTGGACCCGTGCCCGTCTTGGCTTATAAAGGCAAGCCAGATGTGGCTGCATGAACCACTACAAGGTATTATCAACAGGTCCCTGATAGAAGGGATCTTTCCCACACCTCTTAAAGAGGCAGTGGTCCGTCCTCTCTTAAAAAAACCATCAGCAGACCCGGCCATATTGGCGAACTATCGACCGGTGTCAAACCTTCCCTTTTTGGGAAAGGTTATAGAGCGGGCAGTGGCAATTCAGCTGCAGGGATTCCTGGAGGACATTTCCGCACTGGATCCATTTCTGTCTGGGTTTCGGCCAGGTCACGGGACGGAGACGGTTCTGGTCACTCTCATAGATGACCTCATGCGACATCTGGATTGGGGTGGCTCAGTGGTGCTATTGTTATTAGATCTGTCAGCCGCTTTTGATACGGTTGACCATCAGCTACTGACTAGCCACCTTGCCGATGTGGGGATTCAGGGATCTGCCTTACAATGGCTGACCTCTTTTCTCCAAGATCGGGGACAAAGGGTGGTGATAGGGGAGGAAGCATCCCAGAGGCACACTCTTAGTTGTGGGAGCGGTCCTATCCCCAATGTTATTTAATATCTACATGCACCCCCTTGCCCAGATTGTCAGGAGGTATGGACTGGGTTGTCATTAATATGCGGATGACACCCAGCTCTATCTATTGATGGGTGGCCAGTCCAACTGTACCCTGGAAAATCTAGACCTGGCTCTACAAGCCGTGGCATCTTGGCTCAGACTGAGTTGGCTGAAACTGAATCCGACGAAGATGGAAGTTCTCTATCTGGGTGGGGGTGGTCCAAGGGGAGAGATCCAGCTGCCGACTCTTGACGGGGTGCCATTAATATCGGCCCCTAAGGTCAAGAGTTTAGGCGTGCTCCTTGAGCCCTCCCTTACAATGGAGGCCCAGGTAGCAGCCACTATTAGATCTGCCTTTTTTCACCTTCGGCGGGTGCGGCAGCTGGCCCCTTTCCTGGAGCGCAACGACTTAGCAACGGTAATCCATGCTACGGTCACCTCAAGAATAGATCACTGTAATGCTCTCTACATGGGGCTACCCTTGATGCTAACCTGGAGACTACAGCTAGTGCAGAACGCTGCAGCACGGCTGTGAATGAGGCTGCCGCGATGGGAGGACATTCAGCCAGTGCTGAGAGAGCTGCACTGGCTGCCTGTTGTGTTCCGAGTTCGCTTCAAGGTGTTGGTATTAACCTTTAAAGCACTCTATAGTCAGGGACCTGCCTATCTACGAGACCGCCTTTCCCCATATATCCCCCAGAGAGCACTCCTCTTAGGGGCAAAAAATCTACTGTCCGTCCCCGGGCCAAAAGAAGCCAGGTTATGTGTAACAAGATCTAGGGCTTTTTTGGTGGCAGCACCAGAACTTTGGAACACCCTTCCGGAAGCCAAAAGGGCCCTGCGGGATTTGTCTGCGTTCCGCAGGGCCGGAAGACCGAATTGTTTAAGCAAGCTTTCGATGTTTAATTGAAGAGGGCTGCCACCGGACATCACATAGAATGCTGGTGATCACTGTTTGAGAATTCAGTGCCACCTATATTATATTATATTGTATTGATGCAGCACCATAGAATGGTTTTAAAATTTAAATATGCTCTTAAAAATTGAAATTATGGTTTTATATGTTTTATAGGTTTAATTGTATTGATATGATGTGAGCCGCCCTGAGTCTGCTTGCAGAGAGGGCGGGATATAAGTTGAATGTAATAAATAAATAAATAAATAAATAAATAAATAAATAAATAAATAATTGTGCAGGGCGTGAATTTGTGGATGCAATCTTGGCCGCAAAGTAAACTTTCTTTGTGGCTTTGACTGCCATCTCATAGGATCTCATAAACTCTCTATAAGATGTTCTGGTTACTTCGTCATGAGTCCACCGCCATTGCCTCTCCAGTCGTCTGAGCCTCCGTTTCATCAATTGCAAATCTGTGTTGTACCATGGTGCCATCTTTGAGTGGGGGCACAGAGGGCACCAAGGAGCGATCTCATCAATGGCCATGGTGAGCCAATTTTGCCATAACTCAATCATGTCATCGAGTGAGTCACCAGGGAGCCAGGGATCCCGCAGTTCCCTCTGGAACCATATTGGGTCCATTAGGTTCCTTGGGCGAACTAAAATACTCTCGTCACCTAAATGGGTTTGGGGTGGTACATCCATACGCACCTTCAGGACATAGTGGTCCGACCATGGCACTGCATCTGCAGTAATTCGGGTCACTGTAAACCCCAATGCAAAGATCAAATCCAGCATGTGCCCGGCCTGATGTGTGGGTGTAGCTACAAATTGAGAGAGTCCTAGCATAGCCATGGACGACACTAGGTCTGTCGCCCGATTGGATTTCGCGTCATCAGCATGGATGTTGAAATCACCCAGGATGAAAAGCCTTGGGTGTTCCAACGCCCAGCCTGTTGCAGCCTCCATCAGGGATGATAAGGCACTGGCTGGTGCGTTAGGCGATCGGTACACCAGCCAGATCACCAAACCCTCTCCCACATCCCACTTCAGACCCGCACATTCAATGCCGTCGATCTCTGGCATTGGCAGAGCCCCAAAGGAGTAAGCCTCCTGTATGAATAGTGCCACTCCTCTCCCCCGCCCGCTAGTCCGTGACTGGTGAAAGACTGAGTATCCTGGGGGGGCTACTTGGGAGAGGGCTACCCATTCTGTACCCAGGTCTCAGTCACGTATGCCAGGTCCATATCGTGTTCACACAGAAAGTCCCGAAGGATTGAGGTCTTATTATTTATGGACCTGGCATTGCATAACACCAGTGACAGAGGTGAGTAGTTCAACCTGGCCCCACCCCCTGTCATCATTGGGATGGGACACAGACTGGAATGTGATTTATTGAGTGACTCCTATATTTCCAAATGGTACCAACATATCAGATCAAAAATTGTCTCTATTGGTATCGATTTAGAGTCCCTAGCAAATTGTGAAGAGATTCAACTATTTCACATTATTCGTCAAATAATTTGGGACATTGAGAGTCAGACTATTGTAGCAGGAATTAACCTGATTTGTTCTCCATGGGTTTTTTTGTTTGTTGCCCTCTGCCGGGCAAGGAGTTGCTTACATGTGAAATCCACACCACTGGGCTTTTATGCTTGCCAGACTGAATATTTTTCCATCATCTGTTCTTTCTGGCAGATACCATAATATCCCTTTCAAGAACAGATCATGTAAATATTTTCTATTGAAACCAGATTCAATTACCCATTTTCTTCTCCGTGGCCCATGTTCTGTAAGATTCACCAGCAACTTCTTGATCCTGCTATTTCTAACCTCTCTGGCCCTCTGGAAAGATTTACCCAGTATTTATTTGCTGATAAATCTGCCAGTTTGACTACATTAGTGGCTGAGTATTTGGCTACTGTACTCTATAAGGGTTACTCTGTATCTAGGAAAAGGCAATAAATATTTGATTAATTCTATTTTTAGGGGGGGTTTTCTCAGTGACATTGTCTTAATGGCTTCCTTCATTTTAGATCCAGTTTGTATTTTTATTTATTATTTTATTATGCCCTTAAAGGTAAAGAAGAAACTTTGTAAAATGTACTCTAATATGTCTAACAAATGTTGAAATGTACTAAACATGTTGGGGTTTTTTATCATATGTGGTGGACCTGTGAGTGGTGAAAGATTATTGGAAGATGGTTCATGAACTATTACAGAAAATTCTGAAGACACAGATTCAATTTAAACGAGAATTATTTTTATTGAACATATATCCTAATGATTATTTGAAAGAGATATTTGCTGGTGCATGTTATTACAGCAGCTAGAACTCTTTTGGCACAGAGATGGAAACTCCAGGAAATTCCCACAAGATCGGACTTGTTCGGGAACATACTGGAAATGGCTGAGATGGACTATTTATCTCAGTTATTGGCTGGGAAATCTAAAGAAGAAAACACTGGGTGAAGTTATATGCTTGGCTAGATGCTCAAGAATCTTAAGACTCTTTGGTGTGAACTGTTATCTTCTATCTCATGTAATGTGTATTACAATAATAGTTATATTGGTAATTGAAACCTAATTAGATATCTTAAATGAAGACTTACATTCATTAAAATATGTTTAGTTGTGGATGATATAGTGTAAAGAGACAATAGCATCTGATAAGATTGTATTTTAAGATCGCATTTTTCATGCAGATTTGATTATTATAACATTTACATTTGTATTTTGAACTTTCTATTTCCCTATTACCCATTCCCCCTATTTTTCTGGAAAACTAATACAAATTTTCAACTAACTAACTAATAAACTAACGAAATAAATAAATAAATAAATAACATGCACCCAAAAAAAGAAAAAGAAAAAAACCTTTAAAAGATTCTTCAGGGAAGATTAGGATCATCCAATCAAAGCAATTTAGCACAATGTGACAAGAAAGATTAGCCTTGCCTTATGCTCATCTTGGTTGAAAATAATTTAAATAAAGCTATAAATCTTCATAAGATTATACAACTTTTTGTGTCAGCTAGAAACTGTCTTCTAGATTTTTTTGTATGAAATTCAAAGTATTAAAACTACTGTTCCTTTCTAAGTGACCTTTTAGACAACTTTTCAAGTAGAGTAAGGGGTCATTAACTACCCATTCTGTGCAATGATGCATAGGGGAATCCTGATGCCTTTTTCCCCCTAGAAAAGCATCTTCAGGGGGGTTGAGACAGAGAAGCAGACAGGAAGGATGCTCAGTTCTTTTCCCAGCCACAGCTTGTCTGATCTAAATAGTTCCCCTCCCCATCTCTTTTTCCCCACAAGAGTTTACTTGCGTTAGGAATCCTTGAAAGAGCAAATGCAGCGCTGAAAGTGTGTGGGGGATTGTTAGGAGCCTCTTCCCCACTGCTTTGCCTCTGCTTATAATCCCCCACCCACAAACAACCCTTTCTAAAAGAAAGAAAATGGTGTTGGGCTCTAATGTATACACTTGTGCATAAGAAAGGAGACAATGACTAGCTGACAACTAAAAACCAGCCACCTAGAGTAAGCAAAGTTAATGTGACTTCAGTAAATGAACTCTAAGGTAGGTCATTTATTCATCTGATCAGTGATAGAAACAATGGGTGCATTCACACATACTAAATAATGTGCTTTGCAGCTGGATTTTTACTCTGTAAGAATAGCAAATTAACTTGCAAACAGTTGCTGTGTAAAAGTACCATATAATATGTATAGAAAACTTATGGAGTAAGGAGCTTAGGGACAGCAGTCTTTGCCTCCAAAAGACTGGTGGTTCTAGCACTAGATGCCATTAACTTTTGAATTTCAGACTTTCCATAGAACACAAAAATGTTTGCAATTGAGTGTCTTCTTCAGTTACAATAGTATACCCTAACCAACTATAGTAATAGTAAGATTGTAAAGAATTGACACTCCATCTCATAGGCCTTATTTGTTGCATAACTTCTTTCTTCTTGTTTCCAATTGTTTTACCCAGCTTGCTCGATTGACATGGTGGACTAGACATTTTAAAATTCCAGAAACAGACCTTGGAAACCAAATGTGCCAAAGTGAAGAAATGAGTTCTGCCAAGGAAGAGAATGACTTGGATTCCATTCCATGGAGAAATGGAGATTTAGAACAAAAAGAATACAGAGGTATGTTATCTATTTCAGTTCAAGCAGCATTGTATGTTCACATTAAGAAAAGTTGTTTTCATTAATGGATTGTCCCGCTCGATTCATGACACTGAGATTTTATGGCCACAGAATTTGTATTTTATATTCATATGTCAGAAAATGATAGTGGAACTATGTCAGATTCCATATATGGAGCTAGAAACAAATTTATAAGAATATATTTGCATAAATACCTGGCGCAGAGAAGGAACTACAGTAAGTTTAAGACATCTCTTGAACACTAATATCGCAAAATCTCATTTCTAATAAACACCCAGTACAAGTGCAGACAAAAGAGGTGAGGGAATTAGTTCACTAAAATATGAGATAAATGAGAACCATTGCTGACAAAAGAGGTGGGGGAGTTAGTTCACTGAAATATGAAATGAAAACCAAAATTAGCTAACATTCCCTATGAAGAAAGGTTGAAACGCTTGGGACTCTTTAGCTTGGAGAAACGTCGACTGCGGGGTGACATGATAGAGGTTTACAAGATAATGCATGGGATGGAGAAAGTAGAGAAAGAAGTACTTTTCTCCCTTTCTCACAATACAAGAACTCGTGGACATTCGATGAAATTGCTGAGCAGACAGGTTAAAATGGATAAAAGGAAGTACTTCTTCACCCAAAGGGTGATTAACATGTGGAATTCACTGCCACAGGAGGTGGTGGCGGCCACAAGTATAGCCACCTTCAAAAAGGGTTTAGATAAAAATATGGAGCACAGGTCCATCAGTGGCTATTAGCCACAGTGTATGTGTGTATATAAAATTTTTTGCCACTGTGTGACACAGAGTGTTGGACTTGATGGGCCGTTGGCCTGATCCAACATGGCTTCTCTTATGTTCTTATTTAAATAATCCTACCAAAAATCAATTTAACAAATAATTATGTGATCAGATTATGGAAATCATGTCAATTGATTAAATTTCAATTTGTCAAACAATGTTCATTATAATTATGGGATTTGGAAATATTTTGGCAAGATATTTGCCTTCGGACTTGGTTAGGAGCAGAAGGAAAGACAGGGAATATAAGGCAGATCATACATGGGGAGCAGTATTTCATTATAAACCCACTGTTTTAAGAATTTCTTTAAAAGCAGACATTTTCTTAAAGGCATTCCTTAAGATAGTTTCCTTTGAAATAGAATTTAGGGAAAGGCTCAGACTGGGAAAATGCAGTTCAGTTCATGGCAGACCCACAAACTGAACCATGAATCAAACCAAGACCTTATACAAAAAGCAGTTTGTGATGCAGCTGACCTCCCCCTCCCCTGTTAGAGATTTCAAACTAGCAGAGGATGTCGAGCTGATTCTCCTCTAACTGCCCACCAAGTGATGATTGGACTTAGGGGGGGTTGAGTCAAAGCCTGCCAAAGAAGGTGCCCCTAGGAAAAAGTGCTTTGGGGGTGTTATCTATTAGGGGTATGCAAAAGAAAAAAATTCAGAAAAAATTGGATTTGGGGGTATTCAGGGCTAAAAAATTTGGGAAGCCGTATATCTCCTAATAGCAGATTTGGTAGCCAAATCTGATTTGGGAGATATTCAGCTATTCCTGAATATGCGGCCCCATTATACCCTATGGGCCATTGAAATCAATGGCAAAATAGGGTATAATGAAGGGTGGCTGGAGGGAAGGACATTTGAGGTAGAGGCTCCACATTTGCAGGGCTGCTTCAGGAGCTTCTCCTTTACAGAGCCCCCAAGTCTCAAAAAGATTGGATCAGGGGATCCAATTCTGTGGGCACACAAAGAATTGTAATAACTGTAATAACAGTGGGAAAACTGATTCTGGGGACCAAAGAGTTTGAGGGAGAGCCCCCTTGTGCCAGGCCCAGCACAAGGGTTTTTGCCACCGAAGGCGGTATCCTGCGCTGGCACCCCCCCTAGTGTGTAATCGCTTGCGCAAAGGAATAATGGGAAGCAGAATCCAAATATCTGCTTCCCCTGACCAATCACCTGCTGAT
Organism: Heteronotia binoei; assembly: GCF_032191835.1. Classification (NCBI taxonomy): domain Eukaryota; kingdom Metazoa; phylum Chordata; class Lepidosauria; order Squamata; family Gekkonidae; genus Heteronotia; species Heteronotia binoei. Next base: position 106,414,373 of record NC_083224.1, read on the forward strand.
TCAAATGACCCAATGACATTCTAGTGCATGAACTTTGGTGTGTATATAGCTGGCCCTGTTGGCCTCGTACTCCAGTTTTAGTCTTCGTATTACCATGCTGGTAATCACAATCATAACAAACAGCTTTGATTCACACTACCAGTCTCCTCATACATCAAACCCAATATTTAACAGCGGTGACAAGGATGGAATCCTGTTGAGTGAGGCCCAGCCATCGGCACCACATAGTGCACCGCTTCTTTACATTCCACAAGCACCACACATTGCATTGCCACCTCCAGCCAACATGGTTATTGCTCCAGGAACACTGCCCAAGTTTGATACTGCTCACCCTGAGCTATGGGAAACCTAGGTGAAGTGCTTGAAATACTACCTTATATTTCACAAGATCAGGAATTAAGAGGGAGACAGTGAGAGGAAGAAGGCTTTGCTGCTGAGCTCCTGCGGCATCACCACTCTGAGGCTGGTAGAGAGCCTGGTGGCCCAGCCATGCTAGGAGCCTCCTCCTTCGATCAAATCATCACCATGCTGACCGGCCACTTCTCCCCTCAACCTTCCTGGATGACCACTTCTTCTATCAGCACCAACTGGCCCAAGAATCTGCTGCCAATTACCTAGCCGCTCTGCGAGAACTCAGAGTAAAGGGTGAGTTCAAGTGGCTGGAAGAGGTCCTGCTAGACCACTTTTCCTACAGCCTCAGAGTCGATTGCTGAGTTGGACAACCCATTGCTCCAGAAGGCCCTGAAAGTCACTGCCACTGCGGGCAAGGCCAGCAAAGATTGTGGGCGCCATCCCAAGGCCTACGCAACCAGCTCCCTACCTGCACCTCTGAGGACTCTGATGGAACCGACACACTCAATCTGCACCACATGGCCTAGAGACGCCTGCCAGCACGTACAATTGAAGCAGCAGTTCCTTGGACCTGCTCCAGCTGTGGTGAGGCTCACGAGCACCTTTAATAAACTTTCAGAGATGCCATCTGCCACCATTGTGGGAAGCCTGGCCACCTGGCCCTCGTCTGCTGTTCCACCAGGTCCTTGACGGGCAGAGCACACCAATGCAACCAAGGCCGACATCAAGAGTCCACCAAAATAGAAGAGCCACACTCCATCAATGCCTTGATCCTGCAAGTATGCCAAGTATTCATACCCTCCACGGACAAGCTAAAGACCACTGTGGTCATCAAGGGGGCCCCATGCACCATGGAGATCAACATGGGGGTTACTTTTTTGGTGATCTCAGCCAAGGCTCTGAATAGACTATGCCCCAATGGGGGACCCTGCCTTTACCCTTCCCAAGTCATAGCGAGGGATTTTAAAAAGTGGGTGGTGTAGTGAAGGGGGTCAGCTCTTTTCGGGTCAAGTATGGACATTTTGAGGGTGTGCTAGCTCTGTTAGTTGTGGAGGGCCCCTTCTCAAGCTTATTGGGATGGGCCTGGTTCAATTCCCTAGGAATCCGCGTCACCGGCATTCACCAGATCAACGTCTGCCCCGACTTTGCACGCATTTGTGAGGAGTTCCCTTCTGTTTTTAACGGAACTCTGGAAAAGTATACCAGTCCCCCAGTGTCCTTACAACTCAACCCTACTGTGCAGCTCATAAAGCAGAAGGTCCACTGAGTTCCCTTCGATGGGCAGAGCATGCCAAAGCAACCAAGGCCGACATTGAGAGTCCACCAAAATGGAAAAGCTGCACCCTTCTTGCTGAGGAAGTAGACCATCTCCTAGTGCAAGGAATCTTGGAACTGGTATCAAATGCATAGTGGGAGACTCGCATAGTGACCCCAGTGAAGACCAACAGCAGCATCTCCATTTGCATGGACTACAAATGTACAATTAACAAAGCTTTGCAGGACCATGCCTACCTGGTCCTTGTAGTCAGCCATGTTCTAGCTTCACTGGCAGGGGCTAAAATTTTGGGGAAGTTGTACCTCACCCAGGCTTATCAACAACTTCCCGTCAACGAAGCCATGGTGGAGTTGCAAATAATCATAATGCACAGGGGCATCTACTGTGTCAAGCACCTACAATTTTGGGTCAGCATTGCCTCGGGGATCTTCCAAAACCTAATCAACTCTCTCTTAAAAGGCTTCCCCAGGGTTCAGCCATTCCTCGATGATATGCTGATCGTTGTAGCTGCAACACTTTGAGTCTACTGGGCTGAAAGTAAAGAAGGAAAAGTGCCTCCTGTGGGCCCCCATGTTGATTTCTTGGGCTACACGTGGATGCTGACAGAATGCACCCTGCTCAAGAAAAGGAACGGGCCATCTGCAATGCCTGTGCACCCACCAACAAGGCAAAACTTCAGGCGTTCCTAGGCCTCCTAAATTTTTATTATGCCTTCCTCCCCCAAAAGGCAGCAGTAGCCAAGCCTCTACACCAGCTGCTGGATAAAAAAGTGCCCTGGGTCTAGGGCCGCCAGCAAGCCACTGCCTTCTAAGCGGTTAAGGACTTACTTCCAACTGCTTGCTGGCGCACTTCGACAAGCAGCTACCCATCATCCTGGCCTGCAATGCTTCCCCTTATGGAGTTGCCACTGTCTCAACCCACCTGTCTCAACTCAACCTGTCTCAACCCACCTGGACAGCCATGAGGTCCTGGTAGCCTATTACTTAAGGACCCTCCAACCTCCCAAGTGCAAGTATGTGCAAATTGACAAGGAGGGCCTGGCCATAGTTGCTGGAGAAAAAAAATTCCATGACTACCTGTATGGGTGGCCTATCACCATCCTGATGGATCACAAGCCACTGCTCGGCCTCTTTGCCCCTGACCACCACATGCCACAAATGCTTTTGCCCCGGGTCCTGTGTTGGTCCATTTTCCTGGATGGGTACAATACTCACTACAGTACCAGCAGGGGAAGGCGATGAGTCATGCCAATGCCTTGAGCAGCCTGCCACTTCCATCGGGAGACCCAGACCCCACTCCTGTACACTAGATCCTCCTGTTCAAGACTCTTCCGGATCGCCCAGTGCACGCAAAGGACATTGCACGCCCGTCAGCCAAGGACCATGTCCTCTCCCAAGTTTGGGACTGGGTGTGGAGGGGATGGTCCACCAGTTGGTTAGGCCTGGATTTTGCAGTGTATGTGTTCCACCAGGTCAAACTCTCCACATACAAAGGGTGCCTCTTTTGGGTAAGCAGGGTGGTCGTGCCCCCACCCTTGCATCAGAGGGTCCTGACCACTCTGCACAAGATTCATCCAGGGGTGGTGCAGATGAAGTTGCCGGCAGTTACGTTTGGTGGCCTGGGATCAATAACACGATCAAGTCTTGGGTCACCAGGTGCCAACCCTGCCAGAAGACCAGACCAGCACTACCCCATGCCCCAATGCATCATTGGAAGTCCACCCACACGTCCTGGTCCTTGCTACATTTGGACTTTGCCGGGCCCTTTCAAGGACAAAGCTTCTTCTTGATAATGGACTCTTTCACCAAATGGCTAGAAGTAGTCCCCATTGCTTCTACCTCCTCCCGGGCAGCCATCAGTGCTCTCCACAGAGCCTTTGCTACAGACGGCCTGCTGGATACTCTCGTCACTGACAATGGGACCACCTTCATGTTGGATGAGTTCCAGTTTTTTGTATGCAAAATCTGATACAGCACATCAGATCAGTACCCTTCCACTCGGGCACCAACGGCCAGGCAGAACGGATGGTGCAGACCACCAAGGAATCTTTCTGCCGCATCATCCATGGGAACTTGGAGGCCTGCCCTGCAGAGTTCCTTGTGGGGCAGCATGCCATCCCTTGTGCTGCCATGGGCTGCAGCCCGGCCGAGCTTCTCATGGGTCGATGGCTGTCCACTGTCCTGGACCGGCTGTACCTGGACAGAGCCCTGGACCTACAAACATTTCCCAAAGTGCTCTGGCCTCCATGAGGGTTTGCCCTGGAGAAACCAGTCTATGCCCAGAACTTTGCAGGCAGCCCAACCTGGGTTTGTATTAGAATTACAAAAGTAATGGGGGCTGTGTCATATGAGGTCATGACAGAGAGCAGCCTCACTCTCCGGCACCACATACACCAGCTGCAGTCCCACCCCCCATCTCCAGAGAACATCACTGCAAGCCATAGCCCCAGTGGTCAGCCTGAAGCACAGCTGCCATGACCAATTGAGCCAGCTAGACTAGAGGAACCAGCTCTCACTCTACCAGCCAAGTCGACTGCCCTTCAAGGCCCCTGCACCTCTGGCCATCACACCAGCATCCCCAGTCCCTCCACTTGCTGCTCCAGAAGTCACCAGGTCTGGACAAGCACTAGCCATTGCTACGCCCATTCTTGCACCCAGAAGCAGCACAGGCCCACACACCTCAAGGACTATGTATGTTAGGGCTTGCGGACTGTGGGGGGGGGGAGGGATGTTGTGTATGTGGACACACAGCCCTGGCCCACCAAAGACCCAAAGCCCAGTAGCAGAGCCTATCTGCTCTATGTGAGGGCTGAGCTTCAGCTAGGCAGAGCTTTATGTAGTTTTCAGATCCCATAGAGACAAATGGGAGCTCTGTTATTGGCATCCAGCAGTGCCTGTAAAGCTTTGGAGGGCCCCTATTGTGCCCCCGCCCCCCACAAATCTAGAGTATTCCATTCCCGCTGTTACCTTGGAGTTTAACTGATAAATGCTGTGGGGTTTTTTTGGGGGGGGGGATTGTGTCCATTTCATGAACCATCCTGAGGTTAGTTAAATATTTGTGACACACATGCTTCGACAAATGTTGCTTTATGACCCCCCCCCCCCTTCCAAAAAATTTGGCATGAACTTTGGCTACTAAAATTGTTCTCCTCTAAAATTAGTCAATTCAAAGATTTTTTTAAAAAAAAACTGTTCAGAAAGGTTTCCTCCTCTTGGATGCATACCATAACACAGTGTGAGGTTTTTTATGTGTGTAACAGCTGAGTAAGATGCATGCACCCCCTTTAGGAATCAATAGCCACATCAGTAGAAGAGAATGGTCAGTTCCCATTGTAATAGGGACAGAGGAATCCTTGAAGAGTAGCTACTGGGCTGCAGCAGTAGTGGAAGGCAACACTGGCAGTAAATCTTTCATGGACAGTGGCAGTACCACTTCAGCTAACCCTGGTTAGTACTGTGCAGAAGGTGGCAATGGTAAACCACTTTTGTTCATCTCTTATCTTGAAAACCCTATGATGAGACAGTCCCAAATGAAAAAAGATATATCACTGGAAGAAGGAACCCCCAAACTGCATGACCCTCAATCAGCTATTGAGGAAGAGCTAAATACAATTATGAATAGCACTATTCTTAATGACACAACTAGATGAAAGTCAACAGGACATTAAGATATTGATGTGAATGGATGCAAAAAGGAAAGTCCCAAGCTGTTCAACATATATAATCAGAACATGGAACATGAGATATATGAATCAAGTTAAACTTAAAACCATAAAATGAGAAACTGAATGCTTAAACTAGAGGTGTGCAAAAAAAATTATGGAAAATTCAGATTCAGGTGATATTTGGGGCTTAAAAATGGAGGGGGGGGGGAATATCCTACTAGCAGATTTGGTAGCCGAATGTGATCCAGGAGATATTCATCTATTTTTGAATATATGGCTACATTATACCCTATGAGCCATTGAAGTCAATGGCAAAATAAGGTATAATGAACTACAGCTTGGGGGGGGGGGGAGTTTGAAGTAGAGGCTTCAAATTTACAGTGGGAAAAATAACTCTGGGGGGGGGAGGGGTTTGAGTAAGAGGCACCATATTTCCAGGGCTATTTCTGGTACCTCTCCCCCACAAAACCCCCAACTTCCAAAAGGATTGGACCAGGGGGTTCAACACTAGGAAAACTCGAAGTGCAATGAGTTGCACAAATATCACCTATATTCTTCTTTTAAAAGCAAGTAGCTTAGGAACCTGTCACTATACCATACTTATTCTAATTCTTGGTTCTGGCATGGCATGCACCCAAAGAAAGAAGCATTCCTATCTATCACAACAAACCAAAAGACTAGTCACCACAAAAATACTCCCGACATAGGAACCCCCAGGACTTAATAGAGATATTGGCTTCTTATCTCAGTGGACATAATAACTTGCTCAGCTCTTTTTTTTTTCTTTCCAGAATTTAGACTCTGTTGGTTTTAAAAGTGCCACAGGTCTCAAACTTAGTTTTCAGGGAAAACTCTTTTTGCTGCAACATCATTTCAGAAACAGACTGGAACAGGAGATTGCTGAATTACAATCATTACACTAATCACAAAACTCAGGCTAATGGAACCCCCAGGAACTCAAGAGGTTGGCCCCATTCCCTCCATGGCCTCCTATGGTTTTCCAATACAAACAAAATTTTACTTAAAGTATAAGCTTCTGTGTGCAAGTGCACTTCCTCAGATACATTGCAATAAAAAATGCACATGCCCAAGTTCACACAAATAGACATGACCACTTATTTGCACATTCTAGCTTGTACTGCCAACCCAAAGGCACATCAAGAAATCATATTTTACATTTAGAATCACATCAGAATAGAGGAGACATATTGATTAAGCATACAGCATCTTTGTATTATAGTTCATTTTTCATGTGTAGTTCCAGCTGGATTATTGAAATTAGCTTCCTGTCCTGTTAAAACAGCAGTCAGCACTCCTGAGGGGACACTGTTCTTGCTGCAGGAACTGCTAGATAGCATTTTTAATTCCCGGAAACAGGATATTTAAAGGAGCAAGCAGAAGGTGATGACAAAGGAATGTGCCATCTGGAATCTGCAAGCAAAGTTACATCTTGAACTTGCAAGCTAAAAGACTTCTAGACGCGTGTATTTTTAAAGAACTGTATATGCTGTATCAGATTGTAGAGTGCAATTCTGAAAAATGCAAGAAAGACATTTTCACATGAGCTCAAGTAACCTGAGGGGGGACTTATCCAATAAGATAGGGACAGGTCATCAGGTCAGACACCTGATGAACCAATTATAACTGTTTTGTATAATTTTGGGTAATGTCATTTTAAGTATAAAATGACCTGCATTTCCTGTATTCCTCAGAGAACTGTTGGTTCCTGAGGGTCTTTATCCCTCTGTACAGTTTCTTTCTTATTAATTAATTAATCAGTTTCCTTTTTTCACAGTGTGCTCTGAATCAGACAGGGGAGCAAGTTTGGCTCACATGTTGTGTGCAACACACAGTAAATCAGATTTCCTCAAATATTATATATGGGTAGGGATGGGTTAGTAGCCAGAAAGAGCTGATCAGAGTCAAGAAGCATAAGTAACAGAGCAATAAACATGATCAAGATTGGAATAACACATTTGCTAGGACACATAAATAGTAGCAAATTGATGTTCAGATAATGAAGGAGTTAAAAACAGGTGTGAGAACCAAGTTTATGTCCAGTGACTGCTTTAAAACCAACAAAGTTAAAATTCCCTGTATAAGAAAGAACTGATTGACTTAGCTTGTGTAATGAGATCAGAATACAAAATCTGTATTGGGCCCTGGGGGTTCCATAGCCCTGAGTTTTGTAATGTAATTCAGCAGACTCCTGTTCCATCCTGTTTCTGAAATGATGTTGCAGTAAAACAGGTTGCTCAGCTTTGTGAATCTTGATTTCAGATTTGTGTCCATTCATTTTTTTGTATACCTAGGACACAAGGGCACTGAGTTCAGCAGCCTCATAGTAGTTGGTAGGGTTGTGCCACTGGGCTGGTCACTATTAAGTTGATGCAGGGCTCTGCTACTTAGCACCACTGCATTCAATGCACTGTTTCTGTGCTGCAGTCCTTGCAGAAAGTACCCCCCCCCCCAGGTTTGTAATTCAGAGAGATTCTCAGATTTGAACTAAGGTCCTGTGTCTGTGGCACTTGTTCTGCTGGGCACATAACACTGTTATGCTCCTTGCAAACAAGCATCCTCACCAAAGTTGACTTTCCACTGCAGAGATTCTCGTTTTTATAATTTTTATTGTTTTTAACTACAAAAAGAAGAAGCATAAGCATAGATACATAAAAGGGGGGAAGGGCATATACAGAATGGAAAAAGCAGGATAAAAAAGAAAAGTATAGATATATCAGTTACAATTCTGCCTCCAAATAAAATATCCCATTCATTCTACCTGCAAGTATATTCTCCATATATTTTACCATCTTTATCTTTCATTATAAAACATTTTTACTAAACTATTATTTGCAATACGAGTCTAAACAATTCTTCAACACAAATAAGTATAAACAAGTCAGAGCAATCTCAACATGGAACTGGCTGATTTGGCTTAACCATGTTGAAAACACAGACTAGTTTGTTAGTTTAACATATCCTCATTAACATAAACACAAAAAATTAATATCTTTATCCTTAAGAAGCTAAAAGAAAAATACAACATAGTATTTTGTCTATCTCAATATAAACAGTTTCTCCTGGGAGGCATACTAAAAACAAATCTGCCAGTTTACAGAATAACTGTGCTGTCTGCCTTTTTAACAATTAATCCAACTCTTATAACCCTATTGGTCTAGGAAAAACAACTTATTATAAACCCAAAAATAAAAATCACATACCTGTTCTTATTGAGAGTTCCATACCCAACTTCTTGCTAAAAAGAAATCTATCTCCTGATTTATAACTAATATGCACTTTCTCTCTCCTTAATACAGTCTGAGACCAATATCCTTATTCTTAACAGGCTAGAAATAGAGCACAATAATTTATCTATCTTATTATAGACAATTTCTTCAAACAAACATATTAGAAGGTGATCTACTAATTTACAAAATAATTATGATGTCTAGCTTCTTAACAATTATAGATTAATTTGTAGGATTACCCATATTGATAACAAACATAAAAAACTAATATCATTATCTATTAAAGACAAGTTCACCAATTTATCAAATAATTGTGCTGTCTGCCTTCTTAAAAATTGATCTAGATTAACTATTTTTACATAAAATTATTTTCAAAGTCTTTTTAGTCCTTTAGCTTTTATATCCATATTATTTTAGACAAGACAAGAGTCTCACTTAGCCTTCTAATATCACATATCATATTTTCTTACAAAGTCCATATCCAACTATCCACAGAGAGAGATCTAGTTCAGGAGGCTCTTCTTTCTGAAAGATTTCCACATCATGATTTTCTGATTAAAGTGCACCTTCTTACTTCTTAATGCAGTCATCCCTCTCAAAGAAAGTGGGAAAAATTCCACAGCCTTTGTTCCTCTCGACATAACTTCAGTCAGTCTCCATTTCCAGTCTTCTTTTTTAATTATGGCATAGGGTTCCATTTTGATTTTCTTTTGTTCTATTCCCAACAAGTCGCTCTTCCATTTCAATTTCACAGACGTCACTGGGTTCTCTTTAGCACTCTGCTCATGTAGATTTGAGATTTCACTAGCTTTCAGCACAAAAGCTTCCATTTGTTCCTTAACCAACTCTGTCAATAAACCAAGATCTTGCCTCAGAGAATTCAAACTGCTTAAAATATTTTTTTTGTGAAAAATTTCACTTAGCAAAGCCATTTTTCTCTGTCAGCAAACTCAGTCCATTAATCCAGGTTGAAAAGTAGCTCAGAGTCCCAGATAGTCCATCCTTCCCAATCTCCTCCAACTGAAGTTTTGAGTGTTAGCGTATGAATTTCAATCAGACGACAAGGAGAAAACCCTCTAACAAGTATCTCATTTTGTTCAGACCGTATTGCAGCCAAATAATAATCTCTTTAACAAATATCCAAATATAATCCGGGTCGATTTAAGTATCCATATTCAGGTTAAGTCAAATTGTTTCCAGTACTTAGAGATGTTCTTTAGCTTTTCAAGGCCTCATTCACAGGGAAATTGGAGGTATCGATCTCTTTCCCTTCCTTTGAACTGCTCGTTTATTGAAATGCAAAACAACCCATTAGCTATTGGCAATTGAAAGCCCACTTACTTGCAATATAGAATTGTCATGCTTGAGGCAGAGAAGTGATAGATCAAAAGCTTATTGAAGAGAAGGGAAGCAAGCGATTGGGCGTTCACCTCTTGCTGCTGTAATGGCGATCACGACAGGGAGAGCTTCAGGGCATACAGAGAGAACAGGAACAACTGCCGTTGCACCCCTGTCTTGCATAAAAACCCCATGCCGAAGAGAGACTCCTTCAGGGCCCCTTTGGGGGTGTCACATCCATGGCACCCCTCCCCCTGCCTGATTCAGAGGGGTCGCAAGCAGGAAAACCCATGGACCCCACTGAGTTCAAGGCAACGTTGCCCAGAAGAATCCACTGCAGAGATTCTCTAGGAGAATCTGACTGCTGCCTGTGTTTGCAAATTTTTCCCATCATAGGAGACAATGCAAAAGAGGAGGCAACCATAGAATGGGAACCCTTGGGGGAGAGAATGGGTTCCTTGGGGGAGAGACTCGTGCAGCTACATTGCAAATTTGGTGCCTCCCTCCTCAAACCCCCTCCTCCCCAGTGTCACTTTTCCCACCATGGGAAAATTGACACCTTTCCCCCCTGCCATAGGAAAAGCATGGAGAATGGACCTCCTGACCCAATCTTTTTTGAATTTGGGGGTTCTATGGGGGAGAGACTCCTGTAGCCGGCCTACAAATTTAATGCCTCTCCCTCAAATCCCCACCTCTCCAGCACCCATATATTACCCTGTGTTTTGCCATTGGTTTTAATGGTGCACAGGGAACAGTGGGATGGGAACATCCACTTTCGGTGCCCTTAGAATTGGACCCTGGTATGATATTTTTGAAACTTATGGGAACTGTGGGGGACAGACTCCTGCAGCTGCCCTGAAAATTTGGTGCCTATCCCTCAAACCCTCTGCCCCCCAGCTTCATTATACCCTATTTTGCCATTGACTTCAATGGAGCCAAATAGCTGCCAAATTTTGGCAGCTATTTGCAGCTGCTGTTTTCAGCAACCAAAAATCAGATCAGAGAATCTGATTCAGCTGTATACAGCCTGAATATAGCCAAATCAGCTGTTTTTGGGGGGTGTATTCAGTTTGGGCAAACTGAATGCACACCCCTAGTTTAAACATTGCAATCCTAGGAGTGAGTGAATTAAAAGTGGACTGGATTAGGACATTTTTCAGTCAGCAAACCTCAAAGTGTTTTACTCTGGAAATGACAAACCCAGAAGAAATTGAGTTACTGTAATAGTGAGGGGAGATTTAGCATACAAAATTCAGGAATGCAATTCAAAGTGTGACCACATAATATCAATCCAACTCCATAGAAAGCGTATTCATATAACCATCATTCAAATTTACATCTGAACTACAAATGATGAGAAAGAAATTGCAAGCTTTTATGCAAGTGTCCAAAAAGAAATTGGTGACTGGAATGCAAATATAGGAAGCAAAACAGAATAAAATATTATTGGAAGATTTGAGCTAGGAAAAATGCAAAAATAGGAAGCAAAACAGAATAAAATATTATTGGAAGATTTGGGCTAGGAGCAGAGGACCAACTCATAGAATTCTGTGAAGACAACAGGTTGTTCATTGTTCATTCAGGCAACCAAAAGATTATTGTAGATGTGGACATCACTAGATGGCCAATATAGACATCAAAGAGTTGCATAATTGGAAGCAGAAGATGGAGAAACTAAAGGCTAGAAGTTTATTGAGGTACAAACCATGAATTGTGAATACTGAAAATTAGACTAAAGCTGAAGAAAAATGTAAAAAAACCTGATAGTGGCAAAAAAAAAATCTAAACATTCCTGAGCAGTTTAAAGACCATATAAAGAATAGATTCGCATTACTAAATTCAAGTGAACATGAACTGAAAGAACTGTCTGCAGGTATTATCAAGGATGAATGTGCAAAGACTATTCCTGCAGCCAAAAGAAATGAAAACCTTAAATAAATAACTAATGGAATTCTTAAAATCACTAAAGATAGATGAGAAACTAAAGTAAAAGGTGACAAATAGAATCAAAACTCTAAATGCAGTGTTCCAGCAACTAGAATGTAGAGAGACAGAGAATTATTATAATAAAGAGTGTAAAGAAATAGAAGAAAACGACTTCCAGGCTTGAGTCATGGAGGATTAAGCTGCTTCTCAAATGAGGAGCAGACCAGAGCCTCTGTTCTGGGCAGAGAAGGTGATCCTAACACCTGCTGCCTACTTCTTCCAGACAGGGAGAAGGCCAAGACATGCATATTACATTCTGAGGGGATTTACTTTGGCTGACGAGGAGTTCCAGTGGGGTTCCTTTTTGGCTTTGAAGAGTCCCCGGAGAAAGATTGCATTCAACCATCTACAGAGGATCTCTGAGGTCATTAAATTGACTTAAATTCACCAAGATTCAAGGCTTCTTTGGAACTGATCAATATTTATATTTGAAAGAGCAGTGTGCGGAACGATAGCGGCAGAAAAGGTAAAAGATCTATATCTATCACTCCGGGACTAATATAAGACTAATCTAAAATAAAAATAAAGGTCTGGATCCAGTTACGTTATCTTAAATCAAGGAAGATAAAGGAGGGGGTGATTTTGGGACTAATGCAATAAAGGTTAAATAAAGGAAATAAGGTTAAAAGAGGAAAAACAAACTTTGTTTTGAATACCTGTGGTCGGGTCAGACAACCCCCTCTGAAACAGAACTGCTGACTTGCTGAAGACAACACAGGAAGTGGCGTCACAAAATAACCATCGAAAACGAGACTTTGTGGCAAAAAAGGAAGGAAGTAGCCATTAAGAGAAGGGGAAACTGCAAGCCTCCTCTCTAGGACTTTAAATCATAGATAAGTACTGGTGGCAATTAAAAGAAGGTCAAAATTTAAAAAAATTAATTAAAAGAAAACGGGACTTGAAAAAATAATGGAGCCGGCAGATATAATAAAAAGGTAAAATTTATTGGATTATATGTTTTGAATCAATTTTGGAGCAGCCCAGGAAAAAAAAGGAAAAACTTTTTTAAAAGAACAGAAAAGCTGCAGACGCCATTTTGAAGAAATAAAAACCTAAAAAAATTAATATTTGGACTTAGGAGCCTCTGGGAACAGCAATTTTGGGCTCATATAAAAGGGCATGCTCCAATCTACAAGACTGTGTAACTGAAAATTGAATCTGTGAGGTCAACTTTGGAGCCTATTTAAGCAATGGGCAGACAGTGATTTCTGTGCAAAAATTATATTTTTATTTTTTTTTATATTAAGATTTATACCCCGCCCTTCTCACCTAAGTGTCTCAGGGCGGCTTACAACATAATAATTAAAACAACTTCAGTTTAAAACATTTAAAAATACAATTAAACCATAAATTAGTAAAAAACAAGATAGAATAAAACCGGCGGCCTATAGATACATTTTGTTCCATCCAAGATGTTTTACATTGTCAGCTAATGTCATAGGCCTGCCGGAAGAGGACTGTCTTGCAGGCCCTGCGGAATTGCCCTAGATCCCGCAGGGCCCGCACCTCTTCCGGCAGCTGGTTCCACCAATAAGGTGCCGTTGTTGAGTAGGCCCGATCCCTGGTGGATTTTAGACGGGCCTCCTTTGGCCCGGGGACTACCAACAGGTTTTGTGAACCTGAGCGTAGTACTCTCTGGGGAACGTGTGGGGAGAGACGGTCCCTAAGGTAGGCAGGTCCTAGGCCATATAGGGCTTTAAAGGTAATAACCAACACCTTGTACCGGACTCGGAATATTACTGGCAGCCAGTGCAGACCCTGGAGCCCCGGCCGAATGTGCTCCCATCTTGGGAGCCCTAATAACAGCCGGGCAGCAGCGTTCTGCACTAACTGCAGTTTCCGGGTCCGGCACAAGGGTAGCCCCATGTAGAGGGCATTACAGTAGTCCAGCCTCGAGGTGACCGTAGCATGAATCACTGTTGCCAGGTCGTCACGTTCCAGGAAGGGGGCCAACTGCCTCGCCCGCCTAAGATGAAAAAAAGCGGACTTGGCAGTGGCTGCTATCTGAGCCTCCATCGTCAATGAAGGCTCCAACAGCACCCCCAGGCTCTTAACCCTGCCCGACGCTGTTAATGGAGCGCCGTCAAAAACTGGCAGGGGGAGTTCCCTTCCCGGGCCGCAGCGACCCAAGCAAAGGACCTCTGTCTTCGCCGGGTTCAGCTTCAGCCCACTTAGCCTAAGCCACCTAGCCACTGCCTGTAACGCCCGGTCCAGATTTTCTGGGGCGCAGGCGGGCCGGCCGTCCATAAGCAGATAGAGCTGGGTGTCATCAGCATATTGATGGCAACCCAGCCCATACCCTCGGGCCATCTGGGCAAGGGGGCGCATATAGATGTTAAATAACATCGGGGAAAGCACCGCCCCTTGAGGCACCCCACAATCAAGCGTGTGTCTCCGGGACAGTTCCTCCCCAATCGCCACCCTTTGTCCCCGACTGTCAAGGAAAGAGGAAAGCCATTGCAAGGCCAACCCCTGAATCCCTGCGTCGGCAAGGCGGCACGCCAGAAGCCGATGGTCGACCATATCGAACGCTGCCGATAGGTCCAGCAACATCAGCACCGCCGAGCCGCCTTGATCCAGATGTCGCCGAAGGTCATCTACCAGGGCGACCAGCACCGTCTTCCTCCCATGGCCCGGGCGGAAACCAGACTGGTAGGGGTCAAGGACAGAAGCATCCTCCAGGAAGCTCTGTAGCTGCAACGCCGCTGCCCTCTCTATAAGTTTGCCCAAAAAGGGCAAATTCGATACCGGCCGATATTGTGCCAATTCGGTCGGATCTAACGTTGTTTTCTTCAAGAGGGGATGGACCACCGCCTCTTTAAGCGCTGATGGAAAATGTCCCTCCAATAGGGATCTATTTATGATATCCCGTATAGGATATCTTAGCTCCCTCTGGCAGGTCTTAATAAGCCAGGAGGGGCATGGGTCCAATTTACAAGTTGTTGGGCGTGCAGATAGGAGGATCCTGTCAACTTCTTCCAGGCTGAGCGCGCCGAAGCCGTCCAGAACACAATCCGAAGACAGGCACGGAGCCTCAGGTTCACTAGCTGTATCTAATGTGGCAGGGAAGTCGGAACGGAGCGATGCGATTTTATCCGCAAAAAAATCCGCAAAAGCCTCACAGCCAATTTCCAATTCATTAAAATTTGGTCTGCCCTGTGCAGCGTTGTAAGGGTCCGAATTGTATTGAACAGTTGTGCCGGGCGCGAAATTGCGGACGCAATCTCTGCCGCAAAGTAAGTTTTCTTTGCGGCCTTGACTGCCATCTCATAGGACTTCATAACCTCTCTATAAGATGTTCGAGTCGCTTCATCTCGGGTACGCCGCCATTGCCTCTCTAGTCGTCTGAGTCCTCGTTTCAACCGCCGCAACCCCTGGTTATACCAGGGTGTCGGCCTTGAACGAGGGCGCAGAGGACGCCTAGGCGCGATCTCATCGATGGCCCCGGTGAGCCTACTATTCCAAGACTCCACTAGGTCATCGAGGGAATCGCCAGGGGGCCAGGGATCCCGCAGAGCCGTCAGGAACAGTTCCGGGTCCATCAGGCTCCGCGGGCGAGCTAAAATAAGCTCGCCGCCCAAACGGGGTTGGGGTGGGACGTCCACACGAACCTTGAGGGCATAGTGATCCGACCATGGCACTGCTATGGAAGCAAGATCGTTCACTAAAACTCCCGACGCGAAGATCAAGTCTAACATGTGACCGGCCTGGTGAGTGGGTGTCGTAACTACTTGGGAGAGTCCTAGTGTCGCCATGGAAGACACTAGGTCCATCGCCTGATTGGAGGTCACGTCATCGGCATGAACATTGAAGTCACCCAGAATCAAAAGCCTCGGGTGCTCCAATGCCCATCCTGCTGCGGCCTCCATCAGTGATAGTAAGGCGCTGGCCGGTGTGTTAGGCGGTCGGTACACCAGCCAGATCGCCAACCCCTCCCCAACATCCCACGCCAGGCCGGCACATTCAATGCCCTTGATCTCCGGAGCCGGGAGGGCCCGGAAGGAGTAAACCTCTCGAATGAACAGGGCCACTAGTCCGTGACTGGTGAAAGACCGAGTATCCCGGGGGCGCCATCTGGGAGAGAGCTACGGTCTCCCCATCGCGGACCCAGGTCTCGGTCACGCATGCCAGGTCCATATCCTGCTCAAGCAGGAATTCCCGGAGGATAGAGGTCTTATTATTAATGGACCTGGCATTACATAACACCAGTGACGTAGGCGAGTAATTTCGCCTTGCCCCACTACCTGTCACCATCGGGATGGGACGCAGGCTGGAAGGTGGTCGAGCACTATCTTGTCTCGATCTCCTTCCCTTCCATTTCTGCCTGTTCCCACCGTCATACCTTCCCCTCCCCAGGAGTACCGGAATCCCCAGGCCAATCATCTCTCACTGGTGCCACCAACCCTTCCACTGACAGGTGTTTGGATTTGTCTCTTCTCAGCCCTCCCACCTCCGATTGGCCTATCAATAAATACCCACTAATATCTGATAGTTACTTAATCTAATAGTTATTTAATCTACCCCCACCCAACCGATCCAATTCACCAGCTAACAATAATACTTTATAATTCCAATTGGCTTCTTAATTAAAAACTCTACCGTCATTATCCCTTTTTCTCCAGTTAATTTGCCATAAATAATTCCATTAAATTAGCTAGTCAATAACCAATTTTAAATAACTAATAATCAGTCCAGTCTTAACAATTTAAATAACCAATAAATTACACCAATCTTAATAATTTGGGAGATAGGATCCAGTGGGTAGGAGGGAACAGTTTGTACCAGCTAAAGTGCCGGAGGCAGTAAAGTGCAAATGATCTTAATAGTCTTATTTGGCTAAAGTGCTGCTGTTTTAAATCCAGATGTTTTAAGGTGCTGATGACAATGGAGTGCAAATGGTCTTGATTTAAAGTGCGGTAGTGTCTTATAAAGTGCAGGGCCTTTGGAGTACAAATGGTCTTGATTTAAAGTGCGGTAGTGTCTTATAAAGTGCAGGTGACTTGGTCTGAGTCTTAGGCGCTGATCTCACATGAGGGTCAGCACGCCACCCAATAGGCCCGGAGACCTTCAGTCCTGACGATGGAAGGAGGGAGGGAGGGAAGGGAAGGGGAAGAAACCAGGGCCGTCGTCCCGCCGGCAGACCCGCTGCCTCGGTACCTCGCCCCATCCCACAGTTCTTTTACGCCGTCGCCGCTACCTCTAGCCTCTCGTCGGCGTCCTCTCATTCCGCTTCCCAACACTCCAGTCCACAGGCCTCCGGTCTACGTAGTGGGGGGGGAGGGGGGAAGCAGGGCCGTCGTCCTGCCGGTAGCCAAGCCGCGCCGGCACCTCGCCCCGTCTTGAGCTCACAGACGCCGACGCCGGACAGACGCCGCAGCCTCCAGCCTCTCGCCGGCGCCCTCCAGCTCCCCAACTCCCCGGTCGATACTTCACCCCTCCAACACCACACTCCGCCGCCTGCTCTCAGACCTCGGCGCTACACACTCCATGCTCCACACTCCGGCTCGACTCCGCCGCACCCAGCACTCTCCCGCCGCGGCCCTCCGTCCGCGCCCGGTGCCTCCCTGCCGCGGCCCTCGCCGGCCTCGGCGTCGTCCCGGCTGGTGAGCACTTTAGCTGTATTTTCACTTTGTTTCCAGGGAAGGCAGTTCTAATTTCGCCTATGCCTTCCCCAGCAGCTATGTAGCTGGCACAATGTTCTGAGGAGGTTATTTGGATGGAATACGCGTCTAGCTTGCTGTTATGCAAGGAGCTTCAGCGTCCCGCTCCTCCTTGCCGCCGCCATCTTGGATAGCCGGAAGATAGCCGGAAAATCAGGAGCAAAGCAGATTCGAACAAGGACTGGGTCACTTGAAGAAGCAAAAATGGCTAAATGGCAAGAGGCAATGGATGCTATGGAGGCAAGATTGGTAAAAATAATAAAGGAGTCATTAACAGAAAGTAAGAAGGAAATAAAAAAAGACATTGAATCCAGTGCAGAAGAAGTCAAAAAAGAGATTAAAAAAGAAATTGAAGATCTCAGAAAAGACTCTCAAGCAGCGTTAAAGAAAGTTCAGGTGGTGGAAGAAAAGGTGAAAGGCCAAGAGTTAAGAACAGACACAGTGGATTCCACTATTCAAAAAATGCCGGAGAAAGCATTATTACAAGATTGTAAACTAATGGAAAATCAGATACGGTTGAGAGGGGTGCCTGAATCTGCTGAGACTGATTTAAGGACATATATTATAAAAATCATTGCTGAAGACCCAGATGAAACCAGCTATTTTTATGACTACATTTATAGGGTAAATTCGGATTATGCCAGAAAAAATAAACTATCAAGAAATGTGGTAGTGAGATTTGTGTCAAGAGATATGGTGGGAAGATTCTGAGTATACAATTGGAGAATAAATTGGAGGTGGATGGCAGCACTATAAGAATAATGAAAGAATTGCCAAGAAAAGTTACCAATGACAGGAGAGTGTACAAAAAATTGACAGAAAAGCTGAGAGAAAATGAAATGAGATACAGATGGATACTTCCAGAGGGTTTTTTAAGGAAAGAGGTTCACAATTACAAGCACTCAGGAAATGACAAAGTTCTTGGGGGATCATAAGGAATTTGGAGGAACAGATTAAGAATAAAAATCATTATGGATTACAAATTAATATCTTGGAATGTAAATGGACTAAATTCACCACAAAAAAGAAGGGCAACTTTTCACTGGATTGGGAAACAAAAATGTAATATAATCTGCCTGCAAGAAGTACATATTAAGCAAATGGATTACAAATTTTTATGGAATAAACAATTTGGAATGGAATTTTGTTCATTGGCCAAGGAGAAAAAAAGTGGCGTTGTTTTTTATATCAAACAAGAATTAGACCCAAAATTGATTTTTAAAGACGATAATAGCAGATATCTGGCGGTGGAAGTGACGTTGAATTATAAAAGAACATTGTTATTGGTAGTGTATGCCCCGAATGGAGCAGGAGACTTTTTCTTTAAAGACCAAGTGGTGCATGAGCAAATTATGATAATGGGAGATTTAATGGAATAGTTAAAAATATTTTGGACATGTCTGGGAAAAAAAATAACAAAGTCAAACTACCAAAGTCATTTTTGATTTGGTAAAACAAGAGAGCTTGGAAGACATTTGGAGGGAATTTAACCCCAAAGAATGTGACTATACTTTCTTTTCAGCAAGGCATAATTCTTTCTTGAGAATTGATATGTTAGGGAGTACAAAAGATCTTGGACTATTAACAAAGAAAATAGAGATACTTCCTAAAATAGGGGCAGACCACAATCCAATAATGTGGTCTGCAAAATCAGCAAAAAAGACCTTAAGATGGCGGATAAATGAAGATTTGCTACATAAGTAGGAGGTAGTGGCGTCTTTTGAAAAGGAGACTAAATTCTTCTTTCAAATAAATGAAAAAGAAGACACTCAATTTCAAATTGTGTGGGATCATACAAAGCAGTAATGAGGGGCATTTTAATTACATTGAATAATAAAGATAAAAGAGCCAAACATAAGCAAATGATCGACATTCAGAAAGAAATTGGAAAAAAGGAGAAGGAGCTTAAAAAGTGACCTGGGGAAAAGAACATTATAAGGGAGATTACAATACTACAAAGCCAATTGAGACATCTGTTGAATAAAGAAGTGGAATGGAACTTAAAAAGACTTCAACAGAAATCTTTTGAAGAAGCGAATAAACCTGGAAAATACTTGGCTTGGCAAATGAAAAAAAAGGGAGAATAAAGTTATTAATACAATTGTATCAGGAGGAAAGGACATCGTTGATCAGGAAGGAATTAAAAGAGAATTTTATAAATATTATGCCAAGCTATTTAAAAGCCAAAAGGTGGATAGAAAAAAAATTGATGTGTATTTACAGAAAATTAAGGTAAATCCTTTAACAGAAAACATGGGGAAGGTATTGAATGCACCAATTGAAAAAGGAGAAATAGAGGCGGTGATTAATTCAATGAAGTTAGGAAAAGCATCTGGTCCAGATGGTTTTTCGGCAAAATTTTACAAAGTCCTCGTGGAGACACTATTACCAAAACTTCAGAAATTGATGATTATAAGAATATATGGGGAAATCCTTAACACATGGAAAGAAGCAGTAATTTAATTGATACCAAAAGAAGACAGAGATGCAACAAATGTAAAAAATGATAGACCAATTTCATTACTTAACAATGATTATAAAATATATGCCAGAATTTTAGCATAATGCCTTAAACAGCATTTGAACAATTTCATTAAAGAAGAGCAAGCAGGATTTCTTCCCAGGAGGCAAATTAGAGATACTATCAGAACAGTTATAGATATTATTGAATATTATGAGAAACATCCTGAAAAAGAAGTAGCATTATTTTTTGCAGATGTAGAGAAAGCATTTGACAGTGTGCATTGGGACTTTATGTTTGCAGTGATGGAGAAACTGAGATTGGGAGAAGATTTTATAAGAATGTTGAAGGCAATATATACTGAACAACAAGCAAGGCTCTGCGTAAATGCAGATTTGACGAAAAAAAATGATAATTAGTAAAGACACAAGGCAAAGTTGCCCTCTATCTCCATTGATATTTATAATGACTTTAGAGGTTTTGCTAATGCAAATTCAAGAAGATAAAGAGATAGATGGACTGAAATTGAAAGGTTTTTCTTATAAATACAGAGCGTTTGCAAATGATGTAATGTTTATAAATGAAAATCCCACTCATGTAACACCATTGTTGCGTCGTAAGATACAAGAATATGGAGAATTGGCAGGCTTCTATATAAATAAATAAAAATAAAAAAAAATTGTGCAAAAATATGTTAAAAAGTAAAACAGGAAGAACTACAGAGGTTAACAGAGTGTGAAGTTACTTCCAAAGTAAAATATTTAGGGGTGGAAGTAACAACAAAAAATCTGGACTTATATAAAAATAATTATGAGAAGCTTTGGTGTAAGATTGATGGAGATTTGATAAAATGGAATAAGTTGAATTTGTCTACGCTGGAAGGAATTTCTGCAATCAAGATGAATGTCTTACCGAGAATTATGTTCCTGTTTCAGACAGTTCCAATAGTGAAAGATAGGAAACAATTTAACAAATGGCAAAGGAAGCTTTCAGAATTTGTATGGACCAGGAAAAAACCAAGAATTAAAATGAAAATTTTGACTGATACGAAAGAAAGGGGAGGATTTCAATTGCCTAATTTAAAGTTGCATCATGATGCAGTATGCCTGGTGTGGATTAAGGAATGGATGACATTACTAAACAGAAAATTATTAGCATTAGAAGGCCATGGAAATGTTTTTGGTTGGCATGCTTATATGTATTATGGAAAAAATAAGATGGACGGGTTTTTTTTGCATCATTATATAAGAAGCAATCTGCTAAATACTTGGTCAAAATATAAAAGATATGGGGATGAGAGGAAACTGCTATGGATTGTGCCAACAGAAGTGATAAAATTGTATTCAGATACCAAAGAAGGGAAATGGTCATCATATAAACAGCTTTTAAAAATACATGGAGGAAAGGTGAAATTAAAATTGACTGAAGAATTACAATATAAATATAATTGGTTTCAACTGCAACAAATTAAGAGTTTGCTTGAACAGGACATCAAGAAGGATGGAATAAGACAAGAACAAACGGAAATGGAGAAAATGCTGTTTGGTGAAAATGAAACATTGATTTCAAGTTCTTATAAATTATTATTGAAATGGTCTACAGAAGATGAAGTAGTTAAATCTCAAATGTTAAAATGGGTGATAAATATGAATAAGGAAATACAGATGGAGTCATGGGAATACTTATGGAAGAACTCTATGAAAATATCGACATGTTATAACATTAAAGAAAATTGTTTTAAAATGTTATATAGATGGTATATAGCACCTAAGAAACTGGCAAAAATGAACAATCAGGTGTCGGACAGATGTTGGAAATGCAAAAAACAAGAAGGATCTTTCTACCATATGTGGTGGACTTGTGGAAAGGCAAAACTTTTGGGGCAAATGATTCAGCAAGAAATTTCCAAAAATTTGGGTTATAATATCAAGAAGGCACCAGACATTTTTCTGTTGGGATTACAAATGGAAACATTTCCAAAACAAGACAGAAGGATAATTTGGTATATGCTTTCAGCTGCTCGGACATTATATGCGCAGATGTGGAAGCAAGACAAAATACCAGAAAAGTGGGAATGGACTTTAAAAGTTATGCATTGGAGTGAAATGGACAAACTTCCAAGGATCTTAAAAGAACATGACTTAGAGAAGTTTAAAAATGAGTGGGGAAAATTTCAAAACTATGTTGAAAAACATTGGAATGTTAAAGGATATTTGGCGATTTTTGACATTGATTAAACTCTAAAGGAATGTTAACTGGATTATAGCTGAAAAGTGAGACTATTGGAATATATTTTTCGTTCTTTTGATAATGACTAAAGGATTACTATGAAGATGGAATACAATTATAATTTATGTTTTTTTCTTTCTTTTTCTCTTTTTGTTTTATGATGATTTTCTTTCTTTTTTAATGAAGATTCTTAAATAGATAAAATTGATTACCTTTCTTTTTAGCAATTTAAAATACACTGCCAGGGGTCACCAAAAGGGGGGGGAGGGTGGAGAAAATGTAATGTATATGTATGAATTTTGAATAACAAATGATAAGTGTTATTACAATGATAATAAGTGTTATTACAATATATTACAGTATAATAAATTGCTTTACACAAGAAATAGAAGAAAACATTAAAATAGGAAGAACAAGAGCTCTGTTCCAAAAGATCAAAGAAATCAACAGGAAATTTAAAGCACAGGTGTACTGAAAGATCAACATGAAAATACATTATTCTGTCAAAAGTAAGCATCTACGAACACAGTTAATTGATCTTTTAGTTCCTGACTCTGACTTGTCTGTAGCAAGTAAACTTCACCTCTTGCTTGGTGGCTCTGATTCATCCATTACAATTCCAGTCACGAAATTTCTGCTGGATTTCTCTGGCTATAAGAGACAAGAAGTGACTTCAAGGAATCTATGTATTGCTAAATAAGTAAAGTATCCAATATATACAAAAGCCCTTTCGTGGTGGCAAAATGGAGCACCCTGATTGGTTAGGACTCTGCTGCATCAACCTTTGGCCTGTCAAACCATCAATCAAGGTCCGTAGCATTCCATTGGCTGATGGTTGGAGGAGGAGGGAAACAGCCACAGAAGGCCTTCCTCCGTTTGGTTGAGGGCTTCTGGGTCTTCCTGGTGAGTGTGTAAAAGGAACCCCTCTGTTTGTTTGGAGCAGAACCCCTCTGTTTGTTTGGAGCTACTCTGCTTTCATTTTCCTGTTAGTGTTAAGAAGTTGGTTGAACACTCCCTAGAAGCTAAAATTACTAAACTGAAGCTATGATAGTTTGAAGCTTTCATGACTGGTGTCATAATCCTTAATTTAAAATTTTGGGCTTCTAAACTGTGTTAGCTGTTAAAAACTTATCCCCTTAGATGTTTCACTGGCCTTTGCTGTATGCATCATCAGTAATCAGTCTGTTGTTATAAAAGCCAGTTTGTTGTAGTGGTGTAGTGTAGCCACATTTGATTACCCACTCCTCCATATGCACCCGCTAATGCGATCTTGAGTCAGTCACAAGTTCCCACAGAGCTGTTCCTCTCTAGAGCAGTTTCTGAAAGAGCTCTCTCAGCTCCACCTGCTTCACAAACTGTCTGTTGTGGGGAGGGGAAGGGAAAAGAGATTGTAAGTTGCTCTGAGTCTCCTTCAGGTAATGAAGGGCAGGATATAAATCCAATCTCCTCCTCCTCCTCTAATGAGCATCTTAAAAAGGAAAGTCTATTTATATCTGTGCTATGTAGGTGGAACTTCAGCTTGCATCATTACACCAAAAAAGAAAGCACAAGGCTCATGGCTCTGACACACTGCAAGATTTATAGAGGGGAAAAACAGTTGCAAATAAATCACATTTGACTAGCAGCACAGTTGCAATAGCAAAACATGAACTTGAAACAATGAAAACTGACTTGAGACAGTGCAGTGGTTTTGCGTAGGCTGCGTCCTGGTCATTAGTTCTTAAAGAGTCCAAGCTCAAATTTCTCCAGCAGCAATGTGAATGAAACTTCTTGGACTGCAAGTCCTAAGCAATGAAAGGTGAGTCCCAGAAAGAGATAAGAAGCGCAATGGTGGACCAGTAAATGAAGACTGTTTTCCAGATGACTGCTTCATCAGGCACTAGTCCGTCAGGTGGGGACCCTCATACATAGCACCAGCACTTTGACTGACTCGATGAGCAACTGTAATTGCTATGTATGAGGTTACAATAGACTTACAATACAATGAGCTTACAATAGACTGTGTGTCCAAGACATTCTGATATTCTCTGTATAACCACATCCAGAAATAGAAACTTTCCTTCTTAATAAAGCAAATGTTATTATGTGGGCTGTTTAAGTCCTGCAGAAACGCTTCTAAATTCTCTGCTCCATGTGGTCAGATTTTAAAGATGTCATCAACATATCTGAACAAATATATAGGTTTTAAGTTTGTGCTCTCCAGTGCTTTACATTTAAAATCCTCCAGGATGCAGTGAACAGAAAATCCCCCCCCCCAAGTCGGAATAAAGAGGCTGACACAGAATATTGGGAAACGGGCCACTTTATTTAATTAACACAACTACCACGGTAAGGGCAACCTGCAGTGGAACAAGCCCTGGGGTCTTCCTCAGACCCCGCCAAGTCCCATGAAGGGCGAGTCACCCTGCCCCCAACACGAGCCATAAGATTATGGCTAATGCCAGGCCAGCCAGGCCAAAACCCTCCCCTAAACTTCAGCCCCGATACCCAGAAGGAGGCGAATTTAGCAGGAAGCATGACTTCGATCCGCATTATACAGCATTGAGCCGTAAAGCCCATCTGCCGCTCCTGCGTATCGACTGCACTACATGTGCAGATGCCTGGGTGCTCACCTGCAAGGTATAAACCCCTTGCTCCTTCTGCCAAGTGACAAAGTGAAAAAACCACACTACCTAACTTCCACACCACCGTCAGCAGTACAAGGTAGGCGAAAAAACACCCCACCACAGGCCAATCAGGTGAGATGAAAAATTCCCACCTGGCCCCTAATAAGGCAACCGTTCAAACCTGTACTACACAGGGTGGGTGGGTGGGCCGAAAGCAGCGTCAAGACTGCGTTGGCAGGCAGGGTCGAGGCTACAAATAGCCCCGATGCTCCGCCCGCCTGAAACCCCCGGATGGGCGGTAAGCTCTCCCAGCAGCCTCCCATCCTTCCGGGGAGGCAAAGAGCCGCCCCGTGGCGCGCAGCCGCTTTGCGGCGCGGCCTGGGCGGGGCCAAATTGCCCCCCCAGTTGGAATAAAGAGGCTGACACAGAATATTGGGAAACGGGCCACTTTATTTAATTAACACAACTACCATGGCAAGGGCAACCTTCAGTAGAACAAGCCCTGGGGTCTTCCTCAGACCCCGCCAAGTCCCATGAAGGGCGAGTCACCCTGTCCCCAGCACGAACCATAAGATTATGGCTAATGCCGGGCCGGCCTGGCCAAAACCCTCCCCTAAACTTCAGCCCCGATACCCAGAAGGAGGCGAATTTAGGAGGAAGCATGACTACGATCCGCATTATACAGCATTGAGCCGTAAAGTCCATCTGCCGCTCCTGTGTATCGACTGCACTAACATGTGCAGATGCCTGGGTGCTCACCTGCAAGGTATAAACCCCTTGCTCCTTCTGCCACCACCAATGCCAAGCCTCTGCTTAGGCATTAGCGCCCCACCGAGCAGCCAAGGCTACCCGAAGCCCTTGCCGAATATCGTGTAAGAAGGCCCGATTACCCACAATGGCAGATGAATCACATCTGGCCGGAACTGCTCCCCCATATCCCTCCTACTTCCAGAATGTAAAAGGAAGGTACCCAGACCGTCCTCCAAGGCCACCGCAAGGCCAGCTTCGCCTTTGGTCTAGCCCGCTCGACCCAACCGGGCCCAAGCAGCCAGCTAGACCCTCACAATAGGATGGCGGACCAGATTGGCCGGACTCCAGGCCACCCCCGCATGATGGCCCGGAGATCCGCCGCCGCCTGTCTGAAGGGGGGGGGCTCCCCTACATGGCCCCAATCATCCCCACCAAGGAATGATGAAGAAGGAAGGTACCCAGACCATCCTCCAAGGCCACCGCAGGGCCAGCTTCGCCTTTGGTCTAGCCCGCTCGACCCAACCGGGCCCAAGCAGCCAGCTAGACCCTTACAATAGGATGGCGGACCAGATTGGCCGGACTCCAGGCCACCCCCGCATGATGGCCCGGAGATCCGCCGCCGCCTGTCTGAAGGGGGGGGCTCCCCTACATGGCTCCAATCATCCCCACCAAGGAATGATGAAGAAGGAAGGTACCCAGACCATCCTCCAAGGCCATCGCAGGGCCAGCTTCGCCTTTGGTCTAGCCCGCTCGACCCAACCGGGCCCAAGCAGCCAGCTAGACCCTCACAATAGGATGGCGGACCAGATTGGCCGGACTCCAGGCCACCCCCGCACGATGGCCCGGAGATCCGCCTCCGCCTGTCTGAAAGGGGGGGCTCCCCTACATGGCCCCAATCATCCCCACCAAGGAATGATGAAGAAGGAAGGTACCCAGACCATCCTCCAAGGCCACCGCAGGGCCAGCTTCGCCTTTGGTCTAGCCCGCTTGACCCAACCAGGCCCAAGCAGCCAGCTAGACCCTCACAATAGGATGGCGGACCAGATTGGCCGGACTCCAGGCCACCCCCGCACGATGGCCCGGAGATCCGTCGCCGCCTATCTAAGGGGGGGGGCTCCCCTACATGGCCCCAATCATCCCCACCAAGGAATGATGAAGAAGGAAGGTACCCAGACCATCCTCCAAGGCCACCACAGGGCCGGCTTCGCCTTCCGTCTGGCCCGCTTGACCCAACCGGGCCCAAGCAGCCAGCCAGACCTTCATGATAGGAAGGCAGACCAGATTAATCGGACTCCAGGCCACCCCCGCATGATGGCCCGGAGCTCCGTAACCACCTGTCTGCAAGGGGCATTCACCTACACAGCCCCGGTCATTCCCACCAAGGAATGATGAGAAGAAAGGTACCCAGACCATCCGCCAAGGCCACCGCAGGACCAGATAAGCCATCCGTCCAGCCCGCTCAACCCAGGCCGGGTCCCAAGCAGCCAGCCAGACTCTTCACGATAGAATGGCGGCCAGGTTAGTTGGACTCCAAGCCACCACCACACGATGGCCCGGAGCTCCGCTACCGCCTGCATTGGAAGGGCCTTCCCAAATACAGCCCTAATCATTCCCACCAAGGTGAATGACAACAATAGGGTGGGGAACCGGCCCTACTGGAAACAACAACTGTGAAAGCTGTAGCTGCCTTTGCCCCCAATGCCCTTGCCATTCAGTGCCGACTGTCGATCTCTGTGCATAGTGGGTTGCCTATAATATCACACTGTGCCCACAGATGAGTACGCAGCCTCCCTTGGCGAGGCACAGCACCCTTGGATGGTTGGGCCTGGAAAGCCCCCTGGTGCAACAGCAGACGCGGCCCCAATTTGAAAGAATGGCCAAACTTGAACACAGTCCATCCCCGCTTATCCAGGACCAGTGCCATGATTGACCAAAATTGATACTTAGTGAGGGGGGGTGGCCCCCTCCCCGTGGCCACACAGGGATCCGTGGACACTCCCCCTCAATGCCACATAGCGCTGAACGCTTGCACCGGCACCAACCGGCCACTGCCCAGGGACCGCTTGCGACACAAGTGCAACTATACCACTGATCCTATGGATCGTCATGCATACAACCCTCTGTCTCCGAAGTCTAACGTCGCCATACTGCAACGCCCTATCCGACTGATCGTTCCGTGACAGCCATGTTGGTTTGCCACCCAAAGGGTGCCGAAAAAAGGAGTCAGTGCATCTACATGAAATAGTGCCAACTCCTAATCAGAGCCGCACACCTCAGGCAAAACACGGCCCAACGCCCTAGTATGGACTGCGCAATGGCTTGCCGTGCATCCTCCAGTGCACCCCTCTCACGCGACCGGCCATCCCGTATCTTAAAACTCTAAATCACCAACTGCAGCTGAAAGCCAAGCACCTTGCTAAAGAAGCTAAGGCGGCCCAACTACACCCGAATAGGTTTAACCCTATTCAAATGCACACAGAACAGCATCCATGCGACCACAAACTGGGCCGGCTATCCCCAAAGCAGCATATGTCCCGCATCCTAAATTGTCGAGCGGCCGCTCATACACTTGCCAGTGCTCGGGGACCAAGCTAACGTAATTGCACCACCACTTCAGCCTACCAAGCTGCAATGGGTCCCGGAGAATTTGCTCCAGCAGAAAGCCTGCCTCCGAGCCACCGGCGGAACGCTCATCCACCGTCAAGACAGTGTGTCCAACGCCCCGTTACCAGCACGAGGTACGTGCTTATCCAACAAACACATTTGATGAAGGCACCGTAAGGTAAAAGCCATTACTGCATTCATTACTCGCATGTACTTAAATATCAAAGAGTTAACAACGTGCGTCACCGGCCGCTTATCACACCAAAATGTACGACATTAGCCAGCTGCTCGCCCCAGGTCCATACTGCCGCAACAATAGGGAAAAAACACAAAACTGTTGTGTTCCCATAAAACCCACTGTCCTGCTAATGCCGGTGCCACCGACCAGCACAACAGTGCCCTCGGAAAAGAACCCCCAAAACCGGACGACCCAGCCGCTACTGAGGGTATCAAAAGGACACTCGCCTACATGTCCTCACATCAAACAAAACAGCATCCACAATTCCCGAAAGGTGTCACATACCTCCGATCACTGCGCAACCAGCCGTTATAAACTGAATCCAGTTCAATCCCCAAATGTCAGGCATGTACCAGACTCTCCGCCTTGTCATATGCTAAAGGAACATGCCATTCCCAGCTAAAAACTGAATCTCTCAAAGGCTGCGCAGGACACCGAGCACCCAGTGGGTAGGGCTCAATCCATGTAATATTTCCCTAAACCAAAAATCCAACAACCCCCCCGGCTCAAGGGTGTACTAATAACAGGCGGACGCCAACTTCCTATCGCATTTGTCCGTTTCTGCGCAGAACTCGAGCACCCTCACCACTCTGACTGCTTGGTCAAAGGAAGTGTACCTAACTGAACCAGGAGGTCACGAATTCCATCCTTTACCAATCCTCCACCAGGCTAAGACACTGGTGCACAGCCCATATTCACCAGCTGCCTAACTGAGCGCCCCCCCAAGAGGGGAAAACCCGCGAACATATAACTGGGAGGGGGGGTCATAAAAGAACCAATGACCCGCTCCTCCAGACCCCTTTTGCTAGATTTGCCAAAACGACCTGTTTGTGTCCTACCATAGGCCGGATGCTGGGGACCCTCCGAGGTACCCTAAGCTCTTGAAGAAGTATCGTGAACCCCGGGGTGAACCCCTCCCCATAATACGGCCCTATCCATCTCCTTGGGGAAACCCTCCAGGCACGCTCAAACCCGCTTGGCTGGATGGGACAGCAACCCACCTTTAAACGTCGGCAGATTGCTACAGCCCCCGGGGCGTTATGCACCCCCATTTCGACCACGTTTGCTACATGGCAAAAATGTGTGGGGGCTGCCGCATAACGGGCATTCATGCCCAAATTTGCAAGCTTTTCGGTAGAAAGCTGCCAAGGGAGAGGACTGCCCCACAGCAACCAGGGGTGAGCCGACCTGCTCGCTGATGAGCGGGTAACCGAA
The DNA here is from genome assembly GCF_032191835.1 of Heteronotia binoei. Classification (NCBI taxonomy): domain Eukaryota; kingdom Metazoa; phylum Chordata; class Lepidosauria; order Squamata; family Gekkonidae; genus Heteronotia; species Heteronotia binoei. The sequence continues at coordinate 106,443,999 of NC_083224.1, forward strand.
ACAGCCAATTGACCGCGCTCCAGTTGCCACTGATGGCCCAATCGGCCAAATTGGGTTTTGCTGGCGCTATCAGCTGTACCACGGTTGCACGGTTGCTTTGGACCACAGATAAAGCCGAATTAGTTGCTACCCTCCTGCGAAACCTTTCATACTATTGTACTGCGCAGTCAAAGTTGTGGATAAGCCCTATGCATCATCAGCCTGCACTTCCCAGCCCTCACCGTTGTCCTGGACATGGGGTCCTTGCTCATCCTAGCCTCTTGACTCCGGCAGGGCATTGGTCTGAGTACCTACCATCCTTCCACACCGACAGCCTCGACAGCGCCTACCCTCACTAATGTAAAAGGGGGGGGGGGTGGCCACCCTGGAGCCCTAGGTGACCTAACCAGGATACCGATGCCCAGCCGCACCTCTTTCCCTATTCACAACCCCCCCACTTGCCATAAAAAGTCTGCCTTGTCCCGCATGCGTACAACTGCACCTCAGGTAGCTTCCTGGGAGAACCCGATTAACAGAGCCTTTGGCCTCCTGCTTTCTGTTGGAAAGAACTTGCCCCCATCTAAGGCCCCTTACTGAAAGAAAATAACCATTCTGCTCAGTTACCTTCCTCGTACCTTCCCAGAAAATTAAACCTATAAACATCCAAGCTGCCTTATACTGCCACAGACCCTCAGTCCATCAAATACAGCAATGTCCACCCCAGACTAACAGCAGCTCGCAGGGCTAAGCTGAGGTTATTCACACCCATTTGCCTGGTCCCCTCACAGGTGGAGATGCCGTGAATCGAACCTGGGACCCTGCTCGTCAAGCAGATGCTCGGCCCCTGAGCCGCAGTCTCACAAACCTCCATCCCCGGGACTGGCGCCCCTTGCATGGGCGGACAGGGGACCTCAGCCACCCTCCCTAGCGCCACTCTGCCTAACCGTTCCTGAGGAACCAAAACAGAAGGGTTAGCCACTGTTTACCTCTACATAGTGACCTTGGTCTTCCTTGGAGGTCTCCCATCCAAGTACTAAGCATGCCCGGCCCAGCCTGGCTACCAAGACCCGACAAAATCAGAGTAGCTTGTGCCATGAACTGAGATCTCCCCCCCAAACTACTAACCAGGGACGACCCTGCTTAACTTCCAGGCTCTAACAAGACTAGGCAAGCCGGACCATCCAGCTCAGGGAAACTTCATCGCAGTTGGAGAGACCAGCCCTTCCCAATGCATTTTCCCCCAACTAGCCAAATGACCACAGAGTGCATCTGCTTCCACAGCAGAACCCCTTTCCCCAAGATGTATATGGCGGGGGGGGGGAGCAAGCAGCCCAAGCCACGCCCGGAAAGAAGGACCGAACCCTAGGCTCCCTCCCGATCACACAGGGCTCACGGCCCTCAGGAAGCAACGCCGCTCACTCCTCACGCCAGCGGGGCTTGCCACCAAAATCCCGCTTCCCAGATCGGCACACGAGCCTGACGCAAGGAGGCCTCCTCGGCTCTCGGCCCCAGACGCTTATAAGCCTCTGTCCCGGCCGAGAGCAGCGTCAAGACTGCGTTGGCGGGCGGGGTCGAGGCTACAAATAGCCCTGATGCTCCACCCGCCTGAAACCCCCAGGTGGGCGGTAAGCTCTTCCCGCAGCCTCCCATCCTTCCGGGGAGGCAAAGAGCGGCTTCACGGCGTGCAGCCGCTTTGCGGCGCGGCCTGGGCGGGGCCGAATTCCAGGACATAATGACACAAGCTGAGGCTTCACATAGAACAGATATAAATACAGTTTTCTTCTTAAGATGCTCATTCATTGTTTTTACAACAGACTGATTACTGATGAAGCTGATAGCAAAGACCAGCAGAACATCTAAATAGATGAGTTTTTATCAACTAATACAGTTTTTAAGCCCCCCAAAACATTAAGTAAAGATTGTTATGAAGCTATGATACTTTGGTCACATTATGAGAAGACAAGAGTCACTGGAAAAGACAATAAAGCTAGGAAAGATTGAAGGCAGCAGGAAAAGAGGAAGATCCAACATTATATAGATTGATTCAAAAAGGAAGCCACAGCCCTCAGTTTGCAAGACCTGAACAAGGCTGTTACCAATAAGACATTTTGGAGGTCCTTCATTGTAGGGTTGCCAAGTCCAATTCAAGAAATATCTGGGGACTTTGGAGGTGGAGCCAGGAGACTTTGGGGGTGGAACCAGGAGACACTGGGGGCAGAGCCAGAAACAAGGGTGTGACAAGCATAATTGAACTCCAAGAGAGTTCTGGCCATCACATTTAAAGGGACAGCACACCTTTTTAAATGTCTTCCTTCCATAGGAAATAATGAAGCATAGGGGCACCTTCTTTTGGGGCTCATAGAATTGGACCCTCTGGTCCAATCATTTTGAAACTTGGGGGGTACTTTGGAGAGAGGCACTAGATACTATATTGAAAATTTTGTGCCACTACCTCAAAAAACAGCTCCCCCAGAGACCCCGAAACCTCCAGAACAATTCCCCATTATACCCTATGAGAATCGATCACATAGGGAATAATGTTTATTTATTTATTTATTTATTTATTACTTTGCATTTATATCCCGCCCTCTCCGCAAGCGGACTCAGGGCGGCTTACAGTATCATAAAAACAATCATTCCATAAAACATATAAAACCATAATACATTTATCAGTTTAAAACTATTACGCTATCTCGATCCAGTCTGGCGGTATTGGGTTCTGACTATGACCACCAGCTTCTGTAGGATGTCCGGTGGCAGCTCATTTTCAGTCAACCAGAAATGCCTGTCTAAACATTTCGGTCTTACAGGCCCTGCGGAACGCCGACAGATCCCGCAGGGCCCTTATAGCTTCTGGGAGGGTGTTCCAGAGTTCTGGTGCTGCCACCGAGAAGGCCCTAGCTCTTGTTGCACATAGCCTGGCTTCTTTTGGGCCAGGGGCAGACAGCAGATTTTTTGTCCCTGATCGCAGTGCTCTCTGGGGGATATATGGGGAAAGGCGGTTCCGTAGATAGGCAGGTCCCTGACCATAAAGGGCTTTAAAGGTTAATACCAACACCTTGAAGCGAACTTGGAACACAACAGGCAACCAGTGCAGCTCTCTCAGCACTGGCTGAATGTGCCCCCGTCGTGGTAGCCCCATTAACAGCCGTGCCGCAGCGTTCTGCACTAGTTGTAGTCTCCGGGTTAGCGTCAGGGGTAGCCCCATGTAGAGAGCATTACAGTGATCTATTCTTGAGGTGACCGTAGCATGGATTACCGTCGCTAGGTCGCTGCGGTCCAGGTAAGGGGCCAGCTGCCGTGCTTGCCGAAGATGGAAAAAGGCAGATCTAACAGTGGCTGCCACCTGAGCCTCCATTGTAAGGGAGGACTCAAGGAGCACGCCTAAGCTCTTGACCTTGGGGACCGGTATTAGTGGCACCCCATCAAGGGCCGGCAGCTGGATCTCTCTCCCCGGACCGCCCCGACCCAGGTAGAGAACCTCCGTCTTCGTCGGATTCAATTTCAGCCGACTCAGTCTGAGCCAAGAGGCCACGGCTTGTAATGCCAGGTCTAGATTTTCCAGGGTACAGTCAGACTGGCCACCCATCATTAGGTAGAGCTGGGTGTCATCCGCATATTGATGGCAACCCAGTCCATACCTCCTGACAATCTGGGCAAGGGGGCGCATATAGGTATTAAATAACATCGGGGATAGGACCGCTCCCTGCGGCACCCCGCAACTAAGGGAGTGCCTCTGGGATGCTTCCTCCCCTATCACCACCCTTTGTCCCCGATCTTGGAGAAAGGAAGTCAGCCACTGCAAGGCAGATCCCTGTATCCCCACATCGGTGAGGCGGTCAGTCAGTAGCTGGTGGTCAACCGTGTCAAAAGCGGCTGACAGATCTAATAACAGCAGCACTGCAGAACCGCCCTGATCCAGATGTCGCATAAGATCATCCATGAGGGCGACCAGAACTGTCTCCGTCCCGTGACCTGGCCGAAAGCCGGACTGGAATGGATCCAGTGCGGAAGTGTCCTCCAGGAATCCCTGCAGCTGAGTCGCCACCGCCCGCTCTATGACCTTACCCAGGAAGGGAAGGTTTGACACCGGCCGATAGTTCGCCAATGTGGCCGGGTCTGCTGATGGTTTTTTTAAGAGGGGACGGACCACTGCCTCTTTAAGAGGTGTGGGAAAGATCCCTTCAATCAGGGACCTATTGATGATGTCCTGTAGTGGTTCACGTAGCCACGTTTGGCTAGCCTTTATAAGCCAAGACGGGCACGGATCTAACCTACAGGTCGTAGGGCGTACAGCTGCAAGGGTCCTGTCGACTTCCTCCAGACTGAGTGGACTGAAGGAATCCAGAATTGAACCAGAAGACGTGCTCGGTGCCCCAAGTTCATCTACTGTATTAATTATGGCGGGTAGGTCGTGTCGGAGTGACGAGACCTTATCTGCGAAATAGCTCGCAAAAGCCTCACAGCCTATTTCCAATTCTCTACTATTTTGTTTGCCCTGTGGCAATTCTGTTAATGACCGAATTATACTAAACAATTGTGCTGGGCGCGAGGTCGCAGATGCGATTCTGGATGCAAAGTGTTCCTTCTTTGCAGTCCGAATAGCCATCTCATAGGCCCTCATAAATGACCTATATGATGTTCTCGTAGCTTCGTCACGAGCGCGACGCCATTGTCTCTCTAGTTGTCTTAATCGTCGTTTCATCGATGCAGCTCCGGGGTATACTACGGGGCGGATCGTGATCGAGGATGAAGAGGACGTCTGGGGGCGATTTCGTCGATGGCCTCGGAGAGCCGGTTGTTCCAGGTTTCCACCAGTCCATCCAACGAGTCGCCGGTAGGCCAAGGGTCCCGCATAGCCATCTGAAGCCGCAATGGGTCCATCTGACTATGCGGGCGAGCCAAAATCTGCTCACCGCCTAAACGGGACAGAGGTGGTATGTCCACACGGGCCTTCAGGACCTGGTGGTCAGACCATGGCACTGCCTCAGCAGATATCTGACCCATTGTTACTCCCGCCGCGAAGATCAGGTCTAGTGTGTGCCCAGCCTGGTGTGTGGGCGCTGTTACATATTGGGAAAGTCCCAGTGCTGCCATGGAAAGCACTAGGTCCGTCGCACGAGTGGAAGCTGCGTCCTCGGCATGGACATTGAAGTCACCCAGGACTATAAGTCGAGGATGCTCCAATGCCCAGCCTGTTACAGCCTCCATCAAGGACGGCAGGGCACTGGCTGGTGCGTTAGGCGGACGGTACACCAGCCAGATTGCCAGACTCTCCCCAACGTCCCACTCCAGGCCCACACACTCCACGCCCTTGATCTCTGGCGGCGGAAGCCTCCTGAAGGAGCAATCCTCCCGCATGAAAAAGGCCACCCCTCCCCCCCGCCCGCTAGTCCGGGCCTGGTGAAGGACGGAGAACCCAGGCGGGGCTACTTGGGAGAGAGCAACTGTCTCCCCCTCCCGCACCCAGGTCTCCGTCACGCAAGCCAGGTCCATGTCCTGCCTGATGAAAAATTCTTGCAGGACTGAGGTTTTATTATTTATGGACCTGGCGTTGCACATCACCAGGGACGGAGGCGAGTGTCTCCACTTGGCCGTCCCACTTGCCATCCTTGGGATGGGACACAGGCTGGAAGGGGGGCGAGCCCTCTTGTGTCTCGTACTCCTTCCGTTCACATTCTGCCTGTTCCCACCGCTGTACTTTCCCCTCCCCAGGAGCACTGGAATCCCCTGGCCCGACATCACTTATCCCGATTTTCTGAAAGCTGGGTCTCTGTCTTAAGTCAGCAACCACACAACGTGTTCTGTTCATTTGCCCACTCTACCTCAAAATTTCTAACCACTACTAGTCGTCTCAACCAATTAATTAATGATAATTTTAGTAATAATTAATTTTTTTTCTTTTTCACCCCCTCCCCCTACCCTCTTCTAATTAATTGGCCACTATCCTACCTCGATTTAGTGGATAATAATCCCTTAAGGTCAGATAAAACTATTCAATTTTAAATCAATTTAAGACCCCAAAATAACCCTAATTAATAGGTAGTGTGGGCTGCTGGTTGCAGCTGGTAGTTTGTTTACTGGAAGATTAAGTGCTAATGAAGACGTTTCCCTCTCCCCCCCCCCCCCTCTGGCGAGTCTGAAGCAGCGGATCGGCCTCTCTACTCACCAGTTGCTGCCAGCTTCTTCACAGAAACACAGACACACCATCCTAAATTGAAGCCTTTCAAGTCAAGCCTCCAGAGGTGCAAAGGCACATGGTCCTTTGCGGGCGGGGCTCCCTCTCCCTCCCCCCCGCCAGCCAGCTGATTGGGGGCGGGAAGCAGCCTGGGAAAACTGAAGAAAGGCTGCTGCGATCGGGGCTGGGTGGGAAGGGAAGGGCAAGGAGAAACTGCTGGGATCAGGGCTAGGTGGGAAGGGCCGCCATTCCCCCCCGCTTTCCAGATTTTTTGGCGAGCAGGCGGAGAAGGCTCCAAATCGGGGGTCCCCCGGCTAGGCAGGGGATTTGGGAAGCCTAATTCATTCGTAGGGTTGTCATAAGTCAGAAGCAACTTGACAACACTTCACACACAGAGAGAGTTTTCTCCTTTATAGACTCAGAATATTGAAATTCTCACTCCTAAGAGGTTTTTTTCCATTCCTGCAAAAGGAAAGATGAGCTTCAAAGGAGCCCTAGGACTTTGAAGATGACCATGGGACAGAGACAATGTTGGTCACTCTGACAATCTCCATTGTCAGCTGGATCAAGACGGGCCATCACTGCTGCTGCTACTAGATCTCACAGCAGTGTTTGACACAGTGAATTATGATCCTTTGACTCATCGTGTCACCAATGTGGGAGTTTGTGGGGTGGCCTTACAGAGGCTTACCTCATTTCTCTGTGGTCAGGAAAAGAGGGTGGCACTAGGGGACAGGGTTTTGCCTGGGTACCCCCTGATGTGTGGGGGGTTCCACAGGAAGCACTCCTCTCTCTGATGTTATTTAACATCTATATGTGCCCCCTTGCCCAGCTGGTGTGAAACTTTGGGCTATATCTGTTATTGGACAGCCACCTGGACACCCTGAAAATCTGGCTAAGGGTTTGGAGGCCATGGTGGGGTGGTTAAAAAATAGCAGGCTGTATAGACAGAGGTTCTGTGGTTGGGGTGGGGGGACTTCTGGGTTGGGGCAAAGACTTCTCAGACTTGATGAGATGCCTCTGATACCAGTCCCATTCATTGGGAGTTTGGGTGTGACTCTGGATGCCTCCTTGACTATGGAGGCCCAGGTCATGAATATTGCCAGGTTGGCATTTTTCCATCTACCTCAAGCTCAGCAACTGGCCCCTTTCCTGTCATGCCTTGACCTAGCCACTGTAATGCAAGCAATGATCACCTCCAGGCTAGATTACTGTAACTCACACTATGCTTGCTTGCCCTTGAGATTGACTCAGAAGCTCCAGCTGGTCCAGAATGTGGCGGCATGAGTTCCAATGAAAACACCATGGGCAGCACATATACAAACTGTGCTGCACCAACTACCCTGGGTCCCAGTGGAATTCTGAGTCAGGTTAAAGATTTTGGTTCTGATATTCAAGGCCTTGAGCAGTCTGGGACTTACTTATCTTTGGGACTGCCTTCTCCAGTATGTTCCCAGAAGAATGTTATGCTCTGCTGAGAACAATCTACTGGTGGTCCCTGGTCCTAAGAAGATATCCAGCTGTCTTCAACTAGAGACAGGGCTTTTTCAGCCCTGGCTCTGACCTGGTGGAACTCTCTGCCAAATACCATCAGGGCCCTGCAGGACCTGGTGTATTTCTGCAGGGCTTGTAAGGTAGAAATATTCTGCCAGGCTTTTAGTTGAGTACAGTGACAGTTCCATCATAGCTGGCACCCTCCTCCTTTCTTCTTTCCTCTATCTTTGCTTCGACCCATTCCTCACCTGCCTGCAAATCTGCAGCACAGTCCAGAATGGGTTAATGAAGATACCATCTGAAGTAATGCAATTGTGCTTTGGGTTGTTTTAAACTTGTTTTTATTGGCTGTAAATTGCCTAAAGCCTTACATTGTGAGGAATAGGGGATTCATAAATTGAAGGAAGGAAGGAAGGAAGGAAGGAAGGAAGGAAGGAAGGAAGGAAGGAAGGAAGGAAGGAAGGAAGGAAGGAAGGAAGGAAGGAAGGAAGGAAGGAAGGAAGGAAGGAAGGAAGGAAGGAAGGAAGGAAGGAAATACACAGAATGATCTCATATCAAAGTTATAGTAATTTTCTCTATGAAGCCTGACTGAAGGATTGGTATTTCCATAAAGCTCAAAAGAGAGAAGAGCTGCCACCCAAAAAAAAAGAGGGAGAGAGAGAGAGAGAGAGAAGAGCTGCCACAAACTTTTCATGAGGATGAAAACTTCCTTGTTGTCTTGTAGCCTACCTCACATGTAAATGAGGATCTATGTTGTCCTGAGCTTTGTTTCAGGGAAGAATGGAAAGTTGAGGATTATTATTCTCTGCCTGGGTTAGAGGTTCCCAATATTTTTGATCCTGTGGACCCTTCTGGGATTTTGGAAAAGGGTAGTGGGTACTACCACAAAATGGCTTCAAGAGCAAGACCATTGATAAATTGGCTGCAGCATGGGTTGCTAAGCTTGTAGCAACAAGGAAAGGTTTCTGAGCTAAGGAGCATGAGAAATTCCGTGACAATAGTAAATCTGAGAGGATGACTGTGATAAGATGGCCAAGGAGATCTCAGAATTCAGATAATCAGCTACATTCTTCCCAGTTCTACTAAAGGCTTTTGGGATTTATTGCTAAGGATCAAGAAGTATACACTAGGACACATTAGCAAGCACAATTACATCCCTGGGCATGAAATTAGGGACTACTGGTTTGGAATTCTGGACTGTTCATTAGATCTTTTTACTCCATGTCTTCAAATGCAGAGAAATGTGTCTACTACACTTAGCTGAGCTGTTTGGACAAATTTTGCTTATAGTCTAACACATTAACAGCAAATCTATTTAAATTTCTGTTCAGATAATGTTCTTTATTGTCTGCCATTTTAAAATTGTGTGCTGGCTTTTCCCATTGCCTTGTTGAATTGTCATCCACAACTAACTATAACTACATGCCAGTAGAAAGATGAGGGGGTAGTTAAAAGAGATTGCCTTACACTTCTACTGAATCCAGTGAATTATTTTTGGCGTTCTGTGCACAACATCTTAGTGTCTGGTGATTAAAAGCTATGCCATGGCAATTTTTTCAAAATCTGAATTTTAAATTGAATAATTGGAATGAAATTATTGGCAGGGGCCTCCCCCCTACTAGTTTTCTTAATTGTCTTCTGTCCTTCCTTATTATGGAAAGACACAGTCAGTTCTGATAACAGTGGAAGAATGATATGAGCTCAGACTTCTGTCTTTGAGTCTGACAGGTGGCTTGATTCACATTTGAAGCATCTGTTCAACCTAATGTTGTTAATTATTTCTCACCTTTTATTTCACATGAACTAACTCATCTATCCTTGCATCTGTTTGCAAACAGATCTTGGTGATCAGGTTATTAGTGCTGATGGCAAAGGAAATGCCACATCCTTCATCCAAAGTTATAATGAGGCTTTGGGTCTTTTATGCTTATGCCACTGGAGCTGCTGAGAAGCTCACCCCAGTGAAAAAGGTAGATTGAGATGCTCTATAATGTTAATAGGTGCATCATTTTACAGATGAAGATTTTCCAGGAACCCATTTTGATGCCTGGAAAAGCTTCACCTGTTTACTATGTACGTTTTAATGACACAGTAATCCCACTCATAAAAATGTGCTAACTATGAAAATAGATAACAATAAAAAACCATGATACTCAGAATTTCTCCTGGTAGGCAAATGTCTTTAATTCTCTTAAAGGCATAGGGGGATGGGGGACAGAGTAACAGTGCTCTTTCCCAATGATTGGGGAGCGGGAAATGGCAAAACTGAGGAATAACATCTTGCAGAGAAACTCATAGATCTGGTCAAACCAGAATCATTTGGATGTTTGTAGATCCCATCTGAATCTAATCAACAGGGTTTTGATTACCTTCTGATTTAATTTGCCCTAAAGACATCATTTAAGGGAATCTGAAGGCAAACAAAGCAAAGTCTCCTGATATGGTGCAGTTCTTGCCAAATATCCAACACTAGAACTTCACCTGTATTCATATGATACTCTGACCTGCTAAGTAGATATGCAGCACTCTGGGTCCTTCTCATCTTTATGTTTAAGTTGTCTGAAGTGTTAATGGGATCTAAACAGCCAAAGTCTTGTAATCTCAATGTTCAAACTGAAGCTAGGAGGTGCTGGTGTGGGGAGCAGGTTATTTATCCTATCAAGCAAGCTGTTTCCTGGCTTTGAGCAGAAACTGCATTGGGAATTAGACTGCACAGTGGTCTCTTGTTCCAAAATCTGGCACACTAAGTTATGTTGTCCTTGACCATAAGGTCACTCCATGGATGACATATTTGTTCCTTTTTAGAAATGGCAGTGAAAATGTGTTTTACTTACAATTTTAGGGAGAAGGTCTGTTTCATAAAGTGCATTATATTTGCTCTCATTCATCTCTTATTAGTCTTGTCTCTCTTTTCCTCTAAATTTATATTATAATCCCTTGGAGATAGGGATCTGGCTTTTGTTTCTTTCTCTTTCTTTTGCTGAGAATATGAAGTGAGATACATACTGACACTAAAACAAAGCAATTAGCTTTCTATTTTTTCCCCCTATAGAAGTGAAACATCCTTGCTGGAAGGAAGTGTATTTCTGGTTCTGTGGTATTTCCACCACTCCCAAGCCCACTTTAACCAGAGACGAGCAAACAGCCCTTGAAAGGAATCTTACCAGCATCAAAGAAGAACCATTGTGGAAAGCCATCTGCAGCATCAATGCCATCATTCTCTTAGCTATTAATGTGTTCTTATGGGGCTACTTTGGATGAGCCTACTTTGGATGAGCCAAGACTTCTGGGGAATTCAGATGAGAACACAGTTGGTTGCCTTAATTGCTATAGGGCCCATTAGGTGCTAAGACCTCAGAACATCCCAAAGTTCTCCAAAGATTACAAAAGTGACCAGGGACCTTATTCCTTTGATGACACAGGCATACATTAAGCATACATTATTCAAACAAACATTATTGGATACACAGGTAACACTATATGACTTGACTTCTTTCCATTGGTGAATCCCAATTTGGAATGGACTTGGTGAAATTATAGATTGTTTACATATCAAGAAAGACATACTGGTACCTTAAAAAGACAATAAAACTGTTTATTCTCTCTGCTTGTTCTTCGATTCAAGGCCATTTGGTGATACTCCTAACACTTAGAGCTCCAGTGTTATCAGTTTACACATTCCAAAAAAACCAGACCTAAGTCTTAAATTATGTATTTTCCCTATTGAAATGTGCCAAGATGTGCGGCATTGCAGATTGATAACTAAACCCAGGTCCTATCATCCTCCCACTAGCCTAAATTGCTCTGTGTCTGGGAGAAGTGTGACCTTTATTGCATTGCTAAGAGATCCAGGAAGGACATTTGGGAGGAATGGAATGCAGTTTCAATTTCCTAGCCAAGTCAAGCCTCTAAAGAAAAATACTTTTAAAATGCACTATTTGCCTAGCTTCTATATTCTATCTACGTGTGTTGCTAATTCTAATGATTTCATTAATACTGACGTCAGATTGTCATAGCTGATCAATAAATAGTGTTAAGAAATGTCAAAATCTGGGCCTGTCTCACACATGTAGCATAAATTATTTGTGATAGTATTTGATATTTTCTCCAAGGTGCCATGCTGCTGGAAATGAAAGAAGACAATATTTAATAATAATAATAATGTTTATTTTTATATCCCGCCCTCCCCCGCCACAGGCAGGCTCAGAGCGGCTCACAGAGTATGGTGAATACCATGTTTACAGTAAAATACGATCATATAAAACAGTTAAAATATAATTAACATATAAATTAAGTTAAAAGTTAAATAAACAATTGTTAACAATTAAGCTGCTACCGTTCAGAATACATACAAGATTGCTAGATGTCATTTTAGCTGGGTTCCATCTCAAAAGCGAGCTGAAAGAGGGCCTGTAAAACTGATTTTTGCAGGGCCTGTAAAACTGATTCAAGTCTCGCAGGGCTCGCACCTCTTCTGATAGTTGATTCCACCATCGGGGAGCCATTACTGAGAAGGCTTGCTCCCTCGTTGTTTTCAATCTAGCCTCTCTTGGCCCAGGGATTTTTAAAAGATTTTGGGAACTAGATCTCAGTGCTCTCTGAGGAACATATGGGGAGAGGCGGTCCCTAAGGTAGGCAGGTCCTCGGCCATATAGGGCTTTAAAGGTAATAACCAGCACCTTATAACGAACTCGATATACAATTGGCAGCCAGTGCAGCTCCCGCAGCCTAGGCCACACATGTTCCCACCGAGGTAGTCCCATCAGCAGCCTGGCCGCCGCGTTCTGCACTAACTGCAGTTTTCGGGTTCGGTATAAGGGCAGCCCCATGTAGAGGGTATTACAGTAGTCCAGCCTTGCGGTGACCGTTGCGTGGATCACAGTTGCCAGGTCGCTGCGTTTCAAGAAGGGGGCCAACTTCCTCGCCCTCCTAAGGTGGAAAAAGGCGGATTTAGCAGTGGCAGCTATCTGGGCTTCCATTGACAAGGAAGACTCCAGTAGTACTCCCAAACTTTTGACCCTGCGCACTGGTGTCAGTGGCGCACCATCAAAGGTTGGTAGGGAGATCTCCCCTCCTGGCCCACCACGACCCACGCAAAGGACCTCAGTCTTCGCTGGATTCAGCTTCAGTCCACTCAGCCTGAGCCAGCCCGCCATGGCTTGCAATGCCCGGTCCAGATTCATAGGGACATCGTCAGTCCGGCTGTCCATCAATAGATAGAGCTGGGTGTCATCAGCGTACTGGTGGCAACCCAGCCCATACTCCTGGGCAATCTGGGCAAGGGGGCGCATATAGATGTTAAACAACATCAGAGTGAGAACTGCCCCCTGAGGCACCCCACAATTAAGTAGGTGTCTCTGGGACAGCTCCCCTCCAATTGCCATCCTTTGTCCCCGACCTTCAAGGAAGGAGGAGAGCCATTGTAAGGCAAGCCCCCTAATTCCTGCGTCGGTGAGGCAGCGGGTCAGCAGCCGATGATCGACCATATCGAACACGGCCAATAGGTCTAGCAGCAGCAACACCGCCAAGCCGCCTCGATCCACATGTCGCCGGAGGTCATCCATGAGGGCAACCAAGACTGTCTCCATCCTGTGGCCCGGGCGGAAGCCGGACTGGCACGGATCTAAGGTAGAAGCGTCATCCAGAAAATCCTGCAACTGCAACGCCACTGCCCTCTCTATAATTTTACCCAAAAAGCGCAAATTTGAGACCGGCCAGTAGTGAGCCAATTCGGCCAGGTCTGATGTAGCCTTTTTCAGGAGAGGGTGGACCACTGCCTCTTTCAGGGGCGTTGGAAAGGAGCCCTCTGAAAGGTATCTATTTATGATATTCTATTTAAAGGGACATTCTATTTAAAGGCAATGAGAATATATCCTATCAGTGTTAGACTTTTTTTCCCCCCAATAGGTACTTGGATGGAAACCCTCATGCATGACTAGTCTGCTGTCATTTACAGAGATGTGTGGGTCAGAGTCTTAGACTTGGGAAAGGATTCATTTTTCATCCTAGCACTTCTATGGGAAAAAATGACTTGTCAGAACAGTAGGTTTCATATATCCATGTTACACACAGATTGTGATAAAACAGCACCATTTTAAGTGAAATGCATTGTCTCCGTTGCAACAGATATACAAATCCATTGGCAGCAGACTTTTAAAAATTATTTCAGTACATACTTCCTTATTAATCTTCCTTGCTAGGGTTGTGTCAATGAGTAAATTGTTATCATTCATTTTCCTGACAAATCTATCAAGGTAATTCATTATTGTTCAGGGGGGAAAGGAGAAGAAGAAAGGATTGTCTTTTAAACCAAGATTTATGACATGCTGTTTCCTTGTCAGGTGGCTGAGCAAAAGGAAATGAAATTAACAGTGAACCCCTACAAACATGTCACTACACTAATTTAGTGGGAAAATATTTTAAAATGCTGTTTTCAAATAGAATGTTCTTTTAACATATCTGCTGGTGTAGGCACATTTTTAATACATACAAGAAAAGAAATGTCATAAACCTATATGGGCTGTAAGCTTGTAAACCAGAATTCATTGTATAATATATTTCAGGGGTAGCCAACAGTAGCTCTCCAGATGTGTTTTGCCTACAACTCCCATCAGCTCCAGCTAGCATGGCCAATGGCTGGGGCTGATGGGAGTTGTAGGCAAAAAACATCTGGAGAGCTACCATTGGCCACCCCTGATATATTTCTATACATAAATGTACAGTGGAGTTGATTAAAACTTTTTTTACCATTGAAAGCATTCATCACCAATCTATTTTCTCTGGTATCAATCTTATTCATTCAAATTTAGAATTTATTCATTCAAGATAATTATTATAAGGGAGTACTAAGGTTTGTTGCTAATTCTAATTGCAAGCTTTCCAATTTGATTTGAAACTCCCTGTTTAAAGTTTGCTCCATCAATGTTTGAACTGAACACATGAATCCTTCTTTTTACCAGTATTTATTTCATTGCGCTTTTTTTTCCTTTTAAAATGTATGCATTTTTCAACATTATTTGTACATAAAATATTATACATATAGTATGAAGCTATATATAGATTGCCTTAAAAACCAAATACTAGGGATGGACACGAACCTAACCACAAACCAAACTTTGTGATGAATTAGTCCAGTTTGTTGTTTGTGATCCAGGGGTTTCAGACAAATGTGTCTCCCCCACTACAATCCACCCATAAACTTCTATGAGGTTTGTGTGCCTTGTGCAGGCTCTGAAAGCAGAGATTACTTTTAGGTCCAGCAGCTTATGCTTTTGTTGCATTGTACATAGTCTGTGGGTGACATTTTTTTGCCATAGAAGCTTGACACTTTGTGCAGCTGATACAATGGTTGGGTGCATACTGGTGTTTACACCAATGTTTGTGGGTTCGAGGATGGTAAAACAAAAGCTGGAGTCCAGCACAGCAACCTCTGAAAATGAACCCCCTTTGGGCTCAGCCCAGCCCTATGTCCTGCATCCTGATCCAGTGAGCTGCCAACAACCAGGCCTACACCCCACCCCACTGCAAAGTAAGCACGGACATGGCCAGTTCCTTCCATCCTATAATTCCTGCCCTGCAAACTATGGCAGAAGTAAGTCTCAGCCATGCTTCTCCGTCAAATGTGGATATCATATGCTTGTTTACACACATCTGAGAATCATGGCTTCATACATGTTTAAAAATGTACAGTCACAGGTACAGCTCATTTTATGAAATCACTTCTGTGATTTTGTTTGCTATGCATAACTGTACATTGTTATGCCTGGACCCCTCCTCCCTCAAAGGACTAGTCTGGTACCTTGGACGAGGTAATGGCAAGCAACCTTCTTTCTCAACATCTTACAGGGTCACACCTCTAGACTTCCACCTGCTACAATCACATGGAATGTGTGTCATCAAACATTGGCCAAAGACTTGTCTGGGAAACTGATCCTAAAGGTGCATAGGTCTGATTTTTGACAGTTCTCTTTCCTCTTTTAAATCCATCAGTGCTAAAGATTAATTTCCAGGAAAGGCAGCATAACTAATTCATTCCCCCATCTTGCCTGACTTCCCCTTACTTGGTTTATCCTATGTGAGCCTATAGTCAAGATCATTTTAATCCCATAACACCAAGCACAATAGACATTTTTACATGAATGTTACATTGCATTTGCAACACATGGGAAAGTTATGAAGTTTCTCTGGTTCAAATAAATTGTTTTATTCACACCATTACAGCATTGTTCTAGGAACAATCACATCATAGCTCATAGGCTATATCCATACACACTCTGGTTCTTCTTAGGTTCTCTTGTCATAACTGAATGATTCTGTGTGTGTGCATGCATGCATGCATGTGTGTTTGTGTGCATTATCTGGGCATCTACTAAATTATAGTCCCAACACAAAACTCAGTTCAACTTCTTATAGTGGAATGCCAGTTCGTTCTGCTCACCTTTCTCCTTAAATCTCTGTTCTAGAATAGGTAAATATAGTCCTGTGCAAAACAAGTTGCCTTCTTGTCTCTAAAGCTACCACCTTTATTTTCTGAATTTGTATGAGTGTTCACAGAGTTTTTTAAATTAATAAATTTAATTTTTTAATTTTTATTTAATAAAAATTATTTCATTAATTAAGGTTTAGTGTCAAGAGTGCTCTTGCCCCATTTGATGTGCTGAACTGTAACCAATGTAACCAGAGTGTTTCTTTGCTCTGTAGTAACCTCTCTATTTCAGTTACTGCTATCTATCACACTCTTCTTTGTATCCATCATGTAATCATTCTTCCCTGTGCCTAGACACTTCAAGGCCTAAGAGTCTCCTTCACAGCAATTAGCTTGTACCTGCAATTAAGGGGCCATCTGGGAAAGACTTTGGGGGCAAGAATGCTTTTGATGCCTAGTTCTTGAATCATGTAATGGTCACTTTCAGGGTATATGTATGGGGCAAGTGCCCACCTAAGCCAGTTTTAGTATCACATGTCTACCTGTCGTGCCATCCTCAGAGTAAAGCGATTTCTTGCAACAACTTGAGTTGTTTGATGGGGAAGAACTTACAGGAGTTGAACCCTGGTTTATTTGAGAGTTCTACTGAGGGGAAAAATCCCTGTAAACATAGGTGGAGATCATGCTTGTTGCCCCCTCTTGCATAGCCTAGTCGTCTCCTAGCTAATTCTTTTAAAAACTTCAGGAGATCCTCACAGCCACTTAGGGTAACAACATAGTATCATAGAGTTCAAAGGGACCTTCAGGGTCATCTAGTCCAGCCCCCTGCACAATGCAGGAAATTCACAAGTACCCTCCCCACACCCCCAGTGACACCTGCTCCATGCTCAGAAGATGACAAAAACAAACAAAACTATCCAGGATCCCTGGCCAAACTGGCCTGGAGGAAATTGCTTGCTGACCCCAAAATGGCAATCAGCATTTCCCTCAGCATGTAAGAAAGGGTCAAGAGAACTAAGCACAGATGCAACTCTACCTGCCCCTCCCTCTCATGATCTGTCTAATTAACAGAATCAGCATTGCTGTCAAATGGCCATCTAGCCTCTGCTTAAAAACCTCCAAAGAAGGAGAGTGCACCACCTCCCAAGGAAGTATGTTCCACTGAGGAACTGCTCTATCAGGAAGTTCTTCCTAATGTTTAGTTGAAAACTCTTCTGATTTAATTTCAACCCACTAGTTCTGGTCCGACCTTCTGGGGCTACAGAAAACAACTCCACACCATCCTCTATATGACAGCCCCCTTCAAGTACTTGAAGATGGTGATCACGTCAACTCTCAGTCATCTCCTTCCCAGGCTAAACATACCCAGACCCCTCATCATCTTCAATGCCCTCCTCTGGACACATTCTTGCTTGCCTATATCCTTAAATTGTGGTGCCCAAAACTGAACACAATACTCTAGGTTAGGCTGAACATTAGCAGGGTAAAGTGATACCATCGATTTGTGTGATCTGGACACTATATTACTGTTGATACAGCCCAAAATCGCATTTGCCTTTTTAGCTACTGCATAACATTGTTGACTCATGTTCAGTGTATGGCCTACTAAGACCCCTAGATCTTTTTCATACATACTACTGCCAAGACAAGTGTCCCTCATCCTATAATGATGCATTGTATTTTTCCTACCTAAATATAGAACTTTACATTTATCCCCATTAAAATTCATATTTGTTTTAGCTCAGTTTTTCAGACTGTATTTGCGACCCCTCCCAATTTAATATCATCTGCAGATTTAATAAGCATTTCCTCTATTCCTTCATCCAAATAATTTATGAAGATGTTGAACAAAACAGGTCCCAGGTCAGATCCTTGAGGCACTCCACTTGTCTCCTCTGAAAGAGAATGAGGAACCATTCATAAGCACTCTTTGGGTGTGACCTGGGAAGGGCGGGATATAAATCCCGAATAAATAAATAAAAAATAAATAAATCTATCAACCAGTTACAGATCCACCTAACAGTGACAGGATCCAAACCACATTTTACCAATCTATCCACAAGAATAGTATGTGGAACCTTATCAAAAGCTTTACTGAAATCAAGATAAATTATGTCTACAGCATTCTCCTGATCCAGCAAGGAAGTGACTTTCTTGAAAAAAGAGATAAGATTAGTCTGAGATTACTTATTATTGAGAAACCCATTCTGGCTCTTAGTGATGACAGCCATTCTTTCTAAATGCTCAAGGACTAACTGTTTATTTGTTCCAAAACTCTTCCAGGTATAGATGTCAAGCTGACAGATTGGTAGTTATCCAGATCCTCCTTTTTCCCTGTCTTGAAGATGGGGACAGCATTTGCCAACCCCCAATCTTTTGGCACTTCACTTATTCTCCAAGATTTTTTTTAAATAATGAACAGAGGCTCAGAAATTATGTCCTTAAGTTCTTTTAGTACACTTCGATGCAGTTCATCTGGCCCTGACAACTTAGTTTCATTTAGGAGCCAGTTTGGTGTAGTGGTTAAGTGTGCAGACTCTTATCTGGGAGCACCGGGTTTGATTCCCCACTCCTCCACTTGCACTTGCTGGAATGGCCTTGGGTCAGCCGTAGCTCTGGCAGAGGTTGTTCTTGAAAGGGCAGCTGCTGTGAGAGTCCTCTCAGTCCCACCCAACTCACAGGGTGTCTGTTGTGGGGGAGGAAGATAAAGGAGGTTGTGAGCCACTCGGAGATTCTGAGATTCGGAGTGGAGGGCAGGATATAAATCCAATATCTTCTTCTTCTTAAAGAACTAGGCTACAACTCCCTTCACTCATCATGTGTTCTAGTTTTGCCAGGTTGAGAACAGTTTATCTCACAAGAGGACTGAGAAAAAGTAGGAATTGAGCAGTTCTGCCCTCTCTTCATCACCCATTACAATTTCACTTTCCTGTCCTCAAAATGGGCCTTTCATGTCCTTTTTTTTTCTTTAAACATAAGAAAAGAACCCTTTTTGTTGTTGTTTTAGCATCTCTGACTAGCCTAAGCTCATATTGAGCTTTAGCTTTTCTAACTCTCTCTCTCTACATGCACTGGTTATTTGGTTATATTCATCCTTGGTTATAAGCCCCTCCTTCCATTTCCTAAATTAGTCTTTTTTATTTTCTCAACTCCTTAGAAAGCTGTTTATGGAGCCACCTTGGCTTCAAGTTCAATAGCAGATCCCCTTGTTTCCCTCTCCACACTGGGAAATGAAGTTATCAACAAGACAAGTCAGGAACTTATTTAAGCATCTGTTTTTAGCAGAGATGGACTTCCAACAGATACCTGGGTAAATGAAATCTCCCATGACCACCGTGTCCCATCTCTTTGAAAATGTTGTAATCTGTTCTAGGAGTATCTCATCCAAGTCCTCTGTCTGGCTTGGTGGTTTATAGCAGACCCCCACCATAATATCACTATTATTTCTTACTCCTTTTACCTTTACCCAGAGACTCTCAACTGAACTGCCATGCTCAAATTCACATATTTCCTCACAAGTATATTCTCCTATACATATAATGTGACTCCTCCGCCCTTCCTTATTTGTCTGTCCCACTGAAATAAGTTGTAGCCATCAGTCCTAATATTTCAATTGTGTCATCCCACCAAGTTTCAGTAATGTCTATTAGATCATAGTCCCCTTCCAAACCCTGTATTAGGACTTCCAATTCATCCTGCTTGTTTCCCATACTCTGCACATAAGTGTAGAGACATCAGAACCCATGTTTTATGCTCCCTGAGGTTTTTGTTTCTGTACTTATGTGCACGTTAATGTTACCTAGCCTATGTGCCACTTCCACAAAACTTTAGTGCTCTTATCTCCAGTTATCAGCATCCTACTAGGTTTTGAATTTTTGTCTTACTCTCCCATAAGATTTAATTTAAAGCCCTCCTTATTAGGTTTGCAACGCTCTTCCAAATCACCATTTTTCCTGCTTTCATAAGGTGCAAACCATCTCCTCATAGAAGAGCTTCATCTCGGAAGCATAAGTTATTATCCAAAAATGCAGTTTCCTGATGACACCATCCATGTAGCCAGTCATTTATTTGCAGTATTCTTTCTCTTCCTAAACCATGCCCTTCAACAGGAAGGACAGATGAAAACTGCTCCCAGCTCCTTCACCTTCTTACTCAGAGCCACAAAGTCTCATTTAATACTTTCTGGGCTGTGCCAGGCAGTATCATTTGTTCCCACATGGATCGGAAGGAAAGGATAATAATCCATGGGCTTGATGAGTCTTCCTACCCTTTCAGTCATGTCCTGGATGCATGTACCCAGTAGACAGCATACCTCTCAAGATGACAAGTCTGGTCAGCACACTTTAGCCCCCTCACCTCTCAGTATGGAATCCCCATTACCAGCACACACCTTCTCCTATATTGAGGAGCAGAAGCTTGAGTCCTCCTATCTATGGGCGCCTGAGAAATTTCCTTCAAGCTTCGTGGAGACTGGGGAAGTCATCTTTGTTCCAGTGGTCTAGAACCAATATCTATGGGGAGATCCTGGAACTGATTGCTTAGGCTCAGAATGTCTCCTGATTGTTCTGCTTCTGTGGGTTACCTTTTTCCATGCAACCTCCTCCTGTGTTGAGTGCTGCTCCATTCGCTGAGGTACCTTTTCCTCCTCCTCCTATTGCCCTCTCAAGAGTACTTCATGCATCCTGTCCATGAATTCATCACCTTCACTTATAAAGTGGAGTGTGGACAAGCATGCCAAGTCCCTGTATCTTCTCCTCCAGTAGGGCTACCAGCTTACACTTGCTGTTAGAATATGAACATGCCACAGACTTTGCACTTCACTACCTCTGCTCCTTCATCTGACATGCTGCTGCAATCCATTTCAAATCCAAACCAAATTAGTTCTGTTTATCTTGTACCTCCCTGATAACTCCACTGCCAAACTGCCTCTCAATACTAGTGAATAGCTACTCACCTTCCTACAAGGCCCCCAGGCCAGACCCCCAGGCAAAAGCCTTTGAGCTCTCACCCTTTGGATGGTATAAAAGGCTTGGGCCCTTGGCCTTTTTCAAGAGTCCAAATGTATTAAACTCTTCTGGTCATGCAACTTCAGTAAGGCTTCCCATTTTCTTAAGGTCTACCATTAGACTGAAGCATCTCATATGTATGTGCTCACCACAGAGACACAAAATGTTACACTTCTAACATATGTAGAAACTGGAACACTTATGCCAAATTTCTGTAACCAGTCAACTTCACAGACCCTTTTCTTAATTAAATAAGCCTTATGAAGTTGCATGACCAGAAGTGTTGAATACATTTGGATCTTTGACCCTTGGATCCAGTGGTTTCTGAAACAGACTGAGTAATTGTAGACTATTTGTAGGGTCATTTATTGAAATATAGATATATGAGTCATTGTACAGCTTCCAATCTGTATATATGTTGTTTGGAGTATTGCCTATGTGCCAGTGATACATGGTGGATTTTTGATAAAATATATTTTAAAAATACAAAAAAACACTTACAAATATATTGAATAAAGTAGGAGTCCAGTAGCACCTTTAAGACCAACAAAGTTTTATTCAGAATTTAAGCTTTCGTATGCATGCATACTTCATCACCCAATGAAATGGGGTACAGTGAGCAGAGCTACATATAGCTCGTGGGCAGTGGTTAAGAATGCAAAGTGGTACAAAGTTAGAATCCAATGGCAAAATAGTGAAATTAACAAACTGAAAGAACACTTGGTCTGGATAGCATTTATGCGGGAAACCTATAAAACAGTAAGATGTCAGAATGGGACAATGATGGTGAGAGTGTCATAAGGTAATAAATGAATATTCATGTAATTTTATTGAAGTATTTATTTTGTTGTAAGTAGCATTAGAACATATAGCTGTTTGCAGCACATTTCATGGTGAGGTTGTATGTTTAGTGTTGTTCTGGGTCCACCATTAGGGTGGCCATAATGTCTCAAGGCCAGCCAGGGACACTTGGGGGGGGTGGGGGGGAGGTGGGGGGGAGGTGGGGGGGGAGGTTTGCGCGCGCGCGAAGCGTGCGCGCGTCGCCGGAAACAGGAAGTGATGTCACTTCCGGTGACGTCACTTCCGGTGACGTCATGCCACCGCCAGGAACAGGAAGTGACATCACTTCCTGTGACATCGTTTCCCCTGCGCCACCTGCCGGAAGCAGGAAGTGACATCACTTCCTGTGACATCATTTCCCCTGCGCCACCTGCCGGAAGCAGGAAGTGGCATCACTTCCTGTGACATCATTTCCCCTGCGCCACCTGCCGGAAGCAGGAAGTTGCATCACTTCCTTTTACAGCACTTCCTGTGATGTCATTTTCCCCAAATATTACCACCCCCAAAATATACAACTTGAAAAAAGAAGAGAAACTTCACGATGTTCCCTGCTAAAGAAAAAAAGGCTCCAACAGCAACCCCTCTTGAGTCAGATTCACAGGAAAACAATCCACTATCCTTGATACCTGCTTGTGCTGACAAACATTTCAACAAGACTGTCCACAATATCAAAGGGTCTTGATCACCCCAGTAAAAGCAACAAAGCAACCCTTATCTACAATCAAACTGAGATCAGAACTAAAACCACCACTGCCAGTCTGTGCCCCGTAGCACAGCCTGAAGGCAGGCGGATACAGGTCTAGAAAAGCAGGTCCTCCCCAAGCCGCACACAAAAAGAAAAAGGTGAAACCAAGTTCTCTTCATATTATTAAAGTGGTGGAGCGAGCTGTCAAGTCACAGCCAATTTGTTCCTTACCTTCTGTTGTCTGTGGTTGCTAGTTTCCTGAATGGAGCTTATCTGGAAAAAAAGGAAACACACTGTCAGCAGTTTAAAATTACTTTGCATCTTGGCAGCTCTTCCAACACACCCAGGAGGTGGCTGCCTAGTGTCGTTTTTTTTGGGGGGGTATCGCCATTAGCCCTAATCCCCAGTTTTGTTTTGTATTCATTTTATAATTACTATTAAATTCTGGTCTTAAATTATTCAATCTAGTAGCAATGCTATTATTCCCTAGGCTTTTGGGAATTAAATTTGTTTTGTCTTTCTAGCAGGTTCTAGGACATATAAGTCTTTTCAAGAAGAGGAGGAGGAAGGGTTTGTTTTTTGATAATTCACTTTTCACTGCCAATTTGAAAAGCAGCTTACAATATCCTTCTCTTCCTCTCCCCACAACAGACACCTTGTGAGGTAGGTGGGGCTGAGAGGCTGTGACTGGCCCAAGGCCACCCAGCAGGCTTCGTGTGCGGGAGGCTAGACTCGAACCCGGGAGTTCCCAGATAAGAGTCTGCGCTCTTAACCACTACACCATGCTGGCTCTCAAATCTGGAATATGTAACATACAGCTAGCCATGAGAGGAGCTCATGTTCCATGTTCCAGTTCTGTGGCCACCACAGCATGGCCATCCTCAATTGAAGCTTACCTTTGTTGAAAAGTCTCTGGTGGACCGCTGGTCGCTGCTGGCATTGCAGGCTCGTTGGTTATACTCACCCTCTGTACAGCAACATCTCTGCTGAGATGACTCAAGAACATACCCAAATGATTGTGCTGGGGATTCTGGCATTCCAATGATACCTTCTCTTGCTCCTGATTATTTGAAGTTCTATTTATTTTCTTTGAGTATCTGCATAAACAGGAAAGTAATAATTAGTATGCTGTCACTGAAAACAGGAAGCAGAAAGAATCATTTATATCACTACACCTCCATGGTGTGTTTGTTCCTCTGTGCATGGACTTCCATTCTGTGGCACTGCCTGGACCTCTGCTTCTCTCTAGACCCGACCTCTGCCATCCAGACTCCCACGCTGGACGAAGGGCTGTGGTCTTTGAGGAGCGACAGGCAGAGGTTAGGGAACAGACACAGACACCCCCCTCACTCCCATGCAGGGAAAGGCGCCAGCCGGGGCCCGGGACTCACCCCTCGAGCCCTACGCCCGCACAGTGGAGCTTCTTGGACCTCGACTTCCCCCTGGACTGCGACACGGCTGCTAGGATGGGACTTGCGTGCTGTGGGCCCGGGCGGTGGGCCCACAGGTGTGGGCCATCCCGACTCCCACGCTGGACGAAGGGCTGTGGTCTTTGAGGAGCGACAGGCAGAGGTTAGGGAACAAACACAGACACCCCCCTCACTCCCATGCAGGGAAAGGCGCCAGCCGGGGCCCGGGACTCACCCCTCGAGCCCTACGCCCGCACAGTGGAGCTTCTTGGACCTCGACTTCCCCCTGGACTGCGACACGGCTGCTAGGATGGGACTTGCGTGCTGTGGGCCCGGGCGGTGGGCCCACAGGTGTGGGCCATCCCGACTCCCACGCTGGACGAAGGGCTGTGGTCTTTGAGGAGCGACAGGCAGAGGTTAGGGAACAGACACAGACACCCCCCTCACTCCCATGCAGGGAAAGGCGCCAGCCGGGGCCCGGGACTCACCCCTCGAGCCCTACGCCCGCACAGTGGAGCTTCTTGGACCTCGACTTCCCCCTGGACTGCGACACGGCTGCTAGGATGGGACTTGCGTGCTGTGGGCCCGGGCGGTGGGCCCACAGGTGTGGGCCATCCCGACTCCCACGCTGGACGAAGGGCTGTGGTCTTTGAGGAGCGACAGGCAGAGGTTAGGGAACAAACACAGACACCCCCCTCACTCCCATGCAGGGAAAGGCGCCAGCCGGGGCCCGGGACTCACCCCTCAAGCCCTACGCCCGCACAGTGGAGCTTCTTGGACTTCGACTTCCCCCTGGACTGCGACACGGCTGCTAGGATGGGACTTGCGTGCTGTGGGCCCGGGCGGTGGGCCCACAGGTGTGGGCCATCCCGACTCCCACGCTGGACGAAGGGCTGTGGTCTTTGAGGAGCGACAGGCAGAGGTTAGGGAACAGACACAGACACCCCCCTCACTCCCATGCAGGGAAAGGCGCCAGCCGGGGCCCGGGACTCACCCCTCGAGCCCTACGCCCGCACAGTGGAGCTTCTTGGACCTCGACTTCCCCCTGGACTGTGACACGGCTGCTAGGATGGGACTTGCGTGCTGTGGGCCCGGGCGGTGGGCCCGCAGGTGTGGGCCATCCCGACTCCCACGCTGGACGAAGGGCTGTGGTCTTTGAGGAGCGACAGGCAGAGGTTAGGGAACAGACACAGACACCCCCCTCACTCCCATGCAGGGAAAGGCGCCAGCCGGGGCCCGGGACTCACCCCTCGAGCCCTACGCCCGCACAGTGGAGCTTCTTGGACCTCGACTTCCCCCTGGACTGCGACTCGGCTGCTAGGATGGGACTTGCGTGCTGTGGGCCCGGGCGGTGGGCCCGCAGGTGTGGGCCATCCCGACTCCCACGCTGGACGAAGGGCTGTGGTCTTTGAGGAGCGACAGGCAGAGGTTAGGGAACAGACACAGACACCCCCCTCACTCCCATGCAGGGAAAGGCGCCAGCCGGGGCCCGGGACTCACCCCTCGAGCCCTACGCCCGCACAGTGGAGCTTCTTGGACCTCGACTTCCCCCTGGACTGCGACACGGCTGCTAGGATGGGACTTGCGTGCTGTGGGCCCGGGCGGTGGGCCCGCAGGTGTGAGCCATCCCGACTCCCACGCTGGACGAAGGGCTGTGGTCTTTGAGGAGCGACAGGCAGAGGTTAGGGAACAGACACAGACACCCCCCTCACTCCCATGCAGTGAAAGGCGCCAGCCGGGGCCCGGGACTCACCCCTCGAGCCCTACGCCCGCACAGTGGAGCTTCTTGGACCTCGACTTCCCCCTGGACTGCGACACGGCTGCTAGGATGGGACTTGCGTGCTGTGGGCCCGGGCGGTGGGCCCGCAGGTGTGGGCCATCCCGACTCCCACGCTGGACGAAGGGCTGTGGTCTTTGAGGAGCGACAGGCAGAGGTTAGGGAACAGACACAGACACCCCCCTCACTCCCATGCAGGGAAAGGCGCCAGCCGGGGCCCGGGACTCACCCCTCGAGCCCTACGCCCGCACAGTGGAGCTTCTTGGACCTCGACTTCCCCCTGGACTGCGACACGGCTGCTAGGATGGGACTTGCGTGCTGTGGGCCCGGGCGGTGGGCCCGCAGGTGTGGGCCATCCCGACTCCCACGCTGGACGAAGGGCTGTGGTCTTTGAGGAGCGACAGGCAGAGGTTAGGGAACAGACACAGACACCCCCCTCACTCCCATGCAGGGAAAGGCGCCAGCCGGGGCCCGGGACTCACCCCTCGAGCCCTACGCCCGCACAGTGGAGCTTCTTGGACCTCGACTTCCCCCTGGACTGCGACACGGCTGCTAGGATGGGACTTGCGTGCTGTGGGCCCGGGCGG
Source organism: Heteronotia binoei (assembly GCF_032191835.1). Classification (NCBI taxonomy): domain Eukaryota; kingdom Metazoa; phylum Chordata; class Lepidosauria; order Squamata; family Gekkonidae; genus Heteronotia; species Heteronotia binoei. The sequence goes on from NC_083224.1 coordinate 106,470,379, forward strand.
TGGGCCCGCAGGTGTGGGCCATCCCGACTCCCACGCTGGACGAAGGGCTGTGGTCTTTGAGGAGCGACAGGCAGAGGTTAGGGAACAGACACAGACACCCCCCTCACTCCCATGCAGTGAAAGGCGCCAGCCGGGGCCCGGGACTCACCCCTCGAGCCCTACGCCCGCACAGTGGAGCTTCTTGGACCTCGACTTCCCCCTGGACTGCGACACGGCTGCTAGGATGGGACTTGCGTGCTGTGGGCCCGGGCGGTGGGCCCACAGGTGTGGGCCATCCCGACTCCCACGCTGGACGAAGGGCTGTGGTCTTTGAGGAGCGACAGGCAGAGGTTAGGGAACAGACACAGACACCCCCCTCACTCCCATGCAGGGAAAGGCGCCAGCCGGGGCCCGGGACTCACCCCTCGAGCCCTACGCCCGCACAGTGGAGCTTCTTGGACCTCGACTTCCCCCTGGACTGCGACACGGCTGCTAGGATGGGACTTGCGTGCTGTGGGCCCGGGCGGTGGGCCCACAGGTGTGGGCCATCCCGACTCCCACGCTGGACGAAGGGCTGTGGTCTTTGAGGAGCGACAGGCAGAGGTTAGGGAACAAACACAGACACCCCCCTCACTCCCATGCAGGGAAAGGCGCCAGCCGGGGCCCGGGACTCACCCCTCAAGCCCTACGCCCGCACAGTGGAGCTTCTTGGACTTCGACTTCCCCCTGGACTGCGACACGGCTGCTAGGATGGGACTTGCGTGCTGTGGGCCCGGGCGGTGGGCCCACAGGTGTGGGCCATCCCGACTCCCACGCTGGACGAAGGGCTGTGGTCTTTGAGGAGCGACAGGCAGAGGTTAGGGAACAGACACAGACACCCCCCTCACTCCCATGCAGGGAAAGGCGCCAGCCGGGGCCCGGGACTCACCCCTCGAGCCCTACGCCCGCACAGTGGAGCTTCTTGGACCTCGACTTCCCCCTGGACTGTGACACGGCTGCTAGGATGGGACTTGCGTGCTGTGGGCCCGGGCGGTGGGCCCGCAGGTGTGGGCCATCCCGACTCCCACGCTGGACGAAGGGCTGTGGTCTTTGAGGAGCGACAGGCAGAGGTTAGGGAACAGACACAGACACCCCCTCACTCCCATGCAGGGAAAGGCGCCAGCCGGGGCCCGGGACTCACCCCTCGAGCCCTACGCCCGCACAGTGGAGCTTCTTGGACCTCGACTTCCCCCTGGACTGCGACACGGCTGCTAGGATGGGACTTGCGTGCTGTGGGCCCGGGCGGTGGGCCCGCAGGTGTGGGCCATCCCGACTCCCACGCTGGACGAAGGGCTGTGGTCTTTGAGGAGCGACAGGCAGAGGTTAGGGAACAGACACAGACACCCCCCTCACTCCCATGCAGGGAAAGGCGCCAGCCGGGGCCCGGGACTCACCCCTCGAGCCCTACGCCCGCACAGTGGAGCTTCTTGGACCTCGACTTCCCCCTGGACTGCGACACGGCTGCTAGGATGGGACTTGCGTGCTGTGGGCCCGGGCGGTGGGCCCGCAGGTGTGGGCCATCCCGACTCCCACGCTGGACGAAGGGCTGTGGTCTTTGAGGAGCGACAGGCAGAGGTTAGGGAACAGACACAGACACCCCCCTCACTCCCATGCAGTGAAAGGCGCCAGCCGGGGCCCGGGACTCACCCCTCGAGCCCTACGCCCGCACAGTGGAGCTTCTTGGACCTCGACTTCCCCCTGGACTGCGACACGGCTGCTAGGATGGGACTTGCGTGCTGTGGGCCCGGGCGGTGGGCCCGCAGGTGTGGGCCATCCCGACTCCCACGCTGGACGAAGGGCTGTGGTCTTTGAGGAGCGACAGGCAGAGGTTAGGGAACAGACACAGACACCCCCCTCACTCCCATGCAGGGAAAGGCGCCAGCCGGGGCCCGGGACTCACCCCTCGAGCCCTACGCCCGCACAGTGGAGCTTCTTGGACCTCGACTTCCCCCTGGACTGCGACACGGCTGCTAGGATGGGACTTGCGTGCTGTGGGCCCGGGCGGTGGGCCCGCAGGTGTGGGCCATCCCGACTCCCACGCTGGACGAAGGGCTGTGGTCTTTGAGGAGCGACAGGCAGAGGTTAGGGAACAAACACAGACACCCCCCTCACTCCCATGCAGGGAAAGGCGCCAGCCGGGGCCCGGGACTCACCCCTCGAGCCCTACGCCCGCACAGTGGAGCTTCTTGGACCTCGACTTCCCCCTGGACTGCGACACGGCTGCTAGGATGGGACTTGCGTGCTGTGGGCCCGGGCGGTGGGCCCGCAGGTGTGGGCCATCCCGACTCCCACGCTGGACGAAGGGCTGTGGTCTTTGAGGAGCGACAGGCAGAGGTTAGGGAACAGACACAGACACCCCCCTCACTCCCATGCAGGGAAAGGCGCCAGCCGGGGCCCGGGACTCACCCCTCGAGCCCTACGCCCGCACAGTGGAGCTTCTTGGACCTCGACTTCCCCCTGGACTGCGACACGGCTGCTAGGATGGGACTTGCGTGCTGTGGGCCCGGGCGGTGGGCCCGCAGGTGTGGGCCATCCCGACTCCCACGCTGGACGAAGGGCTGTGGTCTTTGAGGAGCGACAGGCAGAGGTTAGGGAACAGACACAGACACCCCCCTCACTCCCATGCAGGGAAAGGCGCCAGCCGGGGCCCGGGACTCACCCCTCGAGCCCTACGCCCGCACAGTGGAGCTTCTTGGACCTCGACTTCCCCCTGGACTGCGACACGGCTGCTAGGATGGGACTTGCGTGCTGTGGGCCCGGGCGGTGGGCCCGCAGGTGTGGGCCATCCCGACTCCCACGCTGGACGAAGGGCTGTGGTCTTTGAGGAGCGACAGGCAGAGGTTAGGGAACAAACACAGACACCCCCCTCACTCCCATGCAGGGAAAGGCGCCAGCCGGGGCCCGGGACTCACCCCTCGAGCCCTACGCCCGCACAGTGGAGCTTCTTGGACCTCGACTTCCCCCTGGACTGCGACACGGCTGCTAGGATGGGACTTGCGTGCTGTGGGCCCGGGCGGTGGGCCCGCAGGTGTGGGCCATCCCGACTCCCACGCTGGACGAAGGGCTGTGGTCTTTGAGGAGCGACACAGGTTTCAGTCTTTCTCTTTTTTACTGATTTTATATTTCTCTGATTTCCCTGAAGCCTTGAGGATATCTTTCTTTTCCTTAATGAAGTGATAAAATTGTTCACAGTCCATATCAAAATTCACTTTGACTTGGAGCTCTGCTTTCACCAGGTCTACGTTACACCGATTCCTGGTCTCCGTCCAGTGAGCTGACATGAGGCTGAATACCCTCTCCACAAAAGCGTTTGAGCATGGGATACTCAGGATCTTGCTTACAAGAAGTAAGAGGTTTTCGCACTTGTGAGACCGAGTTCCCATCTCAGAGAATATGGCTACCCACTTTTTATCCACAGTGATTTTCGGGTCAACACAGGCCACTTGCTCATCCAGCAGGCTCTTGGCATCGGTGTATTCACTGTATAGGTGATCCAGGTTTATTATTTTCTCCATTTTCAGCTGCTCAGCAGCACACCGCAGGTGGTCATAAGTCACACTTTTTTAAAGAGAAAATGGTGTCAAAGCACACAGCTGATTTTTCTCAGAGAAATCAAACTTTGCTTCCAGATATGCAATGGTTTTTTCAAAGAACTTGAGGAAGTCCTGCTTCACTTTCCTTGCCTTCGAAGGTGGCATTTTGCGCAGCGCCTTATCTGTATCCGTTCCAAAAAAGGAGTCAGCTTTGCATTGCTTAAGGCTGTTTAGCAACCTGAGCATGGCCTCAAACAATTCAGGTGCTGTCAGTGCATCCCGCTCCAGAATCAGTACAGTCTCCTCAATAGGCGTCAGAGTGGTCTGGAGAAACATCATGTAAGTTTGTGATGTACTGTAGTCCTTTTCTCCAGACTCATCGTCAATGTGGCGCCATATCATAGAAGGACAGTCGTCCTCTCCCAGCTTCTGAAAGTACGCTTTAACGGCTGGCCAACACTTCAACATCTTGTTTATGGCAGGCAAGAAAGATAGCCATCTTGTGGGTACATGTCGAAGCAGGCGATCACCCTGCATCTCCAAAAACTCAAACATCTCCTTAAGTTCCTCTGAACGTTTGGCAGAAACAGAAAAATGACCAAAAGCCTTCAGTATGAGAGACTCGATGTCGCAGGTGAGCATATCACATCCTTTTTTGCCAGCATTGTGCACAATGTGTGCAGGGCACCTGGCGGGCACGATGTCTTCACGGCCTCTACTCAGAAGTGTGTACACAGAATGGTATTTTCCAAAGTTTACATTTGCGCTGTCTGCTGAGTATGCAGACAGACGAGCTAAGTCCAGCTTGTATTTTCTCAAGACATCCAAAATCCTTTGTGTGACATTCTCAGCCGTTTCATTGGCATCTTCATAGAAATCAAGAAGACGATTTGAAATGCCGTCCTTCAAAGTGAAGTATTTAAGGCATAGGGGGAACATCTTCCTGTTGCCATGATTTGATGCGTCGCTGGAAATGCTGTAGAAACAATGTGCTGTGTCAAGATCTGACAGAATCAGTTCTACAGAGTAAGGTGCCAAGACGTCGCTTATCAAAGCTGCACCCTTTGTTTTCCCACAGGTCATCTTGGTCACAGTCTCTGAATCGGGAAATGTGACTCTGCACAATTTGACACCGCAATCAAGAGACCGGTATGATAACGCATGCCTGTTCGTGTGGTATGCCCAGGTTAGTTCAGCAGCCGCAATTCTGGCCTGAGCAGCAGTGTCTTTTTTGTAGGCAAAAAAACTTGTGATGGATTTTGAAGTTCCAGCTCGGCTTGCCGCACTCCTGTGAGAGTCAGTGTCCTGATGAACTTTCACATCATTCACTCCACCGTGACCAATTCCTATCTCCTTAGAACACGTCGTGCAGAATGCTTTGTTCTTGTCCTTTGTCTCTTTTAGCCAGGGGTAGGTGTTTTTCCATTCAGGATTGAACACAACCAAACGTTTGGGCTTCTTTTTTGGTGGTTCCTGGGGCTGGTGACCTTTGCCACCTCCAGCGCCTGATGTTGAAGCCATGGTCTGCTGTAAGGGCCTAGATGAAGAGGGCAGAAGAATCATAATTAAGTCCTCGCCACTTCTGGAAGACGTGGGCCTTGGACTCCAAGCTGGGGAGAGAGGGCTTGTTCAGCCGGGTGCAAGATTAAACCCGTAGAGGCCCATAGGCAACTGAAATCTTGGGGGTCTCCTCTCGCAAATTATCTCCAGTCCTAATGCATGGAGGCTGGGAGGGCAGCAAGCGGGGGGGGGGAATGGAGGGTGAGGCAGCCTGGGGCATCTAAAGGCGTGGGGGCCCATAGGACGGTGCCTACTTGGCCTATGTGTTAATCCAGCCCTGCATGCAAGACTGCAATGAAGGGTATTGATGCAATAGGCATACACACACGTGTAATGGCAGTGTTTGGCAGTGCCCAATGGGAGCCCCGTTCACACGTGCTTGGGGGACCCAAGCCCAATGGGCGAGGCGCACACACGGAACCTGCTGCTGCTGCTGGCGCGTGGAAGCAGGCCTGGGATTCAGGGTCAGGTCAGATGCCACTGCACCTCGGCAAATGGGGGGAAGGGGGGAAGGCCACTTACTGTAGTCTGTAGGGGAATCCTTTTCTCTTCTTCTCCCCTCTCTCTTCTTCTTCTCTCTTTCTCTCTCTCTGCAATGGGCAAGCAAAGCAGATCGAGTCCCGGTTAGGCCATCCCTCCACTGGAAATAATGAAGGATAGGGACACCTCCTTTTGGGGTGCATAGAATTAGGCCTCCTCTACCTCAAAAAACAGGCGCCTTCCCCAGAGACCTGCAGATCAGCTCTTCATTATAGCGTGTAGGAATCGGTCACCATAGTGAATAATGGAGAGCCCAGCAGACCTTTGCCTCCCCCGCTTTCTGATGACCCTGAAGCGGGGGAGAGGGCCTCCAAACCGGGGGGATCCCCTGCCCCCACCTGGGGATTGGCAACCCTATCTCATGAGCTTTGGATAACACAGAAAGAGCCAGAAGTGCACAGTCAATGGCAGGGGGCGATTTCACAGGGCTGTAAGAAACAAAGCCAAATAAAAGATGTTGTTGCTAAAGAAAAATTGGTGCATGTTTGTTTGTCAAAGACTTAGGATCATATAACATACTGTTTGAAGTACCACAAAGCCAAAGCTGAAAATAACACAAAAAAGGGAGCAGGCAAGTATTTATGGACTTTGAGAATGGGAACATAGTAAAAACTGTCCAGTGAAGGAAGTACACTGAACTGATATCTACAGGTCCCACAGACAAATGGTCTACAGTAACAGAACTCAGTGCTGGGCAGAAAGGCAAAGATACTTGCAGGCCCTGAGATTTCAGTGGCATGAAAGAAGCCTACAGTGCTGTTTGCAAGATCTGAAGCACAGTCACACACACCCCAAAAAAAGTCTGAGTACAGTCAAGTGGGGTAGCAGAAAAGTATGTCCAGATCTTCAGAAGCATAAATGCAGATCTTCAAAAGTCTTCCAATGGACACTCTTCGCAGTGGAGGATGGTAATGCATGGGATGGAGAAGGTAGAGAAAGAAGTACTTTTCTCCCTTTCTCACAATACAAGAACTCCTGGGCATTCGATGAAATTGCTGAGCGGTCAGGTTAAAACGGATAAAAGGAAGTACTTCGTCACCCAAAGGGTGATTAACATGTGGAATTCACTGCCACAGGAGGTGGTGGTGGCTGCAAGCATAGCCCGCTTCAAGAGGACGTTAGATAAAAATATGGAGCAGAGGTCCATCAGTGGCTATTAGCCACAGTGTGTGTGTGTGTGTGTGTATACATTTTTTTTTTTGCCACTGTGTGACACAGAGTGTTGGACTGGATGGGCCACTGGCCTGATCCAACATGGCTTCTCTTATGTAGACATTTGCCTAAGACAAGATGAGCTACAGAAGCATAACAATAGTGGAAGAAGCATTTGTTAAGGATCAGATGTGTTTGTGAAAGACTGAGGTTACAATGGTTGGCAATCCACTGGGAGGATTGGGGAGGACAGGGACAGGTGTACCAGTGTCTCACCAGTACACAAAGTTACTGCAAGCATAAAATGCCATTGCTGACCAAAAAAACCACCCTGAAGTGATGTCATGATGTCAAGACAGTGCTCTAGGATACACCTGATGGCAGGACACTACAGCAAATGTCTTGCAAACTGGCACTTGCTAAAAATAAATCAACAAAGAGATCCTTTTGGAAGCATTGATGAGCAGAAGCTATAGAACACTTAATGACCACCCTGATTGTTCATTTTTAAATTTTTACCCCATGCTTCTGCCAGGATGGCTCACAAAATTAAAAACATTATTATCTAAAATTGCAGCAATAATGAAAGCAATATAAAAAGCAAATAAAATCTGAAGTGAACACAGGATTCCCAAGATAATCAATCCACAATACATCTTTAACCAGAAAATCAGTAAAAGGTAAGCCTGTCAGAACATCAAAGGTGCAACATAAATGCAGAGACAAAACCAGCAATTAGCAGATTTCTTTTTCATATAGCTTATTTACCTTTCCCCAACAAACCCTCACAAGAAGTCCCCTCTCCTCAAACTCTGCCTTCTCCAGGCTTCACCCTCTGGAGATTTGTGGGTGGAACCTGGGGAAGGCAGGTTTGAAGTGGTGGTGGGGGACTTCTTGTGTGGGTTTCTTGGTGAGGGTGACTCTAAGGGACTCTGGTGAACTATGACTGCCCGACCTACCAGTAATCCAGAGTCAGAACCATGATTAAAGTATTTACACTGACTATATCCCAAATTAGTTGGTCTTAAAGGCCTCTGCTGGACTCAAACTCAGTTCCACTGTGTATCGTTATGTTTTTTGATAATTAGTCAGCAGGGCTAAGAGAGAGCTCCCAGATAACTGCTCTTGAGAGAACAGCCCTGAGAGATTTGCTGACCCAAGGTCACCCAGCTGGCTGCATGTGAAGGTAGAGTGGAGAATTGAGCAGTTCTCCCAGATTAGAGTCCACCACTCTTAACCACTACACCAAACTAGCTCTCCAAGCAGAGTGGAACTTTGTACAAGTAAAGGAAACCCCAGAAAAGAATAGCCACACATTATGGCATCAGCTTTTACAGCATGCAATAAATGACTTCTCAAGCACGTGCATTACAACTTCACAAAGCAAGCATCCATGTCTTCCATCCCTACTTTGGGCCCCTCACAAAGCTGGGTACTCATTTCTCCAACCCTGGAAGGATGGAAGGGAAGGCTGAGTCAACCTTGAACTGACTACTTGAACCCAGCTTCTGCCGGGATCAATCTCAGGTCATGAGCAGAGCGCTTGGACTGCAGTACTGCGCTCTACTCCTCTTTGGGTAGCAGCTGCAAGTGTGCCTTTGGGGAAAACAGTTTGCTCTCTTTTTCCATTCTGCTGTCTCAGTAATGCATTCTGGGCAACATAACGATACACAGTGGAACTGAGTTTGAGTCCAGCAGAGGCCTTTAAGACCAACTAATTTTGATTCTGGGTATAAGCTTTCGTGTGCCCGCACACAAAAGTTTCTTGCCAGAATTAAAGCTTTGTTGGTCTGAAAGGTGCCAAGACTTGAAAGCTAAATGGGCTGTTTACCTGCTGTGCCGTACTCCAGTTAAAAACAAAACCAAACCCAGAAAAGATTTCTTCTAAAGAAGAGATTGAATTTATACCCTGCCCTTCCCTCAGAGTCTCAGAGCAACTTACTGGAGCAACACTCCTTCCCTTCTTCTCCCCACAGCAGACACCTTATGAGGTCAGCAGGGCTAAGAGAGAGCTCCCAGATAACTGCTCTTGAGAGAACAGCCCTGAGAGATTTGCTGACCCAAGGTCACCCAGCTGGCTGCATGTGAAGGTAGAGTGGAGAATTGAGCAGTTCTCCCAGATTAGAGTCCACCACTCTTAACCACTACACCAAACTAGCTCTCCAAGCAGAGTGGAACTTTGTACAAGTAAAGGAAACCCCAGAAAAGAATAGCCACACATTATGGCATCAGCTTTTACAGCATGCAATAAATGACTTCTCAAGCACGTGCATTACAACTTCACAAAGCAAGCATCCATGTCTTCCATCCCTACTTTGGGCCCCTCACAAAGCTGGGTACTCATTTCTCCAACCCTGGAAGGATGGAAGGGAAGGCTGAGTCAACCTTGAACTGACTACTTGGACCCAGCTTCTGCCGGGATCAATCTCAGGTCATGAGCAGAGCGCCCATTTCTTAGGTGCACCCTCATGGGACAACAAAGTGTGTCCCTGCCACAGGGGCTGCAGCAAGAGGAATTGGAACAGTGCCCCCCACACCCTCTCCCTACAGCCACCATCCCTCCTCACACCTCATCTTTTCCAGCCCCGTTCATCACACTCTCACTTTTCCCTTCCACAACACAACTCAGTGGACAAAGGGGGAAAGCCCATCAAATGAAGGGAAGAACAGAAGGAGGAGGAGGGGGAAGAGGAAGACCACCATATATTTATACCCCAACCTTCTCTCTGAATCAGAGTCTCACAGCGGCTTACAGTTTCCTTTACCTTCCTCCCCCACCGCAGACACCCTGTGAGGTAGGTGGGGCTGAGAGAGCTCTCATAGAAGCTGCCCTTTCAAAGACAACTTTTCGAGAGCTATGGCAGACCCAAGGCCATTCCAGTAGCTGCAAGTGGAGGTGTGGGGAATCAAACCCAGTTCTCCCAGATAAGAGTCTGCACACTTAACCACTACACCAGACTGTCTCTCTAGCAACCTGTCCTGTCTCTTCCTGTAGTGGCAATAGGAGGAATGTCCCCACAGACACTCCCTGCCCCCCCTTCCACAAATCACACTTTAAAACAGGTTTCTTTTCCATCGGGCTTAAAGAGTACAAGCCCCAAGAATGCCACGTCACTCTTTCTGAGACATGATGTAGCTGTTCTCCTGTGTCATGGAAGCTGCCTGCTTTCCCATCTGGGGAAAAAAATCCCTTGGGTGGAAGCAGCTCTGAATAGACTATAGATGCCCTTGTAAGCAAACATTTCTTATATTAAGACGGGACACTGAAATGCTCAGTTTACACTCTATCTACAGTGCACAGATGGCCTTGAAATCCAGGGCTCAGCACTCATTTTGCTAGCATGGGAGGCAAATTAATCCACAACTAAATATAGTGCCTTTTTATGAATATTCATCTAGCAAGCTTAAGTTAATCTTCGCTGAACTCGCTAGGGTGTTATGTCACCCACCAACTCCTTGCAAAAACTGCTGGGACCATTAATTTCTTTCTTGCAACATTTTCTTATTGGCTGACATAAGACAAAACTTACTTGGAAGTCCAGTCCAGAAGGAAGATCAGTCCCGCGGCAGCTTAATGAAACCAGTTTTTGAAACCAAAGCATCAGCTCTTTGACTTTCTATTTATTTATGCTCAGGCTTCCAGCAGGCGACTGGGGGGGGTGGAGAGAAGGGCAGGGAGGCCGGGAAAGGAGCGCTGAGCCGCGGCGCGGCTCAGGCTTCCAGCAGGCGACTGGGGGGGGTGGAGAGAAGGGCAGGGAGGCCGGGAAAGGAGCGCTGAGCCCCGGCGCGGCTCAGGCTTCCAGCAGGCGACTGGGGGGGGTGGAGAGAAGGGCAGGGAGGCCGGGAAAGGAGCGCTGAGCCGCGGCGCGGCTCAGGCTTCCAGCAGGCGACTGGGGGGGGTGGAGAGAAGGGCAGGGAGGCCGGGAAAGGAGCGCTGAGCCGCGGCGCGGCTCAGGCTTCCAGCAGGCGACTGGGGGGGTGGAGAGAAGGGCAGGGAGGCCGGGAAAGGAGCGCTGAGCCGCGGCGCGGCTCAGGCTTCCAGCAGGCGACTGGGGGGGGTGGAGAGAAGGGCAGGGAGGCCGGGAAAGGAGCGCTGAGCCGCGGCGCGGCTCAGGCTTCCAGCAGGCGACTGGGGGGGTGGAGAGAAGGGCAGGGAGGCCGGGAAAGGAGCGCTGAGCCGCGGCGCGGCTCAGGCTTCCAGCAGGCGACTGGGGGGGGTGGAGAGAAGGGCAGGGAGGCCGGGAAAGGAGCGCTGAGCCGCGGCGCGGCTCAGGCTTCCAGCAGGCGACTGGGGGGGGTGGAGAGAAGGGCAGGGAGGCCGGGAAAGGAGCGCTGAGCCGCGGCGCGGCTCAGGCTTCCAGCAGGCGACTGGGGGGGGGGTGGAGAGAAGGGCAGGGAGGCCGGGAAAGGAGCGCTGAGCCGCGGCGCGGCTCAGGCTTCCAGCAGGCGACTGGGGGGGGTGGAGAGAAGGGCAGGGAGGCCGGGAAAGGAGCGCTGAGCCGCGGCGCGGCTCAGGCTTCCAGCAGGCGACTGGGGGGGTGGAGAGAAGGGCAGGGAGGCCGGGAAAGGAGCGCTGAGCCGCAGCGCGGCTCAGGCTTCCAGCAGGCGACTGGGGGGGGGTGGAGAGAAGGGCAGGGAGGCCGGGAAAGGAGCGCTGAGCCGCGGCGCGGCTCAGGCTTCCAGCAGGCGACTGGGGGGGGGTGGAGAGAAGGGCAGGGAGGCCGGGAAAGGAGCGCTGAGCCGCGGCGCGGCTCAGGCTTCCAGCAGGCGACTGGGGGGGGTGGAGAGAAGGGCAGGGAGGCCGGGAAAGGAGCGCTGAGCCGCCACGCGGCTCAGGCTTCCAGCAGGCGACGGGGGGAGGAAGGGCAGGGAGGCCGGGAAAGAAGCGCTGGGCCGCCACGCGGCTCAGGCTTCCAGCAGGCGACGGGAGGGGGTGGAGAGAAGGGCAGGGAGGCCGGGAAAGGAGCGCTGAGCCGCGGCGCGGCTCAGGCTTCCAGCAGGCGACTGGGGGGGGGTGGAGAGAAGGGCAGGGAGGCCGGGAAAGAAGCGCTGGGCCGCCACGCGGCTCAGGCTTCCAGCAGGCGACGGGGGGGGAGGGCAGGGAGGCCGGGGCCCGGGAAGGAGCTTCCAGCAGGCGACCGTGGGGGGGGGGGGAGAAGGCCAGGGCCCAGGGCAGGGAGGCCGGGAAGGAAGCGCTGGGCCGCGCGGCCCAGGCTTCCAGCAGGCGACCGGGGGCGGGGAGTAGGCCCAGGGGAGGCAGGCCGGGGGAAGGCGCCAAACTGCGCCTTTGGAGTCGGGACCCACAGGAAACAAAGGTAAGAAAGAACTGCGCATCGGGAAATGGGGGGAAGGGCCAAGGGGGGAAGAGGGAAGGTGCTTACTGTAGTGTTGTCTGTAGGGAATCTTTTTCTCTTCTTCTTCTCCTCTCTCTCTCTTCTTCTTCTTCTCTCTCTCTCTCTCTCTCTCTCTCTGTGCAACGGTGGGCAAACACAGCAGCAGATCGAGCACCTCGTCTGCTGACTGCTGCCCAGCCTAGATCAGAGTGAAAGGGAACTTGGAGCGGGAAGCGGGAAGTGGGGGTGGGCAGGCCAGCCACGTTCCACGGACCAATTAGGTGGGGCCCCTAGCTGCCTGCCACGCCCCCACACCACTTCAAGACCGCTCCGCAGTGGCTGGGCAGGCTGGCTGCCGATGTGGAGGCCCACCATTGGATCTGTTTTTTCCAAACCGGGACTTTTAACGGTCCCGTGCTTGACAGGCCGGGAGGCGGGAATTTGAGGGCAAAGCCGTGACTTTCCCGGCCAACCGGGACGATCTGGCCACCCTATCCACCATGGTCCCTTTAATTATTCCAGTTCACTTAACTTTTAGTAATAATTCTCCTGTTGTGGTGGCAAATCTGACCATCCTGATTGGTTGGGGCTCAGTGGGACTGTGGGGTATCAGCCTTTGGCCCATCAAACCATCAATCAAGAGTACTTGCATGCCATTGGTTGAATATGTTCCTCTCTCCCACCCAAGTGGCTGTTGCTAGCCAGCAAAGCTGATTCTGTCAGTAAAATGCAACCAACCTTAGTTCTGGCAGTTACTTTGGGAACACACTATTGGGCCATCACACGTCAGTCACCATCTTGGACCTCCCATTGGCTGACTCCACTACCCCCACCTACTGCAGGTCCAGGAATGTTAAACACACTTCCAAAAGTAGTCTTACCTCAGAGGCAGCCACATGATCTTCAACTCTCCCCTGTGTCCTCTCTGTCAACAAGCCTCAGAAAACTACTGCAGCCTCACAAAAGCACACACAGCCTACAAAGACCGCAGGGAGAGCCCAGGCCCTGCTGGGAGTGTTTTCTTAGAGCAAAGAAAAAAACCTGACACTAGGTAATTTATTAATAATGAGTCCCACGCTACAACCTGTCTCAGCCCAAAAGTCCATACGAAGACTCCAGGTTTTATTAACTCCATTTCAGTTATTTCAGTCTTCCACAGTGGCATGGTCTATAACAAAATACAACACATTACTGTATATTAATTACTTATAATCATGTATAAATTAATATAATATTTATATTTTTTATAATTTTAATATAATTATTGTATAAAACAGGCTGACCTTCAATCAAGCAATTCCGGACGTCAAAACAATTAAACTTAATTCTTAAGTATCCCTTCTGCAACAAGGATTTTTTTTTAATTAATAAAGAATTTATACATTAAAAATTATTATTTCTATTGTTTAATAATTCATACTTTGGATACCTGAATTATTTCATGTAGAAATCTCCAGTTATTATTTTTATCAACTTCCTGATTATTTGGGGGCTTGGCATGTGGCTGGCGGACGCACCTTAGACAAGCGCTCTCCCCCTTGTTGCCTAAATCACCAACAGAAAGCAACTTGAGTCACCACATCCTAAAGAACTCATGGGGAAGCCTCTTGAGAATTCAGGGAAGATATCCCCGTCCAAACCAGCGACAGTAAAAACTTATTTTAAGGCAGATGTCAATTTAAAAAACTGCTCCTCAAACTTGGCCAGAACCTTTTTATTTATTATAGCTCTTGAACCCTTAGCTCTTTTAATTAGATCATCCAAGGAAATAGCAGGAGTTTCTATTAAAATAAAGAAAACAAATTATCATTGTTTGCTGATGACACAGTATTATATCTTTCCAGACCTATTAATTCTTTAACTGCAGTTGACACTTTACTCAACAAATTTTGATCAGTTTCTGGCTTAAATCTAAATCACCAAAAAACTGAAATGCACCCCATTTATTTATCTAATGAAATTTAAAAAAGCAATTTTAACAGTTCCAATATAAATGGGTATCCAAGGAATGGAAAAACTTGGGCTTGCTTATTCTGTTAGACCTCACAAATTTACTAGATTCCAACTTCCAAAAAACACAAACAGAAGTCAAAACCAAATTAAAGCACTGGAAGAAACTCCAATGGACATGGCAGGAGCGTATTGATCTTGTCAGAGCCTTTATACTCCTTTCATGAATCTTTTTGCTTAGAGCTTTACCATTAGAGATTCCACAAAATTTGTTACAAGAAGCTCTATGCCTGTTCCTAAAATTTTTCTGGAACTCTAAAAAGGTAAAGGTAGTCCCTTCTCCGTGCACCAGTCATTTTCGACTCTGGGGTGACGTTGCTTTCACAATGTTTTCATGGCAGACTTTTTACATGGTGGTTTGCCATTGCCTTCCCCAGTCATCTACACTTTCCCCCCAGCAAGCTGGGTACTCATTTTACCAACCTTGGAAGGATGGAAGGCTGAGTTAACCTGGAGCCGGTTACCTGAACCAGCTTCTGCTGGAATCAAACTCAAGTCGTGAGCAGAGGGCTCTGACTGCAGTACTGCAGCTTTACCACTCTGTGCCACGGGTACTCTAAACACCCAAGAATCCAGTACCAGACACTATAAAAGCCTATATCAGAAGGAGGCACAGACTTTCCTAATATTTGCTTATACCACAATGTGATACATTTATCCAATTTACTTAGAATATTGACAAATCTGGGTTTCAGTTGAAGAATTCTATACTACAAACAAAACAATACAAGAAACAAGGAAGAAGTGGCTCAGCTGCAGTAGAAGGTGTTTGGATCGAGAGCAGGGTTGCTGTGGGAGGTAACTGTGTGAGTGCTTGGTGCCTGCTCGAGAGGGGTTTCTGATTGTGTAATGTACTGAGAACCGAGACAGTTTGAAGGCAACATAGTTTATTCAGTAGCACATTACTGCTTAAATTATTTAATTGTTTTACATTTGAAATTGTTTATTTTTAAGTTTGATTAATTGTTGGAAGCCGCCCTGAGCCATCCGTGGGAAGGGCGGGATATAAATCCCAAATAAATAAATAAATAAATAAAAATTACAAGCAAGGGAACACGCGGGCCGGGCCCCGCTTATATACAGTACCCAGAACAGCCCCCTCATCTGACCAGGCCAATCCTGGTCGGTCAAACTTCCCACCACAGATCTTGATGGGCGGGGTGAATGGCGAGCTCCATCTGGGGACCCAGGGGGTCGCCTTCAGTAGCGATCGCCATGTGGCTGGGTAACTTATGTTCCATACTGTAGTGTATCAGTAACAACATGCGCCCCGCGCAGAGGCAACTGGGCTGTCCCAGAAGCCTCCAGCGCAGGGCGCAGAATCACCCGCCAATCAACAGTTGCGGCAGGTAGTTCAACAGGTCAGGATTGGCCTGACCGACCCAGTAGGCTGTACTGGGAATTGTATATAAGCGGGGCCCGGCCCGCGTGCTCTCTCTCTTGCAATGTGCTCCTAATAAACTATGTTGCCCTACTCTCGTCTCCGCTTCGAGTACGTTACACTGGCGACGAGGGTGGGATCTTAGCCTCAGCGGCTACCACGGAGATCTAGGGCAACCACGAGTCCTGACTGCCGCCGCCATGGCCACACAGAACGGAACCACCGGCTACATCGAGACATTCGACCCCGCCAATCCCGAGGGCTGGGAGTCCTACGCGGAGCGGGTCGAGTTCTACCTCAGGGCCAACAAGGTCACCGACGCCGGCACGAAGAGGGACGTTCTCCTGAGCGTCTGCGGGCCAGCCACGTTCGAGATCGCCAAGGGTCTCTCGGCTCCCGTCCGCCTACGAGGAGATCATCAGACTCCTCACCAGCCATTTCTCGCCACAGCCTTCGCGGGTGGCCCGTCGGTTCCTGTTCCACAGAAGGGACCAGGCAGTGGGGGAATCGGCCGCCGACTACCTGGCGGCCCTCCGCAAGATCGCCGGGAACTGCAACTTCCCCCAGCTGGAAGACACCCTGGCCGACTGATTCACGTGGGGCCTCCGCGACGAGAGGCTCCAGCAGAAGCTCTTCACCAAAGAAGAGTTCACCCTCCAGAGCGCCTTCAGCGAGGCGGTGGCGTTCGAGAGGACCTCCAGGACCTTCCCCAAGGCCCGGACAGAAGCTGCCCACCACGAGGAGCTGGACCACGACTGCCCAGGGGAGGAAGAAGCCCACCAGCTGCGCCGCCCAGCCGGGCCACCCAGCCGAGCCGCCCAACGCCCCCGAGCGGCCGAACGACCCCCAGCGACGGAGAGGGTCCCGGCCACCAAGTGCGCCAGCTGCGGCGACCCCCACGACAGGCGGGACTGCCGGTACCGGACCTGGGACTGCTGGAGCTGCGGAAAAACGGGCCACATTGCGAGGGCTTGCCGAGCCAAGCCAAACCGCCGGAGGCCGACCACGCATCACGAGTCGGCGGAGTTCCACTCCACGGACTCCACGTCCCTGCAGGTACTGAACTTGCCCCTCTCCACCCCCGATAAAATCAAAATGGCGGTCCTCATCGAAGGGAACCCCTGCCAAATGGAAGTGGACTCTGGTTCCTCCATCTCCATTATAGCGGAGGAAACCCTGAGGAAGCTGTGTCCCCCCCAGCGGCTGCAACTAAGGCCGGCGAACTTCATACTCCGGGACTTTCAGAAGAATCCGGTGCAAATCGCGGGGTGGGCGCGGGTGCAAGTCGAGCGGGGGTCCTTCTACGGCCCGCTGGACATCCTGGTGGTAAAGCGCCAGCTTACCACCCTGCTAGGACTGGCATGGTTCAAACCCTTGGGGATCCGGTTGGAAGGGGTGGGGCAAACCCTAACACCCAGGGGGTTCGGGGAGATATGCCAAGAGTTCCCTGACGTGTTCGATGGTTCTCTAGGGAGCTACAAAGGGGCGGCCATCTCCCTACCGCTAGACCCCACGGTCAGGCCGATTCGGCTCAAGGCGAGGAGGGTCCCGTTCGCTTTAAAGCCAAAAATAGAGGCCGAACTAGACCGCCTCACAGCCCAGGGAGTCCTGGAGCCCGTGGACTACGCCACCTGGGAGACCCCCATCGTAACCCCTATCAAGCCAAACGGGGAGGTGCGGATCTGTGCAGACTATAAATGCACGATAAACAAGGCACTGCAGGATAACCCCTACCCAGTGCCGGTGGTGAGCCACGTTCTGGCTGCCCTAGCGGGGTCCAAGATCTTCGGGAAGCTGGACCTGGCACAGGCCTATCAACAGCTCCCGGTAGATGCTAAGACGGCAGAAGCCCAAACTATAGTGACACACAGGGGGGCCTTCCGGGTGAGGAGGCTTCAATTCGGGGTTAGCGTCGCTCCCGGGATCTTCCAGAGTATAATGGACGCTCTCCTGAAAGGGATCCCCGGAGTCCAGCCGTTTTTTGATGACGTGCTAGTCGCCGCCCCGGACCCCGAAGAATTCGGCAACCGCCTAAGAGAGGTACTCCGCCGGTTCCAGGCAGCGGGGCTCAAAGTCAAGAGGGAGAAATGCCTGCTGGGGGTCCCACGGGTGGAGTTCCTGGGGTTCGCCGTAGACGCAGCGGGAATCCACCCAACGGAAGAAAAGACCCGAGCCATTGTGAAAGCGCCAGCCCCCACCTGCAAAGCGGAGCTACAAAGCTTCTTGGGGGTGCTTAACTTTTACCATTCATTTCTCCCCCACAAGGCGGCCCTAGCAGAGCCCCTGCACCGCCTGCTGGACAAAAAAGCCCCTTGGGTTTGGGGCAAACGCCAAGCAGCCGCGTTTCAGGCAGTCAAGGATGTTTTGGTGTCTAATGCGGTGCTCCACTATTTTGACGAGGGCCTCCCCGTCATCCTGGCTTGCGATGCGTCGCCATACGGGGTGGGAGCAGTCCTGGGGCACCAACTCCTCAACGGGAGGGAGGTACCGGTCGCATACTACTCCCGCACACTGACACCAGCCGAGCGCAACTACGCGCAAATAGACAAGGAGGCTCTGGCAATCGTGGCGGGGGTCCGCAAGTTCCATGAATACCTGTATGGGCGGAGGTTCACCATAGCTACGGACCACAAGCCCCTCTTAGGTCTGCTGGCCCCCGACCGTCAAACCCCCCAAATACTGTCGCAGCGCATGTTGAGGTGGAACCAATTCCTCAACTCCTACACTTACACACTGGTACACAGGGCCGGCAAGGCTATGGGTCACGCGGACGCACTCAGCCGCTTGCCGCTTCCGGAAACGGGTCCAGACCCCGCCCCCGCACACCAGGTCATGCTAATGGAGAGCCTCCCGGAGCCGCCCCTACACGCAGCGGAGGTCGCCAAGGCCACCCAGAAACACAAGACACTAGCACGGGTGCTCGACTGGGTGGTGAGGGGCTGGCCGGAGGGGAACATGGGGGAAGAATTCAAGCCATATAAGACCAGGAGAGAGGAACTAGCAGCCCACAAGGGGTGCCTGTTATGGGGAAGCAGGATGGTGATTCCGCCCCCGCTGCAAAAGCGTGTCCTAGAATCCTTACATGAGACCCATCCCAGCATAGTCCGAATGAAGGCCTTGGCCAGAAGCTACGTCTGGTGGCCGGGGATGGATGGGGAGATAGAGAGCTGGGTCCGACGGTGCCAAACGTGTCAAGAGTCGCGGCCCAAGCCTCCCAGCGCCCCCGCCACTAGGTGGGAGTCAACCCGGAAACCATGGTTGAGACTCCACCTCGATTTCGCGGGGCCATTCCAGGGGCAGATCTTCATGATAATAGTGGACGCCTACACCAAGTGGTTGGAGGTCATCCCCGTAGGGTCCACCTCATCCACCGCCGCAAACCGAGCGCTGCGCAGGGTCTTATGCACACACGGTATCCCGGACACCATAGTCTCAGACAACGGGACCGCGTTCACGTCTGCAGACTTCCAGGCGTTCCTCCATAGATACCTGATTAGGCACATAAGATCTGCCCCCTTCCATCCAGCCACCAACGGCCAGGCGGAGCGGATGGTCCGCACCACGAAAGAAGCCCTGGGCCGAATTGTGCAGGGTGACTGGGACCACTGATTAGTGGCATTCCTTTTCGACAATAGGGTCACCCCCAACCCAGTCACAGGGGTGAGCCCGGCAGAGCTCCTAATGGGACGCAAGCTGACAACCCGACTGGACAGACTACACCCCGACCGGGCGTCAGACACCCGCGAGAGCCCCGAGGTTCGGGACGCAGTCAGGGGGTTCTTTGCGGGCGACCCAGTTTACGCCCGGAACTATGCAAGGGGGCCTGATTGGGTGGCGGGCCGAGTGCTACGAGTGACGGGGTCCCGCCACTATGATATATCAACCGAGGGGGGCCAGGTATTACGGCGGCACATAGACCAGTTGCGCCGCCGCACGCTACCGGAGGAGCCGGCGGACACAGAAGAGGCGTGGTCCGGGGAGGGGCCAACCGAGAGCCGACCTGAGGACGAGGCCCCAACGCCCATCACGCCGACGCAGGGAACACCAGAACGGTCCGAGCCCGAAAGACCCGCTGAGCCAGCCCCGCCGCCTCCGGCCACACCACGGGCCGCTGAAGCACCAACCGCGGAAGCAGCGCGTCCCCCACCGGACCTCCCTAGACGGTCCACCCGGGAGCGCCGACCTCCCGCGTATCTCAAGGACTATGTTCCTTAACTAGGGGGGGAGGGGTGTAGTGTATCAGTAACAACATGCGCCCCGCGCAGAGGCAACTGGGCTGTCCCAGAAGCCTCCAGTGCAGGGCGCAGAATCACCCGCCAATCAACAGTTGCGGCGGGTAGTTCAACAGGTCAGGATTGGCCTGACCGACCCAGTAGGCTGTACCGGGAATTGTATATAAGCGGGGCCCGGCCCGCGTGCTCTCTCTCTTGCAACGTGCTCCTAATAAACTATGTTGCCCTACTCTCATCTCCGCTTCGAGTACGTTACACATACATTACACCCCTCCCCCCTAGCTCAAGACACATAGTCCCGCAAGTACGCGGGGGCCGTGTGCTCCCTGGTAGACCGCCTTGGGATGGCTGGTGGAGTCGGAGTGGTCGCCGGAGCTGCCGGGGCCACGGCCGCTGCCACAGACGGGGCGACGGTTTCCCCTCGTGGGAGCACTGCCGGTCTGGGGTTGTCTGCACCTTGCAACGCGTCTGGTGTCCCTGTTCCCTGGGAGTCACCCTCGCTACGGTTGTGCTCTACCTCCCAATTGGGTAGAGCGGTCAGCGGTGTTGGGGTAGATCTCTGTGGGGGCGTGGCTGTGAGCTCCTTTTCGCTCCGTATTGCGGTCAGTTCTTCTGGCAATGTGCGGCGACGTATTTGGTCTATATGCCTCCGCAATACATTGCCTCCCACTGTGGACACCTTGTAATAGCGGGACCCTATTACTCACAGCACCCGGCCTTGTACCCATTCGGGGCTGCACCCATAGTTCCTAGCGTATACTGGATCCCCTGGGAAAAATCCTCTGGCTGCTTCTCTGATCTCCGGGGAATTGCGGATGTTGGTGGCTCAGTCGGGGTGCAGCCTGTCTAATCTAGTGATTAGCTTTCATCCCATTAAAAGCTCGGCTGGGCTTACCCCCATGACTGGGTTGGGAGTTATCCTATTATCGAATAGGAAGGCGGCTAGGCAGTGGTCCCAGTCCCCCTGCACAATGTGGCCCAGTGCTTCCTTTGTGGTGTGCACCATCTGCTAGGCTTGGCCATTGGTGGCCGGATGGAAGGGGGCGGACCTGATGTGTTGTATCAGGTATCTCTGCATGAACTCCCGGAATTCCCAGGAGGTGAAAGCGGTCCCATTGTCTGAGACTATGATGTCTGGAATGCCATGTGTGCTCAGGGCCCTTCATAGTGCCTGGATCGCCGCCACCATCGAGGTTGAAGCTACTGGGATAACTTCCAACCACTTGGTGTATGCATCCACCAAGATGAAGAATGTTTGGCCCTGAAAGGGCCCTGCAAAGTCGATGTGTAATCTAGACCACGGCTTCCTGTGTGCTTCCCAGTGTTGAGGGGGGGGCGCTGGGAGGTTCGGGTCGGGACTCCTGGCAAGTTTTGCACCTCCAGACCCACCCCTCTATTTGCTCGTCCATCCCCGGCCACCACACATAGCTGCATGCTAAGGCCTTCATCCGTACAATTTCTGGATGCGTTTCATGAAGGGCCCCTAGCACTTGCTTCCGCAGTGGGGGGGGGACGAGCACCCTGCTCCCCCATAACAAACACCCCTTGTGCGCGGATAGTTCTTCCTTGCGTGTTGTGTATGCCCTGAACTCTTCACCCTGTTTGCCCTCTGGCCAGCCCCTCACCACCCAGTCGAGGACCCACGCGAGTACTTTGTCTCGCCTCGTGGCTTTCTCTACCTCTGCTGCATGTAGGGGTCTCTCTGGCAGCATTTCAATGAGCATTACATGGTGGGCCGGGTCCGGGTCGGGGTCTATGGAGGGCAGCAGTAGGCGGCTGAGGGCATCTGCGTGTCCCATCACCTTGCCCGGCCAGTGGACCAGGGCATATGTGTAGGAATTGAGGAACTGATTCCACTGCAAAACGCGCTGTGAAAGAATCTGGGGTGTTTGGCGGTCCAAGGCTAGGAGACTCAGGAGCGGTTTGTGGTCTGTGGCTATGGTGAAACGTCTCCCGTACAGGTAGTCGTTAAACTTGTGCACCCCTGCCACGATCGCTAAGGCCTCTTTATCTATTTGGGCATAGTTCTGCTCCGCTGGGGTCAAGGTCCTCGAGTAGTAGGCTACCGGGACCTCCCTCCCATCCAGGAGTTGGTGACCCAGGATGGTGCCCACCCCGTACGGTGACGCGTCACATGCTAAGATCACCGGTAGGCTCTCAACAAAATGGTGGAGCACATTGTTGGATACGAGCAGCCCTTTGACTGCTTGGAACGCTGCCTCCTGCTTCTTTCCCCAGACCCACAGGGCATTTTTGTCTAGGAGTCTGTGGAGGGGTTCTGCTAAGGCGGCTTTGTGGGGTAAGAACGAATAATAGAAATTGAATAACCCCAAGAAACTCTGTAGCTCCGCCTTGCTCTTGGGGGTGGGGGCTTCCACTATGGCCCTGGTTTTGTCTGGCGTCGGGTGGATCCCTGTAGCGCCCACCGCGAACCCCAAAAACTCCACCCTCGGTACCCCGAGGGAACATTTTTCACGCTTGACTTTCAGACCGGCCTCTTGGAAACGGCGGAGGACTTCTCGCAGCCGGTTGCTGAATTCCTCCGCATCCGGTGCGGCGATCAAAACATCGTCGAAAAACGGTTGCACCCCGGGAATCCCTTTGAGGAGAGAATCCATCAGGCTCTGAAACACCCCCGGGGCCACGCTCACCCTGAACTGCAATTGCCACACCTTAAACGCCCCACCTTAAACGGGTTACTATGGTTTGCGCTTCTGCCGTTGTGGTGTCCACCGGCAGCTGCTGGTACGCCTGGGCCAAGTCAAGTTTCCCAAAGATTTTGGACCCCGCTAGCGCTGCCAGAACCTGGCTGATTACTGGAACAGGGTAGGGGTTATCCTGCAGAGCCTTGTTAATGGTGCACTTGTAATCGGCACATATGCGCACCTCCCTGTTCGGCTTCACCGGGGCTACTATTGGGGTCTCCCACGTGGCGTAGCCCATGGGCTCCAGCACTCCCTGGGCTGTGAGGCGGTCCAGCTCTGCTTCGATTTTCCGTTTCAGAGCGAATGGAACACGCCTGGCCTTCAGCCTTACGGGTCGCACGTGGGGATCCAGGGGTAAGGAAATGGGAGGGCCCTTGTAGCACCTCAGGGCCCCGTCAAACACCTCTGGGAACTCCCAGCACACATTTTCGAATCCCCGCATCCCCAGCTTTTGCACCCCCACGATCTTTATTCCCAGCGGCCGAAACCAGGCCAGGCCCAACAAGGTGTTGAGCTGACTCCTTTTAACCACCAAGATGTCGAGTTTATCCCTAAACCCGTTGTACCCCACCCCCACCGTTGCCCACCCCAGGATTTCCACGGGATTTTTTTGAAAGTCCCGAAGCACGAAGCTTTCCGGTCGCAGTCTAGGCAGGCCACGTGGGCACAGTTTCCTTAAAGTTTCCCCCGAAATTATGGAGTTGGAGGAACCCGAATCCAGTTCCATCAGGCAGGGGTTGCCCTCAATCCTGACCAAAACCTTGACCTTTTGGGGGGTATTGTTGGGCAAGTTCATTACCTGCCCGGAGGTTGAGGCAATCGAGTGGTCCTCGGTCGATTCCTGGTGGGTGGCCTGACAGCAGCGGGTGCTCTTGGTCCTGCAGGCCCTCGCAATGTGGCCCATCTTGCCGCAGCTTCTGCAGACCACGTTGCAGTAGGGGCAGTCCTGTTGCTCATGTTGGTCTCCACAGTTGGCGCACTTGGTGGCGGCTGGTCTGTTGGTCGCTCGGGGTTGCTGGGACGCTCATGGGCCCGTCCCCATCTGGCGGCATAGCTGGAGTGCCTCTTCCTTGTCTGGTTGGCTGCGACCCATCTCTTCCTGATGGACGGCCTCGGCCCTCGTTTTGGGGAAGGTCTTCGTGGTCCGCTCGAACTCAACGGTCTCGTTGAAGGTGCTCTGGAGGGTGAAATCTTACCTCATGAAGAGCTTCTGTTGCAGTCTTTCGTCCCTCAGGCCACAGGCGAAACGGTCCCTCAGGGTCTCTCCCAGCTTTTCGTAGCTGCAGTTGCCCGCGATTTGGCAGAGGGCGGCCAGGTAGTCCACTGCCGATTCTAATGCCTCTTGAGCCCTCTTGTGGAAGAGGAACCTGCGGGTGACGAGTGAGGGTTGGGGCAAGAAGTGCCCGGTGAGGAGTCTGATTATCTCCTCGTAGGTCGTCTCTGTGATCCTCGTGGGGGCCGAGAGACCCTTTGCGATCTCGAACGTGGCCTCTCCGCAGATGCTCAGGAGGACGTCCCTCTTCAGGCTGTCCTCCGTTATCCTGTTCGCTCGCAGGTAGCACGCGACCCGCTCCGTGTAGGTCTCCCAACTCTCCGGGGTAGCGGGGTTGAATTCTTCGAGCCGGCCCGTGGTTCCACTCTGGTTAGCCATGGTGGCTGCGGCGGCGGGCACGTTGGTCTACAACTGCTTGCCTTCGACGTCTCTGGCCAGATCTGCGAAGCCTCTCTGGAATGGGCTAGCAATGATCCCACCTTCGTCGCCACTGTAATGTACTGAGAACCGAGATGGTTTGAAGGCAAGATAGTTTATTCAGTAGCACATTACAAGCGAGGGAACACACGGGCCAGGCCCCGCTTATATACAGTATCTGGAACAGCCCCCTCCTCCGACCAGGCCAATCCTGGTCAGTCAAACTGTTGCTGAGTGAGGAGAGCTTGTTTTTCTGTGGGTAATTGCTAGACCCACCCTCTGATGTTGCTCTGGCTGTTGAGTCAGAGGTGGTTGGGGCTTGAGCCTTTAATTTGCAAGGCTCATCCTTGCCAGAGGAGCGAGCCGAAGGGCAAGAGCCAAAGGGTACTTGGCCTGTGGTTCTTAGCCTGGGGGTCTAGCCTAGGGGTTCTGTGGAAAGGTGGGTAGTTACCCACAATTAGTTTCAAGTGGCAGTTGGTAGTGGGATTTAAAAAGAAGTGAAGATAAAGAAAATTTTGTAATGGATTGCAGCAGTATGGCTAGTGAGGGAGCAGAGGCAGTGACGTGTAAAGACTGTGGGATGTTTGTATTTCTACCTGAGAGTAGCACGAATTACACTTGCAGCAAGTGTAAGTTAGTGGCCCTGCTGGAGGAGAAGATACAGGTACTGGAGGGACGATTGTCCACATTGCAGTGTATAAAGGAAGGTGAGGATTTTCTTGACCAAACGCATGAGGCACTCTTGAAAGCACAAGAGGAGGGAGAGGAAATGGAATCTCAGCAATTAGAAGAGAACCCAACACAGGAGGAGTGTTCCTGGAAAAATGTAACCCAAAGGAGAAAGAAAATCAGGAGATATTCTGAGCCCCTGCTGCTCAGCAATAGGTTCCAGGATCTCCCCACAGTAACTGATTCTGAACCATTGGAACAAGGGCTACTTCCCCAGCTTCCACAAAGCTTGAAGAAACTTTCTCAGGATCCTGTGGATAAGAAGCCTGGAGCTTCTGCTCCCCGATATAGGAAGAGGAAGGTGGTGGTGATTGGAGACTCCTTGCTCAGAGGGGTGGAGCTCAAAGTGTTCCGACTGGACTTGTCATCCCGAGAGGTCTGCCGGGTGCACACATCCAGCAGATGACAGAAATGATTGGAAGACTTATCAAGCCCATGGATTACTATCTTTTCTTGCTGATCCACATGGGAACGAATGATACTGCCCGTCACAGCCCTGAACGTATTAGAAAAGACTATGTGGCTCTGGGTAAGAAAGTGAAGGAGCTGCACGCACAGGTTGTGTTCTCATCATTTCTTCCTGTTGAAGGCCGTGGCTTAGGATGAGAAAGAAGAATACTTCAAATAAACGACTGGCTACATCAGTGGTGTTGTCAGGAAAGATTTGGATTTCTGGATCATGGCTTACACTTTTGAGATGGTGGTCTTCTATCGGGAGATGGTTTGCATCTTACGTCGGTAGGAAAAAGGGTGTTTGGTAACAGCCTTGCTAACCTAATAAGGAGGGCTTTAAACTAAATTGTATGGGGGAGCGAGACAATAATTCAAAGCCTCATATGATGCCAGAAACTAGGGATAAGAACATTAAAGATTTGCAAAGAGTGGTGCATATGCTGGGTAATGTTAACTTGCAGGCTTGTACGGAAACTAAACCCTCAGGATGCATAAAACGTGGATTCCAATGTTTCTACACTAATGCACAGAGTGTGGGGAAAAAACAGGAGGAACTGGAAGTCCTAATAAAGGAAGGAGACTATGGCATAATAGGCCTTACTGAAACTTGGTGGGATGACACTCACAACTGGAATATTAGGATTCAGGAGTACAACTTATTTCAAAGGGACAGGCAAATGAGAAAGGGCAGAGGTGTAGCAGTATATGTGAAGGAGGTATATACTTATGAGGAGGTATATGAATCTGAGCATGGCAGTTCAGTTGAGAGTCTCTGAGTAAAAATAAAAGGAGTAAGAAATAACAGTGATATTATTGTGTGAGTCTGCTAGAGACCACCAAGTCAGGCAGAGGACTTGGATAAGATACTTCTACAGCAGATTGCAAAGTTCTCCAAGAGAAGGGATACAGTGTCCATGGGAGATCTCAATTACCCGGACATCTGTTGGAAGTCCAACTCTGCTTAAAATGAAAAGTCATAAAGATTCCTGATTTGTGTTGCTGACAACTTCCTTTTCCAGAAAGTGAAGAAGGAAACAAGGGGATCTGATATCTTGGATTTGATTCTCACCAACAAGGAAGAATTGATTGAAGAAGTGGAAATAGTGGGCACCCTGGGCAGTAGTGACCATGTGATTTTGGAATTTACAGTCTTAGGGAAGGGAAAAGCTATATGTAGTCAGAATTATAGGTTAGACTTTAGAAAGGCAAAAACACCCCCTTTCTTCCTGGGTTGCTTGACACTCTGCCTGGGGGGTTTCCTCTCTCCTCTGCCACTCAGGCACCCAACCTACCTACAGATTTCTGGGGGTTTGGCTAACTGCCCTCTTCCCTGACTGTGGGGTCCCATTTCTGCTCCTCCAAAAAAGCACCTCCTTTTTTCCTGGGTTGCTTGAGCCTCTGCTGGGAGGCGAGGTTCCTCTTTCCTTTGCCACTCAGGCACCCAACCTACCTTCAGATTGCTAGTGGTTTAACTAACTGTCCTTCTCTCTGTCTTTGGGGAACTCTTTCTGCTCCTCCAAAAAAGTATCCTCTCTCCTCTGCCACATAAGCACCAACCCATCCTTGTTGTGTTCACATGCATATTGTGAAATCATTGTTCTGCTCCTACTACTAGTGTCTTATGTGCAGGGTCATGAAGGGGGGCAGAAGGAGTCATACTTATTGATGCAGGCAGATGGGGAGACTGGCCAAAGTAAACACAGATGGAGGGATAAGACCGCTGTCTACCACACTGGTGGCCTCCTCCCCTAGTACCTTGTCAGTGTCTCCAAATCAGCTTGCACTGCAGCATCCACAGGACTGGTCCAGGTTGCCACTCAAGAGCTTCCACCAGTTCTGGATGGACTATAGAGACAAAGTATGAGTGGGAATGGGGAAGCAGTCATTGCTAGTGTTGAGGGTTGTGATGCTGGCTATAACATGTCTTCCTATTCTGTGCCCAGAGATTGCTGATCACAATCCTCTGCCTGTACCCTGCCAATCAATCAAGGGTCTGAGTCTGGGAAGCACTTGTGCCTGCAAAGTGTCCCAGTGATGGGTGTGCAAGCAAAGCTCCACCCTCCTGCATGGAAGTACTTCTGCATCCCACCCAGTGATCCCTGCATGGTAGAGTGCCATGTGCACAAGGCATGTGTTCATAGGGGGTGAGACCCACATCACTTAACCACTAGTATTCTACAGAGGCACTTGCGTAGGTCACATTCATAAGAACATAAGAGAGGCCATGTTAGATCAGGCCAATCTAACTAAGGAGCCTTTGATGAGGAACTTTATCAAAAGCTTTCTGGAAGTCAAGGTAAACAACATCTATCGGGTCTCCTTTGTCCACATGTTTGTTCACCCCCTCAAAGAAATGTAACAGGTTAGTGAGGCAAGATCTTCCCCTACAGAACCCATGCTGAGTCTTCCTCAACAACCCATGTTCATCAATGTGCCTACTCATTCTGTCCTTGATAATGCTTTCTACCAACTTTCCCAGTATTGAAGTCAGACTGACTGCCCTGTAATTTCCCAGATCTCCTCTGGAACCCTTTTTAAAGATGGGGGTGACATTTGCTACCTTCCAGTCCTCAGGAACGGAGGCAGATTTCAATGAAAGATTACAGATTTATTTATTTATTTATTTATTTATTTAATTCTATTTATATCCCGCCCTACCCCACCAAGGTGGGCTCAGGGCAGCTTACAACATAAAAAGCTAACAAAAATCAGTTTAAAATACATTAATAATTATACAATAAAATACATAAAAACACATAAAACTCACTTCAATATGTACTATGCTACCTTTCCTTAAATCAATTCTTCAATATTCCAGTATTCAATAATATGATGTTCGAGATTTGAATAGTCAGGCATTCCGATAACAATTAATTATATGCCAACCGGAAGAGGGCTGTTTTGCAGGCCCTGCGGAACTGTTCAAGGTTCCGCAGGGCCCTCACCTCCTCCGGGAGCTTATTCCACCAACAGGGAGCTGCAATTGAAAAGGCCCTGTCTCTGGTCACTTTCAGACGGGCCTCCTTTGGCCCAGGGATTATAAGGAGGTTATGAGACCCCGATCTCAGCACTCTCTGGGGAGCATGTGGGGAGAGACGGTCCCTAAGGTAGGCAGGTCCCAGGCCATAAAGGGCTTTAAAGGTCATAACCAGCACCTTGTACTGAACTCGGTATGTTATCGGCAGCCAGTGCAGTCCCCGAAGTCCCAGCTGAATGTGCTCCCGCCTAGGGACCCTAACAACAGCCGGGCAGCGGCATTCTGCACTAGCTGCAACTTCCGGGTTCGGCACAGGGGCAGCCCCATGTAGAGGGCATTGCAGTAGTCCAGCCTCGAGGTGACCGTTGCATGGATCACTGTTGCCAGGTCGCCGTCCTCCAGAAAAGGAGCCAACTGCCTTGCCCGCCTAAGATGAAAAAATGCAGACTTGGCAGTGGCTGCTATCTGGGCCTCCATAGTTAGAGTAGGCTCCAATAGCACCCCCTGGCTCCTAACCCTGTGCGCCGCTGACAGAGGCACATCATCGAGGGCCGGTAAGGGAATCTCCCTCCCCGGACCACGGCGACCCAGGCAAAGGACCCCTGTCTTCGTCGGATTTAGCTTCAGCCCGCTCAGCCTGAGCCATCTAGATACGGCCTGCAATGCCAGGTCCAGGTTTTCTGGGACACAGGCAGGCCATCCATAAGTAGATAGAGCTGGGTGTCATCAGCATACTGGTGGCAACCCAGCCCATATCTCCGGGCAATCTGGGCAAGAGGGCGCATGTAGATGTTAAACAACATCGGGGAGAATACTGCTCCCTGAGGGACCCCGCAATCCAGTGGGTACCTCCGGGACAGTTCACCCCCAATCGCCACTCTTTGTCCCCGACCCTTGAGGAAAGAGGTAAGCCATTGTAGAGCCAACCCCTGAATCCCCACGTTGGCAAGACGGCAAGTCAGCAACCGATGGTCGACCGTATTGAACGCTGCCGATAGGTCTAACAACATCAGTACCGCTGAGCCGCCTCGGTCCAGATGCCGCTGGAGATCATCCACTAGGGCAACCAGCACTGTCTCCATCCCATGACCCGGGCAAAAGCCCGACTGATGGGAGTCAAGAACGGAAGCATCCTCCAGGAAACTCTGT
The DNA here is from genome assembly GCF_032191835.1 of Heteronotia binoei. Classification (NCBI taxonomy): domain Eukaryota; kingdom Metazoa; phylum Chordata; class Lepidosauria; order Squamata; family Gekkonidae; genus Heteronotia; species Heteronotia binoei. The sequence continues at coordinate 106,499,841 of NC_083224.1, forward strand.
AGTTGCAACGCCACAGCCCTCTCAATGAGTTTACCCAAAAAGGGTAATGTGCCAATTCGGCCGGGTCCAAAGTTGGTTTTTTTAAGAGGGGGCTGACCACTGCCTCCTTAAGAGGTGTTGGAAATTGCCCTTCCATCAGGGATCTATTTATGATATCCCATACAGGATACCTAAGCTCCCTCTGGCAAGATTTAATAAGCCAGGAGGGGCACGGGTCCGAATTGCAAGTTGTAGGGCGTGCAGACAAGAGGATCCTGTCAACTTCCTCCAGGCTGAGAGTGCCGAAACCATCCAGAATACAGTCTGAAGACAGGCAAGGAGCCTCGGGTTCGCATACTGTCTCCAATATGGCGGGGGCGTCGCGGCGGAGCGACGCGACTTTATCTGCAAAAAAATTCGCAAAAGCCTCACAGCCGATTTCCAATTGACTAGCGTTTGGGCTGCCCTGTGGCAGCGTTATAAGAGTCCGAATTGCGTTAAACAATTGTGCCGGGCGCGAAGTTGCAGACGCAATCCTAGCCGCAAAGTATGTTTTCTTTGCGGCTTTGACTGCCATCTCATAGGACTTCATACATTCTCTATAAGATGCTCTAGTCGCTTCATCTCAAGTACACCGCCATTGCCTCTCTAGTCATCTGAGTCCTCGCTTTAATTGCCGCAGCTCCTGGTTATACCAGGGTGCTAGCTTTAGGCGAGGGCGCAGAGGGCGTCTAGGTGCAATCTCGTCAATGGCCCTGGAGAGCCTATCATTCCAGGCCTCCACCAGGTCATCGAGGGAATTGCCAGAGATCCCGTAGAGGATCTTTTGTTAGAAGGGATCTTTTGTTAGAAGATCCACAAGTTCAACTTTGAGTTCTTTCAGAACTCTTGGATGTATGCCATCCGGACCTGGTGACTTATTAGTTTTTAATTCGTCTATCAGTTGTAGGACCTTCTCTTTTGTCACCTCAATCTGACCCAGGTCTTTCAACACCCCTTCCAAAATTAGTGGTTCTGGGGCGGGCAAAAAGTTCTCATCTTCCACAGTGAAGACGGAGGCAAAAAATGCATTCAGCTTCTCAGCCATTTCCCTATCCTCCTTCAGTAATCCCTTTACCCCATGGTCATCCAAGGGCCCCACTGCCTCCCTGACTGGTTTCCTGCTTCTAATATATTTGAAGAAATTTTTATTGTTGGTCTTTATGTTTTTTGCAATATGCTCCTCATAGTCCCTTTTTGCCTGCCTGATCACAGTCTTGCATTTGATTTGCCACAGCCTGTGTTCCCTTTTATTAATCTCACTTGGACTGGTTTTCCACCGCTTAAAGGAGTCCTTCTTACCTTTTACAGCTTCCATTACTTTGTTTGTTAACCATTCCATTCCAGTTTGACACCACTGGAGAATGGGCATGGGCTGCACACTCCCAGTCAATGTGAGTAGTATATGGACCCCCATGCATAATTAATGAAGGGGGTGTGGCCAGTGACACCAGAAACTGTATCATCAGGGTCATGACCCCAATGATGTCACCCAGGTCATGCCCCCAGAGTCACCAGAAACTGCTTCAAATGGAGGACCTAAGTGACCTATTTTGGGGGTGTCACCATGCATATTAAGCACCTCCCACCAGGAAGTGGCCTGTCTAGCTCCACCCCCACGTTACCTAATCTGGCCAATCCCCTTCTACATCCCCCACCATGATGTAGATACCCTGCATATTTAATTAAGCACCTCCCATCAGAAGGCTGCCTGTCTAGCCCTACCCCCACGTGACCTAATCTGGCCAATCCCTGTCTACATCCCCCACCATGACGTAGCTACCCAGCATATTTAATTAAGTGCCTCCCACCATGAGGTGGCCTAGCCCCGCCAATCAGCTTCTATGCCCCATCATGACGTAGCTACCCTGCATATTTAATTAATTAAGCATCTCCTCCAGGAAATGACCCTACTAATCCACACCACTTGACATTGCCAGGCTAATCAGTATTTACGTCCACCCCCGCTATGATGTAGCCACCCCGCATATTTATTGAGCAGGCCGGAAATCACATGTGTAGCCCCCTCCCCTGCCCTCTTCTCCATTGCCACCCTGTGACCCCTCTAACAACACGCCCAGTCACCCCTGACCAATAGCAAATGGACTGGGATCCACCCCACCAGGTTATTTTTAGGAAAGAAGCCATTTGTGCTTGAACAAACGTGCACAGGCTCTTGCTGAGAACATGGAAGCTCCTGCCAGACCTTTGGTAATTTCCATCCTGCCGCCATTGGTGAGACAAAATTTTAAAAGGAGATATGTGAGCAGTTCTGAGGATGAAGAATTTGTTCCCACAAAGCTCAGTATTTCTGGACCTGTGTTTGATGAACAGCGAGGAAACAACAGCTGACATGCTAGCTAAAAATGGTGTTTCCCAAATATTGCAAGGGCTCCTGGAAGATTTCCCAGACACTCAGGAACTTATTCCCTACAGCACCCAGGTTTTTCAAGAGATTCCTGATTCCAAGCAAGAACTCTATGGCACAGGTAATTTGGGAAATAGGGAAAGGGGGGGGGAAGTAGAAAAGGTTATGGGAGACAGACTTTGCATAGTGCTTTTAACTGAAAAATGTGCTTTTAATTTTCTAGTATTCTGCCTGCATTGAGCCACAAATTCCAGATTTAAAATTGGCTGAAGCCACAGAGGAGAATATTCCTTCAGAGGACAAGATCTCCACGCAGGTATGGACCCCAGTTGTTGAGTGTTGTGTGTGGGGGCTTGTCAAGGCTTGTAAAACTAAAAAAAAATGCTGTCTTTTTAACAGGACAGCAAAAAATTCCATTTGGCATGATGCGCAGGGAAAGAGTCATTGCAATGAGAAAGCTTTTGAACATGGACGTGTCTGAGGATTTTGACTGTATTCCACCCTGAAAATGGAAATCAGCCATTTCATCAATATTGTGTGCCTCTGTGTATTTAATAACAAAGCACTGTATCAATGAGTTTTTATACTAATTTTGTGAAGGATGTGTGCATCAGTGGCCAGGACAGAAATCACATGCATGTGTTTCTTGGTCTCAAAATATGGTAGACATGAAAGTTAAATTTGTAATTGATGAAATTTCCATACTTTCAATCATGCTTGTCGTGTCTTCAGTTGCCTATTCATTGAAATGCCTAGTCTTCACACAAGAGAATATGGACCAAATATGTGATTTATTAAATAAAGTTGGTGATGCCTCAAATTCACTCAAAATTCTAGAAACAATTTTGAAAGACTCTGACAAGGCAATGTTAAAATATATTCAGGATTATATTAAAGATTTGCATTTCCATTCTTTTTTTGTGCGCCAGAAAAATCAGGGGGAAATGGTGTTTTTGTATTGTAAATAAAAGAGAGATTGCAGCTGCTTTTCTACTGTCTGCAAATGAGAAAAAACCTTCTAAATAAGAGAGACTGCAACTTCTTTTTTCACTGTCTGTAAATAAAAAAAACAAAAACCTGTAAATAAAAGGAACCATTTTAAAGAAATTAGTGTTGTTATTGCATGCCCAGGCATGCCCCCATGAAATGAAGGGCTGGTTGGTGGGATGGGGGGAGGAAGGGGGCTGCCCCCTGATTAAATTTAACAGCATTTTTAAATTGCTAGGATAGTTAGCCCCCATATTTAGTAGCTGATGTTTTTAAAAAAAGTTTGGGATTTGGGAGAAGCAAGGGAGGTGGTGATGAAGAGGGCTGCCCCCAGATTAAATTTAACAGTAGTTTGCAAACTGCTAGGATAGTTAGCTCCATATTTAGTGGCTGATATTTTCACACAAAAAAAGTTTTTTGTGGGGAAGCAAGGGAGGTGGTGCTGGAAGGGGGCTGCCCCCTGATTAAATTTAATAGTGGTTTGCAAGCTGCAAGGATATTTAGCTTCCCTTATTTTTAAAAAAGAGTTTGGGATGGGGAGAGCCTAATTTTACTTGTGTGTGTATGTATGTATGTATGTGTAGCAGGAAAAGTCCTGTGTTGTCCAATCAATATTAAATCATACTTACAAACGAGGTCTGAGGCAAGATCAGGAAAACAGCTTTCTTTATTTAACATGCACACACGCCCTGTACACGGGCTTCAGACCTGGGGTTCTGAGCGGCAAATTACAGTTGACTGCCGTCTTTTATATTCTTTCTCAACCCATATGCCCACCTTAGTACATTTCAGTTTCCCAGGTCCCTGGGTCACTGACAACCACAAACATGAACCGCAATACACATTTCTACACCTGACCTGCCTGTGGTTAGGTCCAGGCCTGTTTGTCCATCACTCTGCCTGCCTTTACCTTATATGGGCTTCTCCTTGCTGCTTGCTGTAACTTCTGCTTTCCTAAATAGCATCATGATTCTTACTGAAACACACTCTTTATTTCTTATGCATCTGTTACGCCTAAAATACTCTAAAATCTACTTAAAAGCTTTTCTAATCATATCATTTCTCTCGTAGCTGCTGTTTCTTCATACTGTATTTTCTACTAGCCTGCATATATTTGTCTTGCTGTCCTGCAGAAAAAGAGGAAGTTCCTTTTCAGCAAGCCTTCTGCTTGTATCTCTTAGCAACCTTTCTATTTGCGGTTTGCTGAGGAAGTTACAAATTTCACTGTCTGTTCTTTTCGCCTGTCAACTAGCTGATTCCCCTTTTGCCCAGATAGAAGCACACAAAGATTCTTAAAAGCATTGCTGTTTTGCCCTATTTATTCTAAGCACTACTGAGCCATATATATTGATTAGATATTGATATAGATTTGTTCTTTTTGATCCACTGCTATATTCCCCTCTTTCAAGCGGAGCTTGATTACTTATCATTACATCCACAAACCAGCACACACACTGAAATCAACCTGATAAGAACAAAGAATCCTTTCTTCAGTCTGTGAGCTGACTCGTTAACCATCTGAATAGGCCCGCTCCAGACCCAAAGGCTGCACCATGACATTACTACAGTCCCTAAGTCTGGAACAGGTCCAACCATGGATCTTTTAACTCGATCAGCTGGTCGCTCTTCTGATGATTTTCTTCCCCCGAGCATAGAGCACATCAGCTCCTGTGTGACGGCGGCTAGGGGGGTTGGCTCAGATGCCTGTGGAATCCTGCCGTTTCCGGTAGGCTAGGATCCAGAGGGCGTTGCCTGTGGAACCTCACTACTGCCGGTGAGCGAGGTCCAGAGGTCGATTCTCAAACAACCAGATCCGGGAACAAAACTGCACCTGAAAAACCTATCTAGAAAAACCTTAATTAACTGCATAGCTAAAGCAATACAAGGCTCAATGCAAGCCTATCCTTCCATCATAACATACAGCATTTCCCTTCTGAGGGCTGGGTTTTCTCATGCACTTTTACCAAAGGGCTTTTCATGAATAAAATCTTGAGGAACTTAATCTTTTGCCTTACTTTTGCTAAATATCTCAGTATGAACAAAAATTCAATATGGACAAGGCACTGGGCAATGTGTCAAGCTAAAACTAGCCTTTGACACACGTTGACTACTCAACTTTCCCGGGGATTATCCTACCTTCTTCTGAGGCTACTCGAGTAACTTGAAATACAACGCTGGGCGACCAAATCTTCTACTATGCAAAATAACTGCTTAGCAAGAAAAGTTACTTCAAAACATTAAAAAAATTCAAAATAATCCAAAGATTACTTAAAAAGGAACAAAAGAGTCCCCTCTTTGTAGCTTCACACAAGGCTCTAGCAAATGGGACTTTCTCCCGAGCTTTCTTCTGTCTGGAGAGGCTCCTGTAGGCTCACACCTCGTTCTGGGACCGAGCCAGCTGCTTCTTCCGGGCCTTTGGTGTTTCCGTGGCTATCTCTTTCTGGCGCAATCTCGGCTACAGCCTTCAGGCACGAGACTTCCTTGATGCCAGTCAGTTCCCCTTTGTGGATCTGCTTGATCTGCTTCGCTGCTGGGCAGCGTTCTTTCTGCCAGCTGCTTGGCCTTTCTGTAGATACCCAGGAGCTCAGGCATCACAGACATCGGGACCTTCAGATGACCCTTGGCTTCCTTATCTGGATCGGCCCTTCTGCTAGGGTTTTCTCTCTTATCTTTTGCAGCAGCAGCACAGGAAAAACTATTGAGGGAAGCATTTCAGCCCACAGCTTCCTCTGGAGGTCCTCCACTACTCGGGCTGGCTGTTTGGCTCGATACTCATAGCCTTGCATCTTACTGGCTGAACAACAATTTTCTAATCTCCTTCAGGCTGGACTCAGCTTCCTGCTGCCTTCGCCTGATATCTGAAGCCGACTGAGCCGCAAAGGCCGACCACCCGCAACTCCGTGGTTGGTGGGCAAAACAGATCTGGTGGGCTGCACACAGGCACTTCTACAAGACATCTGGTTTCTGGAGGACTTCTGCTACCTCACACGTCTTAATGGCTTTGTGCCTGCTGGTAGAGCTTGTTGGCATCGGCTTACTAGGCAGATGGGAGCCTCCCTGCCGGCATCTCACTCGAGGGCAGTTGTTTTTCACTTCTGCAATCTTGGAGGATTATTTCAGAGACACTCAGCAAGCACTCAAAAAGCCTCTTCTCCCTTGTGCCCAATGAATACCTTGTAGCCCAGCATGGGCCGGGAATTAGGAGCCCTGGATCTGCTGGACATCACATGGCTGACGGAGATTTCTTCTGCAAAGGTAAGCTGACCAGAGGCAGGGGACTTGCTTCTGGAGAACTTCTCTCTGGGAGAGCCCATAGATCTGGAATTCTTTGGTCTCAACCGATGCAGGGGGCGAGGATAGAACCTAAGTGAATCTAAATGGCAAGAGGGAGGGGCTGGGAGCTTTGTGTTGGGCTTAAAGGACCAGCTCCCTACAAGGGGCAGCAAAACGCTGTGCTATGTCCCGTGGGTACCTTGACTAAAAGTGCCTTGTCCAGGAATACTGCTCCAAACTGCACATCAGCCGCACCAACCGAGCTAGGAAATAATTGATGCCGCTAATGAACAGCCCCAAAGCAGCAGAAAACAAACACACAAATGAGAACATCATCAGCTCTTTCAGATGATTTTTCACACAAGGCTTTACAACCCTGGCAACATCATTGTAATCGTAAAACAAACTAAATCACAGTTTTCCTATTTAATAATCTTGGGGTTGGACGAGGGGCAGGGCGGACTGTCTTTTTCAAGGCAGTGTTGGCAATTTTGTAAGTGAAACTCTTCCAGAGCTAAGGGGTCCTGGGCAATCAAACAGGCCCAGTCTTCTGCTCTGCAAGTAGTCTTGGTGCAGGCGGTTCGCCCTGTGATTTCCCAGGCGTGAATGCGATCTCCTGCTTTTTGCCTGAGAAAGTACCACCGTGCCCAGCAGTTGCTCCAACTACTGCTGGGAGTCCTGGTGTTACGCTTAATCAGCCAGGCCGTAGTGGTCTGACAGGTCCCAGTCCACAGCTGGATTCTGTAGTGGGGGCATAAAGTATGCTTCCAGCAGTGGGTAAATGTGCCAGGGGTGTCAACCCAGGGGCTAACCAGCCTCCGGAACCTTCCAGGAGGATTCCAGGATTCTCAGTCATTTAGGCTAATCCTGGAGGCGCCACCCATCAGCCGCCTCCCTGCTTCTCGCCCACCCGGGGGCCCTGGACAGACAAAACAACTAAGACACAAGAACGAGGGAGGGTAAACACGTCTGGCAATCGGTAGGTCCCGGTCACTCCGATATCAGATATTGTCTCATGCACACATCATACATACTACACACAGTCCGGACAAAACACAATTTTTAAGGTCCCGCAGGGCCCTCACCTCTTCCGGCAGTTGGTTCCACCAGAAAGGAGCTTCTTCTTTGTGACTCTGTAGGAGGGGAGGGGGCCTGGTTACCTTTATAATTCCTGGACAACCCTATTGGCTTAGGAAGTCACATGGAAGGGGGCAACCAATCACAACACTGCTTCACACACAATAGTGGCCAGTTGGTCTTGACTGGGCTAGTGACTCACATCCTTTTTGGCCAGAGGAGAAGAAGGTCAGGGACATCTTTTTTCCTGGAGGTAAGCCATGTGCTCCTCTTTTTTCTAAGTGTTTAGAAATTAATACTGCATGTAATTTTGATTTAGCGGTGCTTAAAACAGACATATTTAAAAGCATGCTTCTAAGTTCTGCGGTTGAATCCTTTTCACTACCTGTAAAACAGCCAGTTTAAAATTCATAGCTTGCTTGCCCCAAGCATGCTTAATGAAAGGAAAGAGGGGGAATGCAAGGGAGGGGGTCTATTCCTGCTTTTTAACTTAACAGTGGTTTGCAAGCTGCAAGGATATTTAGCCCCATATTTAGTGGCTGATATTTTCACAAAAAAAAGTTTTTTGCGGGGGGAGAGGAACATGGCTTCAGTTTTTCTTAATTGGATTAAGGGGCGAGTCACATCCTTTTCCATCTCACAGAGAGGCACTAAAGGGAGACTTAAGCTTCATAAAGAATTTATGAAAGAATTTAATGCTGGAAAAAGGTTTATTTGTGATCAGTCTTTAAAAAAAAATTGTAAATTTTAGGGGTGAAAAAGAACAAAAATGGCAGAAGGAAAGTCTTCAAAAACAGAGGTATATTTTGCATTTCTCTCTGTTTTAAAAATCAGTTTGCTGTTGTTTTTATAAGAGGTGTGAATGGTGGGGGATAATTTAAAAATGGGGATTGCATAATATTTCATATTTTTTGCATTTTAATATGCAGGTCAGATGAGGCCACATGACTGTGAAACATGGTGGACAATGATACGCTCAGGAACACTATGTGGTAAATATTTGATTTGCCTTTGTGTGTGGAGTGGAGGCTGTTTTTCTTAATGAATTTAAGTGCTTTTTCCTTTTTAAAAAATCAGTTTGTAATTTCATTTCATGCTATAAGGGTGGGAGAGATACCTATGAACCTAAAAGCAGATACTTACAATCCTGGCTGTTTTTTTCATTAGGTCAGCATGCCCCAGTAAAAACAAAGATGGTGGACCTTATAAGGAAAACATTCTTCCCTCTTTGTCCCTATTGGAAACCAAGAGATGCTTGAAACCACTGTCTGGTAAATTTTTAAGTATTGCTTTACTGTTTTCTGATATTTTTCTAAATGCAGTTCCGGATTTTCATTAAAAAAAATAAGCTTACTGTTTAATTTTTTACATGGTGGGGAAATGTCTTTTAACTTTGTGCCTATGTAATAATTTCCTAATGTTGACTGGCTTATAAATAGATGAGAAAAGGCTCAAATCTGATGGAGCACATGTGGGCTCTAAGCAAAACATACCAGGCCAGCAAATGCTAGGGGGCGCTACGAAACACAAAGGAACCCTGAAAGGTGTGTGTGTGTGTGTGTATATATAAACTGCCTGACTACTTTGGCTTGCTGTGTTAATAATACATTTGTTGAGGCTTGGCCATGCTGGTATTTTATTTTCACTCAATCTTCTCTCCTAGCAGAGCACCGCTCTCCTAAGGATGTCACAAACCAGAGATATCCTCAGAGCACAGTGATCTCCACCACTCTGAAGTCTGGACTCTGCCACAAAACATCAGCACAGCAATCCAAGCTGCAAATTTCCATGAAAGGATCATCCACTCCGCCCCAGCCAAAAGGATGTGGTAAATCAAAAAGAAAACACACGCACCAAACTGACTGTAAACAACTACAAAAGGGTGCTTTTGAACCACCCTCTAAGAAACAGAAAATGGACAGTACTGATATGTCTTGTGGGGCCATGTGTGAAAGCATATTGGATGCATTAAGACTTACAACAAGTGTGGTAGAGGTGCGTGCTAGGCAAGCTGCTAGTTTCCAGTTTTCTGACATGGCTGCCTCTCATAACTACAGTACATAAAAAAGGGCTTAAAAGCCATCCTGGAGATTTTTGGGGAGAACATTTTATCCATTTTAAAAATTGATTCTCTGTGCAAATGGGGGACAACCCACTGTTACTTCCGGTGTATCTTGCAGTGCAATGTGTGAAAACTTATTGGGTACATTAAGACTTACAACAAGTGTGGTAGAAGTGCTCACAAGACAGGTTTCTGGCTTGCATCCTTCTGACATGGCTGCCTCTTGTAACTCCATAAAAACTGGCTTAAAATCTAGCCTGGAGATTTTATGACACCGCTGTTTATCAGTTTTACAAAGTTATACTGTGTGCCCAAATGGGGGAGTCCTGCAGACTCACCAAACACCAAAGGAAAAGCAAGCATTTTAAATTGAGAAAGGTTTGGCAAAGAGTCCTACAAAAACACCTCAAGAATGCTAAAATGTTAAAATATAGACGGAAAAGAAGTGACTCTCTTTTAAGGTTTCTTAGCAGAGTTAGGGCCTCTGAGAGGTCACATGATAACTCAGTTCATGGTGCCCCTTTCAGCACAGAGATAGAGCCTGCCACAGTCTCCATTTTGGCAAATAACAATGCTGCTGCTGAACAAAGCCCCTTATCACCCCCACAAGCATTTCTTCAAGCTGATTAATCATCACCCCCACAAAAACCGTTCCAGAGCCCTGACACTTCAAAGGTTTCCTAGAAAGAGTTGGGGAATGGGAATAGCATATTGCAAACTTGCCAATGGATCAGTATTCAGAGGCCTTCAGGTTTGTAAACTTAGAGTAGCTAAGCCACCCCATCCTTATACAAGAGGCAATATGGGAAGCTATTCAGGGCCTTAACGATATGAGAGCCAGAGTCCAGGATGGTGATTTAGTACAGCTCCATATTGATTGGGCGGGTCTAAGCAGTGCCCTGCATTCTGTAAGGAGGCCAGTGGGTGGCTTTCCTGCTGATGAGTTTATAAATCAGATGTCAGACCTCATGCAGAGTAATGCCGAAATCCATCTTCATGGCACCCTGCGCTTAATTATGACGGTGATAAGGAATGGGGGGGGGGAGGGAAGACAGTTATAAGTACCATCCTCTATAGTGAAGTTTTCAAAAAGAAGCGGCAGCATTTATTAAATCCAGATCATGGCAATCATATTCTTTACTTTGCGATAAGTCTCATTGGTGTTATGTCAAAGAAGTTGGTAACCATCCCTAAATTAACAGAAAGGGCACGGCTGTTGTACAGAGAGGTGGGTTTTCAGATGAGCAGGAGATATTGTTATCGGATATTGCCACCTTTGAAAAGCATTTAAAGGTAAATATAGGAGTGGTATTGAATGGTGGTAAAGGTTGGGAAAATTTTAGAACTGAGCCCCTTGTTTACCCCAAAACCCAATTTGTTCTGCATCATGAGAAATGTTATTATGGCAAATTAATTTGCAAGGGTTCTTTGGACAGAAACATTATTGTCAGGTGTGTGGTAATGTTTACAGCCATTCATACCTGTGTAAATACAGCTGTCACATGATCTTGGACCCCAAATGTAGTCCTCAGCAGTAGGTATAATGCAATAACTGCAAAGCATATTGTAAATTCCAGATCTGTCTTCAAAAACATATGGATCTGCCAGACATCTGCAAAACCATAATATATGGTAAATCATGCCAATCCTATGCTGCAAAGAAACACACATGCTGTGTTTGCTGGTGTAAACAATGCAAAGAGCCTGTTGGTGATATAAATAGCTACCGCTGTTTCATTCTGCCTCTTAAAAAGGTTGAAATTGGCAACAATTATATTTTTTATGATTTTGAATGTATGCAAGAGACTACCATGCATATTTCAAATTATATCTATGCAATGGGGCTAGAGGAAAGTGATATCTGGGAATTCAAAGGAGAAGGCTGTGTGTCAAGCTTTGTTAAAAAAATCATCTACAAGAAATTTAAGAATTATAATTTCTTGACGCATAATGCTAAGGGGCATGATAATTACTTTATCGCTAGGCAATTATTAGTAGAAAAGACAGAAGTTGACCTGCTTACACAAGGGGAGAAGCTCATGTGCATCATGGTTAAGAAGCTAGGCATCGGGTTTCTGGATAGCTTAAACTTCTTGGCAGTGAAGCTGGCCAAATTGCCACAGGTCATGGGTTTCTCTTGATATAAGGCAGGGATGGCCAACGGTAGCTCTCCAGATGTTTTTTGCCAACAACTCCCATCAGCCCCAGCCATTGACCATGCTGCTAATTGGGAGTATGTTGGGGGCGCTGCCTAGGATGGAAGATTATGGTGTTGATAGCATGATGAAGGGTAAGAAAGCAGAGTTTCTTTCCTGGTACATGGAGAATAAACACAATGAATTTAACCTACAAAAAGATCTGGCCTATTATTGTTAAAATCCTGAGAAAGGCTTGTCTCTTGTACAGGGAGGGAATTATCTCCATGTCAGGAATTGACCCCTTTAACCACATAATTCTCGCAGGGGTGTGCATGGCCATGTATAGACACATGTTTTTGAAACCTGATACAATTGCCCTCCTGCCACATGACCACTATCACAGGCAAGAAAAGCATTTTTCAACCCCCTCCATACAGTGGCTAATGTATATTGAGCACAAGGAGGGTCTCCAGATACAGCACACCCTGAAAGGTGGCAAGCTAAAGGTAGGGAATTATTTTCTTGATGGTTATGCAGTTGTTGTGGATGGCCAACAGCCTTTGAATTTAATGGGTGCTTTTTCCATGGTTGCCCCACATGCTACAGCCCCAGTGATAGAAACCCGCTGACAGATTCAGCAAAGGATGAATCTGTCAGTGGGTTTCTATCACTGGGGCTGTAGCATGTGGGGCAACCATGGAAAAAGCATTGGATTAAAAAGCAGAGATGTAATATAGTATGTTTACAAGAAGTACATATTAAGCAATTGGATTACAAATTTTTGTGGAATAAGGCTTTGGGGGAAGAATTTTTTTCATTAGCTAAAGAAAAAAAAGGGAGTGGTCTTTTATATTAAAAAAGAATTGGAGCCAAAATTGGTTTTTAAAGACAATGAAGGCAGATACATTGCTGTGGAGGTTTTTATGAATGGAAAAAAAATGTTGTTGGGACTATATGCCCCTAATGGGGCAAAAGATGCTTTTTAAAAAGACATTCAGCAACAACTTATGACTTATGAACAGGTAATGTTAATGGGAGATTTCAATGAAACAATTAAGAACTCTCTGGATAGATCGGGAAACAAAAGGAAAAAAGATGGCAAGCTGCCAAAGTCTTTTTTTGAAATAATAAAGCAAGAAAGTTTGGAAGACATTTGGAGAAAGTTTAATCCTAATGAACATGACTATACTTTTTTTCCAGCAAGGCATGATTCCTTCTCAAGAATTGATATGATATGGACTATGAAGGATTTGGGACTTATTACTAATAAAATAGAGATTCTTCCGAAAATAGGTGCAGAACACAATCCATTAATGTGGTCAGCAAAGGGAAGGGAAAAGAGAAGAAGATGGAGACTAAATGAAGACCTGTTGTTAAAAGCTGAAGTAGTGAAATCTCTTGAAAAAGAGACCAAAGCTTTCTTCCAGGCTAATGAAGACCAAGAGGTTAACATTCAGACTGTATGGGACGCGTATAAAGCTGTTATGAGAGGATTACTAATTACATTGAAAAATAAAGATAAAAGAGCCAAGGAAAAACAACTGAAGGACTTGCAAGCAGAAATAGGCAGAAAAGAAAATGATTTGAAGAAAATACTGGGGGGATGGGATGAGAGAGATAACAATTTTACAGAATCAATTGAGACATTTATTGAATAAAGAGGTGGAGTGGAATTTAAAAAGGCTACAGCAGAAATCATTTAAGGCGCTAATAAACCGGGGAAATACTTGGCCTGGCAATTGAAAAAAAAAAAAAAAAAAGGAGAAAAAGTTCATAAACAAGATTTTTTCGGAGGGTAAAGAAATTGTGGACCAAGCTGGAATTAAAAGTTTCTACAAATTCTACGCCAAATTATTCAAAGGTCAACAAGTAAATAGAGAGAAAATCGATGTCTTTTTGCAAAAAATTAAAGTACAACCCTTAAGTGAGAATATGGAAAAGATTTTAAACGATCCAATTGAAAAAACAGAAATTGAAGCAGCCGTTTGTTCAATGAAATTAGGAAAAGCTCCGGGTTCTGTCAGCTTTTCAGCAAAATTCTTTAAAGTCTTGGGAGAAGTACTAGTACCAAAACTTCAAAAATTGATGAACTGTATAAGGCAAGATGGGAAGGTGCCAAACACATGGAAAGAAGCCATTATTTCTTTGATTCTGAAAGATGATAGAGATTCCACAAATGTAAAAAACTATAGACCAATCTCACTATTAAATGACTATAAGATTTTTGCTAGAATTCTAGTGGAGCGACTCAAACAGCATTTGAACATTTCTATTCAAGAGGAACGAGCAGGTTTTCTCTCCAGAAGGCAAATAAGAGATGATATCAGAACTGTAATAGATATTGTAGAATATTATGATAAGCATCCAGAAAAAGAGGTGGCTTTGTTTTTTGCTGATGCAGAAAAAGCTTTTGACAATCTTAACTGGGACTTTATGTTTGCTGTGATGGAAACAATTAAATTAGGAGATGATTTTATAATGATGATCAAGGCAATATACACAGAACAAGCTGAACTTTGTGTGAATGTTGACTTGACTGAGCAGATGAAGATTAGCAAAGGCACAAGACAAGGTTGCCCTCTGTCTCCGTTGTTGTTTATAATGACCCTAGAGGTCTTGCTGTCTCAAAATGATGATAATGAGATTGAGGGTTTGAAGTTGAAAGGTTTTTCATATAAATATAGGGCCTTTGCGGATGATGTGATGTTTATCAATGAAAATCCATTGCAAGTGACAGCCTTGTTGTTAGAGAAAATTAAAGAGTATGGTGAGTTAGCAGGCTTTCATATTAACAAAGAAAAATCGAAAATCCTTACTAAGAACTTGCCATCAGGCAAACAGAAAGAGCTACAAAATGTTACAGGTTGTGAAGTTGCTTCAAAAGTAAAATATTTAGGTGTAGAAATTACAATGAGAAATACTGATTTATATAAGAATAATTATGAAAAACTTTGTCATAAGATTGAAGAAGACATGCTAAAATGGAATAAATTGAACTTATCTATGTTCGGGAGGATATCTGCTATTAAAATTAACGTTTTACCAAGAATTATGTTTCTTTTTCAAACCATTCCAATTGTGAGAGATAAGAAACAATTTAATTGTCGGCAAAAAAAGATCTCAGTATTTATATGGGCAGGCAAAAAAAACAAGAATTAAGAAGAAAATCCTGACAGATGCAAAAGAAAGAGGTGGCTTCCAATTATCTGATTTAATGCTATATCATGATGCAGTATGTTTGGCATGGATTGAGGACTGGATGGTTTTGATCAATAAAAAAATATTGGCTTTAAAAGGGCAAGGAAATATTTTGGTCGGCATGCATATATGTATTGCGGGAAAGAGAAGATGGATGTTTTTTTCTCATACCATTATATAAGGAGGAACTTGTTGAATACATGGAAAAATATAATAAATATTATAGAAGATAAACCTTCTTATCAAGAAGGGTTTAGATAAAAATATGGAGCACAGGTCCATCAGTGGCTATTAGCCACAGTGTATGTGTGTATATAAAAAATTTTTGCCACTGTGTGACACAGAGTGTTGGACTTGATGGGCCGTTGGCCTGATCCAACATGGCTTCTCTTATGTTCTTATAGTGATAAGAGAACCACTTTGGATAGTGCCGACTGAAGTTATAAAATTGTCTCAAAGTCCACGAGAAGAGAAATATGTATCATATGAACAATTGCTAAAATTTCAGGGAGGTAAAGTAGAAATGAAATCAGTTGAAGAATTGCAAGGAAAATTTGATTGGTTTCAATTGCTTCAGATTAAAAGCTTGGTGGAAAAAGATATTAGAAGTACAGGTATAAGATTTGAAAAAACGGAAAAGGGAAAAATGATGTTGGGTGAAAATGAAAAATTGATTTCAAAGACTTATAAGTTG
Source organism: Heteronotia binoei (assembly GCF_032191835.1). NCBI lineage: Eukaryota > Metazoa > Chordata > Lepidosauria > Squamata > Gekkonidae > Heteronotia > Heteronotia binoei. The sequence continues at coordinate 106,515,656 of NC_083224.1, forward strand.
TTATTGAAATGGCCTACAGAAGAGGAGGTTGTGAAACCTCAAATGATTAAATGGGCAATAAACTTTAATAAAGAAATACAAATGGAGACGTGGGAACACCTATGGAAGAACTCTATGAAAATTTCAACGCATTATAATATAAAAGATAACTGTTTTAAAATGCTGTATAGGTGGTATATGACACCTAAAAAACTCGCAAAAATGAACAATCAAGCTTCAGATAGGTGTTGGAAATGTAAAAAACATGAAGGTTCTTTCTACCATATGTGGTGGACTTGTGAAAAGGTGAAACAATTTTGGCTAATGATTCAACAAGAGATTTTGAAAATCTTGGGATATAATATAAAGAGAGCACCGCATGTCTTTTTGGTGGGATTACAAATGGAAAGCTTTCCGAAGCAAGATAGGACATTGTTGTGGTATTTGCTTTCAGCTGCGAGGACATTGTATGCGCAAATGTGGAAGCAAGATAAAATATCAGAAAAATGGGACTGGATCTTAAAGGTTCTTAATTGGAGTGAAATGGACAAACTTACTAGAATCTTAAAAGGCTGTAACCCAGAAAAAATTAAAGAAGATTGGAATATATTCCAAAACTATGTGGAGACACAATGGAAGGTGAAGAGCCATCTAGTGGTTTTTGATAATATTAACTGAACTTTAAAAGAGAAAAAGGACTGTGATTGTTGAGTATTGTTTTAGTAATGAAATATAAGTAGCGGAGTTCATATAGTAAATTTATGTGAGTTAAGATAAGATTAAGATTTGAATAATTTTAGTGATGATTTAATGACTACAAAATCTATGTTAATGTTTAACAAGTAATAATTGAATTCTTAAAGTGCAAAGGAGAATAGATTATGGCTATCTGATTAAATGTGTAATATTGATGATTAAGTAGAAAGTATTAAGTAAAGGAATAAGAATAATAGTTATATTGGAGTTAAGATAAAGTTAAGTGAATGATAACTTTTAGTTAAGATTCTATATATGGGAATTTTTACTTTTAAAAGGTTTTTAATTTGTTTTGTACACTGGCAGAGGTCACAATTTGGAGGATGGGATGGGTGGGGAAATGTGTAATGTATTGATGAACTATATTTAGATTCTGAAAGTAGAATTTTTTTTTCATTATATTGCAAAATAAAAACTTTGTTATTGAGGAAAAACCAGGAGTTTGCAGTTAGGTCCATATGGGAACACGAGTGGAGGGAGATGTTGACAGCTGACAGGGAGCTGACAGTGAGAAGAAATTGCCATCACTGCTGCTCCCCAGAGATGCTCTCTTTGGGGGCAGAACAAATGCCATTTGCCTCTATTACAACGTTGAAGCTGGTGAAAAAATACATTACTATGACTTTACCAGCCTATACCATTTTGTCAACAAGACAAAGAAATATTAAATTGGACACCCCAAAATTATTTATAAGGACTTTGCCCCAGTATCTGAATACTTTGGCCTTGTCAAACTGAAGATGGTGCCACCTCGAGGTCTCTTTTTCCCTGTATTACCCTATAAAGTGGGGGGCAAACTTCTGTTCCCCCTCTGTCACACATGCGCAGAGACTAAGTAACAAGAGCGTTGTATGCATTCTTCACAGGAAAGAGTACTAGAAGGTGTGTGGTGCACAGCGGAACTGATGAAGGCCCTCGAGAAGGGGTATCAGATTATGTCTATTAGAGAGATGTGGCATTTTGAGGAAAGCTCTGAAGACCTGCTTTCTGAATACATTAAAGTGTGCCTCCACCAAAAACAGGAGTCTTCTGGCTATCCTAGCTGATGTACAGATGAGGGGGAAAGAGCCAAATAAATAGAGGATTACCTAGAGAAAAAGGGTTTTCAGTTGCGTCCTGAGCACATAGCTGTCAATCCTGCAAAGAGGCAGATTGCAAAATTATTTTTAAATTCTTTGTGGGGCAAGTTTGGACAGCGTTCAAACTTGGTAAACACCACCATAGTGAGGGATACTACCAAGCTTCTACAATTTGCCTTTTCTCCAGGATGTGATGTGTCAGAGTTGGACATAATTGACAATGAAACAGCAAGCATGTCCTGGAAACACGCAAAAGATACATTTACCTTAGCTGGCAACACGAATGTTCTGATTGCCTGTTTTACAACATCGTATGCAAGGTTACAGTTGTATGAAATTTTAGACAAGTTGCAGGATCGTGTCATCAATTTGGTCATTTTTGTCAGTAGGGAGGGAGATTTTAATCCGGCTCTTGGGATTATTTAGGAGATCTCACATCTTTTTGGGTGAAGAAGTACTTCCTTTTATCCATTTTAACCTGACTGCTCAGCAATTTCATTGAATGCCCACGAGTTCTTGTATTGTGAGAAAGGGAGAAAAATACTTCTTTCTCTACTTTCTCCATCCCATGCATTATCTTGTAAACCTCTATCATGTCACCCCGCAGTCGATGTTTCTCCAAGCTAAAGAGCCCCAAGCATTTTAACCTTTCTTCATAGGGAAAGTGTTCCAACCCTTTAATGATTCTAGTTTTTAATCATTCTGCTTTTAAAACTCATATTTGGCTGCTGACTGAAGAAAGGGAGAAGAGGTGGAAGGAAATTAACTACGCCGGTACACTAAAGGAATTGTGGCTTAGAAGGCTTAGAAGGTGAAACAACGTGAGTAAAGCACAGAAAGGACTGTCTTACTTTGATTTGGCTTGGCTTCCCTGAGTTCTTCTTGGTGCAGTTTCTGCCAGACTTTCCTACTAACAACTGTTTACAAGCTACAACCAGCCACGCCCAGCAAGTTCTATCCCCATCCAAGGAGTCCAGATAGAGAGTGCTGAGACTTTGGCATCTATAGCGCCATCTCCTGGCTGAAGCATTTTATTGTGTGCTGTGGATGTGGATTGTGTGCTGTGGATGTGGATTTGAAAGATCACTGAAAATCACTGAACCTTGGAAGATCCTAAGTGAGTTCTGGATCTCTGATTTGATCCTTGAAAGCAGCTGAAGTAGCTGAAGTTTACTGCATCTGTTTGGTTGCCAAGTTGTTTTCACTGAAAAAAGATGGCGATGAGACGAGAGCCTAGGTGCTAGGGCTCCTGCTAGTCTGGTAGCTTTTCCAACAACATGCTACCAATGAACAACAGCAACAACGCTGACATTATTGGGAAGCAAACAGAGAGGGCTGAATGACTTACAGTACAACGGCGGCAGTTTTCTGTCTTTGTGAAGAGTCGACTGGGAGTGTTGCTGGTTGGGTCAGCACTGGAGTAGAGGCAGGGCGCAGCTGCGGGCTGGAGTGTGGGGAGGGGCCGAGTGAGGACGAGGAGTGGAGTGCGGTGTGGCGAGAGCACGGGTGCCAGCGGGAACACAGCGTGGCGCGGCTGGAGGCTGTTGTGGACAGAGCCCGGCGTGGTTTGGTGCAAACGACGTGGGCGGGAGAGGTGGACCGTTTCCCGGTGTGTTCACTTTTGTGGGAGCCCTCCATTCTTTGTTCTGTTTCTCCCATCCTTCTGTTTCTGCGGGCGCTGCTGGGACACTGCTGGGATGTGACTGGGCAGACAGCTGGGAACCCATGACCAGGAAGCCCTGTACGGGGCTTGAGTGGCGTGAGGTGGGGCTGCCATCTTGTGGGGGGGGAGTGAAAATAGAAGTACCAGAACTCTTGACCCTGGAGGTCCCTTCCAACTCTATGATTTTATGATTCCCAGACAGAATGGATAATTGTTACAGCTATATGTGTTAGTGCAAGCACCTGCCAAAGGCTCATCTGGATCATCTCAGTTTCTGGTTCAGGTGTGCAGCTCACAACATGGAGACATGGAAATATTCTGGGGACAGGGCAGAAATATGCAGGAGAAAGTCACCTGCCCCATTCCACTGGTGAATGGGGGGGGGGGAGAAGGGGACTGCAGGACCTATGTTGCTTCTGTGCTTGTCTCTTTCAGCTATGTGTAAAAATGGAGATGAGTGCTGTCTGAAGTAGAAAACAGGGGTCAGAACCCTGCAACAGCACAACCAAGCCCCAAACCTAGGATGCTGTGGGGGAAGTGTTGGTTCCACTTGTTTCCACAAAACACTGACACACTAGACTACTCATTGTAGAAGCTTTGAGCAACAGATGGAAGATAGTCAAGGTATGATGATAAAGAAGCTTCCTCTAATTGTGGGGATTTCAACAAGGGAAATTTTAGCTTTCATGAAGACAAAAGACACCTGCTCTCTTCTCTGTTTAAATCTGATCTATGTACATACACTGGTGTGAAGATTAAAAACTCTACAGCTTTCCAGATAGTTATCTTAATCTCCAGCCTCTATTTCTGGTGTTCCCACTGGGACATCCATTCACTTTATATACTGTGCACAAGGCACAATTAAGGAAGGAATTCTCATGTGCACACTAAGCCCCTGCTTTGATTGGCCAAATTAACTTAGATTATTTAGAACACCTGAAGCATTTTCCAGCATTTTTTGTCTCTTTGCTATTTTATCTCCTGACAAGTTTCCCAAAATAGAATAATGGGGCACAGTAAAGTTGAGCTGCATTGCAGCCAAAATGCTGCCTACACAAATGCCAGGGAGAGAAGCTAAATGAACTCTGAGCATATGGTGCTCTGCTGACAGAGCTAAGAAACCTGTTCTGCATGAGCAGTGAGGAACATCTTGAAGCGCACAAGACATATGTGTTTTAGGAAAAAGATTGAAGTGTTTCATAATAAAAAAGGACAAAATGAACTACAAGTACTGCATAAAATTTTAATTAAAAACTGGTTTCACCCTTCAATGTGACTAGGCAATATGTTTCACAGATGGGTTTCATATTTTAAATATTATCCATACCCAAAAAAGTAAATGAGACAAATAAAGTCTTCAAAAATGCCACAGAGGCTAAGATGTATGTAAACATGCAATGATTGTGGGGGAAACAAGGCAGGCAAAAGAAGCAACCTTCTGTCAGATATTTTCTGCTGGAGAGTAGGAAAAAAGCAGTTCATTCAGCTGAAAACCCTCCCCAACAACTTACATCTACACCGATATCAATTTCAAAGAATGTAAATTATTAGAGGTGTGGCCAGGTTCAAGTTCCTTACACAATGCACAATTTGTGGAACTCGATACCATGTGATATAGTGATGATCCTAGCTTAGATGGATTTGAAATGGAATAAATAAATTCATGGAAGATAGGTCTATCAGTGGCTATTAGCCATGTGAAATTTCCAGTTTATCTAAGGCAGAGGACCTGTAATTTTTCCAAGGGTTTCAGCTACTATTTTTTGCAGGCAACTGTGAACTTAAGCTATAGAGAAGGCTATCTTTCTCTACATTCCAGCTATCTCTGATACTGCAGAAAAAGGATATGCAAAGAAAGAAAATGGCTAGTTTGGTTATGCTTACAGGCCTATATTTCAGGATCAACAGTTGCTTTTAACAAAACGTTATTGTAAAGAAAAAAGAGAAGAGAGTGGTGTAAGCTGCTTTAGGTCACCATTTTGGAAAAAGGTGGGGTATAAATAAATACACAAAGCTGAAGAGAGGGTAGATAAAAGATTGGTGGGTGAGTGAGAAGAAGAAAAGGAACCATGGAAAGCTGAGAATATGGGGTTGTCAGAAGGAAGGAAACCGAAAATAGTGTGGGGAGTGGAGTACAGGAGAAAGTGTGGTGCCCTCCACAAGTTTTCCACTGATCATCTGTTAGCTAACTGGTGAGAAGAAAGGAGAGACGGAGAGGAGAAAATGTGATTTCTCCACAAATTGTTTTAGGTTCCTTGCTTGTAAGGGTTATAATTCCTGCATATATAGGGGTTGGGAGAGATCTCTGGGTAATGTACCACCTCTTTTAACTAGTATATTGCCTCTTGTTCTGTAACAAACATTCATTCTACCTTGTTTGTCCATAAGCAAAGATTGCAGAACTTTTGCAAATAATGTGTTCCACTTCTGAACTAGGGATGTGGACCTTGAGAAAAATCAGTATTTGGGGGGTCCAGGTATCAGAGAGCCAAAAAATTTGGTATTTCCAGTTTTCCTGGTTTCAGATACTGCTTTGTTATTGGATTCTTTTTTTTTCTCTTTCCCCCTATCCAGGATTCTAATATTATTCAGCTCTGTTATTCACTATGGAGAACCTTTTTTGGGGTCTGGATGGGCTGTTTTTTAAGCTAATAGCATCAAAATCGCAGGGAGCTACTGGTGCTGGTCAACTAAATATTTCCCATGTTTCAAGTGAATTGGACCTGTTAGAGGCCCCAGAAAAAAGTGTCCCCAGGTATCCTCCATTGTTTCCTGGGGAGGGATGGGAGTGCCAAGATTTCTCTAGGGAAAACAGTAACCAAACACTCAAAAGCAAACAAAACAACCACTGGCCAAAAGTCTCCCAATGCAAACAAATCCAACAAGCACCTTCCATGCAGAACCAGAGAATTCTAGCAGAAGCTCAGAACAATATGGCAAGACTAACACAACAAATGTCAAATCAGAAAATCCTTCAAGTAAAACTGAATAATTGCACACTCAACATATGTAAAACCAGGAAATCCAGCCAATGTAACAACCCAAGAATCTAAGGCAATATCAGAGTCATGAATCCACCACAAAATCCACCTGACATGAACCAACTTGGGCAAATAACACAATCTTGTAAGACCAACAAAATCAGTTTTAAAGGACATAATCTGAGTCAAAACAACATGGCAAGTTGATGCTAAGCCTTGAGAAGACACAGAAACAAAGTAAAATTAGAGAGGGAGAAACAGCTTCAGGAGCCTAAAAATGCTGGCTCCAGATATTCTGGGTTAGTCCCAGAAATTTCCAGGATTTTTTTGGGACCCATTTCCTGGTATTCTGAATATATTAGTCTTGTCCTTTTTTGCCTCAGTGACCCTAGAGTTGATAGGGAAACAAATAACTGATATTTCTGTGCTAAGCTCCATGGGTGTCTTTAGGAGTCTGAAAGCTCTATCTTCTTTTCCTCTGCCCCTCTCCATCATTTAGGCCAATTATGACCAATTCTTTCTGCCTTCCCTCATCTGTTCTGACTTTCAAGGCTTTTCTCATAGAATATTCTCCAACTTGCCAGTAGCAGATTTAAAGTATTACAGCCAGAAGAGTGCAGAGTAGTCCAAGATTTCTGAAGTACAGCATTGTTCTCTCCTTCATTCTCTTCAATACAAGCAATACTGCATATCCTTCTTACAAGTTCTATTCATTTGACTCCACACTTCCTCCAAGGAGTGTAGGGAGGTGAACCAATACATTTTATGTCTAAATGGGGATCTGAACCTATGTCTCCTTGACCATAGCTCGGCATTCAGAACCACTATATTACAGTAGCTCTCTTGTATAAACTCAAATGATCAGTACTAGATTATGTGTTTTTCAATGTGAAAGAAGTACTGAAAGGCAATCTTGGTAATCTTTGGCTCTTGATGAATAGCCTAAAACTCCTCTTCTTACTGTTAGTAGGTAAGATCTTCTGCTTTTTCCTTAAGAAAAGATTTTGTACTTTGTCTCCATTAAAGCTATTACTGAAGAGCAACCACAGGAGTATTATGTGCAAGTTCATTATTGATTTATACATGTCAGCCATTCTTCATATATTTTGTAGGTCAATATTATTAAAAGGTATTTGTGGCTTGTAACAAGGAGTAATAATAACAACTCCACAAATGTCTAGTCCATCTACTTTACTGCAGGTTAGATACTTACTCTGGAATGTAAAGGCTCTTCAGTTGTTTTGAAAATATCCCATAGTCCTTTATTTATAAGGCTTATATCATTTGCACCAGGAATTTAAAATGACCACTGTGATACATTATTACTGGTAAGACTGTCAAGTAACCATTGTTGATTCTGAATTACACAGCATTAATGCAAAGAACAGAACCATCCAGATATATGTATGTATCAAATTTGTCTAATTCCCAATGTGGCCCCATCTGTGGATGCATCAGTCTAGAGGTTGGAGCCACAATCAGACAAGACTTTTTTTTTAGAAGCCCGATAAAAGCTCCAGATTCACAAAAATCTGAAATCTAAAATTGTGGGTTAACCCCTCCCCAATAATAGAAGCAGCACCTGTACCTTTAAGTATGATATTAGTGTCCATTGTTTGGGTTGTTAGGCAACCACTACAATGCCACAGAGGCTAAGATGTATGTAAACATGCAATGATTGTGGGGGAAACAAGGCAGGCAAAAGAAGCAACCTTCTGTCAGATATTTTCTGCTGGAGAGTAGGAAAAAAGCAGTTCATTCAGCTGAAAACCCTCCCCAACAACTTACATCTACACCGATATCAATTTCAAAGAATGTAAATTATTAGAGGTGTGGCCAGGTTCAAGTTCCTTACACAATGCACAATTTGTGGAACTCGATACCATGTGATATAGTGATGATCCTAGCTTAGATGGATTTGAAATGGAATAAATAAATTCATGGAAGATAGGTCTATCAGTGGCTATTAGCCATGTGAAATTTCCAGTTTATCTAAGGCAGAGGACCTGTAATTTTTCCAAGGGTTTCAGCTACTATTTTTTGCAGGCAACTGTGAACTTAAGCTATAGAGAAGGCTATCTTTCTCTACATTCCAGCTATCTCTGATACTGCAGAAAAAGGATATGCAAAGAAAGAAAATGGCTAGTTTGGTTATGCTTACAGGCCTATATTTCAGGATCAACAGTTGCTTTTAACAAAATGTTATTGTAAAGAAAAAAGAGAAGAGAGTGGTGTAAGCTGCTTTAGGTCACCATTTTGGAAAAAGGTGGGGTATAAATAAATACACAAAGCTGAAGAGAGGGTAGATAAAAGATTGGTGGGTGAGTGAGAAGAAGAAAAGGAACCATGGAAAGCTGAGAATATGGGGTTGTCAGAAGGAAGGAAACCGAAAATAGTGTGGGGAGTGGAGTACAGGAGAAAGTGTGGTGCCCTCCACAAGTTTTCCACTGATCATCTGTTAGCTAACTGGTGAGAAGAAAGGAGAGACGGAGAGGAGAAAATGTGATTTCTCCACAAATTGTTTTAGGTTCCTTGCTTGTAAGGGTTATAATTCCTGCATATATAGGGGTTGGGAGAGATCTCTGGGTAATGTACCACCTCTTTTAACTAGTATATTGCCTCTTGTTCTGTAACAAACATTCATTCTACCTTGTTTGTCCATAAGCAAAGATTGCAGAACTTTTGCAAATAATGTGTTCCACTTCTGAACTAGGGATGTGGACCTTGAGAAAAATCAGTATTTGGGGGGTCCAGGTATCAGAGAGCCAAAAAATTTGGTATTTCCAGTTTTCCTGGTTTCAGATACTGCTTTGTTATTGGATTCTTTTTTTTTCTCTTTCCCCCTATCCAGGATTCTAATATTATTCAGCTCTGTTATTCACTATGGAGAACCTTTTTTGGGGTCTGGATGGGCTGTTTTTTAAGCTAATAGCATCAAAATCGCAGGGAGCTACTGGTGCTGGTCAACTAAATATTTCCCATGTTTCAAGTGAATTGGACCTGTTAGAGGCCCCAGAAAAAAGTGTCCCCAGGTATCCTCCATTGTTTCCTGGGGAGGGATGGGAGTGCCAAGATTTCTCTAGGGAAAACAGTAACCAAACACTCAAAAGCAAACAAAACAACCACTGGCCAAAAGTCTCCCAATGCAAACAAATCCAACAAGCACCTTCCATGCAGAACCAGAGAATTCTAGCAGAAGCTCAGAACAATATGGCAAGACTAACACAACAAATGTCAAATCAGAAAATCCTTCAAGTAAAACTGAATAATTGCACACTCAACATATGTAAAACCAGGAAATCCAGCCAATGTAACAACCCAAGAATCTAAGGCAATATCAGAGTCATGAATCCACCACAAAATCCACCTGACATGAACCAACTTGGGCAAATAACACAATCTTGTAAGACCAACAAAATCAGTTTTAAAGGACATAATCTGAGTCAAAACAACATGGCAAGTTGATGCTAAGCCTTGAGAAGACACAGAAACAAAGTAAAATTAGAGAGGGAGAAACAGCTTCAGGAGCCTAAAAATGCTGGCTCCAGATATTCTGGGTTAGTCCCAGAAATTTCCAGGATTTTTTTGGGACCCATTTCCTGGTATTCTGAATATATTAGTCTTGTCCTTTTTTGCCTCAGTGACCCTAGAGTTGATAGGGAAACAAATAACTGATATTTCTGTGCTAAGCTCCATGGGTGTCTTTAGGAGTCTGAAAGCTCTATCTTCTTTTCCTCTGCCCCTCTCCATCATTTAGGCCAATTATGACCAATTCTTTCTGCCTTCCCTCATCTGTTCTGACTTTCAAGGCTTTTCTCATAGAATATTCTCCAACTTGCCAGTAGCAGATTTAAAGTATTACAGCCAGAAGAGTGCAGAGTAGTCCAAGATTTCTGAAGTACAGCATTGTTCTCTCCTTCATTCTCTTCAATACAAGCAATACTGCATATCCTTCTTACAAGTTCTATTCATTTGACTCCACACTTCCTCCAAGGAGTGTAGGGAGGTGAACCAATACATTTTATGTCTAAATGGGGATCTGAACCTATGTCTCCTTGACCATAGCTCGGCATTCAGAACCACTATATTACAGTAGCTCTCTTGTATAAACTCAAATGATCAGTACTAGATTATGTGTTTTTCAATGTGAAAGAAGTACTGAAAGGCAATCTTGGTAATCTTTGGCTCTTGATGAATAGCCTAAAACTCCTCTTCTTACTGTTAGTAGGTAAGATCTTCTGCTTTTTCCTTAAGAAAAGATTTTGTACTTTGTCTCCATTAAAGCTATTACTGAAGAGCAACCACAGGAGTATTATGTGCAAGTTCATTATTGATTTATACATGTCAGCCATTCTTCATATATTTTGTAGGTCAATATTATTAAAAGGTATTTGTGGCTTGTAACAAGGAGTAATAATAACAACTCCACAAATGTCTAGTCCATCTACTTTACTGCAGGTTAGATACTTACTCTGGAATGTAAAGGCTCTTCAGTTGTTTTGAAAATATCCCATAGTCCTTTATTTATAAGGCTTATATCATTTGCACCAGGAATTTAAAATGACCACTGTGATACATTATTACTGGTAAGACTGTCAAGTAACCATTGTTGATTCTGAATTACACAGCATTAATGCAAAGAACAGAACCATCCAGATATATGTATGTATCAAATTTGTCTAATTCCCAATGTGGCCCCATCTGTGGATGCATCAGTCTAGAGGTTGGAGCCACAATCAGACAAGACTTTTTTTTTAGAAGCCCGATAAAAGCTCCAGATTCACAAAAATCTGAAATCTAAAATTGTGGGTTAACCCCTCCCCAATAATAGAAGCAGCACCTGTACCTTTAAGTATGATATTAGTGTCCATTGTTTGGGTTGTTAGGCAACCACTACAATATTGCCAAACATCAAATCTTGGGTTCTGTCAGTGAAAGGCAACCGGAGGGGACAGGCCCTTTCTAGGTCTGCTTTGGCTCCCAGGTACCCCTACTCTCTTCCTCTTGCCCTAAAGGCATGTCAGGTGCAGCAGCAAGCAACTTGCTATCATTCAGTTGTGTGACACCCAGGTGTGGTGATGGCTAATGAACCACATATTGTCATACAACTCATGTAGGACCAGTGGCAGCCTCTGCATAATTTGTGTGACTCAGCCATGCCCAGCAGTGACCACCTCACAAGTCACCTGAACAGCTTGTTACTGCACAACTTTTATAACCTGGTCAGACTTTTCTCAGGAGGAAGGAAAGCTGAAAGCCAGTGTGTAGTTGTTCAAGTGTCAGACTAGCATCTGAAAAGCTCAGGTTCAGATTCCCACTCAGCCATGGAATTTTGCTGGGTGACCTTGAGCCAGTCACACAGTCTAATCTAGCTCACAGGATGGTTGTGCGATATAATGGAGGAAAAGAGAAAGATGTAAGCTGATTTGGGTTCCCATAGGAAGAAAAGTGAGGTATAAATGAAGTAAATTATTGAAGTCAAAGACCAGGGGGGCAATTACAGGAAGTATGGTGAGTTGGAAAGAGTCAAGAAGCAAGCAGGGAAATGGGAAAGGAAATAAGGTTGCCAGAAAGAGTGAAAGAGGACATAATGTGGGGAAGAGGACACAAAAGAAAGTGCAAGCTTTTGCTGGTTTCCCACTGTTCAGTTGGGCCCAGTCTAGTGGCTGCCACCTTGGCCATAGTTTTCCCAGGTAGAGGCTGCCAGGGGGAGAGAAGGAGGAAAAGCTGAACACAGGGGATCAGATACAGATAGGTTGGCTGGTAGGAAGGCGAGAAAGAAGGAGGAAAGGGGGAGGCTCTAGAGGCTTTCATGGAAGGGAAAGAGGAAATAGTGAGGAGAAATAAGGTGTCCCGTGAAAGTTTTTTCAGGTCCCCCACCTAAGGTTAGTTTAACATACAGATGAAAAAAAGCTAAGTTGATACTTTGACACTAACATATTGTCTGAAATACATTTCACATTGTTATGAATATTCATATCAGGATCATGTTATAAAGGTATAATGAGATTTCAAGTCCTGCCAGAAAAGAAAGCCCTGCTTTACTCTTTGCTGTCTTCAATGATAGGTCACCCAATGCCCAAAGGAGCAGCAAATGGTAAATTTCCTCCCACTTGCCAAATGATTTGCACCAGTCTTTATTCAGAATGGTAACAAAGAATACATGGCAAAGCAACCCTCTGGAAAAGAGTAAGAGCACAATACACACAGGTTCTCCTATGCAAGCTCCACTGATGGAAGGTAGCTGAATATCAGCAGTGTGGTTTTACTATACAAAGTAGGCTTCCCAACCCTCCCGCCCTGGCGGGGGACCCCAGGATTTCCACCCTCTTTCCCTGCTCCCCAGAAAAATGGAAGTGGGGGAGGGGGGAAACGGCGCCAGGGAGCATGGCAAGCCGCCCCATCCCGGAGTGGGCGAGGCTGCCGCGGCTGCCCCTGCCCCCTTCCCCGCCCACCGCAGCTGCTCCTCCGAGATGGGCCCAGGCTGAGCCCATCTCGGAGGAGCAGCCAAGAGGCGGCAGCAGCGCAGGCAAGACCAGAGAAGGGAAGGGCGGAGGCAGGCCAGGAGCATGGCGAGCCACAAATCTGGGCCCTTCTAGGACCCGGACTCGCGGCTCTCCACGCCCCCAGCCCGCCTCCACCCCCCCCTCTGATTTTACCCCAGAGGCGGAGCGGGCGAGGCCACCACGCCGCTGCCGCCCCCCCCCCCCCGCCCCACCGCAGCTGCTCCTCCGAGATGGGCTCAGCCTGAGCCCATCTCGGAGGAGCAGCCACGGCGAGCGGAGAAGAGGCAGCAGCTGCGCAGCGGCATCGCCCGCTCCGAGACGGGGCGGCTCGCCACGCTCCCCGGCACCGTTTCCCCCCTCCCCCTAGCTCCACCCCAGTGTCTCCTGGCTCCACCCCCAAAGTCCCCAGATATTTCTGGGATTGGACTTGGCAACCCTAATACAAAGCCATGAAGAAATGGGAAGCTACTAAAGAGCAAGATCCCCTCCATGGTAAGTCAGCTTGCACTGATGAACATGCTGGCTTATTGTGCCCCACCATAATGGCTTGGACCTTGACTAGCATTTCTAAAGGCACAAAAATTCCATCTGTGTAGCAAAATGTTATCCCCTCCCCTTCCCATGTCAATGCAAAATTCTGTTCCCAAGAATCTTGTTTCCCCTGGGGAAAAGATATCAGGCAGCCACAGGAAAGGGGAGGCAAGAAAGTTATATGCTTTGAGTGGAAGTCCTTGCACCCATGGAAACCCTAGTCTGGATTCATCAATGACTGCTTTATTTTCTCTCTGTTGAATTGTATGGCTCTTTTAAAATATATTCTTCTATAGTGAAAATCTGTACAGATCTGAAGGAGTTTTATTTTTGTAGAATTCACTGTTTTATGATACGTTCTTCAGAAACCAAGCATCCTTTAAATAAATAAATCTGTTCACATTGGAATATATAATTTTGGAAGGAAGATCAGAGGCACACTGAAACTGCATGGAAGTCATTACAGTATGATATTGCACCCACAAATAGAAATCATCTAAAAGGTCCTGACATCAGGTGTGCAATGAGGAGAACTGGTTATACCAGCTGAGCTCCAAATCAGTGGAAGTTAAGAAGAGCACAAATAGCAATCCCTACATCCATAAATATTACACTTGCTCTCTCAATGGGCTCTGACAGCTTTAACATCAGGCTCCATCACACAAAGAACAGTGGCTGTTTATTTCTGACAGCTACATGTTTAAAAACTGGTAAACCAAAAATGCTACAGTCAAGGCTTTTAAAAAAAAGTGTTGAGTTTCTTTAAAGAGGTGTGTGTTTTCTTAATGCAATGACAGATCATTTCTGTGTCCAAGGTTCACATTTTTAAATATTATTATTGCATCCCTCAATGGAAGAGGCATGTTGAGCTCACTCTTATAGCAGTCTAGACAAATAGACTGAATACTGTTCAGTAAGTAAATACATGATGCAGCATAGCCTGGACATACTTTCACATCTTCACAATTCTGTTATACTCCTCCTTGATAATTAGGCATCAGGAATCTTCAAGGAGAAAAATACTTAGAGACAGAAATAGCAATAAACAAAGCATTTTTAAGACATAAAGTGTTTGGAATGCTTGATTCACTAGGAATATTCCAAATAGGTAAAAGAAGTATGTAATCAGAATTAAATTCTACTGTCTTGATGCAGCCAGTCTGTTCCAGGTAAGGAAATATGAATAACATACAGAGATCTCTTCCAAGTACACATTTATCATTCATTTCAAAGGAAGGAACCATAGCATGTACCTCAACTAGGTCCATTGAAATGAACAGAAAGCAACTCCACCTTAGAGGATCTGTGGGTGCTTTTGAGCACACACTATTCTTTAGATTCTATGGAATTTCAAGAATGGCCAACTTCAGTGAACTATGCCCCGACCTGTGGATACCTAAATCTGCAGATCGGGCCAATTTATGCAGAGGCAGGTTTTTCAGCAAACTTGGGGGACACCCCAGACTTTCAAAAAACATCTTAACATTAGAAAATTGGGGGTGGGATTTAAAAAATCCAAACACTGGAGTTGTTGTCTGTGCAGTCACAGATAACTAGTAGATCTCAGGAAGCTGTGGAGGGAAAAGATAATGGCAGCTGGTGAAGAGAGGACAGGCAAGCAAGCAGATCTGGAAGTTAAGAAAATATGGGTTGGATTGCTGGTGCTGCTGCCTGGCAAAAATGAAGCTAGGTGGACAGAAAAATAGTGGCAGTGGCTGGAACAAAGAAGGGGCAGAGCAGTTTTCTTCTTTCATCGGACAGAGTGTAACAAAAGAGAGTGTAACGAAACAAATCCAATGTTCCGTTCTCTTTCAGTGGGGGAAGTCATCCACACTGGTTATATACCAAAGTTAAATGTACTGGCGGGGTGGGGGGGGGGACCTGTAAAGCTAATCACTCCAGAACCTGCTAGAGAACCCTTCTATGAAAGGCAGCATCTATAGATTGCTGTTGGTCAATTCTATAATGCCTAACAAATGTGGGAAAGGAAGACCACATAGCAGCTCTGCATATCTCCTCAATAGGACCACTAGTAGTGAAAGCAGAAGTGGCTGCTGCTGTTGTAGAATGGGCTGTGATCTCTGAGGGCACACGTAACCCTCCAACCTCATAGGCCTTCTGAATGCACAGCCTGATCCAGAGAGCAATAGTTGCCTTAGCAACCTGCTTTCCCATGTTTGTAGTTCCTTGAGAGTCTGAATGGGGCTGTTCTCTTGATGTAGATCAAGAGAGCCCTCCTTACATCCAGCTTGTACCAAGACTTCTCCTTTGGATGTGATGGCCTAGGGTAAAAAGATGGCAAAATTATGCAGTGATTTACATGATCATGTGAATTGATTTTGGGAACAAAAGAGGGGTCTCGCTGAAGGACTACAGAGTCCTTATGGAAATAATACAGTTCCTTCCTAACTGATAGGGGCCCCATTTCAGACACCCTCCTTGCAGGTATGATGGCCACAAGGAATGCCACCTTTCATGACAGAAACTTTAATTCTACAGATTTTAGAAGTTCAAATGGGGTGGGTAGTTAATGCCTGTAATACTTTGGACAGGCTCCATGTCGGAAACCTGTGTCTTACAGGTAGGGCTGAGACAACCCCTTTCGATATATTTACTGGTAGTCAACCTGCCCATCCCTCTGTTTCCTAAATAGCAGCCACCTGTGGCTTTAAGGTAGTCAGATGGAGTCCCTTTTTCCACTCCATGTAGAAAAAAGAGAGGATGTCCTGGTAGGAAGGTTTCCGAGGGCCCACTTGATGCTCAGTGGCCCTCTTCCAGAAAGTAGCCCATGTATAGTTATAAGTTCTCCTAGTTGCCAGTCGTCAGGCCTGGAAAATGACATTTACAACCTCCCTGGGAAGTCCTAATATTTCTAAATCTGACTGTTCAACCTCCATGCCTACATGCTCCCCCTTGCTCAGATCACCCAGAGGTTTGGGCTGGGATGTCATCAGTACGCAGATGACACCCAGCTCTATCTGTTGATGGGTGGCCAGTCCAACTCCTCCCCAGAAGGCCTGACCATGGCACTTCAAGCTGGGGCAGGGTGGCTCAGGCTGAGTCGACTGAAATTGAATCTGATGAAGATGGAGGTCCTGTACCTAAGTCATGGTGGTCTAGGAACTGAGGTCTTATTACTGACCTTTGATGGGGTGCAGCTCACACCAGTGCCCAAGGTTAAAAGCCTAGGGGTGCTCCTGGATCCCTCTTTAAATATGGAGGACCAGGTGGCAGCCACCGCCAGATCAGCTTTTTATCACCTTTGGCTGGTAAGGCAGTTGATCCCCTACCTCGAATGCAACGACTTGGTGACAGTGATCCACACCACAGTCACCTAAAGATTGGGTTACTGCAATGCCCTCTACATGGGGCTGCCCTTGTCTCGAACCTGGAAGCTTCAACTAGTGCAGAACACAGAAATCATGTTGCTATTGGGCCTTCACTTATGGGAGCATATTCAACCTGGGCTGAAGGCGCTGCACTAGTTGCCTATTGCATACTGGATTCGTTTCAAGGTGCTATTTCTTACCTTTAAGGCCCTATATAGCCAGGGGCCTGCATACCTTAGGGACTGCCTTTCCCCACATGTTCCCCGGAGAGCACTTCGGTCGGGGTCACAAAATCTCTCAATCCCTGGCCCTAAGGAGGCCAGGCTCATGACAACTAGAGCCAGGGCCTTCTCTGTGGTGGCCCCATGCTGGTGGAATGAGTTGCCAGAAGAAGTTAGGGCCCTGCGAGAGCTCATACAGTTCCACAGGGCCTGTAAGACGGCACTCTTCCACCAGGCATTTGCAAATTAGATTGCTGGCCACTACAGTTCTCAGGAAACATCCAGCCCACCTCTTGCAAGCTGCTCTATAGTGGAAAGGACCATCTAAAACTTGCCTATAGAAAACATAGATCTGATTGTAAGATCATAGCACCAAAATGTAGAAATGTAAATTTTTATGTCTTATGGTTGTTAAATTTTTTATAGTTTTTATCTTATTTATTATATGTTATGGCTATGCATATGCATGAATATGTAAGCTGCCATGAGCCCACTTCGGCAGGGAGGGCAGGATATAAATGGAATTAAATAAATAAATAAAATGCCGTCAATTTTAACCAAAGGGGGAAAAATTATATAAAAGTAACAACTGTTGATACAAGTCTTGGCTTGCTACTCTATATTTTGAAACAAACAATTTATTATCAATATTATTGACAAAAAACCTCTACACACTAGATTGGCAACACTGCTTAGCAAAAAGACATTTTGAATCTGATAAAGGGTAACCTCTAATGGAAGACTGTTGATCTCTGAGGCTCCAACTGTAACTATCTATACAACAATTGTAAAAGCTGGAGAGTGTTTAAATATAAATTTGAAAGAAATACTGGGTATTCCATTATTGAATTCAAGGCTTTACCTAGTGTACTGCAGCCTGAAGGAGATGAATGAAGGATAGTTACCTAGGCAATCTATTGCTGCTGCTGCTGCTGTAATATCAACCCTCTATTATAATTTTGCCAATGTTGTTAAAATCTGGCAGCTACTGTGTAGTGGTTTTTTTGTCAATAATATCTATAAATTGTTTGTTTCAAAATATAGCAATGTAGCAAGCCAAGGCTTGTATCAACAGTTGTTACTTTTATACAGGTTTTTTCCTTTTGTTACAATGTCTATTTTAACCATGCTGGGTAGGGGTGTACAATAGGTCCCTGTATCAGTAAGTCCTTCCTGGCTGGGAGTCTCCATAGTTTGGAGATCGACATCTGTATGAGTTTCTGAGTATCAAGGCCTCTGGGGCCAGTCTGTTGCTACAAAAATCACCCTTCCCTGTGTATTTTGCTCAAGGTTCTGCTGATTAACTGAGTTCTGAATCAACTCCCAGAGGAAATGCGAGCCCTGCGGGACATTGAACAATTCCGCAGGGCCTGCAAAACCATCATGTTCCAAATGGCCTTCACCAGCTGATACTACTAAATTGCCAAGTAAACTTGCTGATGGAATAGCACTAAATGTATTAATGTTTTTAGAATTTTATGGATTTTAATTAACTGTCTTCAAATGTTATTTATTATACAATGTATGTATCGAATTTTATGCTGTTAGCCGCCCTGAGCCGCTTGGTCGGGGAGGGCGGGATACAAATAAAATGTGACTGACTGACTGACTGACTGATTATAGGCATTGGTGGGAATGCATACAGTAGCCCAATCAGCCACCTTTGAATGAGGGTGTCTACCCCGTTGGCAGTTGGTTCCTTGAACTGAGAGAAGAAGTTAGGAACCTTTTTGTTCTTTGCTGTCTCAAACAAGTCTAGGATTGGCACCCATAGTCATCTTGTAAGTTCCTGAAACACCTGCTGATGTGGTGTTTCTGTCTGATCCAGGTCTTTCCTGCTCAGCCAATCTGCTGCAGTATTTAGAGTCCCTTGGAGGTGTTGTGCCCTGAGACCCCACAAATGTTGCTCCACCCATAGGCAGATCTTTATAGCCTCCTGATGCAATTTTGATGCCTTGGTTCCTCCTTGGAGATTTACATGTGCCTTGGTGGTTATGTTGTCTGTCTTTATTAAAACATACTTATGCTGAACTAGGTCCTGAAAGGCCAGAAGGGCTAGCCTGATGAGGAGGTTCATACTATTCTTTTTCCTCTCTTGACCATCTTCCCTGAGCTACATGATTCCAGGCAATGTGCTCCCCAGCCTCTGGAGCTGGCATCTGTGGTCACCACTATCTGACTCAGAAGAACGAAAGCAACTCCTTGATTCAGATTGCTCTTCCTTGTCCACCAACACAGTGATTTCTTCAGTGTGGCTGTGAAAGGAATCTGTCTGTGTTGCCTCCTCACAATATCTCTCTGGTAAGGGAGGAGAGTCCATTAAAGAAGTCTCGAATGAAACCTTGCCTAGGACAGAAGGTCTACTGTGGATATCCGGATACCCATCACCTGAGCTAGCAACTTGCTTTTGTTTGCAAAGTTTCTGTATCAGTCTTTGAATTTTTACCTGCTTTTCCTCCAGTAGGGATACCTGGATCTGTAGTCTGTCTATGACTGCTCCCAGATGTACCAACCATCTGGTGGGTGTCAGCTGGCTCTTTGGGGAGTTTATTAGAAACCCATGCTCTTGAAGATTCTCACAGTCAGGGATGTATTTTGCTGTGCTATCTGCTCTGACTTCATTCTCACCAGAATATTGTCAAGGTACAGGTAAGCATGGACCCCTTGAGTCTCAGGGCAGCCATGAGCGTTACGATTATTTTGGTAAAGACCTGGGGGGATGAAGACAGGGCCTTGTATTTAAAATGCTGGTCTTTGAAGGCAAACTGGAGGCACTGTTGATGTGCAGGATGAATAGGGATATGTAAGTATGCCTCTTTCAAGTCAAGAGACAAAAGGAAATCCCCCTGCTACATCATTTGCAGTATAGTTTGTAAGGATTCCACGCAGAACTTTTTCACTTTGACCCACTAGTTGAGGTTTCTGAGGTTCAAGATGGCTCTCCAGTCCCCTGATTTCTTGGGAACAATGAAAAGGACTGAGTACACCCCTTGAATCTTTGTGAAATTGGAACCTCTTTGATGGCCCCAATTGAAAGAAGGTGTTGAATCACCTGATGGAACAATATTTCTTTCTGGGTCCCTCTGGGGGCTGCAGAGTGTACAAAGTGAGGTGGAGGAAGGTTGATGAACTCTATTTCATACCCAAATTGTACTGTAGAGAGGACCCAGTGGTCTGAAGTTGTGTGCTCCCAAATCTGGGCAAACTCCTGCAGCCTTCCTCCAATCCTGGCATCATGCTGGCTTCTTGGTTGTGTTGGTACATTCAGGTTGTCTTGAGCTGGTAAAGGACTTATGCTGGAATCTGGTATGAAAACGGGGGTATCTGGTATTTTTGAAGTCCCTGCTGTCATTTCCTCTGCCCATGCCTTGTAGGAACAAAAGGAATGAAGCTTTGCCTTTGAAGTCCTTCTCCTTGGTAGTTGATGAAGATGAGGGCATTGCCTTTTTCTTTTCTTTAGTGTCTATAAGGGTGTTCTCCTGACAGAGGAGTCTACCCATACATTTCTCTGTAGACAAGTTAGATTTTGAAAGTGTGTCTACTTTCCATTGTTTGTTTGTTTGTTTATTCAGTTTATATCCCATCCTCCCCACCAAAGCAGGCTCAGGGCAGCTTACATATTCATAAAAACATCACATAAAATCAGTAATCAATGTACTCCTAATGCATAACATACAATACAATAATATATAAAATAATATATAAACAATAATATATAAAAGCATAAAACAGTTTCAGGTGCTTTATTGATCTTAAAATGATGGTGGATAGCTGCTTATTCATGCTGAGTCAAATTTTGCTAATCAGCTGTTCCTACTAGATATTGCATACAGAAAAACAGATCTTAAGGTCATGATTGTGCTTTGAGGTGGTCCAGATAATTCAATGTCCGTTATTGTGTTCAATCTTAATTGTGCTTTGAGGTGGTCCAGATAATTCAATGTCCGTTATTGTGTTCAATCTTAATTAGCAAATGCTTGCAGGCCCTGTGGAACTGTGCAAGCTCTCGCAGGGCCCTAATCTCCTCAGGGAGCTCATTCCACCAGCACAGAACTACAACAGAAAAGGCCCTGGCTCTGGTCATCATGAGCTGGGGATCGAAAGCAGGTTTTGTGACCCTGACTGAAGTGCTCTCCGGAGAACATGGGGAAAGGTGGTCCCTAAGGTATGCAGGTCCCTGGTCATATAGGGATTTAAAGGTAAAAACCAGCATCTTGAAACAAATCTGGCATGCAATAGGTAACCAGTGCAGTGCTTTCAGCACAGGTTGAATGTGCTCCCATAAGGGAAGCCCCATTAACAATCTGGCTACAGCATTCTGCACTCTGTATTAGCCAAAGGTTACATTCTGCACTTAGACAAAAGTTACATCTAGCCACAATGCTAGTGGCCTGAGTCCTGGCTCCAAATTGAATAGTGTCCAGTGATGCATTTGCAATGAATTGACCAGCCCTCTTAATTTTTAGAAGTGATCTCTTGAGTACCAAGGGATTTGGCTTGGACTCCTATTGTTAGCTCAAATAACAATAGCTCTAGCGAAATTGGAAAGTACAGCAGAGGCTCTTATAACTAATGATAAGGCTTCATGAAAATGCTTGAGTACTGCTTCATTATTGTGGTTCAACTGGTCTTTGATTGTCCCCATCTTTGGATAGGATTGCCCCTGAGTGCAGAGCCACCACTGGGGCATCAACCAGTGGCACCTTGAGATCCTTCATTGCTTCCTTGGGGAGTATGTAGAATTTCTTAGTGTCTGCACTTAAAGCAGCTTCACTCCCTGAGACTGCCCACTCAGCTTTGATGGCTGCATCAAAAGTCTCTGGGAAGGGACACACAATGGAACATCTAGGATGTCTCTTGAATGCTCTTACATCTAAGTTGGAGGCAGCTGAGAATGGAGCAGGTTCTGCCTCCTCAGGATAGTTTAAGGTGGATATGGCCTTTAATGGCCTCTGGAAGTGTTCAGGTTGAAATAGTTTGGATGAGGAATCTTTCTCATCTGAATCCTCCCCAGTCCCCTCTCCCTCCTCATCTGAATTCACTGTGACAGATGTGATGACAGATCCTGCCTCCTCTCCATCTGAGCCCTTCTCAGATGGGGTTCCCAGCTCTTTGTGGGACTTTTTGGGGTGCTTACCAGGAGGTGCAGTAGCAACAGAAGAATCTTCTTCTAACTCTGATCTTGGCTGATGCTTCCTTCTCAAGCCCCAGGATCTTTTCCTCTTATTTTGCAGGGACTGGCTGGATGTTGAGGAAGGGGAGAAGTCAGGAGAGCCCTCTGAGAAAGAGCTCCGATGTCTGCAGCCTTTTTAGAAAGGCTGCTTTCCCCTTCAAATTCTTGTGGAACAGCACCCTCTGCTGCCAACTATTGGAACTGGGTTTGCCCAAACAGAGGAGGAAGGGGGTCCTGCTAGCCCATTCTCCAGGCATATGATGACCAATCGGCAGCCAGCTGACTGAAGGGAGTGGGCCAGAAGGGCATGGTCGCCATGTTGGAGGCTCCCAAAACTTCCAGTAAGTCCTGTGGGCACATAGGGACCTTGGGTCAGAAGGGCTCCCCCTTGCAAAATGCAGCCCAGCCTGGGAGAAGAGAATTTTACCATTCTTTTGTTTCTCTGGATGCTGACATGCAATGTCATTATCTGGATGCACACCATGAGGATTTTTATTTGGTAAATTGTCATCTCTTTCAACCTTTCAGAGCACATTATCTAACAACTTCATCCAAGTGACTAACTTATTCAGCACTGTAAGCCATAAAAGTTTGGAAACCCACATTCCATTTGGGCTTCTTTTGTGTGCCTTTTGATTTCTGAGCTCATTGGACACACTGTCAACACTTTTCACTTGCATGCAGCTCACAAAGTTGTTTTTGCCTAACCGCCTTAGTCTGATTACATTTTTTAAAAAAAAATGTATGCAGAATAAAATATGTCTAGCTGAAATTCTCATAGGCTGCAAAGTAATTTATTTTAGGACACTAACTTTGAATTCTCCATTTATCTCCCCCCCCCCCCTTTCACTGGACTAGGCAAAGTTATGCTTGATGGAATTATGCCATCCCGCCATTGACATACCACTTTGTGGATAGCAAAAGATAAGGAATAAGCACAGAAAATGTTATTTAAAGCTCCTCTTGGGAACTTAGAAATTTGCATTTGATAGAAGGGATTTAAATTATATTAGAAGGCAAGGTGCACTAAACAATTACCATTTGTTACTGTTGGTCTATTTCCTGAAATGTTACTTATCACATAGAGTAGATGCAGTCTGGCCTATGCGTAAACTGTTTGCCAACCAAGAGAAGGTCAGCCAACTACACAAAGGAAAAGTGATTAGGGGATTATATAAAGGGCTGAGACAAAGAATTTCTGCCCGTGTTTCACATCTAAAATAGTCATTAAATGCAAACTAGAGCACATAACACTTGGCAAAAAGCTTTAAAATTACACAGCCAACATATTGAGGGCTAAAGGGATGATTCGTAAAAGACAAGTAAGGCTTTAAAGGGTTGATCCTTTGAATTTAAGAGATAGACAGGAAGCTTCACATGGCTGA
Organism: Heteronotia binoei; assembly: GCF_032191835.1. NCBI lineage: Eukaryota > Metazoa > Chordata > Lepidosauria > Squamata > Gekkonidae > Heteronotia > Heteronotia binoei. The sequence continues at coordinate 106,539,259 of NC_083224.1, forward strand.
TGTTACCTCAGGGCTTTTTTTGAGCAGGAACACACAGGAATGCAGCTCCGGTTGACTTGGCCAGGACTCTGGCTCAAAAAAAGGTCTTTGGCAGAGGGAAGACACTAGGCAGCCATGTGCTCTGTTTTCTCTGCCACCTCCAGCCTCCAACAGGCTTGCAAAGACACAGCCGGTGCCTTGGAGTCGGCCAAGTAGGTGGTGGCTAGGGGTGGCATGAGGCATCCCATCTCCTCACGTGCAGCATGTGCGCTCCTAGGAGCCTGCCTTCTCCAACAGAAAGCAGGCTCCATGGAGCGCAGATGCTGCCTGGCCACTTTCATGTTCCCCGGGTCTGTTAGAGACCCGGGGAACACAAAAGTCTGCAGCGCCTGTGTAGTGTGCTCCTTGGAACCTAGCAGGCAGCACTGCACAGGTGCCACCTGGCCACTTTCACGTTCCCTGGGTAACAGACCCCAGAATGTGAAAGCAGCCGCCCCTCGACCCCATGCAGTCTCCTTGAATCCCGGGAAGCCTGGGTGAGGTGGGCGGGGCGTGGCAGCAAGCACGCTCAGAGCCTGACCCTGAGCACGCCCGCTGCCGTCCAGACCTCGCTGAGGCTTCCTGAGGCTCCAGGGGCATGGCAGTGAGCGTGCTCAGAGCTCAGCTCTGAGCGCGCCTGCTGCTGTCCAGACCTCACCAAGGTTTGGTGAAGTTGGGGGGGCGTGGCAGCAAGCACACTCAGAGCCCAGCTCTGAGCATGCCCGCTGTCACCTCGACCTTGCCGAGGCTGGGGAGCAGGGATCTGCGTGGGGTGGCAGAACCCCAGCACTGAGCCTGTGTTAAGAGACCAAGAGACACAGAGCTGCCCACAAGTGCCCCCTCCCAGGAGAAGCTGGACCTTTGCAACGGCAGCCAAGAATCATTTTGTTTTTACATTGCCTGCACAGCAGACAACACTTCTCCTTTTGAGAGTTTTTTTTACTGTTTTAAATGTATAAGTTTTTTCTCCAACCTGGGATGTCCTCTCAAGTTTGCAGAAATATTTTTCATCTTTTTATATGGTCATGTTCTGTAAATGTATCAGTCTGCATCTAGGACCATATTCAGAATTACATACACATTCAGAATGACATATACACAGCATAATCCATCTTGAGTCCAAGTGAGAAAGGCAAACTATAAATAAAGTAAAAGCAAAGTGATATTATGTGTGGACTGTATCTCTCAGTATGCTGTGGGAAAACTCAGTAACATGAACTAAGTAATATGAACTAAACACCGAATGTTAATACTTAAAAACATGCTATTTATAATGACTGATTGGTTTGTTTACTATTGAAAAAATTGGTTGTGGAGCAATATGCAGATCCATGTTGATGGAGCAATATGGAGGTCTGCGGGAGGTTTTCAGGGGGGGGGGCAAAGTCTCTCATTGGGCTGTGTGCGAACACACATCCATGAAATGCAGCTAATGGCACTGTACTGTTCTGTGTCAATATGCAGAAAGTAATCTACTGAATGGGTGATGTCAATTCCAGTTACATCAGGGTGTGTAACCTACTATACAGATTAGTTCCTGTTGGGCTTTTTCTACAAAAAAAGCCGTGTAACCTCAACTGTTGGTAGTGTTACTCTTGGTCAGTAATGGTGTGCAAGAGCACCTGGACAAAATAGGAAATGGGTGTCAGCCTCACAAATGAGGAGTTGCTTGTCTGCAACAAATTTGGGCTGTTGCTTAAGCATGTAAAAGCAAACAATGCAGCTTTTCAGTGTTGACTGCAACAAAAACCAGGATAGTTGTATTAACTCTTTGTAGCCTCTGGCCACTAAAACTATGACTCCTCCAAAATAATGACCTGGACTTCCCTTTTCTCCTTCTGAAGTGCTTTGCTGGTGTGGGTAAAAAAATGTGTTGCTTGAAAACTGAAAGGTAAAAGACATACATCTACGTAGGAGAAAGCCCCCCACCCACAAACAGTACTCAATAGGAACTATATTTAAAAAATAATTGCTTTCCTCTGATTTAGGGAGTCATCAGTGCCTTTGTGACAGCAGCTTTCTTCACACCTCATCCTCACCTCAGGCTCATCTGCAACCAAATATTCCCAAGCTTTTTAGGCCTGGAAGAATTAATATGCTCATACAAAAATGAGCAGCCATTTGTACAGCTCTCAATACACTTTCTCCTCTGTGATGGACTCAGGCTCTTAGCCTGAGTAGCTGAGAAAAAGGCTTGCAGAGACTGGCTGGAATGTTGCCCAAGCAAAAGTATCCTTTGGAGGTTTGCTCAGCAGAAAATCACCTCAGGATTTTTAGTCTTAGCCAGGGGGTCTTCAAGAGAAGTCTTCAGTATACCAGCCTGGGCAGTTTAAAACCAACTGGACGAGGGGCTGAGAGCGGCCAGAGTGGCTGAGCTTCTTGTGGAAGACAGAGCTGAGTGGACTCTGTCTGGAAGAGGGAGTTTTCAGACAGTTTGAAACTCTCTGAGGGAGATTTTGCCAGTGCATCAGGCAATCTCCAAGTAGAAACAAGATCACACAAATACACACTGAGGGGAGAATTGGATTCTAATGGTCAGCAGGGTTGCCCAAGACTCAGACCAGAGGACTAGCTGTGGGGCTGAGATGCATCAGAATTGAGGAGTGCTGGAAGATAGCTAGTGTGAAAGGGTCTATGAGGGAGAATACTGACACCAGTCAGGAGTTCTCTAGGTGTGTGTGGAAGAGTGATTGAAGTTTGTTATTTATATGATCTGGCACTGCCTAAGTTAGGGTAAAACATCTGAAGAAACAGAAGGCACAGACAGCCTGTGTGAAGTAGAATCCAGTGGGATTCTGAAACTTGCCTGGTTTATTATTTTTAAGATCTTCTGTCAAGGTTTTGTTATATTTTTACCACAGCCTGGAAAAGTCTCTCTGTAATTATTTTATTCTGCCAACCAGCTGCCAACTGATTTGCCTTTTAATATTGAACAGTTATAATCAATATTATTTCATTCCCCTCCTTGCCTTTTGTTACCTAATATTTTGTGGTTGTTAACATTAAAACTGTCTGGTGCCATTTATTACTAGTTCTGACAGGATTTCTGTGAGTCTGACTGAGGGACTGAGGGAAGGTGATCGAGGAGAAATTTAAAGTGGTCGTCCTCCCGAGTAAAGCCTCTGACGGGGTTCCTCACACCCTCCATTTGGCATGTATGTTCCTAGCCTACTGATAATCTGCCACTGATGTTTTTTTTCTATGTATGTCTAGATCTCACTATAACATTCAAACCTAGATGACGTGCAAACAGTTGATCATTTCCTAATAGTTTATAGAAATTATCTAATTTTAATGCTGATTAAATTTCAAACATTAAATGTATTGTATATCAGATTATAAAGAGCTATGGCCGTACACAATAAATTTTACCTACTCTAATCTTAGGATTGCCAAATTCAATTCAAGAAATATCTGGGGACTTTAGGGTGGAGCCAGGAGACATTGGGGTGGAGCCAGAAACAAGGTTGTGACAAGCATAATTGAACTCCAAAGGGAATTCTAGCCATCACATTTAAACGGACAGCACACCTTTTAAATCCCTTCCCTCCATTAGAGATAATGAAGGCACCTTCTTTTGGGGCTCATAGAATTGAACTGCCTTGTCCAATCTTTTTGAAACTTGGAGGGTGTTTTGAGAAGAAGCATCAGAAGCTATGCTGCCAATTTGGTGTTTCAACCTCAAAACACACCCCCCCCCCGAAGCCCAGATACCTGTGGATCAATTCTCCATTATGCTCTATAGAAGTCGGTCTCCATAGGGAATAATGGAGTGCCCAGCAGACATCCCCCCACTTTCTGATGACACTGAAGTTGGAGGAGGGCCTCCAAACCAGGGGATCCCCTGCCCCCACCTGGGGATTGGCAACCCTTTCTACTCTAGATGCCATGTGCTGTCAGAACCATTACGAAGAAACTGGAAATAATCTAATCTACCTTTCTATAATTTCAAACACTAGAATTTATGACTGCTTTGTTTCACCATCTGACCAAATGTAGAGCCAGTCTTTACAGCTCTGGTGGAGATACAGGGTTCTTCACTGTCCTCTTGGGTAGATAAAGCAGTATAACAGAAGACTGGCAGTAATTTCACAAATACTACATATCCCCCATAGTGTATACAATGTCCCTGAGTAAAAGGTACACCTAAAATCACCTTCAAGAGTCTGTTATTTCTGTGCTCTTAAAAAGCAAATATTCCAAGAGAAGTGTTTTAGTTTCTTCCATTCTGAAAGGAAGCAGGAGATATACACTTCTGCTTTTGTACATATCTTAATGCTTGAAAAAATGGGCAGCCTGCTTGGTTAACAAGAGAGATGGCTCAGTGGAAGGCTGAAAAGGTTTCTTCTCAGGGAAAGTTTCAAAACTGCTAGTGAACATTTGGTGGTCTTTAGTAAAGAGATGCCAGCTTTGCCAATGCAGTTCTGCCAATACCTCCCTTGGGCATGTAAAGACAGACTCCAAATTTGATCAGACTGCAGTAGGAAAAATAGTGGTATTTGGGTGGATATTCTCCAGCTGATATTGTCCAGTTTTTTTCCATACTTAACATGCCTTATATGTCACTGATGCAACATGAAAAGAACACTGGAAACTATTTAGATCAAGGCAAGTTGAACAGTAAAAATGAGGGAGGAACAGGGCTTTTTTTGCAGCAGGAACTCCTTTGCATATTTGGCCATATACCCCTGATGTAGCCAATCCTCCAAGAGCTTACAGTAAGCCCTGTACTAAGAACCCTGAAAGCTCTTGGAGGATTGGCTACGTAAGGGGTGTGTGGCTTAATATGCAAAGGAGTTCCTGCTACAAAAAAAGGCCTGGGAAGGGATATATTGTTTGAATATTTAAAAGGAGAATTACAAATAGAGGAATCATTAGCTGCCCTGAGCCTGCTTCGGCGGGGAGGGCGGGATATAAATAAAATTTATTATTATTATTATTAGGAGGAGGAGGAGGAGCACAAGGGGGGAAAGATGTAATCCACAACCTCTAAGGCACAGTAGACTTCTGACCAAACTTCCACACATTACCTTATATCTAGCAAAAGCAGAAAAAAGCGGACAGAAACCCCAAACCAAACTCATAGCTTTTTTGTGTACGATAGTATAAAAATGGCAACATTTTGCTGTTTCAAATGCTCCAGAAAATTCTACATATTCTACACCATTAGAAACCTCAAGCTTTCTCTCTCTCGACACTTTGGAACTTGAACATGGCCTCAATATCTAAGGGAATTTCCATTCTTCTACAGTAGGTTTTATTTATTATTACAATATGTGACATTTGTTTTGAGAATGGAAGGGAACTCTGCTCCAGATAGCCATTTCATTGCTATTCATAAGGGCTGAGTCCATATTATCCCTATACATATTAAGATCTCATAGTTACTTTTACAACATGGCTCCTACATGCACATAAGTATAAATAATTACTTTTCAATGTAATACTAACGTAACACCACTAGAAGTAACCCCTTCCTAGAAAGTCCTAGAAAGTCCCAGAAAATGAAGTTGTGTTTGTTTTGGTACTGGAGGTGCACAATGCATATGCAAAACTATGGACTGACATGTGGTGGATATGTGCAAAAATCCATTGTAATTTAAAGCTGTATAGTGGGAAGCTAAATGCTGAAAGAGCTATAAATCCCAAAATTAAAAATACACACTATGTGAAATTCGCCTAATTTTATGTATTTTGTGGGTAAGGGAGTCCCAGCCTCAGCATATCATATAACCACATAAAAACATTTCAGATGAAAAAAAATACAAATGTTTGTTAGACAAACAACATTTTTATTAAAAATATATGATCTGTATATTGTTCAATTTCACCTGTGCCATTATTAGGAATTTATTTATTCTTTGAAATAGTGCCAGAAGCTTTTCTGTACATGTTACGATAGATTTTCTCCAGACTGTCTTCAAAGATTGCTCTGTGGGGTTTGTTTTTGTATTCAGCAGTTCTCCTGGTCCAATATTCACTGTTATCTAGATGAACCATGACGCTCTGCTGTATAGATGAACTGGAAACACAGCCCACAAAAACACATTAAAATATATTGTTTGCAAACCCAGAGAAGAAGGACATTTATATTACAACTACTTACAGTAATTTGAGCCTGTGAATGCCATGCTTAAATATTTTTACATTTATTTTAAAAATCTGTAAAAATCATGCACAAACAAAAAGTGCTATGCTTGCAGTTTCTAAATGCTGCGTTCACTCATGGTTATTTTAAAAATCTACAATATCTTTTTATGGTTTGATAAGCTATGTGTGTGTTAATTTGAATACATTACAGTTTCTGACAAAGTTATTTTACTGATCTTTTGAATAATCATGCCAGTAAAGGTTATTGAATTGAATTGATCTTTTGAATACATGAATCCATATCTGCAGGGTTTGGCATATACCTTCAGCTATGTCAGTCCATGTGTGTGAAAGAAAAAAAAAAGACAGTACTCTGAGTTAACAAAAAAGGGTACAGAGTTCAAAATGTACCATGCTGAGCAGAACCCACTCTCCTACCCCCTGTTCCCACAGATGGGGATGAGGAAGAGGAGTCAGCATTTCCTGGGTGGCTTTTGCCAGTCAAGATAAGCATAAATACAACTTGTTGCTCATATGTTAAGTACTTCTCCAGCATTTGATGGCATCACTAAATGAAAGATTCAAACAAAGGGATAAGGACTGAGTCTCCCATACTTTTGTCCTTGGACTCATATTGGGGCTGCGGTTGCCAATTTCAGGTGCGGAAATTCCTGGAGATTTTAAGAGTAGAGTCTTAGGAGAGTGGGATTTGAGGAGGGGAGGGACTTCAGAAAGATACAGTTCCATAGAGTCCACCATTCAAAGTAGCAATCTAAAGTAGCCAGGACAACTAATCTCTGTTGTTTGGAGATCAGTTATAATTTCAGATCTCTAGGCCCCACCTAGAGGCTGGAAATCCTTCTCCACATACAAACAAGCATTTTGAAGTCAAGTTGGTTGGCAGAACATGATAACCTCTAAACAGTATGGTAAGTAGATTTGCAAGCATCACAGAATAAAGCTACGTGGATGCTAAGACAGTTAAGAAGAAAGTGCCACAGTTGTGGCATAATCCTTCTCAAAATGATATGAATAAAATGTGTTGACTTTTTGTTTATATAGAGGTAGACATGGCTAATTGGATATGACTTCTTAAGAAGTTCTACTGAAGAGAATGAGGGCTGAGCCAGGTGCTCTGGGTGGGGAATAGCCCCCAAATCTGATTCCAATAAATCTTAACTCCTTTCACCTTAATTACAACTTCCATGACAGGCTGAGATAAGAGTGGTAGCATTTCCTAAAAATTTCACTGACAGTCACAGTGCTTCAGAGAGCTGCTTGTTTTTGGTGTACTAACATTAGTCATCCCTTTCTCATAAGAAATTCAAAAATCAAAATGGACACATTCTGGACACATCCATGTTAGAAACACATCCATCTGCAATCTTAACCAAAAACCAACCTGACAAGCTGTAATGAGGTGACCTGAAGATTACATGCACAAATTATATTAAGAGCATGATAAGTTGCACTCAACTCCACTTTTAGAAATACCTGTCACATGCTTTTGTTCCATCTCTTTTGGAGCCCTAGAAGTTCTTTTCAAAGTCACTCACACACTAAATATTTCATCATCATGGACTTTCTGTGCAGTCCCAAAGGTTTTCAATCATTTACTTTAATGTGAACATTTGGTCAGCAAAATGACATTTCCTCTGAACTCTGCCTTGGTACTCTATTTCTGGGAATACTATCAGACTTTGAGCTGTCGGGATATCCTTGAGTCTGTCTTCCTCCCACAGTTCTCAGTACTGCTACAGAATGTGCTGAGTCCCAGAGCCCAACCGCTACTGAGCACATCATTTCAAAGTCTATCACTTTCTATAATGCTGCAGCTATTACAGATTTTTTTCTTCATGGCCTGCAGGTCCCCCAATGATCCCTACAGACCAAATTGTCTCAGAACACATCCACGTGGCTTTCACTGACTCAGCTGCCAGGGCAAGGGCTAGAGAATAAGAACAGGATAAATAAGCTCAGAATACAGGTGCAGATGACACTAACTGGATTTCGGATTAGACCTCTTTCCTAGGCTTTATTGGTATAGTGGTAGTTGTTATAGTGTGCCTCTGTCCCTTGCTGCTGAGATGTGAGAACACACAGGAAAGGTTTGGATTTCTGGACCATGGCTTACGCTTTCAAGATGGTGGTCTCCTATCAGGAGATGGTTTGCACCTTACGAAAGAGGGTGTTTGGTAAGAGCATTGCGAACTTAATAAGGAGGGCTTTAAACTAAATTGTATGGGGAGAGAGACAATAATTCAAAGCCTAGTATGATGCCAATAACTGGAAATAAGAATGCTAAAGCTTCACAGAAAGTGGTGCATATGCTAGGTAACATTAACTTTAAGATATGTACAGGAAAAAAACCCCTCAGGATGCATAAAACAAGGATTCCGATGTCTCTACACTAATGCAGAGTATGGGAAACAAACAGGAGGAACTTGAAGTCCTAATACAAGGAGACTATGACACATAATAGGCCTTACTGAAACTTGGTGGGATGACACTCACAATTGGAATATTAGGATTCAGGGGTACAACTCATTTACAAGGGACAATTAAGAAAAGGCAGAGGCATAGCATTATATGTGTGAAGCAGGTATATACTTGTGAGGAAATACATGAATCTGACCATGGCAGCTCAGTTGCAAGTCTCTGGGTAAAAATAAAAGCAGTAAGAAATAACAGTGATATTATTGTGAGGATCTGCTATAGACCACCAAGCCAGGCAGAGAACTTCAATGAGATACTCCTACAACAGATTGCAAAGTTCTCCAAGAGAAGGGACACAGTGATCATGAGAGACTTCAGTTATTTGTCGGACATTTGTTGGAAGTCCAACTAAAAACAAAAGGTCAAATAAATTCCTGAGTTGTCCAGAAACTGTAGAAGGAAACAAGGGGATCTGCTATTTTGGACTTGATTCTCACCAACAAGGAAGAACTGGTTGATGAGGTAGAAATAGTGGGCACCCTGGAAGGTAGTGACCATGTGATTTTGGAATTTACAGTCTTAGGGAAGGGAAAAGCTGTATGAAGTCAGATGTATAGGCAAACTTCAACAAACTTACAACTATGCTGGGTAAAATCCCATGATCAGAATTACTTAAGAAGAAAGGGGTTCAAGAGGGGTGGGAGTTTCTTAGAAATGAAATATTGAATGCACAATCACAGACGATTCTTATGAGAAGAAAAAATGGGAGAAGGCTAATGAAGCCAAGGTGGCTCCATAAACAGCTCTCTAAAGACTTGAGAAATAAAAAAGACTCATTTAGGAAACGAGCCTTATAACCTAGGATGAATATAAACAAATCGCCAGTACTTGTAGAGAAAGAGTTAGAAAAGCTAAAGCTCACTATGAGCTTAGGCTAGCCAAAGATGCTAAAATCAACAAAAAAGGGTTCTTTTCTTATGTTCAAAGTAAGAAAAAGAGCAGAACATGGTAGGCCCATTGCAAGGACAGGAAAGTGAAATTGTAACAGGTGATGAAGAAAGGGCAGAATTGTTCAATTCCTACTTTTCCCCAGTCTTCTCTTCTGAGGGGAACAGTGCTCAACATGGCAAAAACAGAACATATCATGAGGGTAGGGAGTTGCAACCTAGGATCAGCACAGGGGTAGTACATAAACACCTAGTTTCTTTAAATGAAACAAATTCTTCAGGGCCACATGAATTGCATCCAAGGGTACTAAAAGAACTTTCGGATGTAATTTCTGAGCCCCTGGCCATTGTTTTTTGAGAAAAGGTGAGGTGTCAGAAGATTATAGGCAGGCAAATGTTGTTTCCATCTTCAAGAAGGGGAAAAAAGGAGAATCCAGGTAACTACTGACCCATCAGCTTGATGTCTGTACCTGGAAAAGTTTTAGAACAAATCATCAAGCAGTCAGTCCTGGAGCATTTAGAAAGGATGGCTGTGATTACTAAGAGCCAGCATGGGTTTCTCAAGAAACAAGTCATGTCAGACTTACCTTATCTCTTTTTTTTTTTGAGAAAGTGACTACCTTGCTGGATCAGAGGAATGCCGTAGACATACTTTATCTTGATTTCAGTAAGGCTTTTAAATAAGGTTCCGCATACTATCCTTGTTGACACATTGGTAAAATGTGGTTTGGATTCTGTCACTGTTAGGTGATCTATAACTGGTTGACAGATCGCACCCAAAGAGTGCTTGTGAATGGTCCCTCATCCTCTTGGAGAAGAGTGATAAGTGGAGTGCCTCAAGGATCTGTCCTGGGATCTGTTTTGTTCACCATCTTCATAAATGATTTAGATGAAGGAATAGAGGGGAACGCTGATTAAATTTGCAGATGATACTAAATTGGGAGGGGCTGCAAATACAGCAGAAGACAGAAACAAGATACAAGATGACCTTGACAAGCTGGAAAACTGGGCTGAAACTAATAAAATGAATTTAACAGGGATAAATGTAAAGTTCTGCGTTTCGGCAGGAGAAATCCAATGCATAATTACAGAATGGGGCAGTCTTGTCTTGGCAGTAGTGTGTCTGAAAAGGATCGAGGGATCTTAGCAGATCATACGCTGAACATGAGTCAACGGTGTGATGCGGTGGATAAAAAAGGCAAATGCAATTTTGGGCGGTATTAACAGAAGTATAGTGTCCAGATCATGTGAAGTGATGGTATCACTTTACTCTGCTATAGTAAGACCTCACCTGGAATATTGTGTTCAGTTTTGGACACCAAATTTTAAGAAAGATATAGACAAGCTGGAATGGGTCCAGAGGAGGGCAACAAAGATAGTGAAGGGTCTGGAGTCCAAGTCCTATGAAGAAAGGTTGCTGGATATGTTTAACTTGGAGAGGAGGTGGATGAGAGGTGACATGACCACCGTCTTCAAGTACTTGAAGGGCTGTCATACAGAAGATGGTGCAGAATTGTTTTCTGTGGCCCCAGAAGGTAGGACCAGAGCCAGCAGACTGAAATTAAATCAGAAGAGTTTCTGGCTCAACATTAGAATTTCATGGCAGGTTCCTCAGTAGAACAGGCTTCCTTGGGAGGTGATGTGCTCTCCTTTCTTGAGGTTTTTAAACAAAGGCTAGATGGCCATCTAACAGCAATGCTGATCCTGTGAGCCTAGGAGGAAATATTTGTGAATTTCCTGCATTGTGCAAGTGTTTAGACTAGATGACTCTTGGGGTACCTCTATGATTCTATGAAACTCATACTGCATCTCTTCCTCATAGCATCCCTGTTGCTGCTTCCTGAAGTAGTGATATGATGTGTGAAGATGAAATGTGGGGTGGGTGCCTTACACTGAGCTTCTTATGTTACCGTGATCATAATGGAAGAAGCTGAGCTGTATCAGCTTCAGGCCACCAGTATAATGTATGAAAGTGGATCAAAGTTAACTGTACAGGTTCCCACTACAACCACTAGACTTATCAGCATCATCCTAAACTAGGTTACACCCTTCCAAACTGTATTAGCATGGTACTACAAGTTACAAGCCATATTCCAGCTCATATTATTAAAGAAATAATAGCAATAATGATCTCAAACTCATCAAAGAATCCATCACACAAACACTCACAAATCTGCATTATTTACCTACTCTGAAGATCACTGCTGTTTGAAGTGCCTATACAGAAAACATCTTTCTGGTTGGAATTCAATGTCTTACTGGAGTCTCTTGTCTTAGCAGAATCTTCTTTTGACAGACAACTCTCATCCTAAGAAATCAAGATCACAATTTCATCCATCCAAGAATAACTATTCCTTAAAAAAAAGAACAGGTAGATTTTTTTTAAATGCTAGGATAGGTTTTTAAATGCTAGGATAGGTTTTTAAATGCTAGGATAGGTTAAGAAGGAAATGTATTAAACCAAATAGCCACAAAACACAGTCTGCAAGTGTAATGAAGATTTCTTTTAAAGGGTATTGTGGATTTTAAAAAACCTAATCATATACATATATCTGGGGGTTTTGGTTTCTGGGCCGCTTACCTATTTTTATTTTTCCAGCAGTGTTTTCTTATGTGTGACCTTGAAAGGAGTTGTCTTAATCTCCTTCTAATTAATGGTTACTCTCAGCTGCACTAGGAGAGTCAGCTAGGGCTGATTGGTTCTTCTGGGATGCCCATTTTTGGTTGTCCTCAGCCTGCTGAGGGGGATTTATACTGTTTCCCAAAACCACTTAGTCATTGTTGGGTTTTTTTGGCAAAAGCCATCCTGCTTACCGGCTGGTGATTATGGAACTAATATTAGTTAGTTATATTTATAACTAATTAGTTAATATAACGAATTTAGTTAGTTATAGTATTAGTTATATTTTATAACGTTATTTTGTTTTCACCAGTCTATTCTGAAACTGCCTGCCAGCTCAATAAAGTAATATTTTTGCTTATCTTTGAGTTGTGCTGCCTTGTCTGTCACTGTAAAGAAAACACCTTGCTCTGTCTTGGTGTGAGGGGAGTATAGGTTGTTACATGGTGAGCTGCGCTGGGATATGTGATTTAGTGTGGCATTCAAGGCAAGGGTGTTGGAGGCTGTGCAGGTGGTTGACGAGGACCATGAGCTGTTTGTTATTTTTGATAGCCAGGATGGCTGAGAGCTTAAACCCTTTCGTGAATGGAACAGAGGAATTTACATTCTATACATTGCAGACAGTGGACGTAACAGGAAGACCTGACTTGTTTGTCTCTCCCCGGGATATACAAGGAAGATCAGAATTTTGCCCTGACCCTTCATTAGAGTCAAGCCATGTTAAGCCCAGGAGGAGAGATTTCCAGGGCAGGGATTTATGGCAAGAAGAAACTCCCAGGCATACAGCTGAGTTTTTGGCATGGCGGAAGGAGCAGAGATTGATTGAGCTCCCCCCTCGGAGACATCCTGATTTGGAATTTCAGGAGATTGAACCAGAGAGACGCTTTGGAGTTGGGAACCGATGGCTGCCACAACCATGGGAACCTGCTTTTTGGGCACCAACAGGAGATCAAGATGGGGAGTCTCAGCCACAAGAGGCTAAGGGCTTACAATTACCACAACATCTACCCAGACAGAGGGATGAGATGTAGAGATGGAGCTTGGGCAAAGGAGTGTTGCAGCTTCACCTCATTCTCCCTCTAGACAATTGTCTCGAGCAGCCAGTCCACCCAGGCAGAGATTTGGAGATTACAACTCTCCATGTTGGAATTGGCAGAGGTACTGAGAGGACAGGTTGCCATGGCAAAGACAGGGGCATGATAGCTCAGTGTGGCAAAACCAGAGAGAACAGAGTCCTTGGTGCTATGATAGGAAAATGTTTCCATCGTATAAGCCACCTATGGATATTTTGGCTTATTTTTCTCTCTTTGAACGTACCTGTGTAGAGATGCAGGTTCCCCAACAATTTTATGATTATTTTGAGATCTTTGTTGTCTGGGGATCTTTTGGAACTTATGGGACAGTTACCTCCCCAAGATGCTCTGTCTTATGACGAGTTTTGGCTAGGCAGCATTTTGCACTGAATGCTGAAACATATAGCAGAACATTTAGAAGGGTGGACCGTACCTTATGGACTGGAAGCCTCCATTTGGTTGCAGTCAAATTGGGGCAGAATCTGGATTATTGGCTAGCAGCTGAAGGGGTTAGTAGTTTTGAGGGCCTGTGACTCTAGAAAACAGCATTTGGTCCCCAGTGGATTTAGAGCTAAAGTTTTGGATTTAGCACATACATCTGTGTTTGCTGACCATGCAGGAATAAAAAAGACACTGGAAAAAGTAACTAGGTATTTCCATTGGCCAGGGCTTTATGATTCAGTACGGGATTATGTTAAGCGCTGTCATACGTGTCAGGTGGTTGGTTATTCAAATGATAACCCCCCAACCACCTTGCAGAGTATTCCTATGGATTCTGCTATTTTTGAGAAAATTGGTAGTGATCTGGTGGGCCCATTTAATAAGCCAACGCGTGGGGGTAAGAAATATATTTGCACAGTGTTTGATTATGCCTCACATATGGTTATAGCCACTCCTATGGCTACTACTTCTGCTGCAAATCTGGTTAAAGCTCTTTTAAATGTTATTTGCACTTGGGGAATTCCTAAAACTATTGTATCAGATTGGGGTCAAATATGATGTCTAATCTGACCCAGCAGGTGTTTGCTTTAGCAAAAGTTGATCATCATACCAGTATAGCCTTTCATCAAGGGAATGGCTTAGTGGAAGTCACTCAAAAAACATTAGTGAACATGCTGTGCAAATATGCTCTGGCTCATGGTAGTACTTGGGATAGTGAATTACCTTTTATGATAGCTGCTTACAATGACACTGTGCAAGAGAGTTTGGGTTTTGCCCCGAATGAGTTGGTATATGATAGGACCCTAAATAATCCCTTATCCCTGTTAAAGAGTCAATGGGAAGGTTTTGTGGATGCTAAACCTCAGCGTGTTGCTGCCTATTTCCAAAACTTACGGCACACTTTGTTGGATGTCTGGAAAGCAGCTCAAAGTAATTTAAAGGCTGCTCAGGAGAGTCAAAAGCGGTTTTATGATCATAAGGCTGTAGATAAAGAATTTTTTCCTAATGAAAAGGGGCTGATTTTGAAGCCAGTTAAGCCACATAAATTGAGTCCAAAGTGGCTGGGACCTGGCACTATTGTTCAGAGACTAAGTTCAGTGTGTTATTTAGTGGCCTGTCCAGAATTGCATTCCAAACCCCGAGAGTATCATGGGAACTCACTTAAAAATATTATGAGAGAACTGTTAATGTTGTGAGTTTGCAATCAGAGGAAGAGGATCTGTTTCAGGGTCTCCGTGATTTATTTGCAGAGTATCAAGCTTCATGCTGCCTTGATAATGTTTTGTCTAATTCCAACTTGTCTGAAGTGCAGGCTGCTCAACTATACAGTTTGTTAAAAAACTTTGAGTGTTTTTTGTGGGAGGCCTGAAAGAACTTATTTAATAACTCATCATGTTGATACTGGGGCTGCTGCTCCAGTTTCAAGTAGACCTTATCGGGTAAATGATGCTCATGCACAGGATGTGGCTAAGGAAATAGCTGAAATGCCTGAACTGGGTGTGATCGAACCTAGTCAGTCACCATGGTCATCACCTGTGGTATCAGTCCCAAAGAAAGATCAAAGCATAAGATTCTGTGTGGATTACCGTAAACGAAATGCTTTAACAGTGGCCGATTCTTTTCCTCTCCCTCGCATTGATTCGTTAGTAGAATGCCTAGGGAAAGCAAGGTTTATTTCTGTTTTTATTTGACCAAAGGTTATTGGCAGGTACCTTTGACTCTGGAAGCTGCCCTAAGATCTGCTTTTGTAACCCAACAAGGATTATATCAGTTTAAAATAATGCCTTTTGGGATGCGTAATAGAACTGCAACCTTTCAATGTTTGGTTAACATTATGATTAGTGGTCTGTCTGAGTACTGCTGTGCTTAGTTAGATGATACTGCTGTCTTTTCTGATAGTTGGGAACAACATCTGGAGCACGTGCAAAGTGTGCTTTGGCATATTAAGAAGGCCAATTTAACCATCAAGCTGTCTAAGTGTCAGTTTGGGTTGGCTACAGTAGATTACCTGGGACACAGAGTGGGATCTGGTACGATCAAGCCTTTGCAGGCCAAAGTGCAGTGCATTGTTGACTGGCCTATACCTACTACAAAGAAACAAGTTCAAGCCTACTTAGGATTGATAGGTTATTATAGAAAATTTATGGCCCTTTTTAGTACTCTGGCACTTCCCCTTACTGAGGTGTGTAAGAAAAGTTTGCCTACTAAAGTGAAGTGGACACCTGAATGTCAGAAAGCTTTTGAGGGCCTGAAACGTGCTTTGTTACAATCACCTGCTCTGCAGGCTCCTGACCCTACCCAACCATATGTGGTTCAAACGGATGCTTCTCATACTGGGAATGGATGTGTGCGCTTGCAAAGGGGTGCTGATGGGGAGCTGCACCCTATAGTGTTCTTGAGTAAGAAGCTTCTGCCAAGGGAGAGACATTTGTCTACTATTGAGAAGGAATGTTTAGCTCTTGTGTGGTCTCTCACAAAGCTTCGTAGTTATTTGTGGGGGCAGAAGCTTGACCTTCAAACTGATCATTCGCCTTTATGTTGGTTGAATAGGATAAAAAATTCTAATCAAAAATTACTTAGATGGAGTTTAACTTTACAAGATTTTAATTTTGTTGTGACCCATTTATCTGGAAAGGCTATAAGGGTGCTGATGCCCTTTCTAGAGTGTATTCGAGTGATTAAAAATGTAACTGATCTTTTTGTGTAGGAGCTTGAAAACATTGAAGATATATTTGTATGCTCTGGTGTTGGAGAGTATGGAAACTACTGACTGTTTTATTTGTAGAGTTAGATGAAAATTTTGAGTTAAACAACTCTAAATTTCATCTTGAAGGGAAAGGTGTAATGAAGATTTCTTTTAACGGGTATTGTGGATTTTAAAAAACCTAATCATATACATATATCTGGTGGTTTTGGTTTCTGGGCCGCTACCAATTTTTATTTTTCCAGCAGTGTTTTGGTTATGTGTGACCTTGAAAGGAGTTGTCTTAATCTCCTTCTAATTAATGGTTACTCACAGCTGCACTAGGAGAGTCAGCTTGGGTTGATTGGTTCTTCCGGGATGCCCATTTTTGGTTGTCCCAGCCAGCTGAGGGGGATTTATACTGTTTCCCAAAATCGCTTAGTCATTGTTGTTTTATTTGGCAAAAGCCGTCCTGCTTACCGGCTGGTGATTATGGGACTACGTAAGTAGTATTAGTTAGTTATATTTTATAATGTTGTTATTTTGCTTTCACCAGCCTATTCTGAAACTGCCTGCCAGCTCAATAAAGTAATATTTTTGCTTATCTTTGAGTTGTGTTGCCTTGTCTGTAACTGTAAAGAAAACACCTTGCTTTGTCTCGGTATGAGGGGAGTATAGGTTGTTACAGCAAGACCTGAAAAAAATAGTTAATGATAGGACATTCTGGAGGTCATGAATTCACAGGGTCACCCTAAGTCGGAAGCAACTTGATGGTTCATAACACACACATGCGCGTAAAAAATTAGTTGTATTGAGCATGTGTGAAATACCATCAAGTTGCAATGGACTTATGGCAACCCAAGAAAGGGGCTTTCAAGGCAAGTGAGAAGCAATGGTGGTTTGTCATTGACTTCCTCTGCAGAGTTTTCCTTGGTGGTCACCCATTCAGGTACTAATTCTGCTTAGTTTCTGAAATCTGATGAGATCAGGCTGTATTCCACATCTCTATTCCACATCTCCTAATCAAAAATTAGACTAAGAGGGGGTGTGAACAAAGGAATCTAGGCTAACACCTTTCCTTCCTTCTTTGTTTCCTTCTCAGACAGTGAAGAAATGGTGTTGAGCCATCAATTCTGTAAAAGTGTGAAAGCAGCTGCTGCAGCTCCACTCCAGGTAGGTAAGATGAGTTACATATAACTAACTGTCAGAAAAAACAAGGCATATCCAATTAACACTGATATTTTTGTAAAGACACTATAGCTTGGTTCTGCTCTCTGTTATTGATTCTCAGGCAAAACATATGTAGTATAGGGGCTCCAAGAATATTTAGTGCAGGGATGAAAGAATTCATGCCTAACATTGGAGAAGCTCTGAAGTTGCAAGAGAATCACACACTTCTGGCTCTCCACAAAGCTCGACACAAAGTAATATTCCAAACTCCCTCTATGTTGACTCTCCCATCAAATATAATCTAGATTTTTTTTGTAATATTCTTGGGGGGGGGGGGGTGCATATGAATGTTATACTTACAAATGTTAGCTTTTGTCGTGCACTATGTGTTCTTAAAATATTTTTCACTCGCTTATGGATCTCTTCTCCGTTAATTGGTGTAAGCCAACCAGAATGAAACCTAGAATAGAAAGAAGTTTTAAAAGGCATCACTTGGTGCGATTTTTATGTTATTTTTAAAAAAATATTTTTAAAAAGATTACTTTGTACCCATTTCCAAATAGTATTCATTTTTTTTTATTAAAAAAAATACGAATACTATTTGGAAATGGGTACCAAATCATCTTTGTCTGGTTTTCATAGGAGTTTATGAAGTAATTCATTATACAGGTCAGAAGTCACATTTCTAATTTCAGTGAAGTAGAACACATATTCATAGAATCGTAGAGTTGGAAGAGACCTCTAGGGTCATCTAGTCCAACCCCCTGCACAATGCAGGAAACTCACAAACACCTCCCCCTAAATTCACAAGATCTTCATTGCTGTTAGATAGACATCTAGCCTCTGTTTAAAAACTTCCAAGGAAGGAGAGCCCACTACCTCCTGAGGAAGCCTGTTCCACTGAGGAATCGCTCTGTCAGGAAGTTCTTCTTAATGTTGATCCGGAAACTCTTCTGATTTAATTTCAACCCACTGGTTCTGGTCCTACCTTCTGGGGCCACAGAAAACAATTCCACACCATCCTCTATAAGTACTTGAAGATGGTGATCATATCACCTCTCAGCCGCGTCCTCTCCAGGCTAAAGATGCCCAGCTCCTTCAACCTTTCCTCAAAGGACTTGATCTCCAGACCCCTCACCATCTTTGTTGCCCTCCTCTGGACCCTTTCCAGCTTGTCTATATCCTTCTTAAAATGTGGTGCCCAAAACTGAACACAATACTTCAGGTGAGGTCTTACCAGAGCAGAGTAAAGGGATACCATCACATTACGTGATCTGGACACTATACTTCTGTTGACACAGCCCAAAATTGCATTTGCCTTTTTAGCCATCGCATCACACTGTTGACTCATGTTCAGCGTATGATCCACTAAGACCCCTAGATTCTTTTCACACATACTACTGCTAAGACAAGTCTCCCCCATCCTATAACCATGCATTGGATTTTTCCTACCTAAATGCAGAACTTTACATTTATCCCTGTTAAAATGCATTTTACTTATATTAGCCCAGTTTTCCAGCCTGTCAAGGTCATCCTGTATCCTGTTTCTGTCTTCTTCTGTGTTTGCAATCCCTCCCAATTTAGTATCATCCGCAAATTTAATAAGCATTCCCTCTATTCCTTCATCCAAATCATTGATAAAGATGTTGAACAAAACAGGTCCCAGGACAGATCCTTGAGACACTCCACTTGTTACTCCTCTCCAAGAGGATGAGGAACTATTCACAAGCACTCTTCGGGTGCGATCTGTCAACCAGTTACAGATCCACCTAACGGTAACAGGATCCAAACCACATTTTACCAACATGTCAACAAGGATAGTATGTGGAAGCCTTACTGAAATCCAGACAAACGATGTCTAGAGCATTCCCCTGATCCAGCAAGGTAGTCACTTTCTCAAAATGAGAGATCAAGTTAGTCTGATATGACTTGTTCTTGAGAAAACCATGCTGGCTCTTATTGTGCGACTCTTATGCAGTAATATCTGTTACCAACTAAATTTTCTAGGCCTTTCTATCCTCCCCTCTCCCTGAAATCTGTTCCATCGTTATGAGGAAATTAAAAATCCATGTAGACATTTCTGTCCCAGCAATAATACAACAGTTCTTTGTTATAAATACAGATTTGGTAATTTTTTGTTGATAAAAATAGCTGAATAAAATTTTAGCCCTTTTGATATAATTGTGATGCCATTGTTAGGCCATTTTGCATGATTGTACAGTACTTTTTTGGACAGGAGAAATTATCACAGCTTCACAAATAAGATGCATGTCAAAATGGGTGGCAAGGCTTGAGTGGCACCCTATAGGAAGAGTACAGTACATATATATGGAATACAGGAGCTTTTCTTAGTTTTAAAAATCATAAATGCAATATAATTACTGGGCAATGACAAAATGTGATGGGCAATTTTGCTTAGTATTAAATTCTATAAATTCAACATCAGTTTTCATATTATACAAGTGGAGAACCCATAAGAACTTGCAGTGAGTATTTCATTTCCCCTTCTCAATTATTTTTTCTATTATTTAATTTTTTCCTTCCTTGAAAGCCACCATAGCCTTTTCCTACTTCCTTCTCACCCACCAGCCAACCTAACTATATCTGCCTTCCTTGTCTTCAGCTCTCCCTTCACCCAGCAGCCTCTCTCTACCTGAGAAAGCTATAGCCCAGTTGTGTGGCACTGGCCTCTTGGCTGAGCCCAGCTGTATGGTAGGAAACCTATAAGGACTTGCAGGGGGCAATTTACTTTCTTCTGTACCCCCCTCACCACATTGCTTCCTCTTTCCTTCTTCCTGGCAACCTCCATATCCTCAACTTTCCCTGCCTCCTCCTCATGCACTAACCAGCCTTTATTTTAACTGCCTCCATCTTCAGCTACATTTATTACTTTTTAAAAAATACTCTGCTTTATTTCCCAATGGGGGCCCAAAGCAGTTTATATCATTCTCTTCTCCTCCATTTTATCCTCACAAGAAACTTATGAGTTAAGAATGCAAAACTAATCAAAGATCACTCAGTGAACGTCTTTGTAAGAGTGGGAATTCAAAACTAGGTCTCCCAGATTCTAATCTGGAGCTCTAAGCACTACACAACAGTGGCTTTTGTGGTGTGGCTGCTGTAAAACAGTAACAAGCAGCTGGGTTTGGGTGAGTCATGCAAGTCGTATGGTAGCAAGTAGCCCAGTGGTTGCTGATGGACCTGGCCTTGATGAATCCTTCCTCAAAGATCAGAATAGCCCTCGGAAGCCCGACCTCTGTGTTTAACTGACAGAAACAAAGTCTTAAGGTGAATAATACTGTTTTGGTTGCCTAACAATAGCCTCTGAAGGAATCTGTTTCAAAGCTACTCTTTTTATCATTTATCATAAAAGTCACTCCTTTTATTATTTGGAGGGTTCTAATCCTCTCACCCCTTTATTTAAAAAAATATTTTGGGTAGGGTACAGATTGAAAACTTGAGGTGTTTTTCAGTTTTGTAGAAAGATCTGTCTTGTTTGGATCCAGTTTCTGGATTTAAATATACACAGATGTGTACACAATGTAAATTAGCTACACTGATGATGTATTTTACTTTTTTTTTTTTTGCAAGCCAGTTTTCTATGTCCCAAAATTTATCCCAAAACAAAACCCTAATATTCCACTTCTTCACTGAAAACTATGTATTTCTTCAGAAAATAACAGAACATTCCACTAGTGTGCACTGTGGCATTAGAAATGCTTACTGATCATGTAGCTCTCAACTTAATTTTCCAAATCAAAAAATGTCTGTATTAATAAAAACTCTATCTGCTCCTTTTTAATTGTCTAATTTTAGTCATGACTATAAAACCTAATCTTCTCTTTAAAGCATTATGTTAATATTTACACCAAAGTCACCACTCAACAAAGCAAAACCTAAAATTCAACACCTGTAATTTAAATTGAAACCATTTTATGACATGCTAACTTTGACTGGAAATATTCTATGAAGCTCATTTTCAAAAAGTAATTTCTCAAAACTATAAATAAAATTTCAGTATTGAAAAGACTCAATGACTGCCAATATAAAACCACCAGCTCCTTGCACATGGGAATAAGGCGTCAGTTTACTGCAGTGTTGGATAAATAGTTATATTGTTTTACATAACTTTATTCGGACAAAACAGAATAAACCTCTACCGCTGTATTCTTTGTCATATTTCCAATTTTCCTTGGGACTAGCAAACATTCCACAGTTACATCAGTTTAAATTGTTTATTGATTCCAAAAGATTGTATGAACACTTTGGATATATAGCTTGGTGACCTAGAATAAGCCAGATCAATAGAGAACTACTCATAATTCATTTCAGAGATGCTCTGCCGAGAGCAATCAACAGTACAAGCTATTTTCTCTTGCAATGTAGCTAAAAGCATTTATTTTTCCTTTCGTGAGATAAGGTTTTTTTTTCAAAAAAATCATGCAGACTGCAGCTTTTATTTTCCACCAAAGGAATCAAGAAAGGAATACAGAAATCTCAAAAACAGAGCTGAATATAACTACTGCATATTCACTAGGATAAAACAAGAGATTAGACTGACAAAGATAAGATTTGTCCACAAAAGTTATTTAAATAAGAGCTTACAACTAGGTTTTCGTGGAGATGACATTTAGATCACTCACTCGCATATAACAAGAAATGCTAGCATTGACTATCAGCACTAAATGCTAATTTATCTCCTGTCAGCAGAGTTATTACAAACGCATTCTGCCAAACACATTTGTGACTTTTCATGTATCCCTTCCCCTGCCATAGTGCTTCATACAGCTGAACTTCCATGGCTTCCATGAAGAAGAGGTAACTGAATCAATCAGATTTAAAGGCAGAGCAGTTGTTGGGGGGGGGAGGGGGGTGGCACAACACTACACACAAGAACAAACTACCACACAACAAAAATCAATAAAGTACTATAGGAATAGATGCACATCAAAAGAGCAGGCAACTAATATAGAATAGATTGTAGGAAAAGTTTAAATGAGTCTGAGAGCTTTCTAGTACAATAATCCTGATTAACAAATCTAGATACAGAAATTAATTTCTAAACAAGCTGGCAAGAATACATAATAACAACTGCCATGTGAAATCAGTGACAGTGTAACAAAACATTAATGATATTGCTTACTGATTCAATAAAGTGAGGTAGTTCATTACTTTTCCACTTTAGATATACCATTTTAATGAAGGAACACAGGTAACAAAAACACCTTGTGCCAGCTACATGGAAAGACAAGTGCCTTCCATCCCTTCCCATGTTCCTATTCCCAGCAAGGAGAGAGTCCCAGATGCCATCCCTCACCAGTCCTTACAGAGGCAACTAGCTTTTCCTTGTCAAAAGAAAGAAGGAAATCACTACACTGGCTATTTTTCTCTCACAGAGCTGTTTTTGTCTTCAATTAGGAACAAGAAGAGCAGTCACTAAAGAGAAAATGAAAAAGATATAAGAGTTCCTAAATAATTGGACCAGGCGCATATTATACAACAGAACTGTATAACCCTTCAAGCAAGTTCAAAAGATTTAACAGCCTGGATACTTTTATTTTATTTTTATTTATTTTTGTTAATTTATATTCCGCCCTTTCCCAGGCGGGCTCAGGGCAGATTACATTCAAATAAAACCAAGCAAGTACAATATAATAAAACCGATAAAACACAATTAAAACAGCAACACAACACAGTACAGTATATAAAGGAAGGCAGGCTCATAGTGCAGGTTGAAGTATAATCAGTGGCCCAAGTACAATTGTTCAATAACAGATCACTGTGGGGGTGGATAGCTGGTGGTTTAGGCAATAAGATAAAGGACGTCCGCCTCAACCAAACACCTGGAGGAACAGCTCCGTCTTACAGGCCCTACGGAAAGGTAACAAATCCAGTAGGGCCTGTATCTCCACTGGGAGCTGATTCCACCAGGATGGGGCCAGGGCCGAAAACGCCCTAGCCCTGGTCGAGGCAAGACGGACGTCCTTTGGGCCAGGGATAACCAGAATACGTTGGTTGGTGGATCGCAGCTGCCTTTGTGGCTCGTATGGGGAGAGGCAGTCTCACAGGTATGTTGGTCCCAGGCCATGTAAGGCTTTGAATGTCAGTACTAAAACCCTGAAACGGATTCGGTACTCAACTGGTAACCAGTGCAATGTGCACTGCATCAGTCGGCTGCTTGCCTGTACAGGCAATTCAATCAAAAGCCGTGCTGCCACATTTTGCACCCGTTGGAGTTTCCGGGCTCACAGGCAAGCCTGCGTACAGCGAGTTACAGAAGTCCAACCTGGAAGTAACTGTTGCATGGATCACTGTAGCTAGGTCCCGAGACATCAGATAGGGCACCAGCTGTTTGGCCTGCCGAAGGTGGTAAAAGACAGATCGCGCAACTGCTGTGACTTGGGCCTCCATGGAAAGGGAGGCATCCAGTATCACCCCCAAACTCTCACCTTCTGAGCTGGCACCAAAGGGGCACCATCTAGGGTGGGAAGTCGGATGCCCGATCCCAATCCCTTCTGATCCAGATACAGGACCTCCATCTTAGTTGGATTAGGCTTCAGCTGTCTTAACTGCAACCATCCCACCATGGCTTCTAATCCCCTGGTCGAATGGTCTGGGGCTGAGTCCGACCGGCCGTCCATCAACAGATAGAGCTGGGTGTCATCTGCATATTGATGACAACCCAGTCTGAAACCTCGGGCAATCTGGGCAAGGGGACGCATATAGATGTTGAACATCATTGGTGAGAGAATAGCTCTCTGTGGCACACCACATTCGAGTGGGTGCCGCAGAGAAGTCTGATCACCAATTGCCACCTTTTGTCCCCGACCATGGAGAAAGGAGGAATGTCACTGTAAGGCTACCCCTTGAACTCTGCAGTCAGCAAGGCAGTGGGTCATAAGATCGTAATTGACCGTGTCAAACGCTGCTGAAAGATCTAGCAACAATAGCAATGCTGATCTGCCTTGATCCAGATGCCTTCTGAGGTCGTCTGTGAGGGTGACCAGAGCAGTCTCTGTCCCATGACCAGGACGGAAGCCAGTCTGGAAGGGGTCGAGGGTAGAGGTTTGCTCCAGGAAAATGGTAAATTCAAGACTGGGCGATAATTGGCCAGGACCATTGGGTCCAGAGCTGGCTTTTTCAAAAGCGGGCGGGGCACTGCCTCTTTAAGTTTAGCCAGAAAAGTCCCTGTTTCCAAGGATAGATTAATAATATTGGCTAAAGAGCCCTGTAAACCCTCTCCACTTGCCTTAATAAGCCAAGATGGGCAAGTGGTCTGCTTCACCGCAGCCAAGATCCTGTCCACATCTTCCCGATTAAGACAGCTGAAGTGGTCTAATATAGGACTCAATATCAGGTAACGGGCTTCCAGTTCCCGTACTGTGTCAACCATGGCCGGGAGGTTTTGGCGGAGAGTCGAGATCTTATCTGCGAAATAGGTTGCAAAAGCCTCACAGCCAATTTCCAATTCACTCGCTTTTAGGTTGCCTGTAGGCACTGTGTTCAATGATCGAAATGTCCTAAATAATTGAGCCTGGACCTCTGGGGCACTTACAAATCCCTAGCTAGGCTGAGGAGAAATTTGGTATGGAATAGATCACAAGTCATTAACCATCTGGAAGTGGCAGAACATTGTAAAACTTGACAGTGAAGTGCACTACATATAACAGCAGTGAAAGTTGTTTATGTAATTAAGCTGATATGAAGTTCTGCAATATACCCATGTGGAGATCCATGGGGTTAGTGGTTACCTTGTACTTCACCTCTGTAGTCACAGTTGGGCTCCCACAGAGCCAGGAAAAGGCCTCATCTGAAAGGAGGGGAGGGGGTTCGCTCCACCTTGTTCTTCCTCCTCTCTTCTCAAGCCTCTTCCTCCGAAGCCTGGAGACAACCTGAAACCTCCTCCCTAGCTTGCAGTTTGGCTCTTTATATGGCCCCTATTTAATTGCACATAAACCCAAGAGTCTCACCCCATATTCCAACATCTTGTTTCTCTTTGCATACTGGCCAACAACAGCCCCCTGATAAAGGCACTGCTCAATCATGTGGCGGTGCTGTACTTCATACATTTTGGGTCGCAGCAGCCCTTGAAGTGGTTGTCAACCCAATGGCTGGAGCCAGGACAGGTTCACCCAAGGCAACTTGGGCAAGCCTGGGGAGCAAGAAGGTCCAACCTTGGATAGGCCATCTACTTGGCATCCTGACCCCAAAGTGTTTTCTCTGTAGTATCTGTCTTTAATGCCAGAGTAACATCTGTTCAATTCCAATGCAGCATCATTGCTTTCATCAATGTTCCAAAAATGGTGCTAAACACAGTCCAACCTAAGTATTTCTTGTTCACCAGAACAGAATTCATACTCTGAACAACTCTTCAGATGCTGCTCACCCAAAGTAGTCAAAGTCGCTACCCACCCAAAATACTGAAAATAATATCAAGATTTAACTGTACCACACTGTGTAATCTGAAATAGATGAGAGATTACCTGTCTCTGAGTGATGAACGATTTAAAACAGGAGTTGAAGAATACTTTTGCAGTGATGGGGGAGCTGAATGCCAAGTTGAATGGAACTGCCTATCAGCTATATATGAGACATCAGCATTGTTAGAAAAACCACTGAAGTCTTTCACACGATGTGCCCTGATAATCTGACAGAAACACAAAAATGATAGCATTATGTTTTAAAAAGACATACAGGTACATCATGCTCACTTCCTTGCGTATATCAGAATATTAACTATAGGTCAGTGGAAACTGATATTAATACAGACCATATGTGTCATTGTTTTGCCTATCATCTCACAGCAGAAGTGGAAATAACTATACTATTAATCCAGAGATGTCCTTTTTTCTTCCCACTTCAAACCGAATAATCTCTCACTGGCCCAAGCAAACCTGTTCACACTTAAAAGTTGCTCCAAGCAGTGAAAAGAGGGACCTTCAACACATTATCGGCACATGCTGTGGGAAAGAACAATGGGTGTAAAAAGCTTCTCTGGCAGGGTGATTATACAGGGTGATGCACCATTGGTAGCCAATGGGATGTTAAGTTGCCTATCACAACCACAGCTGTTCATTTACAAAGCAACCACCTCTATCTGGCATAACTGACAACTATGATTAAAGAATGTGGAGTGTATTCTGTCAGGAAAGGAGTCTTTGCTAAGAAGCATGCAAGAGTGTTCTTCACCTGTTTCCCCAGTGTTTCCAGGAGCTGGCAGAAGTGGTGTAAGATGTGATGCTGAATATGCCTAGACTGATCACACCTTCTGACTACCGGAGTTGAAAGATGGAGAATTGACACGCTTCTTTTAGGAGGAGCGGACCGGAACCTTTGTTTTGGGCATAAAAGGCGATCCTAACGCCTGCTGCCTACATTTTCCAGAAAGAGAACTGTCTAAGACGTGCTTGAAGAATTTTGAGGGGATTTACTTTGGCTGGCGAGGAATCCCAGCGGGGTTCTTTTCCAGCTTTGAAGAGTCCCCAATGAAGAATTGCATTCCATCGTCCACAAAGGGTCTCTGGGGCCATTAAATTGGCTTAAATTCATCAAGACTCCAACTTTCTATGGATTACAATAACATCTGAAGGTGAACGGAACGGTGTGCAGAAGAATAGACTTTCGTTAAGGTAAAAAATCTTTATCTATCACTCCAGGACTAAAATAAAACTTTTAAAATAAAAAGATTAAGATCTGGAACTAACTGTAAGAGCATAAAGTTAAGAAGAAGGGGGTAAATTTGAAACTTCTGGGAACTAAGCTAAGCAGGAAAGTACAGAAAAATAACTGATGTTTGAAACATCTGTGGCTTTGAACCCCCTCCCCCTGACATAACAGAGTTGCTGATCTTCAAGATGACACAGGAAGTGACGTTTTACAACTATCGTGGGATTACCAACCATTGAGAACAAGGCTTCACAGCCAGAAAGTCGGGAAGTCTTTAAGTCTCCTGGCCACCTCTGCAACCAAAAACCATTGTGAAACAGTGGTGGCCATTAAAGAAGGGTCAAAGGTTTTAAACTTTTTAAAATAGAACGAGACTTTAAAATTTATAAAACCGGCAGGAATCATCCCAAAAAGGTGAAATATTTTGGACTATATGTTTGAAATTAAAATGTAAGGGCTATTGGAAAAAGGAAAACTTTTTTAAAAACGGGCTTGGAAAAGTCGCGGCTGCCATTTTGGAAAAATTAAGAACTTTAAAAATTAATACCTTGAGCTAGGAAGCTCAGAGGACGACGATTTTAGGCTTGTTGGAAAGGGCATGCTCTAATCTATTGAACTCTGTCATCAGATTGCTGATTGGTGAAGTCAACTCAAGAACCCATTTTATGCAATGGGAGGACAGTGATGTCTGACCAGAAGTTGGGACCAAGGCTTACACGTCTGAGAGCAGCCTCTGTGGGGGAAGGAAAAATGGCCAAACAAGTGCAAGAACAACTGGATGTTATGGAGGCAAGACTGATGAAGGTGATGAAAGTTCTAATACCTGGAAGTGAGAACAAACTTACTAAAGAAATAAATTCCAGTGCTGAGGAAGTCAAGAAAGAGATTAAAAAAGAGATTAATGATCTCAGAAAAGAGTCACAAGCAACAGCACAGAAGACACAAGAAATAGAAGCTAAAGTTAAGGACCAAGATGCTACTATTAAGAAGATGCAGGAGAAAGCAATATTACAAGACTGTAAGCTAATGGAAAACATGATTCGCTTGAGGTGTGCCTAAAAAAGATCAAGAGGACTTAAAGAAGTACATTTCAACAATCATTGCTGAGTATATGGGAGATGACCCTGAGGTGATGGGACATTTGTGTGACTATGTTTATAGGGTCAACTCAGAATTTGCTAGAAAGCGCAAGCTACCAAGGGATGTGGTAGTAAAATTTACTACAAGAGATATGGTGGGAAGGATTTTAAGTCAACAATTTGAAAATCCAATGGTAGTAGAGGAAAGCAGAGTAAGAATAATGAAGGAGCTGCCAAGGAAGGTCATAAGTGACAGAAGACAGTTTAAGAAACTGACAGACAAGCTAAGAGAGAAGGTAATAAGATACCTGAAGGTCTTAGCTTTGAGTATAAAAGACTGAGAACTACAATAATAGATACTCAAGGCATGGAGAGGTTTTTGGAGGACAATAAAGAATTTGGAGATACAGAATAATTGAAGAATCACTATGGATTACAATTTCTTGGAATGTAAATGCACTTAATTCAC
This sequence comes from Heteronotia binoei, assembly GCF_032191835.1. Classification (NCBI taxonomy): domain Eukaryota; kingdom Metazoa; phylum Chordata; class Lepidosauria; order Squamata; family Gekkonidae; genus Heteronotia; species Heteronotia binoei. Next base: position 106,567,951 of record NC_083224.1, read on the forward strand.
TGCAAAAAAGAAAAGCAACGTTTCATTGGATTAAAAAACAAAAATGTAATATAGTTTGTCTACAAGAAGTACATATCAAACAAATGGATTATAATTTTTTATGGAATTTATCTTTGGGTGAAGAATTCTTCTCATTAGCTAAAGAAAAAAAATGGAGTGATTTTTTATGTTAAAAAAGAACTAGAGCCAAAGTTGATTTTTAAAGACAGTGAAGGTAGATATGCTGCAGTGGAGGTGCTGATGAATGAGAAAAAAACGTTGTTACTGGGACTCTATGCCCCAAATGGGGCAAAGGATGCTTTTTCCAAAGATGTTACGCAACAACTAGATCAAGTGACATATGATCAGATAATGATAATGGGAGATTTTAATAGAACTATTAACAATTCTTTGGACAGATCTGGGGGAAAAAATAAAGATGGCAACTGCCAGTCATTTTTGAACTAATTAAACAAGAAAGCTTGGAAGATGTATGGAGAAAATTCAATCCTAATATGCATGATTACACTTTCTTTTCAGCAAGGCATAACTCCTTCTCAAGAATTGACATGTTATGGCTTACTAAAGACTCGGGGGATTTATTACATAAAAAATAGAGATTCTTCTGAAAATAGGTGCAGACCATAATCCATTAATGTGGTTGGCAAAAGATAGGAAAAAGGTGAGGAGATGGAGGATAAATGAAGATTTATTGCAAAAAGTGGAAGTAGTGGCATTTCTTGAAAAAGAAACTAAAGCTTTCTTCCAAATAAATGAAAATCAGGATGTTCAGTTTCAAACCATGTGGGACGCTTATAAAGCTGTGATGAGAGGAATATTAATTACATTGAACAATAAAGATAAAAGAGACAAAGAAAAACAAATGGTGGATTTACAAAAAGAAATAGGTAAAAATGAGAAGGAACTGATAAAAAGACTGGGGAAAAAGAAAATTTTGCGGGAAATTACAATATTACAGGGTCAATTGAGTCACTTATTGAATAAAGAGGTGGAATGGAACTTAAAAAGACTGCAGCAGAAATCCTTTGAGGGTGCTAATAAACCTGGGATATATTTGGCATGGCAAACGAAGAAAAAAGAGAATAAATTTATAAACAAAATTTTATCAGAAGGGAAAGAAATTATGGATTAAGCTGGAATTAAAAGGGAATATTATAAATATTATGTTAAACTATTTAAAGGTCAACAAGCAGACAGAAAGAAAGTAAAAGCGTATTTACAGAGAATAAAAGTAAAGCCCTTAACAGAAAGCATGGAAAAAACTTTAAATGAACCAACTGAAAAAGTTGAAATAGAAACAGCAATAAATTCAACAAGACAAGGCTGCCCTCTATCTTCGTTGTTATTTATAATGACTTTAGAGATTTTGCTGATGCAAATCAAAGAGGACAAAGAAATAGAGGAACTGAAGTTGAAAGGTTTTTCTTACAAATATAGGGCATTTGCAGACGATGTGATGTTCATTAATGAAAACCCACTACAAGTGACGCCCTTGTTGTTAAATTTTTATTTTTTATTTTTTTTTATTTTATTCTATAATTTATACCCCGCCCTTCCCATAAAATGGCTCAGGGCGGCTCACAGCAAAGGATAAAACAATAAAACAAAGTACAGAGTTATTACATTTAAATAGTCGAAGCATTTAAAGACCTAAAAACCTTAAATTCTTAACATTAAAACTATACAGTATAATTCACAGAAGTCTAATAAGCTACATTTATCCAGTCAGGCGTAGGCTAACCGGAAGAGGGTTGTCTTACAGGCCCTGCGGAACTGAGTACGATCCCGCAGGGCCCTCACCTCTTCCGGTAGCTGGTTCCACCATGTAGGGGCCATTGTAGAAAAGGCCCTGTCTCTGGTTGTCTTGAGACGGACTTCCTTAGGCCCGGGGATGGTGAGAAGGTTTTGAGTCCCAGACCTCAGTACTCTCTGGGGAACATGTGGGGAGAGACGGTCCCTCAGGTAGGCAGGTCCCAGGCCATATAGGGCTTTAAAGGTAATGACCAGCACCTTGTACCGGACTCGGTATGTTATTGGGAGCCAGTGCAAAGCCCGAAGATCCGGCCGAATGTGCCCCCACCTTGGGAGGCCCAATAACAGCCGGGCCGCGGCATTCTGCACCAGCTGCAATTTCCGGGTCCGGCACAGGGGCAGCCCCATGTAGAGGGCATTACAGTAATCCAACCTCGAGGTGACCGTAGCGTGGATCACTGTTGCTAGGTCGTCGCGGTCCAGGAAGGGGGCCAACTGCCTTGCCCGTCTAAGATGAAAAAACGCGGACTTGGCAGTGGTCGCTATCTGAGCCTCCATCTTTAGGGACGGCTCTAGTAGCACCCCCAGGCTCTTGACCCTGTCCGCCGCCATCAGCGGCGCACCGTCAAAAGCTGGCAGGGGGATTTCCCCCCCTGGTCCTCGACGGCCCAAACAAAGGACCTCTGTCTTCGCAGGATTCAGTCTCAGTCCACTCAGTCTGAGCCACTCGGCCACGGCCTGTAGTGCCCGGTCTAGATTTTCTGGGGTGCAGACCGGTCGGCCGTCCATAAGTAGATAGAGCTGGGTGTCATCAGCATACTGGTGACACCCCAGCCCATACCTTCGGGCAATCTGGGCAAGAGGTCGCATATAGATGTTAAATAACATCAGGGAGAGAACCGCTCCCTGGGGCACTCCACAATTAAGTGTGTGCCTCCGGGATAGTTCCCCCCCAATCGCGACCCTTTGTCCCCGACCTTCAAGGAAGGAGGAAAGCCACTGCAAGGCCAGCCCCTGAATCCCCACGTCAGCAAGGCGGCAAGTCAGTAACCGATGGTTGACCGTAAAATTAAAGCGTATGGAGAGTTGGCGGGCTTTCATATTAATAAAGAAATTAGGAAAAGCATCGGGTCCTGACGGTTTTTCAGCAAAATTTTATAAAGTTCTGGTAGATACATTAGTACCCAAACTTCAAAAATTGATGAATAGTATCAGAGAAGTTGGGAAAGTGCCAAATACATGGAGGGAAGCAATTATTTCATTGATTCCAAAAGAAGATAGAGATGCCACAAATGTTAAGAATTATAGACAGATTTCGCTACTCAACAATGACTATAAAATATATGCTAGGATACTAACAGAACGGCTCAAACAGCATTTGAATGTTTTTATACAAGAGGAGCAAGCAGGTTTCCTCCCCAGAAGGTAAATAAGAGACAATATCAGAACAGTAATAGATATTGTAGAATACTATGTAAAGCATCCGGAAAAAGAGGTTGAATTATTTTTTGCCGACACAGAGAAAGCTTTTGATAATCTGAATTGGGACTTTATGTTTGTGGTGACGGAGAAATTGAAATTGGGAGATGATTTTATAAGAATGGTCAAGGCAATTTATACAGAACAACAAGCTAAACTTTGTGTAAATGCAGACTTGACAGAACAAATGATAATTAGTAAAGGAACAAGACAAGGCTGCCCTCTATCTTCATTGTTATTTATAATGACTTTAGAGATTTTGCTGATGCAAATCAAAGAGGACAAAGAAATAGAGGAACTGAAGTTGAAAGGTTTTTCTTACAAATATAGGGAATTTGCAGACGATGTGATGTTCATTAATGAAAACCCACTACAAGTGACGCCCTTGTTGTTAAATAAAATTAAAGCGTATGGAGAGTTGGCGGGCTTTCATATTAATAAAGAAAAATTGAAAATTTTAAGAAAGAATGTCATTGAGCAAGCAGAAAGAATTACAAAGCTTAACTGGATGTGAAGTTACCTCAAAAGTAAAATATTTAGGTGTAGAGATTATGATGAGAAATATTGATTTGTATAAAAATAACTACGAAAAGCTTTGGCGTAAAATTGAAGTAGATATGTTAAAATGGAACAAACTGAATATGTCTATGCTGGGTAGGATCTCTGCAATCAAAATGAATGTTCTACCAAGAATGATGTTTCTTTTCCAAACTATTCCAATAGTGAAAGACAATAAACAATTAAATTTTTGGCAAAAAATGATTTCAGAATTTGTATGGGCGGGTAAAAAACCAAGAATCAAAATGAAAATTCTGATCGATGAGAAAGAAAGGAGTGGTTTCAAATTGCCTGACTTTAAGTTATATCACGATGCAATTTGTTTGGTTTGGATTAAGGACTGGATAACTTTGCTCAACAGAAAATTACTGGCATTAGAAGACCATGGAAATATTTTTGGTTGGCATGCCTATATATATTATGGAAAGGAGAAGATGGATGGATTTTCCTCACATCATTATATAAGAAGAAACTTGTTGAATACTTGGAAAAAATATAACAAATATGGTGATGAGAGAAAACCGTTATGGATTGTGCCAACAGAAGTTATAAAGTTGTCTTCAGACCCACAGGAAGATAAATGGCTATCATATAAACAACTGCTAAAAATACAGGGAGGCAAGGTGGAACTAAAACCGATGGAAGAATTGCAGGATAAATTTAATTGGTATCAACTGAGACAAATTAAAAGCTTGGTGGAGCATGATATTAGAACTACAGGGATAACGCAAGATCAAACAGAACTGGAAAAAATGCTGTTGGGAGAAGATGAAAAATTGATTTCGAGGATGTACAAGTTACTATTGAAATGGTCTACAGAAGATGAAGTAGTGAACCTCAAGTGATAAAATGGGCAATAAATATGAATAAAGAAATACAAATGGAGACAAGGGAACACCTATGGAAGAACTCTATGAAAATATCAACATGTTACAATATAAAAGAGAACTATTTGAAAATGCTGTATAGGTGGTATATGACACCTAATTAATTAGCAAAAATAAATAACCAAGTATCAGATAGGTGTTGGAAGTACAAAAAACATGAAGTTTCTTTCTACCATATGTGGTGGACTTGCGAAAAAGCGAAGCAATTATGACAAATGATTCAACAAGAGATTTCGGAAATCTTGGGTTATAACATCAAGAGAGCACCAGAGATCTTTCTTGTGGGATTACAAATGGAAAGTTTTCCGAAGCGAGATAGAACACTGGTGTGGTATTCGCTTTCAGCTGCGAGGACATTATATGCGCAAATATGGAAGCAAGATAAAATACCAGAGAAATGGGACTGGATCTTAAAAGTACTACACTGGAGTGAAATGGATAAGCTTACTAGAATCTTAAAAGACTGTAATTCAGAAAAAATTAAAGATGACTGGGAGAAATTTCAAAAATATATTGAAAAACAATGGAAAGTGAAGAGACACTTCGTGATTTTTGACAACATTAACTGAATTATTTACTGAGAAGATAAAGCTGCAAATATTGACTCTTGTTTTACTATGTAATTTAGCAGAAGGTTAGACTATGAGATAAATAGAGGATTAATTATAATAATAATAATTACATAGTCTTGGTTTATCCTGTGTTAAGATAACTGCAATTTTTAGTGAAGATTCTATAATTGTGAATTTTACCTTTATTTTCTTTTTAATTGATTTGAGCACCAATGGAGGTCATGAAAACGAGGAGGTGGGTAGAGGAGGGAATTTTGTAGTGTATTGATTAATACCTTTAAGTATATGTTTGATGAATATTTTTCAATATATTGCAAAACAATAAACATTGGTTTACACAAAAAAAGATGTCTGGCGCATTCTTAATATTATAATCCAAAATTTTTGAGATCTCTTGCTGAATCATTTGCCAAAATTGTTTTGCCTTTTCACAAGTCCACCACACATGGTAGAAAGATCCTTCATGTTTTTTACATTTCCAACATCTGTCTGACACCTGATTATTCATTTTTGCCAGTTTCTTACGTGTCATATACCACCTATATAACATTTTGAAACAGTTTTCTTTAATGTTATAACATGTCAATATCTTCATAGAGTTCTTCCGTAAGTACTCCCATGACTCCATCTGTATTTCCTTATTTCTATTTATTGCCCATTTTATAATTTGAGATTTGACTACTTCATCTTCCGTAGACAATTTCAACAGTAGTTTATAAATTCTTGAAATAAATTTTTCGTTATCACCAAACAGCATTCTTCAGTTCTGTTTGTTCTCGTCTTATTCCATCATTTTTAATGTCCTGTTCAAGCAAACTCTTAATCTGTTGCAACTGAAACCAGTTATATGTATATTGTAATTCTTCTGCCGATTTTAATTCCACTTTCCCTCCATGTATTTTTAACAATTGTTTGTATGATAGCCATTTCTCTTCATTGATATCAGAATATAATTTTATTACTTCTGTTGGCACAATCGAAAGCAGTTTCCTTTCATCTCCGTATCTTTTATATTTTAGCCATGTATTTAACAAATTGCTTCTTACATAGTGATGTGTGAAAAACCCATCCATCTTACTTTTCGCATAACACATATATGCATGCCAACCAAAAACATTTCCATGACATTCTAGTACTAGTAGTTTTCTATTTAATAACGTCATCCATTCCTTAATCCACACCAGGCATACTGCATCATTATGCAACCTTAAATCAGGTAGTCGGAAACCTCCCTTTTCTTTTGCATCAATCAAAATTTTCATTTTAATTCTTGTATTTTTCCCGGTCCATACAAATTCTGAGATTTTCCCTTGCCATCTGCTAAATTGTTTATTATCTTTCACTATTGGAATTGTTTGAAACAGGAACATAATTCTTGGTAAGACATTCATTTTAATTGCGGAAATTCTGCCCAGTAAAGACAAATTCAACTTGTTCCATTTTATCAAATCTCCATCAATCTTACACCAAAGCTTCTCATAATTATTTTTGTACACATCAATATTTTTTGTTGTGATTTCCACACCTAAATATTTTACTTTCGAAGTAACTTCACATTATGTTAAATTTTGTAGTTCTTTGTTTACTCTTTGACATATTTTTACATAATATTTTCGACTTTTCTTTGTTTATGTAAAAACCTGCCAGTTCTCCATACTCTTGTATCTTACGAAGCAGCAATGGTGTTATACGAGTGGGATTTTCATTTATAAAACATTACATCTTCTGCAAACACTCTGTATTTATAAGAAAAACCTCTCATTTTCAAACCCTCTATCTCCTTATCTTCTTGAATTTGCATAAGCAAAACCTCTAAAGTCATTATAAATATCAATGGAGATAGAGGGAAACCTTGTCTTGTTCCTTTACTAATTGTCATCTTTTCCGTCAAGTCTGCATTTATACAGAGTCTTGCTTGTTGTTCGGTATATATCGCCTTCACCATTATAAAATCTTCTCCCAGTCTCATTTTTTCCATCACTACAAACATAAAATCCCATTGCACATTATCAAATGCTTTCTCTGCATCTGCAAAAAATAATGCTACTTCTTTTTCCGGGTGTTTCTTGTAATATTCAATAATATCTACCACTGTTCTAATATTATCTCTAATTTGCCTCCTGGGAAGAAATCCTGCTTGCTCTTCTTTAATAACATTCTTCAAATGCTGTTTAAGACGTTCTGCTAAAATTCTAGCATATATTTTATAGTCATTATTAAGTAGTGAAATTGGTCTATAGTTTATTACGTTCGTGGCATCTCTGTCTTCTTTCAGTATCAACGAAACTACTGCTTCTTTCCATGTGTTAGGTATTTTCCCATCTGTTCTTATAATATTCATCAATTTCTGAAGTTTTGGTGATACGCCTCCACAAGCACTTTATAAAATTTTGCCGTAAAACCATCAGGACCGGGTGTTTTCCCTAATTTCATTGAATTAATTGCCACCTCTACTTCTCCTCTTTCAATTGGTTGATTTAATACCTTCTCCATATTTTCTGTTAAGGGGTTTGTTTTGATTTTCTGTAAATACACTTCAATTTTTCCTTTGTCCACCTTTTGACCTTTAAACAACTTGGTGTAATTCTCTTTTAATTCCTTCCTGGTCAACAATATCCTTACCTCCCGATACTATTTTGTTAATAATTTTATTCTCACTTTTTTTCTTCATTGACCAGGCCAAATATTTTCCAGGTTTATTTGCTCCTTCAAAAGATTTCTGTTGAAATCTTTTTAAATTCCATTCCACTTCTTTGTTTAACAAATGTCTCAATTGACTTTGTAATATTGTAATCTCAATTAACTTTGTAATATTGTAATCTCCCTTATAATTTTCTTTTTCCCAGGACTCTTTTTAAGCTCCTTCTCTTTTACAATCTCTTTCTGAATATCTACCATTAGCTTGTCTTTGGCTCTTTTATCTTTATTGTTCAATGTAATTAAAATACCCCTTATTACCGCTTTATATGCGTCCCACACAGTTTGAAATTGAATGTCCTCTTTTTCATTTATCTGAAAGAAAGACTTGGTCTCCTTTTCCAGAGACACCACTACTTTCTTTTTCTGTAGCAAATCTTCATTTAGCCGCCATCTTAGAGTCTTTTTCACGGGTTTTGTAGACCACATTAATGGATTGTGGTCTGCTCCTACTTTAGGAAGAATCTCTATTTTTATTAGGGTTTGTAGAATCTTTTGGGCTCAAGTGCCGTGTTCTACTGGAGAAAGTTTTCCTTCCAGATGTTTCGTTCTCAGCTGCAGAGAATATCCTCAGTGGCGTTGCAGCCGGAGCAGGTGCTCTGACCTTCTTGGCTGCTTTGCATTTGCAACGCCACTGAGGATGTTCTCCGCAGCTGAGAACGAAACGTCTGGAAGGAAAACTTTCTCCAGTAGAACATGGCACTTGAGCCCGAAAGATTCTACAAACCCTAATGATGTTACCAGCCGTGAAAACCTGAAATCTTTGATAATCTCTATTTTTTTCGTTATAAATCCAAGATTTTTTGTACTCCATAACATATCAATTATTGAGAAAGAATTATGCCTTGCTGAAAAGAAAGTGTAATCACGTTCTTTAGGGTTAAATTCCCTCCATATATCTTCCAGACTGTGACGGAATCAAAGGGTTAGTGGAGAAGCTGAGGACTCAGAGAGCCCTGAGTCATGTGACCCGAAGGTGGGGGCCAGAGGTGCTCAGAACTCTCAAGTCCTGAGTGACAGCTATCGGCTCAGAGGTTAACTGTCAGAAAAAAAAGTCAGAAAGGGAGAGTTGGACTCAGAGTGTGGTGAGAGAGGCTTGGTGTAAAGTGAAGCTCTATATACACTCTGTGAAATCAGCCAGGTGGCTGAGTATGAGACATATCTCTAGGTCACAAGTGCCCTCTAAGGAAGAGGAAGGTGACAGAGAGTGTCTAAGTGGAAGACCTTAGTGGTCACAGACATATGATACACTGCTCCTAGGAGTTTACAAGGTGGCTGAGGGAGAGCTGTGGGTCTGAGGGAGTCAGGAGAGCTGGGGTTTGTCAAACCAGACGACTCAAGGGACCAGGCACTCAAAGCCCAAGAGGCCAGCCTGATTTAAGTTTAGGAGAGTGGATTAAAAGAAGAACTGTGTACCCTGAAATACCTCAGAGCATTGCTGGAGGGTCTAGCCAGCATACTGTATAGGAAATGTTATTCCTACAAGATACAAACTAGCCTCTGTACAGACATCCCATCCCCCACTTAAAGCCTATTTTGTAAATAAAGAACTATAGTTCGCTGTTACCTTCTCTGGTGCCTGTGTGATTGGGAAAGACTTCAAATCTGCAGTGGTCCCCTGCTCATCTAATGTATCAGACCCCCGAAGAGACTAACGTATATTTAGCTGCCCTTGCTGAGGCAGGAGGCGATAGGCTGGCGTCACCATAGCAGAGGGTGTGATACAGACTTTCTTGTTTTACTAACTCAAAAAATGACTTTGATAATTTTCCTTAAATATTTTTTTCTCAGATCTGTCCAGAATGTTTTTACCTGTTCCATTAAAATCCCCCATTAGCATAATTTGCTCATATGTCACTTGGTCTAATTGTTTTATAATGTCTTTAAAGAAAGAATCTTTTGCTTTATTTGGGGCATACAGTCCCAATAACAAACTTCTTTTATAGTTCAACGTCACTTCCACTGCAATATATCTGCCATCATCATCCTTAAAAATCAATTTTGGGTCCAATTCTTGTTTAACATAGAAAACAACTCCCCATTTTTTCTCCAGTGAACAGAATTCCACACCCAGTTGTTTATTCCATAAAAATTTATAATCCATTTTTAATGTGTACTTCTTGTAGGCAAATTATATTACATTTTTGTTTCTCAATCCAATGAAACGTTGCCTTTTTTTGTGGTGAATAAGTCTATTTACATTCCAAGATATTAATTTGTAATCCATCATGATTTTCTATTTTTAGTCTGTACCCCCAAACTCCTTATGTTCATCCAAAAACTTCGTAATTTCTTGTGTGCTTGTAATTGTAAATCTCTTTCCTGTATGTTCAAAACTTAAACCCTCTGGAAGTATCCATCTGTATCTCATTTCATTTTCTCTCAGCTTTTGTTTTTTGTATAATCTCCTGTCATTCCTTGGCAATTCTTTCATGATTCTTACACTACTGCCAACCACCCCCAATGCATTTTCAAATTGTTTACTTAGAATCTTTCCCATCATATCTCTTGTCACAAATCTTACAACCACATTTCTTGGTAGTTTGTTTTTTCTGGCATACTCTGAATTAACCCTGTAAATATAATCATACAAATAACTAGTTTCATCAGGGTCATCCCCCCCAAATAGCAATGATTTTTATTATGTATGTCCTTAAATCAGACTCAATAGATTCAGGCACCCCTCTCAAACAAATCTGATTTTCCATTAGTTTACAGACTTGTAGCACTGCTTTCTCCTGCATTTTTTTTAATAGTGGAATCCACTGTGTCAATTCTTGAGTCTTGGTCTTTCACCTTTTCTTCAACCTCCTGCACTTTCTTTAACGCTGCTTGGGAGTCTTTTCTTAGATCTTCAGTTTCTTTTTTAAATTCTTTTTTAATCACCTCTGCACTGGATTCAATGTCTTTTTTTAATTCTTTCTTACTCTCTGCTATTGAAACCTTTATTACTTTTACCAATCTTGCCTCCATGGCCTCTAATGCCTCCTGCCATTTAGACATTTTTGCTTCTTCAAGTGTCCTAGCCCTCGTACAAAACTGCTTTGCTCCTGGTTTATTCACAGACATCACTGTCTGCCCATTGCTGAAATAGGCTCAGAAGTTGATATCAAATTAATTTTCAATATCACAGTCTTATAGATTAAGGCATGCCCTTTTAGATGAGCCTAAAATCGCCATTCTCAGAGGCTCCTAAGTCGAGATATTATTTTTTTTAAGTTTTATTTTTCTTCAAAATGGCGTCCGCGGCTTTTCTGTTCCCTTTTTAAAAAAATTTCCCTTTTCTCCTGGGTGCTCCAAAATTGAATCAAAACATATAGTCCAATAGATCTCACCTTTTAATGATATCTGCCAGCTCCACTATTTTTTAAAGTCCTGTTTACTTTTTAAAAATATTTAAGCTTTTGACCTTCTTTTAATGGCCACCAGTACTTCTCTATGATTAATAGTCCCAGAGGGGGCTAGGAGGCTTGCAGTTTTCCCTTCTCTTAATGGCCACTTCCTTCCTTTCTTGTCACGAAGTCTCGTTTTCGATGGTTAAGAAATCTCGCGTTAGTTCTATAACATCATTTCCTGTGACATCCCACAAATCTGCAGACCTGTTTTCGGAGGGGGTTCTCGAGCCCGACCACAGGTATTCAAAACAACAGTTGTTTTCCTTCTTTTAATCTTATTTCTAAATTCATTAGTCCCAAATTTATTTAGTCCTTTCCTTTATTTTCCTTACTTTAACATAACATAGTTGGATCCAGACCTTTATCTTTATTTCAAATAAGTCTTATTTCAATCCTGGAGTGATAGATAAAGATCTTTTACCTTTAGAATTGCGATTCTTTTAAACACCGTTCTCCTCAAAAGTAAACATTATTCAGTTCCAAAGAAGCTTTGAATCCTGGTGAATTTAAGTCAATTTAATTACCACAGAAATCCTCTGTAGAAATTGGAATGTAATCGTTCTCTGGGGACCCTTCAAAGCCAAAAAGGAACCCCACTGGAATTCCTCATCAGCCAAAGTAAATCCCCTCAGAATTTAACATGCATTTCTTGGGCTTCCTTACTCTGCTACAGATATAAAATGTCTCCATCTCTTTAGGTGCTACAACGATGCAAAATATGTCAGAAAGGAAACTATGGTAAGCAGTGGAAGTACATAATAGGAATATTTACTCAGTTTCATCTATTAATCACGCATTTTCCCATTCAGTACGTACTTTAGAATTCTTGGGTCTGTAACTGCCAAGAAGGGTAGGAGCTGTAAAAAATTAAAAAAATGAACAAAAAGGATACTTATTACAAGTTCTGGCCAGGAAGAATTATTTCCGCTATATTTATTATGCTCCTTCATAAAACCTTCTTTCAAATAAATCCAAAAGCAGTTTACAAAGGAGTACCATTGTCACTACTTTAACTGCAACCACTGAGAACAGCTACATCTTTGATTAACACCTAATGTTAATGAGAACACAAACTGCTGTTTAGATAGTCAACTAAATTATAAATTATGATATAATTAGTTATTCAGACCAATGAAGAATTTTCTAGATAAGCAAATGATTCTGCTAAGCAAACAGCCCTGGTATAAAATACAATTCTTCCATAGAAATACCACTGCTTGTAAATAGCTTTTATATATTGTTCCTCAGTTACTTTTGGTTCATCTTGTTGGTTGGTTGCCATCCAATCTTCTAAGAGAGCTCTGTTTTTTAAGCTTTTATTAAAGGGTGTCCTGGGCAAGGGAGCTTCATATGGGAAATCAACAGTATACTCTGGTGGAAGCAACCTAAAGCACGTTCTAACAATGAACAAATAAAGTTATGCTTAACTGGTATAATTGTTTACTCGTATTTCTATCCCACTTTTGGGTCAAAGCAACATCTTCAGAAGCAGCACGGAAAATAAAAAAAATACAAAAATATAAAACCAACATGAGTGTGTATACATACACATGCCCACACAAATATGTGTGTATGTATGTGTTTATATAGATATATAAATGCAAGGGCCAAACTACAGATTACATATAACATACAATCACCTCAGGAACATGCAGCCATCACAGCAGCTATGAGTCTGTGGAATATGCTGAATAGCAGCAAATTCTTACAATAATCACATTACACATAACATGTAGTCTGACTCTCAGCACACTGCAGCATGGCCTCATCCCTGCTACCAGGTAACACCATGTTATCAAATGAGAAAAATCCATGCCCCAACTCTTTCATACATCAATGTGGTTCAGAGCAGAGCTGCAACAGGAAAGAGTGGAACTGTATCATGGACGCCTCCTAAATCTCTGCAGGCTTGCAGTGTTACCAATCAGTATGCTAAGGTGTCACAGTTTCCATGCTACTGAAAATAACAAAGTGGTCTGTAGGATACTTTGGGAGCTAAAAAAGAATAGTTCTGAATGCCATATTGATCAAGTTTCAAAGTAAATAGCAGAGCAGGGCAGTCTCAATGTAAACTGTGCTAGTCTTTGTTCACACTCACTCTTTCCCTCCCTCTCCCTTCCTCCCCCCATCTTCCTTTCTATCTCAGTCAGTAGGTAGCAAAGAATAAAGGTGGGCGGGGGGGGGAACCTCACCAATGGAGGAAAGGAGGTTTGGCTTTGCACTTCTTCCAGCACCATTAAGGCAGACAGGTGAAAGCTGGGAGCAGCAGCCCCAGGGAAGGAAGCAGCAGAGAGCCAGTTGCTCATGGCCAGATAAGAGTCCTGGATGAGCCTTTCTGGCCCATGGGCTATATGATTAATGCCCCTCCTCTAGATTATAAAATACTCTGAAATTTGGATATGATAATTTGTTTACTTATGTAGAAAGGTTTTTTCAAACAAAGACATTCACTGAATGAAACTGATTCTTCCACAGACAGTTGTCAAAAAAGTGCTCTGCTAGTTATTGTTCTACCCCCAAGATCACTGCAGAACAACAGTAACTGAGACTTTATTTTTGATCAAACCGCAGGGACTATGATAAAAATTCATATTAAATTATGCACTAATGCCAAAAATTTCCAAGTATTACAGTGCCTTAATTACACGAGTGAAATATCTGCTGCAAAACAACACTGAATAGAAGTATAACTGCTTTCAACACAGCTTTCCACTACCAGGGTCTAGTTTTAATCCATGGATTACTGGGAGCAATAGAGCAGATAATCCAAAGGGTGTAAATGGGAAATAAGAGATCATAAACTCAGTAAGAGTTCCTGAAAGCACACCAGCAGTACAAACTGATTTTATAGGGGAATGGTGTACTTTTATTTCACACAAAAGACATGATACAGATTTCTACATGTAGGGGGCAGGACAAAAGGATCTTGGGAATACCCACAATATTCCTTGTCCAAATTATTCTAGTAATTTATAAAAGTATGTTGTGCTGCATCTGAGAATAGCATAAACTAGATATCATTTCTAAACCAAAGGCATTTCATGAACTAGATGAATCAGAGACTTAATTCTGAACCTGTGGGAGATTCAAAGCGTATACATATACATGCATTTTCTGTACTAAGAATTACTTGCCATAGAATGTCTCAGACCAAGCTTCTTTAAGATTCTCCGTATGACTCCAAAAGTGAACTTCAGGCGAGGGAGTCAGAGCCTCTATCTGGAAATGAAACAATTTCTTAAGAACTCAATGTATTAAACTTACCTATATAGTCACTGAAAGAATCAAGGCATTACATTGTATACACTGACATAACTTTGAAAGTGGGGAGAAGTCCTCTAGAGACACACTTGCAACTAGAAAAAAATATATGTGTCCCCGCTTGTTTCTATAATTTAAACTATACTTGTCACAAAGGTACTGTGCTACTATGGATTACTGCTGAAAATAATATTTATTTTAGAATCTTGCTTTTTTTATATACTGACTTCATTAAACTGAACTCGGATTAAACCAAATTCCATAAACAAAGCATTACTGAAATAACTAGTTTTTTTGTCAGTTGCCAATATCAACAGAGAATTCAACTTAATTTTACATTTAAATCAGTGCTTGGAAGAGAAGTAGTAGTCACTAGGAAGAAGAGCTGAATTAAAGGCTCTTTAAAATGGAAAAGCAAGGCTTGATCTAGGCAGAGAACACATACTCGCCGAATTACAAATGGAGGTCTGTCTGACTCTTTTCTGAATTCAAATGGGCCTAGGTTTAGATGGGCAAGGCGTTGTCTGACTTGCACAAGCTCACACATGCGCCTTTTTGTATATGGAGATGGAGATCGAGAGAGAGAGGCTATAGTGGGCTGCTCATAACTCTTGGTTGCTAAGCAATATTTGTTTCTCTCAGGTGAAGGAGTGTTCTTTTGGGGTGACCTTGTCTGAGATGCTCCATTTTGAGGGGAGTGTTGCTGCCAATCCAAGTTATCCTGAAGAGAGGAAATGATAAGATTTAAAATGTTCTCATTACAATAAATTTATCATGCTTTTAATATATCCATTTGCTCTTTTTGGCAAGATCTCCAGAGCTCACTTCCCAGACCACACACTCTTCTGTAGTTTCAGTTCACACATTCTCCCCCTTATGTTCTTCTCTTTGACCCAGAACTCTTGTGCTGCACTGCAATGTCTACCATTCCCTGCCTAAAAGAAGGAAGTGCACTGCTGTTTCTCTTCCTCAAATAGCAGATGAATATTGAGTACGCAGAGTCAATCCCTCTGCATCCACTACTACTATAACCCCAAGACTACATATGATACAGAAGGAAATGGCCCAAGTAAACACATTTCAAGTGCTTCATTTTATTCTCATGTATCCTTTATTTACATGTGCAGTAGACAGTCTTTTAACATAATTTATCCTTTATTATAAAATATTACATCAGAATATTAAATCCTCACGTGATAACATGATTTTGTGCTTGCCAATTATTTCAGATGTTATTTAACATCTATATGCGCCCCCTTGCCCAGATTGTCAGGAGGTATGGGCTGGGATGTCACCAATATGCAGATGACACCCAGCTCTATCTATTGATAGGTGGCCAGTCCGATTGTACCCTGGAAAATCTAGATCTGGCTCTTCAAGCCATAGCATTTTGGCTCAGGCTGAGTTGGTTGAAGCTGAATCCGACGAAGATGGAGGTTCTCTATCTGAGCCAGGCTGGTTCGGGAGGGGAGATCTCTCTGCCAGCTCTTGATGGGGTGCCATTAATACTGGCCCCTAAGGTCAAGAGCTTGGGGCTCCTGGAGTCCTCTCTTACAATGGAGGCCCAGGTAGCAGCCATTACCAGATCCGCCTTTTTTCATCTCCAGCGGGTGTGGCAGCTGGCCCCTTTCCTGGAACATGACAACTTAGCAATGGTGATCCATGCTACGGTCACCTTGAGAATAGATCACTGTAATGCTCTCTACATGGGGCTGCCCTTGACTCTGACTCAGAAACTGCAAGTAAATAAATAAATAAATTGTTATCACCTATTTTCTCATACTCAAACTACCTTTGTTGAATATTTTAAAAAATGTAAATCTGGTTTTCAATAAACATTAAAAAGAGTTTCAAACCCAAAGCAACAGTTTAACAACAGCATAAATTTAGCTATCAATACTGAATCTAGAGGATAAATCCCAAATAATTAAATTGCACTAACCTGTTTTTTATTTTTTCCTGAATTTAACAGGCTTTCAGAAATGAGACAATTTGTATAAAACCTCAATTTTGGAGCAATTCCCTAGAACACATACAATAATTGAACATCAAGCTCCAACTGGAGAGATAAAAAGTATCAAACAAGTAAATGTCACCTCCTTCAACAAATCATGCCTAATTTTAACAGTTCCCTTTGTTAATTTCAACCTTTAATAGAGATAATTAGAAAAGACAGAGCAGCATTGACAAATGTCAAGAAGATAACATTTGCATTTCTGACAATTCAATTACTGATGACTACATTGCTTTTGTACAACCATTAGAGTGGTGTTTATTACAAGACATTGCTTTCTCAAAAGCATTTTTAAATATTTTTCATGGCATGTTACATATTACTAATCAAAAGTCAAATCACGCTATATAACTTTTACTCGTATCAGATTCAAACATCTTCTGGTACATATTGTTTTCAAATAAAGTATTCCCCCCCCCCCCTGTATTTCTGCATCATCTGTTTGTGCTAGACAAAAGAAGATACTTAAACCATATTCCCTTCATCTACCACTCTAAAACAATTGTTCCACACAGCATTAAAAGTTGCATCATATCTATAAAAGAAAATAGTAAATAATGTCCATCAGGAAGAACATCAATAAATCCAAAGTTTTCATCAATGGGCATTTCCCTTCCTCTAATTAGGAGGGAACAATGGAAGATAAGATTTGTTGTGAGGGTAAGGAAGAGAACATAAGATTTCCCCCCTCTATTCTTGGTCTGTGGGAAAGACTAAGATACTTGTCAGATACTCTCTCATTCTATCTTCACTTACCTACACATTTTTCTAGCAGATAATCCTCACTTATACCATATGAAAGAACTTGCAATAACGATGAATCAATAGAAGAAACTTGTGCTGTTGAAATATTTAAAAGCTCTACCAACTGATTATTCACGTGGAAGTATCAGTATATCTAATCCCCAACATGGCACAATCTGTGTATTTTTAAATCCAGAGACTGAAGCCATGAACAGAAAAGACAGATCTTTCTACAAGTCACACAAAATCCAAGGTATTCAAAAAATCTGAAATCAATTTTAAAAAAAATAAGCAGCTTTAAGAAATGCATGCCTTCACAGAGGCCATTGTGAGGACTGTTAGGCAAAAACAGTATTGCCAGCCTTCAGCTCTTGATGTCTGTCAGTCAGGGCCATTTCAAGGGTTGTTTTAACCATTGATGAAGGACTCCTCAGGGCCAGGCCCACCAGCAAACAATAGGCAACTTAATAACATAAGACTTGCATGACTCATTGAGGCCCAGCTGCTTGCTACAGTGGCCACCCCACAAGAGTCAGTAAGGTGTAATAGTTTCACACTAGGATCTGGGAAACCTAGTTTCAAATCACCACTTTGCCATGGAAGCTAATTGGGTAGCCTTGAGCCAGTTACAAACTCTCAGTATAATTTAACTCATAGGGATGTAGTGAGGAAAAAATGGAGGATGCAAACTGCTTTGGATCCTTATTGTGAAGAAAGAATAAATAAATAATAAATATAGCTGAAAATCGAGGGGGGGGGTTGATAAAAACATAGTTTGATTGGTGGGCAGGAAGGAAAAAAGGAAGCAAGTAAAGATGGGTGAGATGGAGGAAAGGAAGCAAGAAAAGGTGAGGATATGGGGGTTGCCAAAAGATGGCAAAGGGGAAAGTGAGGTACCTCTGAAAGACTTTGCTGCTAGCACCATGCCACTAGGCCCAGCTACATGGCTGGCAGATAGGAGCTTCCATGGAAGCAAAGGATGGAAAGCTGAATATGGGGAGGGGGGTAAATAAAGGTTTCACAAGTTTATGGGAAGGACAGAAGGAAGAAGCAAAAGGCTATGGGGCTTTTAGAGAAGATAATGAGAGAGGGAAAATTAGATGCCCCCCCCACAGGTCCCCACTTGTACAACTTAAATGTGAAGTTGTTGAACAGGGTATAAATGAAGTAAATAAAGTATGTGCAGGGGGTTGGACTAGATGACCCTGGAGATCCCTTACAACTCTATGATTCTTCTGTGATTCTAATTTATTACAAACAGCTTCTTTACCAAGGTCTGAAGGGTAGAGAATCTACCTGAATGAAACAAGAGTCCTCCAGAGAAAACTGCATAGACACAAACAGGCAGGCTGCTTCCAGTGGGCCTCAGAAGCGAAAATGGATCAAGTTAAGATGACCCACCTTTAAAAAGCCAACTAATATTTTTGTATTAATAATTGCAAGTTTAACTGTGCAGTCCAAAGCAGAGATGCATCCTTCTAAGCTCACTGTTTTCAGTGGACATTTAAGGGTATGTGTCTGCTGAGGACTGCACTGTAAGCTGTAGATCAGGGGTGTAAAACATGTGGCCTGGGGGCCAAATCAGGCCCCTAGAAGGCTCCTATCAGGCCCCCGAGCAACTGGCTGTCATCTACTTCCTTCTCCCTATCTCTTGCTTCCTTCTGCATAACAGCTTGCTTTGCAAGGCTTGCTCAATTGCACAGGAGCTACAGAGCAAAACCTCTATTTTCTCCATTGGCTGAGGCTCCTCCTTTGGGGAGGAAGGGGGGAAGGCAGAGCTTGTTTTTCCAAGCTCTCTCAATCACACAGCAGTGCTACTGGGCCAAGCCTCTCTTCCTTCCCCCTCCTGGTCGCCTGGGGAAGGAAGGAAATAGCCTGAGCTTCCTTTGCCCGGTTCCCTGGATCCCATCGGAGAAGTACAAAGAAAGCACCTCTAATACTAACAAGTGCTAATGTTTTAAGCGTGTTTTAAGGGGGTTTTTTAAATTTAATTGTGTTTGTCTGACCTTTATAAAGTTTATATCTCTGCTACCTAATCTTAAATAGGTATACACATGGCCTGGCCCAACAAGGTCTCATTTATATCAGATTCAGCCCTCGTAACAAATAAATTTGACACCCCTGAACTAGATTGTCTTTCAAAAATCAGTTTCACTTTATTCTACAGCTGCTCTGAGATGATATGTCACTGCTGTGTACTTACCATAAAACCACAAGTCCTTTTCATCAAAACTTCACGAATTGAACTGTGTGCTCCATGAGTAACTTTAGGGTCAGGGAAAAGGAAATCTCTTGAATTTTCTTCATATGTGGCTAAAATTTCTCCCACTGGAAGTAACAGTGATATATTAAAAAAATTATCTCCTTTTTACTATATATAGGAAAGCAATAATACTATCCAGCCAATGTTAACAATTTTTACATTCCATTCTCAATAGAAGAGTTAATATATTCTTAAATCTTTCCCATTGGAATCAGTGTGGCTAGTTAAGTAATTCTGCTTCATGCTAAACATAAGAAGCTGCTTTAGACTGAGCATTGATCCAGCTATACAGTGTTCCCTGCTCAAACTGGATTTCAAGTTGAAATCTCTGGGATTTCAAGTTGAAAAGGATAACCACCACCCCCACCCCCATCCTGTTAGCCAACATCTCTTAATCAGAAATACCAAGGACTGCATCCAGAGAATTCTGCATGTAAAATACTAGGGATATCCATATCCAGAGAGTCTAGCTAAGAAAAACTACTGTGCCACTCATTTCCTCACTTACTGTTTATTTTGAAAAATGTATTCCCATGAAATCTTTTTTGATACCAATTTTTGGCTTGTTGGGGGTCATATTTGCAGTAAATATAAAGTGCCAAGCTCTTTAAACGTTGATTTGTAAGATGATATATACAGACATTTTATATGAAGGTATCTTTTTTGAAAAAGTACTAAATATACATATATTTAGGAAGAATAAAAAAACTGGAATATCACCACCACCACCCCCAAATTTAAACAAGTTTTCTACTTCACAATCACATCCTTAAACTTTGATAGAACAAACCAAGTAAGGGATTTGGGAGGATATTTTTGAAAACAAAAACTTACCCACAAATGTGCAAAAATGAGAGGTTTGTGTTATGAAATTAACAACTGATTATTAGCAATGTCTGTCCAAAGCAGGGAGCTTGCAGGGAACAACTGACTAAATAAATCTCAGGCTACAGCTGAGTGATAAGGACTGGCAGTTTTGTTGTTATCGCTATAATTTTTATATTATGATTACATATTTTAAAGCCACCATTCAGCAGGAGCATAAACCCCCAAAATAGCTAATATTTAAAATGTAATTCAAAATGCCTCAATTAATCATTTTTTTTAAAAAAATTACTTAGTGTAAAAAAAAATCTAGTTGTAACAGCACAGTATAAACTAGCTATCCTAAAAACCTCAGTAAAAATGATATCTTTAACTGTGTTTGTCTGTATCCTTTATAAAGTTTATATATCTGCTAACTGGCATTACATTTTATGACATGCATGGCCCGGCCCCACAAAGTCCCATTTGTGTCAAATCTGGCTCTCGTAACAAATGAGTTCAACACCTCTAGACTAAATTCACAGAATCAGCATCACCAATTAACAGTGAGAATTCAGATGGGTAGCTGTGATGTTCTGAAACAACAGAACAAAGTTTGAGTACAGCGGCACCTTTAAGACCAACAAAGTTTTAGTTATGGTGTAAGCTTTTGTGAAGAAGAATGTTTGCACACAAAAGCTTATACCAGGGGTGTCAAACATGCGGCCTGGGGGCTGAATCAGGCCCTCAGAGGGCTTCTATCAGGCCCCCAAGCAATTAGCTGTCATTTGCTTCCTTCTTCTCTCTTGCTTCTGCATCACAGCTCGCTTTGCCAGGCTTGCTCTATCGCACAAAAGTTACAGAGCAAAGCTCTATTTTCTCCATTGGCTGAGGCTCCTTCCCTGGGGAGGAAGGGGGGAGGGAGAGCTTGCTTTGCCAGGCTCTCTCGATTGCACAACAGAGCTACTGAGCCAAGCCTCTCTTCTTTTTGGCTGAAGCTTCCCTGCTCCTGGTCCCCTGGGAAAGAAAGGAAAGAGCCAGAGCTTCCTTTGCCCAGTTCCCTAGATCCCATGGGAGAGATACAAAGGAAGTGCCTTTAAGACCAATAAGTGCTAATGTTTTAAACGTGTTTTATATTAAGGTTTTTTTAAAAAAAAATCTTGAATTTTGTTTGTTTGTGTCCTTTATAAAGTTTATATCTTTGCTACCTGATCTTAAATCGGTACACACCTGGCCCGGCCCGACACGGCTCGGCCCAACAAGGTCTCACTTATGTCAGATCCAGCCCTCATAACAAATGTGTTTGACACCCCTGGCTTATACCTTGAATAAAACTTTTAAGATGTCACTGGACTCAAACTTTGTTCAATTAACAATGTGTGCTATGATTGGAAAAGATCCATGGCTGTGAACACTATTAACACAATAATAATGATGATTAGTTACTGAAAAGCTATGCCTTTTATGTGAAGAACAAAAGAGATTCCTTTGCAAACACTTTATTTACCTATGGAACTGCATAATGTATGAAGACACCAATACAATACCTGGAGGAGTAGTCTGTATTAAGTCAACCACTACTGTATCAACTAGAAAGAGGGAAAAACCATCATCAAAAGTTATTCTTATATGCAAACAGAAAGCACTTCACAAATGTAACTTTCTCTATTGAAACAGGAATAGTTTGAACAGTTATGATCCACTGATAAACAAATGAATAGTTTTTACTTTGTAAAAGTCAAATTTGACAGTACATGCTCTGACATTTAATAGGCTTCTAGATAAGTATACCATAAATCAGTCAATCCATTTTTAAAGATCTGTGAAAATACACAGATACCTTATGTCATGTCAGACCATCTACTCAACATTGTCAAATCTGACTAGCAGAAGGTTTCCATGGGCTTGGGCACTTAATAACTTTGATTCTTTTTTTAAGTGGAGATGACAAGGACTGAAGCCAGGACCTTGTACATATACCACTGGGCCAGAGCCACTCTAGGTTTCTTCTTGTCTTATTTATGCTCCCCTGCCAGGCACAGTCCAAGAAGAAAAAAAGAAATATATTTCCTGCATATGCCAAGATAGTAGACAAAAGAGTCAAACCTGAACACAAAAAGGTAGTGTTTGAGCCACAGAGAAGATTGCCTTTACTGTAGAGCACATTCTAAGCTCTCCAGGAGTAAGTCTGAGAGATGGCAATCATAAACACATTTGAAGTTTGAGGGTCAGTTTGTCATTCAGTTTTTGTATTACAATGTGTTAAAGCTTAATGTACAAGAATTTTGCCTACTGGGCTGCTATATGTGGTTTGCAATTTTGCACAAAAATTTCTGTTGAAAACCCTTTTTTAGACAGAGGACAAATGCATCAAATGCAGTGCTTCATAAGTCTGAGCTCTGAAGCATATAGATTTCCATATTTATTGGCACATATAAATCATTAACCTCCAAGATGCTGAAGAGCAGCTAATCAGCATGTTACACTACATCTACAAAACTCTGATTTTGCAACTGTCATTTTCAAGTTGATTTGATTCAGCCAAATCTTAGCAATCATGATAGGTGAAAAACAAGGAACCTAAGATTCTTTTAACTCGTATTGTCTGCTATCCCCTAACCCTTTTTGCTCACATTTTTAAACCTCTGACTTGTTCGACAACCACGATGGCTAAGAACGTGTTGTGAGTTTCGAATTATCAAGCTTCTGAAAAATAACAAAAGTCTATATGGATGATTAGATTGATGCTCTTACACAAGCCTTATGCCTGAGATAGGGTTCTCACAGCTCAGTCCTGTCTGTCACTCTGTAAAAGGGTTTCTCATTAAAGGTGTACATTTAGTACTTCACAAACATGCACTCCTTACAATGTCATACTGCATTTTCCCTATGGAACGCATGGAACTTCAGGATTACATAGTCTTACAAAAAAACTTTTGTCAGTTGTTTGTTATTATGAAAAAACCCACACTCAATCCTATGCATATTTACTCAGAAGTTAGTCCCACTGAATTCAATCGGACTAACTCCCAAATAAGCATACATAGGATAGCAACCTTAGATTTTCCTTGAAACAACTGAGAAAGTCAGGGTGACTTTGGAGCACCCTTTAATCACATTATAGCTCTTAAAAATAACCTTCCAGCTTCTTTCCTAATCTCTCATTGGCTTTTCATACTATGCATTTTAAAGTAATTTGGTGCATCAAATATAATAGAGATAAAAATGGAGGGAACCTACATTCAAATCGTTCAACAAGGTCTCCAGGGTCAATTACATCTGTGTATATCTAAAATGAAAATTTAAGAAAATGAAATGGAACCACTTAGCTAGAATTATGTCAAGGACATAAGAAAATATTTCCATTCCAATAATTAGACCAAAAAAGAAACTATTCATCACTAACAAGGGCAAAGCTGAGGACAGAAATACATAAACTAGTGATGAAAGAGATTTCTTTCTCCCCTAATTTAATTATACTTCCCTTTGCTTACACTATGTGTAAATAAACAATATACACATGTGTAGCTTGATTATAATCCCAATGGCAAGAAAAAAACTCACTCTTTATTAAATAGTAGTTGCTGCTCTTCATCAGTCATTTTACAGGTTATTCACTGAAGGATATTAAGGAGAGATCATTACCTTGCTCTTAAAACAAATAAGAAACACTGAAGGATATTAAGGAGAAATCATCACCTTGCTCTTAAAACAAATGAGAAAACACTCTTAAGGCCTGATCCTGTGTGCAGTGTCATTGCAACACACTGCTGACACCACTGAAGCTTCATCAATTATATCTGACAGGGAACTGTTTTCATCACCATTGCACAGATGTTGAGAACAGTTTGGGAAATGACAGATAATGCAGGGCCGGAAAGGTCTCACACATGTATTGTTCTAAAGCCTTCTCCTGCCATCCTTGAACCAATTACATCATTGTAAAATACACATACAGGCTCTGATCCAAAGATCAACACACTCCAAGGGCGTTTTTGCACTCACCTTCAGCCGGCGCGACCCCCCTCTTCACCGCGCAGAATCTGCACGGATTTCGCACTAAACACCGCAGAGCAGCCGGAAGAGCCGGAAAGTCCCTGCGCTTTTGCCGCGCAAACGGAAACTGCTTTTTGGTGGTTTAAGTTTGCGCCGCAAAAGCGCCGGGACTTTCCGGCTCTTCCGGCTGCTCCGCGGCGTTTAGTGCGAAATCCGCGCAGATCCTGCACGGTGAAGAGGGGGGTCGCGCCGGCTGAAGGTGAGTGCGAAAACGCCCCAATTCAGACCCTGAGCAGCCATGTAGGGGGGCTTCCTCCACTCACTCTGATGGTACAGACAGCCATGCACAACTAATAAATATGCATATAATTTGCTGGCCTTAATATTGAGTCACTACACAAGTCTCTTCTTCTGTGTATGTACTTTTTGATAAGGTATTACAGCGATATGTAGAAACTCCAAGATCAGGAAACAATATGCCACTATAGCTGTTAATAATACTTGCCCTGAATGCCTCTACAGTGGGTTCAGAGTGGAATTTTTGAAGAATGTTTCTCAACATTTCATGCAGTGCTGTTAATGGTCTAACAGAGCGAACTTAAGCAGGTCTAGTGAGGAACTTAATAGAATCCACTGAATGGGGCTTACTCCCAAAAAAGGACTGCACTGTAAACTACCCAGCAAGAAGACACTCTACCTATGTAAACTGCATATATCTACACATTCCATCAACTAGGACCTGGGAAATCCAGGTTCAAATCCCTACTCTACCATGGAAGCTCATTGTATAAGCTTGGGCCAGTCACACTCTCAGCCTAACCTACTTCACAGGGTTACTGGGTGGACAGAATGAAGTAGGGAAGAATATTGTTAGCCACTTTGGGTCCTCACTGGAGAGAAAAGTGGAGTATAAATGAAGTAAATAAATTCATACAGCCAGCAATTCTCCTGAGAGACACTGAATATATAGACTTACCAAAAATTAAGGACATAAATCAACAAAAAGCCTCAAATTCTTACATATACATTAATGCTTGATCAACCAAAAAAGGAAAGGAACATTTAAAGGTACACTGAAGTCAGCTTGGGGGGGGGGGGCTTCCTCTTGGGTATCCTGCCCCCCACAGGGAAAGTGTATGCGCAATACATAGTCTCTCCTTTCCCAGTGTAGTGAACGCCGCGTGGTCACTGTCCGGCTATGCCTAGCAGATGGTCACTGCAATGGCCTCTCCTGCATTACTGCATCCGTGGCAACACCTTCCCGCTGGTCCCCCCCGTTTCTCACAGAGTTTGCCACGTCATGGTGCGACCGAATGTCCGGTGGTATAACCGGATGGGCAGGCTGGGCTCACCAACTCGCCAGCCAAGAGAAGGAAAACTCTAACATCAAACCCGGGCAGATAGAGCTTGTTAATGTAACACCTACCACCTGGAGGACTCGCTGCCGGCGTCCCAGCTTACTGGGACATGGCAGATGACCCCAAGGTGAAAGGGTGGAGCCAGTACAGTGCACACTGTGCTTCACCTAAAAATTCCTCTGCGCAGGCCTGAAGGGCATATCCACATCCACAACCCACAACACACCAAGTCCTGCAGCGATGGGCAAGGGGCGAAACGGCAGGTGGAAGATGCCACTGGAAGCCGCAGTCCCGATCCTGCATGTAGGCGGTTCAGGGTATTGGTCGCCTGATGCTGACCCGGAGATGAAAGCATTTTTCGGCAGCACCCTGAACAACCAAGCAGCCTCATCTAGGGACAGCACTGCTTGCTCCACACGGAGAGGGGCCTAGAAAAGGTGGCCTAAACAAAGCTCATCTCCCCCCACCCCAGTTGGCTAGCCGCGGTCAATGGGCATCCTTACTTGCGGTCAAAAAATAACAACAAAGAAAAGGCATGCACGTGCCTCACAAAGTGTGCAAAGACTAAAGCTTGCGTGTTGGAACATCAGAACCATGCTTGACACAGTAGACAGTGGTCGCCCTGAACAACACTCTGCTCTAGTTGCCCATGAACTTCTCAGGTTGAATACTGACATAGCAGCTCTCAGTGAGGTCCGTTTCCCTGAGGAAGGTAGTCTTCAAGAACATGGTGCTGGCTATACCCTCTACTGGTCGGGTAAGTCAAAGGCTGAGAGCCGCCTTTCTGGCGTTGGCTTCATGGTCAGGAACTCCATTGCCTCCAAACTCGAAAACCTGCCAACAGGTCACTCAGATCGCATCATGTCCATGCGCCTCCCACTTCAAAACAAGCAGCATGCAACACTCTTCAGTGTGTATGCCGCAACCCTTCAAGCAGATCCTGCAGAAAAGTACAAGTTCTATGCTGATCTACGCAACCTTATATGGAAGACCCCTACAGAGGACAAGGTGATCATCCTTGGCAACTTCAATGCCAGAGTAGGTAAAGACTTGGAAGCCTGGAAAGGAGTACTTGGCAAACACGGCATTGGCAACTGCAATGATAAAGGGCGCCTCCTGTTAGAATTCTGCATGGAGCACCTGCTCACCATCACCAACACTATCTTTCAGCAGAAGAACAGCCTGAAGACAACCTGGATGCACCCACGGTCCAAGCACTGGCACCTTATTGACTACATTCTGGTGCGCCAGAGAGACCTTCGAGATGTCTTACACACCCGAGTAATGCCCACTTCGGAATGTCATACGGATCATCGTCTTGTATGCTGCAATCTCCATCTTCACTTTAAACCCACACCCAGGAGAGGAGGTATCCCTCGGAGGAAGCTTCAGGTTGGCAGCCTTCAGTCAGCCGAAGTTAAAGCTGCCTTCCAGGCAAAACTCCAGTCAAGAACTGAGGACCCCAGTTGCCCCACAGACCCTTCTCCAGAAGCACTCTGGGAACACCTAAAAACTACCATCCTGTTGATCTCTGAAGAAGTCCTCGGGTTCTCCACAAGGAAGAACAAGAACTGGTTTGACGAGAACAATCAAGAGATCCAAGAATTACTAGCGAAAAAGAGATCTGCCTACCAAGCACATCTTGCTCAGCCCTCCTGTCCCAGGAAAAAAGCAATCTTTCGCGCTGCATGTAGCAACCTCCAGCGCAAGCTTCGAGACATTCAGAACGAGTGGTGGGCCAAGCTTGCAGAGAGAACCCAGCTGTGTGCAGACACTGGTGATTTAAGAGGGTTCTACGAAGCCCTGAAGGCAGTATATGGCCCATCATATCAGGCTCAGAGTCCCTTGCGTAGTGCAAACGGCCAAATGCTCCTCACAGACAAGGCATCCATACTGAACCGGTGGTCAGAGTATTTTCAGGTTCTCTTAAGTGCCAACCGCGTAGTTCAAGATTCAGCAATCCACCTCACCCCACTTCAACAAGTGAAAACAGAGTTGGATGAGATCCCCACCCTAGAAGAGACTGTTAAAGCCATCAAGCAACTGAAAAGCGGCAAGACAGCGGGAGTTGATGGAATTCCACCAGAGATCTGGAAGCATGGGAGCACAGTACTACATACTGCTGGGAACAAGGCAAACTACCACAGGACTTCCGTGATGCAATCATCATCACTCTACACAAAAACAAAGGGGAAAAGTCAGACTGCTCCAACTACCGGGGGATAACCCTGCTCTCCATCGCAGGCAAAATCCTTGCCAGAATACTCCTGAACAGACTGGTGCCCACCATTGCAGAAAAACTCCTCCCAGAGAGCCAGTGCGGCTTCAGAGCTAACAGGAGCACCACCGACATGGTATTTGTTCTCAGGCAGCTCCAAGAGAAATGCAGGGAACAGAACAAGGGTCTATATGTGACTTTTGTCAACCTTACCAAAGCTTTCGATACCGTTAGCAGGAAAGGCCTGTGGCAAATCTTGGAACGTTTAGGATGTCCCCCAAGGTTCCTCAGCATGATCATCCAGCTACATGAAGACCAGCGAGGCCAAGTCAGACACTGCAACGACCTCTCGGAGCCCTTCCCAATAGGCACAGGTGTAAAGCAAGGCTGCGTTCTCGCGCCAACTCTCTTTACGATCTTCTTTAGCATGATGCTTCAAAGAGCCGCAGTAGATCTAGATGATGACGATGGTGTCTACATCCGCTATCGCACCGATGGCAGCCTGTTCAACCTGAGGCGACTAAAGGCTCACTCCAAGACAATGGAAAAACTCATCCGAGAGCTACTGTTTGCTGATGATGCTGCACTCGTCTCCCACTCGGTATCAGCTCTGCAGCATATGACGTCCTGCTTTGCAGAGGCTGCCAAGCTATTCGGCCTAGAAGTTAGTCTGAAGAAGACAGAAGTTCTCCACCAGCCTGCACCCCAGGAAGATTATCACCCTCCCTGCATCACTGTGGGTGAATCAGTTCTGAAGACAGTCCAGCAGTTCAGCTACCTGGGGTGCATCATCTCCTCAGATGCCAAGATCGACAAGGAGATTGACAACAGGCTGGCAAAGGCAAACCGTGCATTTGGCCGACTGCACAAAAGTGTGGAGCAACAAGCATCTGAAAAAAGGCACAAAGATCAATGTTTACAAGGCGGTTGTGATGACAACCTCATCTACAGCTCCGAATCGTGGCTTTTATACCGTCATCACCTGCGACTCCTTGAGCGCTTTCATCAGCGCTGCCTTCGCACCATCCTCAACATCCACTGGAGTGACTTTGTGACCAACACTGAAGTCCTCAAGAGGGCGGAGGTTACAAGCATCGAGGCACTGCTGTTGAAGACGCAGCTGCGCTGGACAGGGCATATTTCTAGGATGGAAAACCACCGCCTTCCCAAGATTGCTCTGTATGGCGAACTTTCCACCGGCCATCGAAATAGAGGGGCACCAAAGAAGAGGTACAAGGACTCCTTGAAGAAATCCCTTGGCACCTGTCGCATCAACCATCACCAGTGGTCTGACCTAGCCTCAGATCGCAAAGCATGGAGGCACACCATCCACCTGGCTGCCTCTTCTTTTGAGAACGCACGCATAGCTGGTCTTGAGGACAAAAGGAGATTGAGGAAGAATCGCACTGCTACAGCACCAACCCTAAATCAGACTTTTCCCTGCAGCCACTGTGGCCGGACCTGCCTGTCCCGCATTGGTCTTGTCAGCCACCAGCGAGCCTGCAGCAGATGTGGACTACTGCACCCTTCTTAAATCTTCGTTCGCAAAGTCAAGCCGAGAGAGAGAGAGAGAGAGAAGTCAGCTTAAAATTATACCTTTTCATTGTAGTTGTAGAGAAGTCTAAAGAAGGATTGATAAATTAAATTTTGTGTATTTTGAAAAGTTACCTACTGGAAGTTTACCTTTTCAAACACTAGTTTTTCATCAAATGTAAGAGGAAATACTGCAGGAATATGTGAAGTCTTTTTATATCGTCCAAACACAAAAGCACTGATGTAGAGGTCATCTTTGAGTTTCAGGGTAATTCCTGGACATGTGATCTGCAAGAACAATGTTTCAAAATCAACTTAGCTGCTTGAGGGTAGATATACAAGTTATGTTAAACAGAAGGCTGCTCCCTAGAACATCATCTCCATGTTAAATTTTCCTCTGCCTTTGATCCACATCATAGGCTACTGATAACAGAGAAAGAGAGGCACAAAGCTATGATACAAGTAGATTTTCCTAAATTCCACTAAAGGAGATGAACTTGACACACATGTAGAACTTCATGCATACCATTTCAGCCACTGACATATACCAGATGTGTAGCATGTCCTGCTGTGCTTGATTTTTAATTCAAGATGGAGAAAAATTAAAACTGAGATGAAAACAATTAATACAAATTAAGGAGTAACCATATTAAAATAGAACACCCTTTTTTGTGACTCAATGTTCCTGCCATTTGAAAAATAGGCAATTTCCCTCAGTGGTTTAAACAGAGAAGATTAAATCACTTCAACAAGATCTAGCAGTGACATTCAGTGGCTCAAGAGCCACATGCAGCTGACAGAGTACTTGTGGTTCTTTTGCCTCCATTCCCCATTGCCACACCCACTCCATGTTCCAAGTGGGCATGCCCCTTGCCCGGTAGACTTGTGGCAGTCAGGCAGTTCTTATCTTGGAACAGCCATTGTTGGAGGGGCTAGAGAATGAGCAATCTGTGCACATCCCTAAGATGCAGTCCTTGTGCCCAAGATTGATGTCAAGGGTTCAGTCTCCTATCCTTCTTTGCAACTTCTGCTGTCTGATCCCAGCACCCAGGCTTACTTATATATTTGGTAGGTTGGCACACAGGGAATACAGAAGTCTGTGACTCTTTTGGTTAATGGCAATTGCTCTCCATTAGCTACAGAGTAAGTACCATTGCAATAAAATACATGACATTTCAAATTTTCTTTTAGAATTCAAAGAATTTTGCAAGGACTGGGGAGGCAAAAGACAAGAAATAAAAGAAAATGCTTGCTGGAGGGGCAGGGGTTAGGACAAACCAGGGCTAGATAACAGTATCTTAGAACTAAGTTCTTGAGACCCAAGGTTAGGAAGTCTTGCCACCAAATGGAGCATCAATGTAACTTGTATGTCTTCACAGTTTTCTTTGACCAGGATCCAAAGAGCCCACTCAAGAAAGGCAATTAAGGTTTCACTTGAATAGAGTTTGCTACTTTCCTTCTAATTCCCCCACCCCCCAACCTTTCATGCTAAGTTCACTGCTGGATCTTCCAACATTCAAAAGCAATTTTTCAGAAGCTGCAAGCCCTACAAGTCAGAATGGCGAAGGAGATGGAAAGGTTTTGCTGAACATATAGAATATCATGCATACTATTCTGATCTCACTCCTTGCAACTATGTGTTGAGACTGCTATATAACAAAACAAAAACATTTGCAATAAGATTGATAAGCAAGTTCTACAGCACTCTTCAGGGCTTTGTGAATTTTATCATATTTATGCTTCTAAGAAGAGAGAAAACCTGGAGAATTCCAGTCCCCAGAAGTATCATTGACCTTTTTCTCCTAGGCGAAGACGAAGTGCTGCACTCTAAGACCTTGACCTTGCCTTTTGGTTGCTGTCCTCAATCACCTGCCTTGTGAAATCTCATTTTTCCACATCTTTCTGCAATCATTTCAACTCATAACATGAATTGCTTTACTGAATCAGACCAAAGATAAATGTAGTCCAGCACACTGTCTTTACCAATGGCCAGATAGATGCCTCTGAGAAGCTTAAAAACAAGACAATATCAAAACATCATTCATTGCTAACATCTTGTAATCAAGATTAGCTACCATAGCCAATACTTACCAATAAACAGATCCTACACGAAAATGTTTATTCAAACCACATTCTAAACTGGGCTTCTAATGCAAATAAACTAAGGACAGCATCAATTTTAGTTTGGTTGATATGGATATCAGGAAGGAGGACTCGGGATCCATAAGGGGAAAACAAAGGGTAAGAACTCACAACACATTTCTGAAGGCCATTACATGCAAGACTGAATGTTATTGCTATTCTGAAGCTCGGCCATCCAGTTTGGCGACATCATTTTAGAAATCGTCAATGGTTGGTATTTCATCACAATCCAATCCAATTACTGTTCCTTCAACCATTGCCATGAACAGGAGTAGAATTTCATCACAGTGAATAAACTGGTGTAATCTATGAACCTGAAATCGATTACTCCAAACTGTCTTTTTGGTGAAGTGCTTTGAGAAAAACGGAAAATATTGTAATGTAATCCAACAGCATTTCAATAACACAAACGTCTAAGAACAAATGCGGTATGTATTTATAATAGGGCTACAAAATCTGTCTCATTCTAGCAATGAGAAGGAAGAGCTTAAGTAAAAAATAATCTGCAGCTCTGAGATGATCCTACCTAGTTTCTGAAGGTTACAAACTGGGACATGTTAATACTAAATGCTGGGGGGGGGGGGGCGCGAAAAAAAGAAATCCTAGCTGAAACTAAAATTAGTAAAAATATATTAAAAACAATATAAAAACAAAACTCTGTCTTCATAACAAGTGAAAGGGTTTTAGTCGTAAAATCCTAACAGCTTAGACTGAAAGCTAAAAGAATGAACTCCACAGAATGTTTATGTAACTTTTAAAAAAAGCTTTAACAGATTTTCCCTAGCCTTGAAACACAAAAGAACCACAGTATAGATTTTTCAAATGCAGGAGTGGCAGCTTCTCTGCCAAGAATATGAACATCTGAGGTTACATTCAGTGCTGAAATTCTAAACCCACTTCCACAAAGGGATTGGCTCAACAGAGTGAGAAAAAGCAAACGTTCATGCTTAATTGGTCAGAAGTCAGTAAAGAGGAGGAGATTTAATATAACGGTTACTCAAGCACTACAGAAAACTGACAGGAAACGCAAAAGGCCAACTGAAGTTTTCACATATCTTTACAATGAGCATGCAGATTGTAGAAAAGCGTTGAACGGTTGGAATTATTTTATTTATTTTTGCTACTGTAGAGAAGGGAAAAGAGAAACTAACTGATGCACAATTTAACTTGAAAGACGAAGCCTGTACTTCTATCCACGCTAATTTGGGATAAACTAGGTTGGGCTTACTTCCGACTAAACGTGCAGAGGATGTGCTTTAAGTCACACGTTTGCAGATCAGCAGTGTGAGCTCCCAGCATCCCAATAACAAGTAGAAACGCAACCACTGCATCTGCTGTTCTCAACTTTCCACGAATATAGTTGGGAGTTGAGACTCTGTTCGAGTGTTTTAGCCTTTTGCACGGAACTTGAAAGAAACTCAGCGGCCCGCTCAGGATTCCGATTCACTTGCAGGGTAGGGCACAAATTTTACGCCATGCTCATTACTGGGGCAGGAGTCTGCAGATGGAGGAAAGCTCGTAACTAACAGGCTAAGATGAATGAGGCCTGCAACTAAAAACTGAAGGCGAGGAAAACAGCTCTACCCAAGCCTTGTCAAGCCCCCTCCCGGAACGGGAATTCCCCAAGTCTTCTCCCTTAGAACAATCTGCTTAGCTCTGCCCGATTGCTCTCTGGCCACCAAAAGACCGTTCTTCTTAGGCTCCGTATTACAACAGCACCCCGTCTCCGACGACTCACGCACTTTCGCTAACCCTTTCTCCGCCCATAAGCCTTCTCACCGTACGGATGTGAAGCTCCACAATGCACAACAGCCCCTTGCGCGGGGACATCGGAGCGCCCGTCTCTCCCGCCCGCCAGCCGGGTAAGCATAAACTAGAGCTGTAGTAGAGGGAGGGGGGGAGAGACTGGCTCCTCACAGGATGCGCCGGGCGGCTGAGACCCGCCCACGCTCGACAAACCCAGTTGCCATGGCAGGAGGAACGCTAACTGAGCCCCTGAGAGCATGGGGCGTGGCTGACGAAACCCTCACGGATTCGCTGGGCAAAGAGAACAAGAGCAAATACAGCGTTCATTTCCGGTTCAGGAATGACGACATTATCGCCGCTTTCCTCCGTGTACGGGTCAATGGTGGTAAAGATTAATAGGAATAAATGTAAAAACGGAAGGGGAACAAGATTAAGTGAAGATAGATTCAAGTGGGTAGCCGTGTTTGGTCTGAAGCTGCAGAACAAAGTTTGAGTCCAGTGGCACCTTTAAGACCAGCAACGTTTTATTCAAGATATCAGATTTCATGTGCACCCACACTTCTTCAGATACAAGCTGAATGGAGGGTTATATGCCAAACAAAAGAAGTTTAAAATACCTGGTTTTGGTCAAAACTGAAAATAAGGTTTCTACAGTTGCATGGGCTTTCACAAGTTAATTACTGGCTTTGTTTGATTTGCGCCGACTGCTTTAATAGGGTACTTTAATTCTAAGTACCCTGCTCCATAGGCACTGCTCCCCCGAATCTCTGGCAATTTCCCAGTGGTGGCAATCGTGATTTAAACTAATCAACATGGTTGAACTTTAAAAGGGAATGCAGTACAATTCAGTTCAGATATCACATTTTATTGTAATTACAGCTTTGAGTTGAAATAAAGATGCCTTTTTTAACACTCTGAAGGTAGTGTAAGAGAATTTGGTAAACAGCATGATGACAATAAAACAGGCCCTAATGTTCATAAAGTGCTTTGAATTGGGAGGGAGAGCAGGGGTGTAGACTTCTTAGTTGGGAGGGGTGGCATGAGACTGAAAACTGTCCAGGATATATTTAATTGTCTATATTAAATTATTTCATCTCAGAGGAAATATTTCATTTGCATGTGAAAAGAAATACTTCCTCCCCCTCTCTTTTCCTCACAACTACGCAGATTAGACAGATTAGGTTGAGAGTGTGATGGGTCCAAGGCAATGCTCCCTCTAAACTGTGGAGTCTTGTGAGCAAATTCTACTTTGTGAGCTACTGGCATTAGAATTATGAGCTACTACATAAATTAGTTTGCTCTGGGGCCATCCTTCCTGAGCTAAGACAAAAACACATGAGCCAGAGGCTAAAAATCTGTGAGCTAGCGCACACTAACTCAGCTTAGAGGGAACACTGGTCCAAGGTCATATAAATGATTCGTGGCTAAGTGAAGTTTGGAACTTTGGTTCCCCCAATCTTGGACTAACAACTACACCACTCATACTGGAGATTAAGCATCTCACAATTTAGAGTAAATACTAGCTTCTTGGTAGGGTTTCCAGGTCCGGGCTGGGAAATACCTGGGGATTTTGGGAGTGAAGCCAAGGAAGGGAGGGATTTCAGCAAGGTACAATACCATTGAGTCCAACTTCAAAAGCAGCCATTTTCTCCAAGGGAACTGATTTCTGTTGTCTGGAGATCAGTTGTAACAATGGGAGATCTCTAGGCCCCACCAGGGGGATGGCAATCCTGTTTCTTGGATACCCTGGTCTGAAAAAAAATGGGAATTTTTTGGGGGGGTTGAAGTAGGGTCCAGGACAGAATCGTCTCACTTTCCATTTCTGGGGAATCAGCTTTATTTCTTCCCCACCCCACCACGTGCAGATGTACAGACAGGGCTGGCCCTATGGTGCATAGCACCCAGGAGCCTTGCTGCCCGCTGCCCCCCCTCGCAGCACCCCCTGCCCCCCTGTGGTGCCACGCTGCATCCGCTGCCCCCCCACCCCCCTCTGCAGCACCGTCTCTTCCTCCTCCCTCCCTTCCTCTGTATTTTAATGGCGCCACATTCAGGGGCTCTTGAAAGGCCTTTCCCCCACAATCAGCTGATCAGCAGGTAAAACCAAGCTGGAGGCTGGCAGCTTCTCTGGCATGCTCATGATCAGCGCAGGGGCAGCAGCGGCGGGAAAGACAAGCGAGCGCTCATCCTTCCCGCTGCTGCCCCCATGCTGATCGTGAGTGCGCAAGAGGGGCGGCATAGGAGCAGCCAGCCCCCTGTATGGTTCTTCCCACCGATCAGCTGATCGGTGAGGGAGGGAGGCTTTTCAAGAGCCCCTGAATGTGGCACTTTACTGTCAGTTCCGGCCATTAAAATACAAAGGGAGGGAGGAGGACTTGGAGGCTGGGGGGGTTAGGGCAGGGGGGGGCTGAATTTGGCAACCCCACCCTGTCAGCGCCCTAGGCAATTGCCTAGTTTGCCTAGTGGGCAAGCTGGCCCTGTCTACTGAGACCAGGGGTGGGGGTTGGAGTCTGAAGACAGAAATAATCTCATTTCTTTTTCTCTAAAGCTGCAAGTCCCAGGATACCAAAATCACCTTGACTTCCAGCATTTTTTCTGTTTCAGTGATTCACAGGTTGAGAGCAGGGGCTTTAAAGCAGAACTTACAAGGATCACAAGAGAAAAAAATAATGGAAGACAATGAAGGGATGCTTCTTATGTGGGAAGGAAATGTCCCAAAGAAAGAAAAGCAGGATTGGCAGCCTTTGTGCAAGTGGAGTGGATCAGACTGCACAGTTTGGGCTGGAAGAACAGTGATAATTATAGGAACCAGCACAAAATAATTTCAAAGAAATGGTCCTCCAGGGATTCAGGGTGAGTCCAGGATGGGAATCTGTGGATTTTGTGGCTCTGACTGAGCTGCAGGAGGTCACAAAATGAGATTGCATTCAGTCATGGTGGATTAAAGGACTGGCAGGGTTGAGGCTTCTCCATGCATGGGGCAGGCTGGTAAGTTTAGAGACATTCAGGCAAGGTCAGCAGAACATAACCAGTTCACCTAGCTGCTTGATGTAAATATATTTTGCATTCAGGAAGACTAGTGTTTGTTGATTTAATTACCTTGATAGACCAAGGTGGGTGGTGCCTGGCTTTGCAAGCCCCTGTGGCAATGGGTAGGCATGCAGATGTCCCTTCAGTTTCCTGCCAAAGTTTTGGCCACTCATTAGTATAGCCTGAGGAGAGCCTTTACTTTGCTTTCTCCAAAGGAAGGCATTGCTAAGCTCCTAAAATGGCCCCCAAGGTGAATTTAGCCAGGATGGAATCAAGGCAGACAGCACATGTCTAGGTAAGAAGGGGGACCTTGGTAACACACACACAACTAAAGATGAAATAGAAACAATCATTTTTTTCTCTCTAAGGCAGGGCCCACCAGGGTACAGAACGGTTTCCAACATCTGGTTTGTGGCTGGAGATCTGCTATAACAACTAGGAACAGGAATGAACAGGCTCACAAATTAAATTTCATGATGAATTTTTGTAAGTTCATGGTTTGTGAAGTCAAGTTCATTGCAGGTCAACTGCCACAAACGTTCCATGAACTTTCAAGCTGTTTGTGGAGGTTCGTGCCAGTTCCCGAGAAGAAGAAATCAAAGCCAAAAAAGGCCTCCACAAAGACCAGCCTCTCAAAATTAATACACAATGCAAATGTCTATGAAAAGCAGAAATTTTCTTATACAAAAACATGCATATAAATATAAACAAGAACATCTGTTC
The DNA here is from genome assembly GCF_032191835.1 of Heteronotia binoei. Classification (NCBI taxonomy): domain Eukaryota; kingdom Metazoa; phylum Chordata; class Lepidosauria; order Squamata; family Gekkonidae; genus Heteronotia; species Heteronotia binoei. The sequence goes on from NC_083224.1 coordinate 106,605,120, forward strand.
CCCCGTGCCCAAACAGCATGCAGTCAATGTGACTTCTCCAGAAAAAAGGGATCGGGAAACAATTCCAAGAAGTGAGTGTTCTCCACAAGACTCCAGCACTTAAAAAAGAATAATTGTCCACTGCAGCTTAGCAATTAATCATGCAACGAGATCGTACTAGAACTCTTGTTTCACTTTGGCTTCGATGAGCTGCATGTAAAAACATTCATGACAGCATAGCAGCAAGCAAATTAACCTGGAATACATAGACATGTGCAAAATATACCTTCAAAAATTATTCTCAGAAGAATTCAAACACAACACAGTTGTTTCCATATGCTTACATCCATTGCTACAATAAAGTTCCTACTACCACTGAAGCGCATGACTATATCCCCAGGTGTGATCCATTAAAGTTCCTTAAAGCAACATAAACCAAATCTACAGCATTTCCACATAGAATAACATCAAGTTCCGCAGAGGCAAAATTACAAACATGAGTTCAGGTTACAGAAAACAAGACAAGTCCCAATCATTATTTAATCCTTCTTACATTAAAATGTGCAGTTTGAAAATCCACTTCATTTCTTGTCTCAACAACCATCTAGAGACATCTACCCTGCCGTATAGAATCATAGAGTTGGAAGGGACCTCTAGGGTCATCTTCCAACATGCACAATGCAGGAAACTCCATGCACAATGCAGGAAACTCCGTGCACAATGCAGGAAACTCACAAACACTTCCCCCTAAATTCACAGGATCTTCATTGCTGTCAGATGGCCATCAAGCCTCTGTTTAAAATTGTATAAACGTGAAGGAAATTTTTCCAAGGCATCAAAGTTGCAGGGGACCTCCCCCGGATACTCCTCTAGATGCCCTCCAAGTTTGGTGCCTCTAGCTTGCGCAGAATCCATTCTATATACTCTTGAACCTGAACCTGTCAAAATGACCGTAGAACTGATCCTGTGCACACTAGAGATACCAAATTCACAGAGGATCTTCAGCTGGCTCTCTTCTACCTGACCTGGTGAGGACTGAATTCATGGTGTCTGAGTTACACCCTGCCCCCTTCAGAAGGTGCCCCATGAAAGTGCTTTCTGGGGAAATGACAGATGGTAATTTCCCCCAAAAGCTCTTTCCTGTGGATACCTTCTTTGGTTGGCCATAACTCAGACACTGTAAATCCAATCCTCATCAAAATTGGAGGGCATGTAAAGGAGAGTCAGCTGGAGAACCTCTGTGAGTTTGGTGTGTCTAGCATGCCAAAGGGCCATTCTACCACCTCATGAACTGAACCACTTTTTGCAGCAACTACAAGTTTATGACAGTCCATGGTTCATGAACAGGACATGCCACAAACTGAACCTCATTTTCCCAGTTCATGCCCATCTCTAATTACAACAGACTTAAGGTGCCAGAGACCAGTTCACCTGGAGAAAATGACTGCCTTATGGTATTATGCCCAATTGAAATCAACTGCTTTATGCCATTATACCCAATAGAAGTTCCTTCTCTCCCCAAACCCCACATTCCTCAGGCACCACCCTCTCCAAATCTCCAGATATTTCCAAACCTGGAGCTGGCAACACTAGGACACAGTAAAAATGCAATTCTGTGAAAGCAAAGTATAATTCTCTGGATCCATTACTTACATCAAGTTTGTGTCACAAGTTGCAGGAAACACCTTCTCCAGTCCAACCACTGAGGCCTTCTGATTGCTATATGGATTGATTTTTAAATCCCATCCACCCCATGTGCTTTCTCTCTGTATATTTTTTCTTCACAGACAGTATTATCCACTGAAGGTCACCTCTGCCTCTTACCTTTACAAAAACAAACAAAGCCGGTCCTTTGCCTCTAGCAACTTTTTAAGTTGCTACAAAGACTAACCGACCTTGAGAACCTGACAGCCTGAGAAGGTTCATGAAGCTACCTGACATTGCCCCTTTGTTAAGAAATTTCAGAGTGCATGGACTTTCCCTAGGACTCCTATCCCACCAGGCTGAAGAAGGGGGGAGGGGGGTTTGAAATTGGCAGGAACCCTGTAATTTGAGAGAAAGAGAAAACCTGTTCCAAAGTATTCATGATTGAAAGAAAACCATACTGCACAAATTTTCAAGCAAGAAGCAATTTCAGTATTCCTCCTACAAAAGGAAAAAGACAAACCAAAATTTATAAACAAAGAGAACACTTCTCTTTTTAGGAATACATTCTGTTCATCTGGCAAGACCTAACCATGGTATTGGCAAAGGGACCTTAGCATCTCAAACATTGGTTTTAAATACCTTTAGTATTCAGATTAGCTGTCAATCAAGAAATTGGATGATCCTGGTGATACCCAGACCCTTCCTTTTTCTGACCAGAAGACTCATCACTAGGTTAAAATAACTGATTTGGAGGGTGGATTCTATGATATTATATTCAGCTGAGACGTTGATCTCCCAGACTTTTCTTTCCCTTACTAAGGCTAAAGATAAGATCCTTATATGAAGATATGCAGATTCCTTTACTGAGAAAGATATTATAAAGCACCCTGAATTCATCAACCTGAAGCTGCACTGACATAGAAGCTGACACAGAAGTTTTGCTGCTTTGTCCTTTTCACAAAGCTTTGTTTCTAGGTTTCTCTTATTCCCTTTCAAACAAAACTCCTGTTTGGACACCCAGTTTTTACACACTGATCACAGTGGGCGTTTTCGCACTCACCTTCAGCCGGCACGACCCCCCTCTTCAGCGCGCAGGATCTGCGCGGATTTCGCACTAAATGCCACAGAGCAGCCGGAAGAGCCGGAAACTCCCGTCACAAAAGCCGTGCAAACGGAAACTGCTTTTTGGCGGTTTACGTTTGAGCGGCTTTTGCGCCGGGCGTTTCCAGCTCTTCCGGCTGCTCCGCGGCATTTAGTGCGAAATCTGCGCAGATCCTGCGCGGTGAAGAGGGGGGTCGCGCCGGCTGAACATGAGTGCGAAAACGCCCAAAGTGAGTATTTACAGAATGAAAACCTGATAAATCAAGTGTATCCTATCTATAATATAATAAAACCCCCTTTGTCTTGGCAAAGCCAAGCAACCTGATTGGTTGGGACTGGGAGGGACTGTGGTGCATCAGCCTTTGGTCTATCAGACTATCATTCAAGAGTACTTGCATGCCATTGGTTGAGTCTGCTCCTCTCTCCCACCCAAATGGCTGTTGCTAGCCAGCAAAGCTGATTCTGTTGATAAAAGGCAACTAACCTTCGTTCTGGCAGTTACTGGTTCTCCCTACTCTCCCATTGTCTGAGCCACCTGTCACACTGATTCACAAAGGAGAGGAAAAAACACATCCCTTGATTGGCTGACAGGAGGAGGGAAACAGCCAGAGAAAGGCTTCTCTTGATTTGCTGAAGAGTCCTCCATTTCTGGAAAGGAGGAAGAATGGCATCCTGTGGCAAGAGACCAGATACAGAGTATATGGAGGGAAAACATTAACAACATTATCGAAGACAGACTGTTGGTCTGAAAGGTATCACTAAAGGCAGAACTTCTTGGGGCCAGTTCTGACTACAACTGCCAGTTCCAGGTTGGTGGGAAATTCCTGGAGATTCTGTGGTGGCGTATGAGTTAGGGCTGCCAGACCCAGGTTCTTGCTATGGAAGCTGACTGGGTGATTTTGGATCAGTCATAGACTTCCAGCCTAGCCTGCCTCACAGGGTTGTAGTTCAAATCAAAATGGGGAGAGGAGAATGATGTAAGCTGCTTTGGTTCCCCTACACACTGTGGAGAAAGATTGTCCTTTTCCTATGTAGAGGCTCAGGGAGGGGGAAGGCAATGGTAAGCTGAAGTCAGAGGGGCAGATAAAGGGAAGGATATAGGGTTGCTAACTCCAATTCCCAAAACCTTTATTGGCATAACAGGGCTGCCAATTCCAGGTTAGGAAATTCCTGGAGATTTAAGGGGTGGGGTCTGGGGAGGGTGGGGTTTGAGGAGGGTGGGGTTTGAGGAGGGATGGGACCTCAGACAAGTACAATGCCATTTCCTCCTGGGAACCCCTGTTGCAAATCCCCAGGTGAGGGCTGGAGATCATTCAGAATTACAGCCGCTCTCCAGATTTATTTATGGCAGAGATCAGCTCCCCTTGAGGTTGGGTTGGTGGGGGCCTTCACTTGGGTGGGTGGGAAGACAGCAAGGGTGAGAAGCACTTACCCAGAGCCTCTTTCTAGAGCCCATTGCATTTTTTCTTCAGGCAAGCCATCTTGCTGACAACTTAGCTACTCTCCCATTGACTGAGCTGCATGTCACTCAGTCTCCATGAACAGCAAGCCCATCCTCCAGCCCAAGGACAGACAAGGAATGGGCCACTGTGGAAGCTGCCTTTGCATCCTATTGGCCCGTCCCATCGGGTCTTCCATTTTCCCTCAGTGGCTGTTGCTAGGCAACCATAGTATTCCAAGCTGGGTTCTGTCAGTAAAAGGCAAGTGTGTGGAACCAGTCAGGGTCAGCTTGGGTGGGTGACCACTATAAATTTTTCCTGTCACCTCCACCCAGTACTTCAGGCACACAAACTGAAATCCTGTCAGAAATAGACACCAAACAATTTCAAATTTAAACCCAAACGATATGTTTATTGGAATACAAAAGGTAAGGGAGAAAGTAAAATAATATTAATTGGTTTTATATAGACAAATCAGTTGGCAGGCAGGCACTTAAAAAACCAGACAATCTCTAAACATCAGCGATTGGGCAGGCTGAATTAATATAAAAATACTGGCAGAAGATTTGTAAAGCTAACTAGCAGGTAGTCTTTCAAACAAGCAAGCAGTGCTTACTTAGCACTAGGAACAATCTGTGCAGAGATGGAATTATTCTCCTAAATTTGGGCTTCTCAACCCCCAAAATAAAAAAGGGTCACATATTCTTTGAAATTCACACTGAGGACTTCTGACTTGTGCCAGATAAATCCCCTCACAGACACTCTTTCATTAAGCATACTGGACTCACACCTTTTGAGTGCTAGTATCAAGCCCCTCAGTCCTGTGTCTCAGTCCCACCCAGCTAGTTTCCCTCACTGTATCCTGGGGTTTCTTCTCACCACAAGAATCTAGTCCCAGTTTCCCAGTGTAGGTGTTCTTAATTAAACAGGAGTCTGCCTTGATATGCTGACAAGACCCCTCAGAACAGCCTTCAGGTCTCCTCTACTTCCAGTCAGAGAGTTTCTTCACAGTAACTCTCTCACTCTCTCAGACAGAATTCCAAAACCAGTTCTGCCTCTCAAGGAACTCAGCCCACAAGCTGTCTCAGTTCCTTCTCAGTTGATTTTCACAACTGTCTTCCTCAGTCCCTAGACTGAACTAACAACAGAGCTATCTCCCAGCTCTGAACTGCTTCAGTACTCCAGCAGAACTAACTCTGTGAGGCATTTTTTCCTCACTCTGTAAGCATTCTCGAAACGGATACATTTTATAACCATTACTGCTGCTCAGACAATCAGTGCAAGCTGTTCCCAGCTACCAGGCTAACTGCCTAAATTCATTACAGCAGGGAAAGGAGGCCCTTTCCTTACCTATTTTGGCCTTTGAGGGGGAACTCGTTGGGGCCACTCCTGACTAGGTTTGCCAGCTCCAGGTTGAAAAATTCCTGAAGATTTTGTGCTGGAATCTAAGGAAACCAGAGTTTGGGAAGGGGAGAGGCCTCAACTGAATATACTGTCATAGAATCCACCCTCCAAAACAGTTATTTTCTCTGGAGGGGGGGGGGGAAGAGATCTGTTGTATGGAGTTAGTTGTGATACCAGGAGATCTTCAGGACCTACTTGTAGGTTGGCCACTCTAGGCCTGGCAGCACCCTCTGGGTTACTTGAAGCCACTGAACTAGCATGACTTAACTAGGTGTGGCTGCTTGCTCCTGTTCAGCAGCAGCTCCCCTATGACAGCCATTGTGGCATAGCTGATAAAATCATTGAAAACTAACAAGGCCTCTGGCCTTGATGGTTTTCCATCTGAATATTACAAATCATTAAAACGCGTTCTTTCTCCATATCTTTTAAGTCTCTTCAATCACATCTTGGATTTGGGATCTCCTCCCCCTTCCTGGTCTACTGCAAAGGTAGCGGTGTTTCCAAAGCCAGACAAGGATCCTATCAATCCAAAATCTTATTGGCCAATCTCATTAATGATTATAAACTATTTACTGGCATTATGATGCAACATTTAAACATGATTATTGGTGACTACATTTCTATAGAATAAACTGGATTTATCCACAATAGAGATCTAACAGACAATATTCACAAATTAATAAATGTAATCTCATATTGTCATACTCATATAGTTCCTGATACTTGCTTATTAATGTTAGACTTAGAAAAAGCCTTTGATACTATTGAACCGCTCTATTTGCAATCTCTTCTACAGGAGATGAAATTTGGTTCTAAATTTAGACATACCATAAACGCCATATATCACTCACTGCAAACCATTCTGCACATTAATGAATTGAACTCCCCTGCAATTCAATTATCTTGGGGTATGTGACAAGGATGCCCCTTGTCGCCGCTTATATTCACTCTTGCTATAGAGCCACTAGCTACCTCAATTCGAAATAATCCTCATGAATTTTGGTGGGCAAAACACAGGGTAAAAGTTAGCTTGCTTGCTGATGATTTCGTCTTATTTATATCCCATCCAAGAATCTCTCTCCCACGACTTGAAATGCTCGCCAAAGTGTTGGTGAGGTGACTGGACTTAAAGTTAATTCCTCCGAATCTCTCCTCTATCCCATCAATCTTTCTCCTAATACAATACGATACATACGCACCACTCATAGATATTTAAGCTGCACCTTGCCAGACGCTGAGCACATTTCAGAGAGCTCTGAGAGAGAGAGCAGATAAGAAGTGCTATAAGGGTGAGGTTTGGCTTTCTAAACAGCTGGGGGAGTTGCTGAGAATTTCTGAGTTTGTGTGATTGCTGAAGATTCTGAGTTTGTGGTTGCTGGGGAACTGCTGTTTGTTTGGTTTGAGTGGGCTGAAGGTGATTGTTGCTGATTGATTAGGAGTGGATGTGTTCCTGGGGCAGACTGAGGCCCCAACCTCTTTGCATTATTAAGCTGCGCCTTGCCAGAGGCGTGAGCCCTTGGCGCAAGCCGAAGTGCAAGAGCTAAAGGGCTCTTGGCCTGTGGCTCTTAGCCTGGGGGCTCTGTAAGGGCCAGGAAGCCAGATCCCTATTGTCCTTGTGTTCCCAATAAGGTAAGTAGACCCTCCAGAAGGAGAGCCACATAAACAAATAGGATTTAAAAGGGGAATGTATATTTTTGTAAAAAGCTATCATGAAGGTAGAATACCAGCAGGGGGGTGGGGGCTTTTCACTGTTTTCCACTGAGTGTCATATCTATGACTATCTGCCCACAGGACAGAAGTCTTGGGTGTGTGCTCGATGCAAGGAGCTCCTGGTCCTCAGGGAACGAGTTCGTACCCTTGAGGCTGAGGTGACTGACCTGGAGAAGCAGAGACAGTCAGTTAGGCACTCAGGGAAGACTCTCGGGGACGTATTAGATGAGCCCCACTCTGAACGTGGCAGCCCCGTTGCTGCAAGGGAGCATGAGGGTCGAGAGGGAACAGGGCACTGGGCTAAGGATAAAGGGAATGCGCCCTCAGAAGGGACCTCTTCTTCAGTTGGTGAGCGGGTATCCTTTTGCACCAAGGAACCATCCCTGGGCAGGGAGAGAGGGGGGGGGGGGGTCTTGGTAGTTGGTGATTCGATCCTTAGGCAAGTAGACAGCTGGTTGGCAAAACCGTGTACTGACTGTATGGTGACTTGCCTGCCTGGTGTGAAGGTAGCGGACATTACGCTTGTTCTAGATAGGCTGATAGACAGTGCTGGGGAGGAGCCAGTGGTCGTGGTGCATGTTGGCACCAATGATGTGGGGAAATGCAGCCGTGAGGTCCTGGAGGAAAAATTTAGGCTTCTAGGCAGGAGACTTAAGGGCAGGACCTCCAAGGTAGCATTCTCAGAAGTAATACCTGTTCCATGTGCAGGGCTGGAGAGACAGGCACAAATTAGAAGTCTCAATGTGTGGATGAGATGATGGTGTAGGGAGGAAGGGTTTAAGTTTGTTAGGCTTTCTGGAACAAGCGGGAGCTGTACAAAAGAGACAGTCTCCACTTGTCCCCAGATGGAACCAAGCTGCTGACACTTAAAATCAAAAAGGTGGCAGAGAAGTTTTTAAACTAAATCTTGGGGGAAAGCCGACGGGAGATGAAATGCCTCTGGTTCAGGAGGACTCATCTCAAAGAGATGAAGGGTTAGCTGTTACTTTTCTACTGGGTAATGGATCAGAGTTGTCCACTAAGATGGTGACAAACAGTATGGAGTGTCTGCCAAAGTCTCAAGGCAGCAGGAGGAAGGTTGCAAGCCTAACTTGTCTGGGAAATTATAGATGTTTGTATACAAATGCTAGAAGTGTTCGAAGTAAAATTGGTGAGTTGGAATGTTTAGTGTTTGGGAAAAACATAGACATTGTGGGAATTTCAGAAACTTGGTGGAATGAGGAGAATCAGTGGGACACGGTGATTCCTGGATATAAGTTATATCGGAAGAATAGGGAGGGAAGGGTTGGAGGTGGGGTGGCTCTGTATGTCAGAGAGGGTATACAGTCCAGTAAGACTGAGGTCAAAGAATTAGATTTCCTTCTAGAAATGCTTTGGGTAGAAATAGAGGGCCCAAAAGGAAATTTAACTATGAGAGTTTGTTATCGCCCCCAAATCAAAAGATAGAGGACGATTATAATATGATGGAAGGATTAAAGATAGCGGCTAAACGTAAAAACTGTGTCACAATAGGTGATTTTAATTACCTGCAGATTGATTGGGTCGATATGTGTTCTGGTCGAGAGAAAGAGATGGCGTTTATAGATGCTCTCAATGACTATGCTATGGAGCATATGGTCACAGTTCCTACCAGGGGTGGGGCGATCCTGGATTTGGTCCTAAGTAATGTCCAAGACTTGGTGAGAGATGTAAAAGTGATCACACCGCTTGGGAGCAGTGACTATAACGTTATTGATTTCACCATTTGTATAAATAGTTGCCCCAAAAGACCAGCACTACCACATTTAACTTTAAAAGGGGTAAATTCTCTGAGATGAGGAGGCATGTGAAGAGGAAACTGAAAGGAAAGGTAAATACAGTCAAAACCCTTGGGGAAGGTTGGAGGCTATTTAAAACTACAATCCTAGAAGCTCAGATAAAATATATACCACAAGTTAGGAAAGGCACAAACAAGTATAAGAAAAGGCCTGCATGGTTAACAAACAAAGTAATGGAAGCTGTAAAAGGTAAGAAGGACTCCTTTAAGCGGTGGAAAGCTAGTCCAAGTGAGATTAATAAAAGGGAACACAGGCTGTGGCAAATCAAATGCAAGACTGTGATCAGGCAGGCAAAAAGGGACTATGAGGAGCATATTGCAAAACATAAAGACCAACAATAAAAATTTCTTCAAATATATTAGAAGCAGGAAACCAGCCAGTGAGACAGTGGGGCCCTTGGATAACCAAGGGGTAAAAAGATTACTGAAGGAGGATAGGGAAATGGCTGAGAAGCTGAATGCATTTTTTGCCTCCGTCTTCACTGTGGAAGATGAGAAGTGTTTGTCCGTTCCAGAACCACTAATTTTGGAAGGGTGCTGAAAGACCCAAGTCAAATAGAGGTGACAAGAGAGGAGGTCCTACAACTGATTGATGAATTAAAAACTAATAAGTCACCAGGTCCAGATGGCATACATCAAAGTTGAACTTGTGGATCTCCTGAGAAAAAAATATGTAATCTTTCTTTGAAATCTGCTTTCGTTCCTGAGGACTGGAAGGTAACAAATGTCACCCCCATCTTTAAAATGGTTCAAGAGGAGATCCGGGAAATTACAGACCAGTCAGTCTGACTTCAACACCGGGAAAGTTGGTAGAAAGCATTATCAAGGACAGAATGAGTAGACACATTGATGAACACAACTTATTGACGAATACTCAGCATGGGTTCTGTAAGGGAAGATCTTGCCTCACTAACCTGTTACAGCTCTTTGAGGGGATGAACAAACATGTGGACAAAGGGGACCCAATAGATGTTGTTTACCTTGCCTTTCAGAAAGGTTTTGATAAAGTTCCTCATCAAAGGCTCCTTAGTAAGCTCAAGAGTTATGGAGTAAAAGGACAGGTCCTCTTGTGGATCAAAAACTGGCTAATTAATAGGAAGCAGAAAGTGAGTATATATGGGCAGTCTTCACAGTGGAAGACGGTAAGCAGTGGGGTACTTTCTGGATGGTTGATCTTATATACATTGGGAAAAGATCCCTAATGAGCCAGGTGCCCATCTAACTAATTCCCCAACCTCGGTTTGAGGGCATTTTGGCTTACACCTGGCCCTTCAAGGCTATTTCTAACCCATTCTTGAAGGCTTTATATAGAGTATGGAATAGAACCTCTAACTTTCTAGCTCCTCCCACCTCATTATTACGAAGAAAAATTGCAGATTTATACCCCACCCTTCTCTCTGAATCAGAGACTCAGGGCGGCTTACAATCTCCTATATCTTCTCTCCCCCACAACAGACACCCTGTGATGTGGGTGGGGCTGAGAGGGCTCTCACAGCAGCTGCCATTTCAAGGACAACCTCTGCCAGAGCTATGGCTAACCCAAGGCCATTCCAGCAGATGCAAGTGGAGGAATGGGGAATCAAACCCAGTTCTCCCCGATAAGAGTCCAAGCACTTAACCACTACACCAAACTGGCTCTCAGAATTTACATGCCATCCTGATTTTCCCCCTGCTCATACCTGCTCTTTTCTGCCTTGGAGAAATTTGCAGCTAACCAGCTTCAAAGACATGCTAGCCCAGGGACATATGAAACTGAAGTGTGACTTAGAACATATACATAATTTTGTCTTGCCTTTGTTTAAATATTTACAAATTTGAAATTTTATAGACTCTCACCCTTTTCAACCCCCTCTCAGAGCTAAACAATTGGAATGCATGCTAAGTTCTGATGATCCTTAAGTAAAGGGTCTGATTTCACATATCTACATATTCCTTCTTAACCATGGCATTGAAGCTCAATCACCATGCAAGCTAGCCTGGCAGGCAGATCTTGGGTGCACATTTTCTGAAGATCAGTGGTCTCAAGTTTGGCATTCCCCTCCTCTATCTAAGTCCCTAAATATTATACTTCAAGAATATAAAGTTGCCTCACGGTGGTATTTAACCTCTGTCCAACTGTCGCATATATCTCCTGGAGGCTCCACAAATTGCTGGAAAGGCTGTGGTTCGGTAGGATCTTACTTTCACAGTTGGTGGCTCTGCACAATTATTGCCACATTCAGGTGAACTGTTCTATCTTAAATCACAAGGCTTGCTGGACAGGTGATACCACTCTCTCCCCAGTTAATTCTCTTAAATATTTGGGATGAAAATAAAGTCTCTATTCCACAGCGGGAACTCCTCTCTCTAATGTTTACAGCTGTGAAATATGCTATTACACTAAAATGGGAAATGACTGAATCTCCATCCATACAGACTTGGGCATCAAAACTGTGGGAGTATTTCCTTCTAGACAAAGTAGCCGGTTCCCATAGTCCTTCCCTACAACTTGGGAGAAGAAAATCGATACTAAGAAAATGGGAGCCCTTCCTTAATTGGAAATTTAGTCCCTCCTGTACCTCATCCTCATTAACCCATGAAGAATACCTCTCATTTTTAGTTTTATGCTAAGTTGTCTAGGGCTAAAATGTATCAAAAGAAACCTATTGCTTAAATAGTTTTATCCACTTAGTTTGATTTATTATTTATTTTGTAATGCACCCTATTTATGTATAGAGTAGGTAATTTTTTTGGAGGGGCTACACTTTGGCTTTATTATGCATTTGATGTATTTTCATTATTAACCAAAAAACTGATTTATACCTAAAAAAAATGTGGCGTAACAGTTAGTGCTTCAGAGCAGGGTCTGCCAGACCCAGGTTCTTGCTGTGGAAGCTGACTGGGTGTTTTTGGACCAGTTACAGACTTTCAGCCTAACCTACCTCACAGGATTGTTATGCAGATAAAAAAGGGACGAGGAGAATGATGTAAGCTGCTTTGGTCCCCACTGTGGAGAAAGACTATTATTTTCCTATGTAAAGGTTGCAGGGAGGGGGAGGGATGGAAAGCTGAAGTCAGAGGGGCAGATAAAGGTAGGTTGATGGTTGGCTGGGAAGGAGTTACCAACTCCAAATTGGGAAATCCCTGGAGATTTGAGGGGTGGAACTCGGAGAGGGTTGGGTTTGAGGAAGGGTGGGACCTCAGACAGGTACAATGCCAGAGACTCCACTCTCCAAACCAGCCATTTCCTCCTGGGGAACAATTGTTGCCAATCTTCTGGTGAGAGCTGGAGAGCACTCAGAACTAAAACTGTTCTCCAAATGGCAGAAATCAGCTCCCCTGGAGAAAATGGCTGGTTTGCAGGGTGTACGCTGTGTCATTATACCCTGCTGATGTTGCTTCCCTCCTGCTTTGATCCCCACTGTGGAGAAAGACTGTATTTTTCTTAGGTAGAGGCTGCAGAAATGAGGGAGGAGATGAAAAGCTGAAGTCAGATCAGTTCCCCTACAGAAAATGGCTGCCTTGAGGCGCATACTCTATGGCAGGCCTCAGATTCAGTGGGAGCTCACAGGAGCAGAGCTCCTGAACCTTTCTGAGAGTTCCACCTCTTCCTTCCCAACTTGTCCATTGAATAGTAAGTGCAGCTGCATAACAATCTCTGGATGAGCTCCACCACCTATTTTTCTACAAAACGACTCCTGCTCTATGGTGTAGCACGGGGTGGCCAACGGTAGCTCTCCAGATGTTTTTTGCCTACAACTCCCATCAGCCCCAGCCATTGGCCGTGCTGGCCGGGGCTGATGGGAGTTGTAGGCAAAAAACATCTGGAGAGCTACCGTTGGCCACCCCTGGTATAGCATAGCAAAACCATGCCAGGTCCAAAAACCCAGATCACGCCACAAGCACATGCTGATGGGCCAGAGAGGCCAGGAAAAGGCGTCAACAACACACTGCAGACAAAAGGAATGCTGAGCTTCAGCATCTGTGTGATTGTCATCATGCTATGTCACCACAAGAAATAGCTTGGGTGACATATGTCACCACAAGAAATTGCTGTGTCACCACAAGGCTGGGTCACTCGCTCACAGCCTCTTTCTAGAGCCCATTGTATTTATTCCTACAACAGGCCTTCTTCCTAGTTGTTGATATTTACACTTGCAAGGGGTAATTTGTCTTACCCACCGATAGTATTTGTTGGGCATTTTTTGTGGGGCTGCAAACTCATAAGATCTCATTTTTATTTTACTTTCAGGTTTCTTAAACCCCTCAGTTTCTTGATATTTTCAGTTTTTTCCCTTCTCAAATGTACATGGCCCCATTATGCAGGTTTTTTGATCTGCACTCGCGTTCAGAATTAGATAATTATATATATACAAATTGCCTGAAGTGTTTGCTGATTTGTTTGCAGGTTAGTAGTTTGTTCAGATGGTTTTGTTTTGTAAATTCTGGTGCCTACTAGTGAAAGCAAAAGTGTACAAGTGTTGATGGACTGTTTATCTTATCAGATATGGTATCTCATATGTTCATCTCAGATTACTTAATTACTGGGTTAATGATACATTTCACAGTAACCGAACTACAATTTGTCTAAATCTATTTAGTCAACAGAAGATGTCAAAAACATTACAGTGAAATAATCCAACAAGGAATGTATAGAAAAATTATAATTATAATAACTGGATCTAGTGAGGGGAAAGTGGAATGATATATAATAGATGAGATTAGAAGATGTAGATTGCTTAAAGATGTCAGACCATAGTTTTACATAATCTTCCTGCTTTAGCACAAAAGGAAAATGCTACTCATGCCTTAGTGTTCATAGATATTTAGTTACATATAGGCCATATTCCCTCTGCCTTCCACATTAGTGCAGTTCATTGTGCATTCATCACACGCTTGCCTTAGCTGAAGGGATATTACATTCCATATTAGATTTTGTGTATCTTAAAACTGCAGTGAGCAGCAGCCCATGCAAATCTTTTCATTTCCTGAAACCCATTGTGTTCAGTAGAGTGAAACCATCAGTTGGGACAATGTTGATGATTGATACTGAAAGCTGCCAAAGCAGTAAACATGGGGCATAGGCGTGAACAGATGTTGGGTATGAGATTGCTTATACTGGGTTGAATTCAAGAGCAAACACAGCGACTCTGCCATCATTCATTTCCTTGTTGTACTGGGTAAACTGCTTTTACATAATAATATAGTACAATGCAGGGAGGGAAAAAAGAGTCAGCATATACTATATTTTCACCAGTACATATTTGAATGAATTTGAGTGTTTTGTACATTCCTATGGTAGTTGTTGGAGGACAATGAATTGAGATTAATCATGTTTTTCCTTGTCATTATTTGATGGTTACTCATAAGAGCCAAGCTGTTACCCAAATCACTAACACATGCAGCCCCTGTAGCTAGCAAAAGCATCCTTCTGCTAGCAAAGAGAAAAGTGGCAGAATACAAGTAAAACTTAATGATGCCCTTTCCCAGCTCCACCTTTTTCTCAGTTCCACCCCCAGCAACCAGCCTAATGTGTTTGTTGAGCTCTGTCCCTGCATGATTTCCCAGGTCTGCCTGTAACATTTACAAAGCAAGGCTAGTTTAAACATTTAGCAATATACATCCTTTAAACATCTAACTGTTTTCATCCCTACCTGCTAGTACTGCATTTAACTTACATATAAAGATAAGCATGTTTTTGGGTCATGCTTGTGTATGGAATGGAAATTTTGTCTCCTGTTAAAACCCAACGTAAAGTTGCAAATGAGTTTTGCTACTGTTGGATTTCACAAACAACTAGCACTTTCTACTGTGCACCATGCAAAGTAAATTTTGCAAATCTGATTGCCTTTTCCTGCTGGAGTTTACAGAGTGCCAGCTCTCTCACCCTCTTTCCTGACTTCTCCCATGCATAAGGGTTGCAAATGAGGGTTGTCTGCTTCTCTAGATTGCAGAAACTCCGCCTCCTTTCTTGCTGCTGATCTGCTCATTACACTTTCTGGAACCAAAAAGTGAAAGTGAAACTTTCCCAGCTTTGGGCAAGTTCCTACTTGTTAGCATTCAGACTTTACTTGAAGTTTGTATCTTGGTGTAATTTTTGGTGCAGTTGCAAAACAGATGTTGCTGCAGTTAATGTTGAAAGAAGCTGATGCTAAATCTCTTACTTTGACAAGTATTTTTCCAGTTGAGACTTGTGTAGTTGTAGAGTGGAACATTTCATTAAGCCTTGCATTAATGCAACATGACCTGTTCATTTTTTAACTTGTGGCTATATTTGAATGGTGGTCAGGGAAATTGACAAATGTTGGTCAGGGAAATGAAAAATAAAATTTTAGTGGCAACCCTGAAGAAGATAAATTTATTGAATTAACAAAGGGAAACAAGTTAAATCAGACAAGTCAAAACAGAGGCACTGCAAAAAGGAAATAAATGCACATGTGAAGTACAAAAGCAGTTTAAACCCTTGCCCTAATAAACTACCTGCTGCTACTAAGGGAAGAAATTAATGGGGAGAATTGAAGATGTTCAAGTCTGCTTCCTGAAGACAGTGTGTCAACTTTAGAGAAATGCAGAAGAATTGGATGGTAAAAGTAGAGAAGCTAACCATATGGTTGGGGTAATAGACTGGGATCCCAAACCTACTTAGAAATTGGATGGACTGAGGGATAATTTTTAATACATTTTTGCAAAGACTGAGGAGGGGAAAAGGTGTTGGCACTGGAATGTGGGAGTGACCTTATTTATCTATTTCAGCAAGGCAACTCCAAGAGGCCCAGATCCTAGCCTCTGTGCTTCAGCGCCAGAGCGGGGCCTACTGGACAGGGCTTAAGGGGTGATCAGACCCTTCTTCTCTCCTAAGGAGAGGTAATTCCAGATTCCCAGACCGTTCATACTCACAATCCTGAAGATCTTCTGATTCCCTGCATACATCGGTTCAACCAGGCGCGGGATCTTGGTTGGTGGACTGGACACCTTCCCCCACTGGGGCAGAGAGAGCTGGACTCAATAAAAAATGTGACCATGGCGCCTAGTCCGATCTTTCCACCATGAGGTTGGAAGGCGGACGGTTATGCAGCCATCCCAAGGGAAAGGAAATATCCTACCCCATTATTTTCCTGGCCAATGCACCAGGTAAATGTAGCAGAAAAATAACAAGGTCTGCGCAGAATTTCTGGTATGAAGCAAGGTTTACTTTTGGTACCAAGAGTAGAGCTCAGTCAGGCTTGACTGCTCCAGAGACTGAGTTAAAATCATTCTGCATACAGACAGTTTTCTTAACACACAAGCAACAGGCAGGCACATAGACTTATCTGATTTCAAGAGTCCCGCCTTTCCTGAGTTCTCCCCAGTAACATTCCATGACATCATTCCCTTACTTATCTATTTCAACAAGGCACCTCCAAGAGGCCGTTAGCTTATCTAGCTAACCAGCTTGGGCATACACCCACTGTGCTGGAGCCAGCGCTTTAACAGAAAGTTATTTCAGACATTTTAGTTTTGGAAGCAAAGCATGCTCTTAATCATTATATTCATCATTATAGGGGTATTAATTAATTATTCAGGGGCTCTCCTTCATTACCTGGCTCAAGGTTGACTCAGCCTTCCATCCTTCCGAGGTCAGTAAAATGAGTACCCAGCTTGCTAGGGGGAAAGTGTAGATGGCTGGAGACCAAGTCCTATGAGAAAAGGTTGCAGGAGCTGGGGATGTTTAACCTGGAGAGGAGGCAGCTGAGAGGTGATATGATCACCATCTTCAAATACTTGAAGGGCTCTCATATAAAGGATGGTGTGGAATTGTTTTCTGTGGCTCCAGAAGGTAGGACCTGAACCAATGGGTTGAAATTAAATCAAAAGAGTTTCCAGCTCAACATTAAGAAGAACTTCCTGACCATTAGAGCGATTCCTCAGTGGAACAGGCTTCCTCAGGAGGTGGTGGGCTCTCCTTCCTTGGAGGTTTTAAACAGAGGCTAGATGCCATCTGACAGCAATGAAGATCCTATGAATTTAGGGGGAGGTGTTTGTGAGTCTCTTGCATTATGCAGGGAGTTGGACTAGATGACCCTAGAGGTCCTTCCAGCTCTATGATTCTATGACTGGGGAAGGAAATGGCAAACCACCTCGTAAAAAATCTGCCGTGAAAACATGGTGATGTGATGTCACCCCAGAGTCAGAAACACCTGCACTAACACATATGTTATTGATTGAATGTTAACCAGATTTTTTTTGAGTGACAAATATAACAAATATTGCAATGGTAGCATTTTTGTGGTAAACAAAAAATATTGCATGTGACACACCAAAAGATCTGTATTGGTTAGCATTTTTGAAAGAAATTGAAAACATATCCAACTGATATTTGAGTGGAGAATTACTTGTCTTTATTATTTATTTATTATTTATAAGTCAAAGTCTAAGCAAAATGGGTGCCCCACAAAAAAAAAAATTGCCCCACAAAATGAAAAATTCTGGCTACAGGCCTGCAGTGGTTCTGTCATCAGACTGTGAATCACTACTTGGTAGGGTCACAGAGCTTTCTGCAGGATGTCATCTGCAACTGACTGGAAGCTGGAACCTCCTTCATCTGCCCATTTCTTTTCTGCAGAGTTTTCTGCTTCTTCAGGGTTTGCTGGGCCCAGCTGATACACAATAAAGCTGTTCACATAATTGAAGGACCATCTCCTATATCTCGCTGTGCATCAACCACTGTCTTCAGGCAACCATTTGTTGGTTATCCCACCAGATACGGTAGCCCATTTGGCATCAACCAAAACCTAGGGCTTTCCAATCATGGCTCCTGGTTTGAGGAATGGCCTCCCAGAAAAGATGGAGAAGCCCTCTTTTGGACATCTTCAGGAGGTGCTGCAAGGCTTGCTTGTTTGCCAGGACTTTTGACAGTTTCAATGGCAGACATCTTTTTTTTTAGAAGATTACATTTATTAATATACAATAATTCTGCATTCTACAGTCTGCATTCAAATATAAAGTAATCAAGCAACAATCTTATTACAGGTAAATAACACTAACATAATATTTCACATAAAACGATATAACATTTTAAAAGGTTCATGACTGCAATTATACTTTCAACTATAATTTACTTTCAAATAATTTAAAAATAAATCAGATCGGAGTAATATGAATTGATTGGCAGTATATTGTGTTCAACAAGGTAAGTAACTATTAGGAGCCACATCTGCACAAATGTATCACAGTATTTCCCAGGATCAGATGAGAAATATTGATTTATCATCTTACCTATTATAAAGTGGTCCCATAAGCTATTAAGCCACATCTTAACTGTTGGAGGCTTCTTGCATTTCTATTTAGAAGCAATTAAATGTTTGGCAACAATTGGAAGAAATGGCAGACATCTTTAAGGTGGGAAAGGAAGCATAGGTTTGAGGTTTTATTTTGGCTTTAATTAGAAATGTTTTAAAACTATTATTGTAAGCTGCTTTGAACCACAAGGAAAGGCAAACTAAAAATGTTTTAATAGATAACTAAATAATGGAAGGCAATGGCAAACCACCCCATAAAAAGTCTGCTGTGAAAACGTTGTGAAAGCAATGCCACCCCAGAGTTGAAAATGACTAGTGCTTGCACAGGGGACTACCTTTTTTTTTTTTTTTTAATGGGATTGTAACTTGTGAATAGCTTTTAGGCTATTTTTGCTTGTAACTGAGGTTAAAACCGAGATTCTGATGTATTGCCTCCTGTGCATCATTCAGCCATTACAAAAACTTGGTCCTAGCCCTTGTCTTAAGGTCAAAAACAGTGCCATCCTAAAACTGCTTAGGATGGCAGTGATACTATTGATGCAATATTACAGGGGTGGTCAATGGTAACTCTACAGATGTTTTTTGCCTACAACTCCCATCAGCCCCAGTCATTGGTCATGCTGGCTGGGGCTGATGGGAGTTGTAGGCAAAAAAACATCTGGAGAGCTACTGCTGGCCACTCCTGCAATATTAGATGAAGGCGGAGAAGTCCATTTCTGGGTACAAGAAAGCAGGTAGTATAGTAGGGGCAGAATATAAGAAAACAGAAGAGGCCAAACAACTGAAGGTGGCCTTGGAAATGATAGGAAATGGCATCCTGAATCGACTTTGACCGGTCCCAAAAGCTTTCGAAAGCAGAAGATGATGCTGAAGATTTTATGTGTTTTTAGTTGTTGACAAGTGGAAATGCTCAAGGACTTGCAGGGTAAATCTGATTTCCCATTCCCCCGTTATTTCTGTTTTGCCTTCCTTGAAAGCCACCATAGTATCTCCTCCTTTCCTGCCTTCTTCTTTCTTTCCCTTCTGCCAACTGACCTACTTTTATCTCCTCTCCATTTCCAGTTTTCTACCCTACCCTATTCTTGGTGGAACTCAACCAGGCTGGGCACCACTGTCTGCCTCAATCATGCAGGGTATTGCTGTCTTCTTTGCCTCATGCACCATTGTCTACCTTGTTTAGTACAGGGCTCAGCTGAGCACCACTGTCTGCCTTGCCTCATGCAAATCCCAGCCTCTGCCTTGCCTCACCTTGGTGGCGTGGGGCGGGGATTGAGTGGATTCCATTTTGTCTTGTATGGGGCTTGGCCAGGCTGAGTGCCACCTTCTGCCTTCCTTACCTTGCACAGTGGTTGGCCAGGCTGGGCACTGCCCTCTGTCCCATCTCATGCAGGGCTTGCCCAGACTGGACATCCCCATCATTACTGTCTTGCATGGGGTTTGGCTGGACTAGATGCCAATATCTGGCTCACCTTACACTGCCTCATCTCTTGCTGGCTGGGCACTGCCTCGCCTACCTTGTGTGGAGATCAAGTGGGTCAGATTGACATAGTAGCTACTAGGTGATGTGAAAAACCTCTTCTTGAGATCTTGGAGAGCTGCTGGCAGTCAGATAAACCAATATTGACCTTAAAAGACCTATAGCCTGTTTCAGTATAAGGCATGTTCATGTTTGTTTATTTATTTAAGATATTTATGTTTTGCTTTTCTTTCCCATATGTATAGTGTAGCCAAGATTGCTATAGAGCACAGGTGGCCAAACTGCAGCTCAGGAGCTACACATAGCTCTTTCACATATTTTGTGTGGCTCTTAAAGCCCCCACCATCCCATTGGCCAACTTGGAAAAGGCATTTCTGTCTTTAAATCACTTCTCCAAGCCAGCTGGCAGCTTTGAGAATGAATTTAAATTTAAAGTTGCTTTCTTTCCACGTCTCCCTCCCTCCTTCTCTCCCTCCTCCTTGTCTTGTGGCTCTCAAACATCTGACATTTATTCTGTGTGCCTCTAATGTTAAGGTAGTTTGGCCACACTGCTAATGGAAAGTGTCTGTGTGTGTGTGTGTTATATATTACATGTGATTGCTTTTGTTTTAACACTCTATCTCTCTGTATATAAAATTAATAATTATCCTCAATAAATATGCTGGCTAAGCAAAGTTTCATCTTGCAACAATTCTTTTAATCATATTATAAACTCAAGAAAATGGAAGGCTTATAATGCAAAGGCAACTAGGTCTTTTGAGCATAAACGACATTGCTATAATTAATGATACTTCAGTAAGATTTATGGACCTCAGACAGAGATAAAACAGAAATATCATTGCTTCTTTGCCTCCCATCATTTTATCCTCTATAAACTTTTATGTGAAATAAATCAAATGAAAAATGTAAGCTCTTAATCTTATTCCTTGAGACCCATCTATTACTTGATGAATACTTTTTTGATGAACACTTGAGACCCACCTATTACTTGATATCACTAGTTAGCTTGTTAAAATTTAGCATAATCCTATGCATAATATCTTTAGGAATCAATATTCCAAGGTAAGTAATGACATCTAAGCACCACCAAAAATATCCAAAGGTAAATACTCTCCATGATATATGGAGAGGCTTGGAAGGCTTATAAGTAACGTCAACTGAGATGTTGCCCAATTAATTTAATATCAAGACATATTCCTAAAGGTATTGATCATATTCATTAATGCAAGAATGGAAGACCGAGGCTCCAAAATAAATAATAAAAGGTCATCTGCATAAATAATCATTTTAAATCCCAGAGTTATGTACAAAGCCATGAATATTTTTATCTTCTCTAATAGCACAAGCCAGAAGACATAAAAATAAGAGGAGAAAGAGGGCAACCCCATCAAATACTCCTCTCAAGAGGGACTGATATGGAATATATGCCATTAGTCAGCACCCTGTATCTGGGAAATGAATTAAGAATTCTAATCCACTTCAAAAATTCATGAAGAAAACCAAATTTAGTCAATGCAGCAAGGATAAATTTCCAGCTTATTTTGTCAAAAGCTTTTCAGTTTTTTCAACGTCAAGTGAAAGAATGGCAACTTGATCAGATCTCTTGCCATTTAAACCAATCAGATCAGTGATTGACAGTCTAAAATTGCACAGAATTATCAGAGCTTTGCCTAGCTTCTATAAAACCTACCTGGGTATATGTAGCAAAGTTGTAACAACTTTTTGAAGTATGTTAGCAAGAATAAAAGTTAATATCTTAGCATCTACATTCATCACAGAAATAGTTCAAAATTTGCCAGGTTTTGCGATCACAATGATATAGGCATCATATAATGACAATGACAGTGGGCGTTTTCGCACTCACGTTCAGCCGGCGCGACCCCCCTCTTCACCGCGCAGGATCTGCGCGGATTTCGCACTAAATGCCGCGGAGCAGCCGGAAGAGCCGGAAACTCCCATCGCAGAAGCCGCGCAAACGGAAACTGCTTTTTAGCGGTTTATGTTTGAGCGGCTTTTGCGCCGGGAGTTTCCGGCGCAAAAGGCTGCTCCGCGGCATTTAGTGCGAAATCCGTGCAGATCCTGCGCGGTGAAGAGGGGGGTCGCGCCGGCTGAACGTGAGTGCGAAAACGCCCAGTGAGTCAGACCCAGATAATATTATATAATTGGTAAAAGTTTTGGAATTAAGAAATCTGAAAATGGACCTGGAGATTTGCCGTTATTCATATCCATTATCATGGCCAATATATGCTAGGGATCGGTCAAACCTAGTTCAGCCATATAGGCTTTGAGTGTAAATTTTACCAAAGAACATTTGTTATGGGGGTAGGTGGTGCTTTGATCCAAAGCTGTGTCTAGTCTTGTCATTAAATTTTCCTCCCACCAAGAGGAAGTTATATGTAAACTCTACCATGTGGCTGAAACAATAATGAAACATATCTAGAGAGTTCACATATGGATCATACAAATTAATCATTAACAATAATAGTGTCATGATCCTGGGCCTAGTGAGGCCTGCAGGCTCCAGAGAAGCCAGCCTAGGAGTTACAAAAGAGCCTACATTTCCCAGGATCCCTTCTGTCCCTCTGATTGGGTGGCAAGGTTTTGGAGGGAAACTGGCCCAGAGAGGGGTGGGACCTGGGAGGAGAACATAAAAGGGCCAAGCCCAGGCAGGATGTGTTCTTTTCCTGAAAGGCTGAGCTGGAGGCAGGCTATAGCTTAGAGCAGGGTTTTCCAAACTTTTCCTTTGCCGTGGTCCGGGCAGAGGATGCTCAGGGAGCAATACAGAGACTGTGCACTGGCCAGGAGCTTTCCCCGCCCTCTCTGATGTTTCCGAACATCAGAGAGGGAAAAGGGAAGGCTTTTGGCCAGCACGCAATGTCTGTAGTGCTCTCTGATGCTACAGGAAGTGGTGTGGGGGGCAGGGGCTGGAGCATGCAGCGCTGAAGATAAATAGAGAGGGGAGGGAACTGTCGGGCCACCCCTGATGAACCGGTATTGAGGCTTCCATGGCCCAGTACTAGGTTGCGACCCTGCAAATGGGAAATGCTGGCCTAGAGCACTTGCAGCGGGGGAAAGATCCCTTACCCAAGGAAGTGAGTGTTGGTTATTAGAGTAGAGACTGTATAGATAAATGTGTCAGAACTTTTGTTTATTTGCACCAGCCTTTACTGTATATATATTTCACTGTTTTGCCCGCTTATTGTTTGAACACTGTAAATAAATTGCTGTTGTTATACTTCTTGGATCCTCATGTCTCCTTGGTCGCGTTTAAGAGGTATTTCTTAATAAGGAAGACAAAGGTGGTTGGGTGCTCTGGGCCCTCCATACAGACCCTTACCAGAGTGGTGGCAGCCAGCAGAAGGCCATGCTTGACCTGGCTATATGACAAACAGAATCAAATTTTCACTACAAAATTATAAAAGTAACCATTACACCATGATTGATAAAAGGCTGCTTGGCTATGGTGGCAAGCTGACTAAACCCTTTAATCTCAATAAAGGGGTTAGGCAGGGCTTCCTTTTGGCCCCATTTTTGTTCAATTTATATATAAATGATCTTTCAACTTTCTTTAATGAGCTTGGTCATCTATCTTGCTTAGTGAATTGCAATATTCCAGTTCTGCTTTACACTGATGAAACTGCTCTGCTCTCTTGGATTAGAGTTGATCTGCAGAGATAATTTAATTTTTTTTCTAAGTATTATATTAAGGAAGGCCTGAAAATAAATGGTCAGAAAACTAAAGTCGTTGTTTTCTTTCTTTCTTTTTTTTTTTTAAGAGAATCTAGTGTTCAGATGGACTTTAAATGGGGGGGATCCAAAAAGTGAAGGAATTTTCATATTTTGATCTCCTTTTCTCATCTAATCTAAAATTGCTGTCAGCATTTTTTAATCCCAAAATGGAGGTGGGAACTATGTTCCAAGTGCTGTTCAAGATTTTAACCCAAAAGTCATTCCTGTTCTCCTTTATGGAGACACCATAAGGATTGTCTCAGTAAGTGAAACTACTAACCATCTTTTTTTTTTCCTGCTGAAATTATTAAACATTCCTTCCTGTGAGAACCATGGCTCTCTGTTGAGAACTAGGCCAACCTTTCTTTGAGGCAAGGGTGTTGTTACAAGAGTTTAGGTAGTTCATCAAGACATATTTGAACAGCAAGGACTACCTGGTACTCCTGAAAGAGTGATCTATTTTTTCCAGACAAAAGTGCTAATGATCTACCACCATGAAAATTAAGTTTCAAATTAGTTTTGAATTAGATTTTAACCCACCAAAGTTGGGTTCCACCCCCCCCCCCCCAATTTACAATGCACCTTCTGTCATTTACTGGTAAGCAAAATAAGCAAAAACAAAACAGAGAGACGAAGATCCAGAAAGAACTATGAACAGTTTTTCTTAAATTTTTATTGTTATAACTTTCTTTAACTCTCTTAATAACTTTCTTTAACTTTTATTGAGTAATTTGTGTTAAATGTAGATCAAGTATTGATCCAGGCTGATCTTGTGCAATCTTTAAAACTTCGCTCTTGCTAATTAGTAAGACGTCTGAGCCTGTATTTCATCCACCAGCTTTTTGAAGTTGGGTGAATATTGCATGAGGGCCAGTCTCAGGGAATCCTGGAGATGTTCATCTGTCATGTTGGAACACTGTGTACTCTTTGTCATTTTCAGATGGGAAAACGCAGATTCACACAAATAAGTTGAACTGAAACAGGAGTGTACAGCTTCACAGCTGTTCTGGTCGAGAGAAAGAGATTGAGTTTCTTGATGCTCTCAATGACTGTGCTATGGAGCAGATGGTCTCAGAACCTACCAGGGGTGGGGCGATCCTGGATCTGGTCCTAAGTAATGCCCAAGACTTGGTGAGAGACGTAAAAGTGATTGCGCCGCTTGGGAACAGTGACCATAATGTTATTGATTTCACCATTTGTATAAATAGGGAGTTGCCCAAAAAGACCGCCACAACCACATTTAACTTTAAAAGGGGTAAATTCTCTGAGATGAGGAGGCATGTGAGGAGGAAACTAAAAGGAAAGGTAAATACGGTCAAAACCCTTGGGGAAGCTTGGAGACTATTTAAAACTATAATCCTAGAAGCTCAGATAAAATACATACCACAAGTTAGGAAAGGCACAAACAGGTATAAGAAGAGGCCAGCATGGTTAACAAACAAAGTAATGGAAGCTGTAAAAGGTAAGAAGGACTCCTTTAAGCGGTGGAAAACCAGTCCAAGTGAGATTAATAAAAGGGAACACAGGCAGTGGCAAATCAAATGCAAGACTGTGATCAGGCAGGCAAAAAGGGACTATGAGGAGCATATTGCAAAAAACATAAAGACCAACAATAAAAATTTCTTCAAATATATTAGAAGTAGGAAACCAGCCAGGGAAGCAGTGGGGCCCTTGGATGACCATGGGGTAAAAGGATTACTGAAGGAGGATGGGGAAATGGCTGAGAAGCTGAATGCATTTTTTGCCTCCGTCTTCACCGTGGAAGATGAGAAGTGTTTGCCCACCCCAGAACCACTAATATTGGAAGGGGTGTTGAAAGACCTGAGTCAGATTGAGGTGACAAAAGAGGAGATCCTACAACTAATAGACAAATTAAAAACTAATAAGTCACCGGGTCCGGATGGCATACATCCAAGAGTTCTGAAAGAACTCAAAGTTGAACTTGTGGATCTTCTAACAAAAATCTGTAATCTTTCATTGAAATCTGCCTCCGTTCCTGAGGACTGGAAGGTAGCAAATGTCACCCCCATCTTTAAAAATGGTTCCAGAGGAGATCCGGGAAATTACAGGCCAGTCAGTCTGACTTCAATACCGGGAAAGTTGGTAGAAACCATTATCAAGGACAGAATGAGTAGGCACATTGATGAACACGGGTTATTGAGGAAGACTCAGCATGGGTTCTGCAAGGGAAGATCTTGCCTCACTAACCTGTTACATTTCTTTGAGGGGGTGAACAAACATGTGGACAAAGGAGACCCGATAGATGTTGTTTACCTTGACTTCCAGAAAGCTTTTGATAAAGTTCCTCATCAAAGGCTCCTTAGAAAGCTTGAGAGTCATGGAGTAAAAGGACAGGTCCTCTTGTGGATCAAAAACTGGCTGAGTAATAGGAAGCAGAGAGTGAGTATAAATGGGCAGTCTTCGCAGTGGAGGACGGTAAGCAGTGGGGTGCCGCAGGGCTCAGTACTGGGTCCCATCCTCTTTAACTTGTTCATAAATGATTTAGAGTTGGGAGTGAGCAGTGAAGTGGCCAAGTTTGCGGATGACACTAAATTGTTCCGGGTGGTGAGAACCAGAGAGGATTGTGAGGAACTCCAAAGGGATCTGTTGAGGCTGGGTGAGTGGGCGTCAACGTGGCAGATGCGGTTCAATGTGGCCAAGTGCAAAGTAATGCACATTGGGGCCAAGAATCCCAGCTACAAATACAAGTTGATGGGGTGTGAACTGGCAGAGACAGACCAAGAGAGAGATCTTGGGGTCATGGTAGATAATTCACTGAAAATGTCAAGACAGTGTGCGTTTGCAATAAAAAAGGCCAACGCCATGCTGGGAATTATTAGGAAGGGAATTGAAAACAAATCAGCCAGTATCATAATGCCTCTGTATAAATCGATGGTGCGGTCTCATTTGGAGTACTGTGTGCAGTTCTGGTCGCCGCACCTCAAAAAGGATATTATAGCATTGGAGAAGGTTCAGAAAAGGGCAACTAAAATGATTAAAGGGCTGGAACACCTTCCCTATGAAGAAAGGTTGAAACGCTTAGGGCTCTTTAGCTTGGAGAAACGTCGACTGAGGGGTGACATGATAGAAGTTTACAAGATAATGCATGGGATGGAGAAAGTAGAGAAAGAAGTACTTTTCTCCCTTTCTCACAATACAAGAACTCGTGGGCATTCGATGAAATTGCTGAGCAGACAAGTTAAAACGGATAAAAGGAAGTACTTCTTCACCCAAAGGGTGATTAACATGTGGAATTCACTGCCACAGGAGGTGGTGGCGTCCACAAACATAGCCACCTTCAAGACGGGGTTAGATAAAAATATGGAGCAGAGGCCCATCAGTGGCTATTAGCCACAGTGTGTGTGTGTGTGTGTATATATATATGGTCCATCAAAGTCAGTATTGTCTTCTCAGACTGGCCTAAACTGATTGTTACATGGAGAGGGATGGTGGCTCAGTGGTAGAGTATCTGCTTGGGAAGCAGAAGGTCCCAGTTTCAATCCCTGGCATCTCCAAAAAAGGGTCCAGGCAAATAGGTGTGAAAAACCTCAGCTTGAGACCCTGGAGAGCCGTTGCCAGTCTGAGAAGACAATACTGACTTTGATGGACCAGAGCATCCGCCACTCCATTGCAATCACCTGGCACATGCTTAGCAAGAAATAAAATATTCAGGCGCAAACAACATAAAGTAAAAGCCCGAACCAGTCCCATTACCGGGACCGATTTAGAAGTCAGAGTGTTGATAACATGAACAATGGCCCAGTTGTCACACCAAAAGTGCACAACATGATTGGCCAACTTGGCCCCCCAAAGCTGCACTGCGACCACTATCGGAATAAACTCCAGAAATGTAAGGTTGCGGCAAAGTTCACTACTCAACCACTCCACTGGCCAACTTTCTGCGCACCAGTGTCCCTGAAAGTAAACCCCAAAGCCGATAGACCCGGCAGCATCAGAATTAATCTGGAGATCAGCCTCAATCCTCATGTCCCCGCGCCAGAATGAGACGCCATTGAATGAAGACAAAAACTGCTCCCAAACCTCCAAATCCTGCCGCATGCCTCGAGTAATCCTGACCCTGTGATGGGGCAAACGAAGCCCACCCATGGCGTCACAAAGTCGCTGTAAAAATGCCCTGCCAGGAGCCACCACTTTACATGCAAAATTAAGGTGGCCCACAATCTGTTGAAGTTCCAGCAGAGAAATCTTGTGCTGAGCCTTCAAGACCGCCAGTTTCAGCCGCAGGTCCTGGACTTTATCAAAAGGAAGCCATGAAGTTTGCCTCACAGTGTCCAATTCAATACCCCAAAAGGTCAAAATCCGAGAAGGACCTTCAGTCTTCTCGTGAGCCAACGGAGCCCCGAGTTCCGCAGCTAGCTGCAAAAAGGCCTGGAGCATCCAGGCACATTGTCCCGACCCAGATGGGACCACGAACAAAAAACCATCCAGATAGTGCACTGAATTGGCTGAGCCCGCCCACCTATGCAGAGCCCACTCCAAAAAGGAGCTAAACCACTCAAAGTCTGAGCATGATATAGAGCAACCCATTGGCAATGCCCTATCCATGTAATACTTGCCCTCGAACATAAAACCCAAGAGCTCGAAGTCCTCAGGGTGAACAGGAAGAAAGTGAAATGCTGACTTAATGTCGCATTTAGCCATCTCCGCATCCACTCCATAACTCTGAACCGCTTTGACCGCCTGGTCAAAGGAGGTATACCAAACAGAACAAAGGTGGTCGGGAATGGCATCATTCACCGACCCCCCTTTAGGAAAAGACAAGTGATGAATGAGCCTGAACTCGCCAGGCGCTTTCTTCGGCACAACTCCCAAAGGGGAAACCTGTAAATTAGGGACAGGGGGACTGTCGAAAAGGTCTAAAACACGGCCCTCAACGCACTCCTTACCTATTTTGTCCCGAACTACTTGCTCCATCCCCTGAAGTGAACATAAATTCCTGGCCATAAAAGGGTCCCTTGGGCCCTGAAATGGAATATGAAACCCAAAAAGAAATCCCTCAGCCTAATACTTCCTATCAGCAGCCTTGGGATAATCAGCCAACAGCTCATTAAGTACCCTCAGCCTGATAGGGCTGGGTCCCTTTGTTAGCAGCCTGGGTACCGCTACCCCCGCCTGGACGCTTTCCCCTCGTCCTGGGTTTGGATTTACTGTACCCCGACAAGGCATGCGAACCCCCACACAGCGGGCACTAATGCTTGTACTTGAAGGTTTTTCTATTGCACACGCACTGAGACGTGTACTCCCAGCACAGCAGCCTGGGTTGAACCGGCTGCCCCGCTGCTGAGTGGGGAACCCCTACACCTGACTGCTTGCTCATCAAATGACCACTATCTGACCTGTCACCACTGTTTGCAGGAGACATCAGCTGGAGCACCAGCTGTTTGTTAATCTGGTCCCAGGGAATAGCAGGGTTCAATGCTGCCCTCATACGGAACTCCTCGTCATACTGCAGCCAAGCAGCACCAGAGAAGTCCGTATAAGCCTTGTGAATGATGTCACAGTATTGAAATAGCGGAGCGGCCCGTAAAGGCTGCGCCCGTGCTATTACCCCCCGCATAGATCAAAAACCCGGGCAACCAGTTAGCCCAATTCCTGTCAACCTTCCTCTGCTTGAGTTTCTCCTAGTCCTTGTCATCCAGTTCATCTTTATCCTTCTTCTCGAGCTCCCTATATAGAAGGCTGAAAATATCGACATACTCTCCCTGCAAAATCTTTTCCCTGGTGGCGACCATTTAATGGTCACCCAGAGGCATAGCGGTGTCCTCAAACGGACAACACTGGAAAGGCAATGACCCATAAGGTGTCAGGGCAAGGCCCCAACCACCCCATTGCGCTGCCGGCCATCCAACTGGCCAATGACTGTAAGGCTGCTGACCCCATGGTAAGGTCCCTCCAGATGACTGCTGCAAAGCAACCTCCTGCGATGTAGATAGTGTAGCAGTCATTGAAGAGCCTTGAGAAGAGCCCCAGGGAAAAATTTGCCCATGGGACCCCGTAACCCAAGCCCCAGGACCACCAGGAAGGCCAGAAGATCCCCCAAAACCACCAGGAGCAAGCATAGCCATGGAGCTGGCCGCCCTCGGCATAGAGAGAGGCCCCCAGCCCCCCCAGGACCAACTGGTAACGTTACCCTGACTGCCACGCTTACCGTCCGAGTCCTCAACATTGACCGCTAACACCACCAGTGTTGGAACCCCAACCGGCCCCATATGGAGAATTGCCATCAGAATTCGAGTTGTTATCCCCAGGATCCCGGCTCGGCCCTCCTGCAGAATCATTCCGAACAGCCATATCCTGTAGGGAAGAAAGACGAGCCAGGACCTCCTGCTCAAAAGCCCTGGTCGAGGTCCTTGCTGCCTTACGACTCCTGGCAAGCCCAGTTGAAGCAGGGTCAAGACCATGCTGCCTCTCTAGAGCACCCAATTACTCAATTATAGCATGCCTCGTGTGTGCCTCTTCCTCCTCCCCAGGGCGTGGCGTAGGCGCTCGCCTCTTATTCGCACCCCTAAGGGGCTGCTTACCTTTTGACACACCCCGTCCCTTTTTGGGACCCATCACTGCTTTCTAACAGGCCCCTTATAGCAGGGAAACAAGCCTTAGGCCCCCACCAGTTACCAAGAACCAGAACCCCTTTAAACAAAAAAAGGAGGGGCTAAATAAGGACGCTCTCCCTCGTCTCCGGAGAGTTGGCAAAATGGGGGGGAACACGTGGTGTATGTGGGGGGAGGGAAGGGATGGGCCGCATGCTCTTCCCCGGCCGGGCCACTAACGCCCTCCGCGGCCAAGCTGTGTCACGCAGCAGGCAAAGCAAGCCGGCACCCCGGGAGCACTGAAGAACACTCCCAGCTCCGATGAAAGGCCCGGACAAACTGTGCCAGAGGAGGCGTGTCCAGGCCTTAAGAGCCTCGAGCCACGCCCCCCTGAATCCCTGGATGGGCGAGGGCCATTTGCCTCTACCCCATCCGGGGAGGCAAACATGGCCCCCACCTGAAGCCGCCGTATAGCGGTGCGGGCGGGATGGGGCCGCATTCTGAAAAGTATCCATGTCAAAAGATGGATTTCTAGTTTGAGTTCCGGTTGGATCAGAATCCTCATACAGCCCTCATACATAAGGGATCAGCTGGAGACATGAAAAGCTTGAGGAAGTCCAGAAAGGCTCTACTGAAAGCTGAAGAAGAGTATGAAGACAAATCCAGAACTGCTGGTATAGCTGCCTTAACTAGAATTCAGAGACAAAGGTGTACAAATTGAAAATTGGTTCAAAGAGTCTGGCCTCCCTACCCCTAAGAAAAGATTCCCACCACTTCAGTAAGGAAGCAAGCCTTGTCATTTCCTTGCATAAGCTTCATTATGTACTGTTCAACAGCTTTCAAAATTGCTATCCTGGCTCATCCAGTACATACACATTCCTTAATAGGCCACCAACGACTTCTATTTCCAATTAGCTGTTCTACTTCTCTGTCCAGCAAACAAGTCTTACTCACAGAAACAAACAGGGCTCTTTCTTGCTGAACTGACTGACCAAACAAAACCACCACTTTGTTTACTACAAGGACAACTAAGCAGAATGGACTTCTGCTGAAATCACTCACTTTAGGAAAATGCTAGCATAGTGTAAACACATAACAATATTTTATGGACTTTTTCTAGAGTGATGGAAAAGATTTTTTAAAAAGTTTCTTATTATTTTATTGCTATAAAGTCACAGCTAACATGGTGATGCTGTAGGGTTTTCAAGGCAAGAGACATTCAGAGGTGGTTTGCTACTGCCTGCCTCTCTGTAGCAACCGTGGGCTTCCTTAGTGGTCTCCCATCCATGTACTATCCAGTTCCTAATCTGCTTAGCTCCTGAGATCTGATGAGAGTGGACTAGTCAGGTCAGGGACGGGGGTGTGGGGTGAGAAATACAAGAGTTCAGATCAACAAAGACTACAGGAAAAATGCTGGGGTATAATTTGTATTTCATCAATGAGATGCCAAACAATAAAGCCCAAACCTGAGAAATCCCTTCCCACAGCAACCAGCCGAGAAACTTTAATTCTGCACTGTAATGTCTGGGAAAAGCAGCCACAAACAGCAGCTCAAAGCCAACTGATGTTATTACAAAGGAGCTTTCAGCTGCTTGAAATAAAACTTTGTTGGTCTTAAAGGTACCTGAGGGAGGAGAGACAGCCAGTGGATCGAAGGGAACTTAAAATAAAACTCTCTTCTGTTACTGAGAGAGAGTCCACTTCTCAGCTGCCTGAAATAAAACTTTTTTTGGGAGGGGGCACAGCTGGTGGAGCAAAG
Source organism: Heteronotia binoei (assembly GCF_032191835.1). Taxonomy (NCBI): domain Eukaryota; kingdom Metazoa; phylum Chordata; class Lepidosauria; order Squamata; family Gekkonidae; genus Heteronotia; species Heteronotia binoei. The sequence goes on from NC_083224.1 coordinate 106,636,989, forward strand.
GGAACTTTAAAAAAATCCTCTGCTACTGAGACAAAGAGGCAAACCAGTCTTACAGAAACATTCAAGACTCTTTCTTGCTGACCTGACTGGAGGCTCTGGAGCAGCCATCCCAGAGAAGCAGTGCACACAAAACCTGGAGGACAACTATAATATAGTGGGTTCAACGCATGGACCAGACGAGGCAGCAGTGATCAAAGTAAAGGTTTTTTTTATTAAGTACACCTAATAGTACACTGCCACTGGAGGTGGTGGCGGCCACAAGCATAGCCACCTTCAAGAGGGGTTTAGATAAAAATATGGAGCAGAGGTCCATCAGTGACTATTAGCCACAGTGTGTGTGTGTGTGTGTATGTATGTATATGTGTATATATATATATATATATATATATATATATATATATAAATTTTTTGCCACTGTGTGACACAGAGTGTTGGACTGGATGGACCATTGGCCTGATCTAACATGGCTTCTCTTATGTTCCTATGTTCTTATGTTTTATTAAGTACACCTCCCCTGGTTTGGCGAGGAGGGTGAGATATAAATACAATAAATAAATAAAATACAGCATGGCAGTGGCTGAACTCAAGACTGAGGAACTGGGCCAACGGGGCCAACTATATACATTTCAAGGTTTCCGTGCTAGGATGCCATTCAATCATTCAAACCAGCAGGGGGCCCATGATTGGAGCAGGGCAGCAGGGATTTGGATCCTACTGCCCATCGTTCCTGAGTTCCCAAGCTCAGTCCTACAGGCTCCAATGAGCCAGGCAGGAACCTATTCATACATACTATTGATCAGCATACACAACAAAAACTTTGCTGGGCTTCTAAAGGCACTCTTGGACAACTTGGGCTTTGCTGTCTCAAGCACCTGCTGTCTCTTTCCTTTCCCCCTTCCCTAAAGAAGGGGGGAGGAGAGAGCCCATGGATCAAAGGGAAGTTGTTGGTTTTTTGTTTCTCTCTCATCTGCAATTGACAGAAAGAGGCAGCTGATGGAGCAAAGGGAACTTTAAAAAAAATCTGTCCTCTGCTATTGAAAGAGGCAACCTGCAAGTTGGGGCGTGGAGGAGCAAGCTCCTGGTGCAGGAGGCTTTGCAGCAATTTTGCCCAGCCCAATGCAGCATGCCTCAGTGTGCACCACCAGCATAGCTCCACAGCTTCTGTGTGGCACGCTTGCATTCCCCAACAGCGGAGGAAAGTGGCAGCAAGGCAGACAGCCAAAGGAGAAGGGAACCGGGCATTAAGGAGAGGGGTGGGGAAAGCGGGTGACAACCGCAAGAGAGCGGCAAGGCGGACAACTGAAGGGGAAGAGAGGACATGGAAGACAGGGGTGGGAAGAGAGGAGGAGGCTGTGGCAGCTGTGGGGAAGGGCGAGAGGAGAGGCAACAGTAATGCAGAAAGGAAGGCAGATCAGAGGCACAGGGCTCAGCGGCTGCTTTCACTGCCTCTCTGCCTTGTGGAAAGGCAGTGAAAGTAACCAATCTCCCTCCCAACTCATTTAAAGACTCCTGCCGGCCAGCTGAGCAACAGGTCTTTAAATGCGGAGGAAGGCAGATTGAGGGGTGCAGGGCTGCTTTCACCCTCTCTCCACAAGAGAGAGGCGGCAAAAGCAGCCGATCAGCGGGGCTGCTGGCTTGCTCCCTATCACCTGTCCCCCGGAGAACACCCAATTTGGCACCCAATTTAGCTTGCCCAGGGGGCAAGCTACCCCCTCTGCCCCTCCCTAGATCTTGCCCTGAGCACCGGGGCAAAAAGACTCTCCACACGGAAACAAGCCCTAGTGCGAAATCAAATCGGTCAAGGTTTACACTTGAAAGGGACAGAGGAGCTTTCAGGGAAAGAAGATTTCCATACTGGGACTTGCTAGAATGCTGAGAACTCTTGATGCATACCGGGGTGTGTGTGTGTGTGTTATATTGCATGTCGATTAGACAGATGTGTCAGGGGGGCTGCAACCTCCAGAGTTCATGTTTTGTGCAAGCTCCCATGATCATGCGTGTCCCTTTCAGAACTATTCACATGAAGGAGCAATGCTTTGAGGGAACCTGAGGTAGCTCATAGATGGGTGTGCATGTAAATGCTGTTTTAGCAGACTATCCTCAGATGTAGAGCATAATGGTGGGGTCAAGCTCGCAACAAAACATTTCAGGCTACAGGCCTGTCTCCCATTGCCTTTTCCAAATTCAAATGGTGATCTCTGACTAAAGCCATAAGGTCCATCTGTTCCAAAGTTAAACAGTTAGCCTAGAATGCAAAACTCAGCATATCAATACATGGTCATAGCCCATGTAAATGGCAAGTGCACCTCAGAATTGTAGCATCATACAGGATTACAGGGGTTTCTCTCACTTCTTATGCAAACAGAGCATCCTGGAAAACTTTCATGCTGTTTCAGTAATGGCTGCTGCCAGAGCAAATCACACGTGTGTCTCAGAATTCACTATGATATCACAGGCCTAGTTCCAGAGTACCAACCTTATTATTCAATAACCCTCCCTAGCATTCAGCCTGCATACAGAGGCAGAGGACTAACTAGGTCATTTGAAACTCAAGAAAACTGACTGCAGCTTTATAGGACAAAAGTTATTAGAATATGATGGGCTTTGTCATGCTGGGTTTCAGTCTGACGTGATTTTCCTTCTGGTTCTTTTTCAAATACAGTGTCACAAAACCTTTGCAAAGCTGGGTTCATGGTGGAAATGCCTCTAAACTGCAACTACCAGCTCATAAATGAGTAGCTGCTTATGAAACACAGAAGTAATATGTCCAAATGTTCTATTTTGCAGTTTCTTTCCCCCCACTTTTTGTTGAAACTAATGAGTCACGATTAGAGTAATGCTTTTCTGTGACTTCAAAACCATTTTGCTTAATGAGGTACTAAGTCTTTATAATTAGGCCCAGAAGGGAACTGGAACATGGCCCCTTAAGAGCAATAATTATTTAGGTTATTTATGGTAATAAAATGTAGAAAATAGGAATGCGTCCTCAGAATGTGGCTATTTATTCTTTTGCATATTGCCTAACAGGCAATTACCCTATTAATGCAATGTTTTATTGCTAAAGACATTAATTGAAATGTAAATTAAATGTAAATCGGCTAATTAAGTTGATATGTAATGAACTTGTCATGCAGGCCTCTGAGATCAGATGCATTTGGCTAATAAACAAGTATTACTGAAGTACACTTGTGCCAGTAAAGTTGTGTAAGAATAGCCTTTTTAAACATTCTCCATACATTGCTTGCTTAAGGTTGATACACTGAGATGTTTCATCTTTGCTTTTTAGTAAGTTGGCTAAATATGTAGAAAATACCTGCACAATTTCAATGAAATTTTTATTACCTTGCTTAATATTCTTTATAATCCTGGTTCCTGTGTAGATCACTGGACTCAGGGAATGTGACCAGGTTCAGATAGAGAGAGTATTCTTCCACTGACCTGGGGAACCACAGCATTTGCAGATCAATGGGGGAAAACCCTTTAAAAGCAAATTGATGTAATCCCCCTCCTCTAGCAAAGAGAGGCCTGTGGGCCCCATGGGTCTGAAATTGGTGCAGGTGAATGCAGGAGCAGGATCCTCCAGTGCCTCTTGGCAAGCAGAGGCACCAGAGAGGGAAGCCAGAACTGCTGCCACGTGAACCAGATGGGCAAGGAGGAGCAAGAGCCTCTGCTGTCAGCCACACTTAGGCCCTGTTCTTCATCCTCTTTTTTGAGCTGGCTGCTGCTTCTTCTCAATACTGGTGCCTGGCTACTAGCTTGCCAAATATGGTTGCCAAGTTCAATTTAAGAAATATCTGGGTACTTTGGAGGTGGAGCCAGAAGCAAGGTTGTGACAAGCATAATTGAACTCCAAAGGGAGTTCTGGACATCATATTTAAAGGCACCACACACCTTTTAAATGCCTTCCCTTCATTGGAAATAATAGATAGGGGCACCTTCTTTTGGGGCTCAAAGAATTGGACCCCCTGGTGCAATCATTTTGAAAGTTGGAGAGTGTTTTGAGGAGAGGCATCATATGCTATGCTTCAAATTTGGTGCCTCTTCCTCAAAAAGCAGCCCTTCCAGAGCCCCAGATATCCGCAGATCAGTTCTCCATTATATTCTATGGGTCTCCATAGAAAATAATGGAGTGCTCAGCAGACATTTCCCTCCCCCCCTGCTTTCTGATGACCCTGAAGCAGGGGGAGAGCCTCCAAACCAGGGGATCCCCTGCCTCCACCTGAGTATTGGCAACCCTATTGTCAAAACTGCAACCCGTCTCCAGACTAGAGCTCGGTTCCTCTGAAAAAAGCACCAGCTTTGGAATGGAGTCTTTGAGACAATGTATACTGCTGAGGTCACTCCTCTCCCCAACTACTGCCCTCTGAGGCTCCACCTCGAAATATCTAGCCATTTCCCAACTCAGAATTGGCAACCCTATGCAAACCCTATGAATTGGAGCACCCCATGCCTGCAAGCCTCTAAGAATCCACATTCTAATTTTAAGGAGTGGATTTGGTGAATGTGCATTAATTTTTTGTTTTGTGGCTATGGAAAATGATTTTGATTGACCAAATTATGCTCAGACTTTTTTCCCATTCACAGTTGGGAAAATCCTTGGTGCACACTTTGCTAGATTCAGGATCACAGTAGCACCTTAACTGTTTGTTTTGTCAATACTTTACCTTTCAATTTTCCTATAAATTGCCCACACATACCACTTACCAGTGTGTTAATCCCTGCCAATGTAAACCGTCTTCAGCACATTAGAAATAGTTGTGGCTAGTTATGATTATGAACCATAATAGTTATGAACCATGGTTATAAATAGGGTTGCCAAGTCCAATCCTAGAAATATCTGGGGACTTTGGGGGTGGAGCCAGGAGACTTTGGGTGTGGAGCCAGGAGACACTGGGGTGGAGCTAGGGAGGAGGGGGGGAAACGGCGCCGGGGAGCATGGCGAGCTGCCCCGTCTTGGAGCAGGCGCCTCTTCTCCGCTCGCCGTGGCTGCTCCTCCGAGATGGGCTCAGGCTGAGCCCATCTCGGAGAAGCAGCTGCGGTGGGGTGGGGGGGCGTCAGCGGCGTGGCAGCCTTGCCCGCTCCGCCTCTGGGGTGGAATCGGGGGGGGTGGAGGCGGGCCGGGGGCGCGGCGAGCCGCGAGTCCAGGTCCTGGAAGGGCCTGGATTTGCAGCTCGCCATGCTCTTGGCCTGCCTCGCCCTCCCCTTCTCTGGTTTTGCCTGCGCTGCTGCTGCCTCTTGGCTGCTCCTCTGAGATGGGCTCAGCCTGGGCGGGGAGGGGGCGGCAGCGGTGCGGCGTGGCGGCCTCGCCCGCTCCAGGATCGGGCGGCTCGCCATGCTCCCTGGCGCCGTTTCCCCCTCCCCCCGCTTCTGTTTTTTTGGGGAGCGGGGGAAGAGGGTGCGAATCCTGGGGTCCCCCGCCAGGGTGGGAGGGTTGGAAAGCCTAGTTATAAACCATAATAGTTATGAACCATAGTTATTCAACTAAATTAAAAAAAAGCTTCCTTGGTATGTGCCACTGAACCAGGGTGGCTGTGTTAATTTGTACATATGTTAATAGTTTCAGGACACAGCTAACATTTCCATTGCCATTGCTGTTTTATTCACATACTTTATACACAAAACCCAAACATGATTGTTGAATCAAATAACTGTGATGGCAGTTGCAGGTATGGAGGAACTATTTTTGCTAACAATAAAGAAGATGCACCAATAGTTGTGGGGGGGGGGGATAACTGCTTGTTTGCTTTCTGGGAGCCCAAGTAAAGAAAGTGCTTAATCTTTAAATCACTGCTTTAAAATTAGCCTCTCAACAAAAATCATCTTTGTTTTTTTAAAAAAATGATCAATATGGAAAAGTTATCATTCATAGGCAGCCTGGTAGCTCAGCACTCTAGGCCTACCACGTCATGATTCCATATCAATGCCTTTTTTTAAAAAAGGGTTTTTTTAATTTTAATTTTCACTTTAAAAACATTACGGGTTTTTCAAAACTGTTTATAAGGATAATACAGATTTCTCCAGAATTACAAATACCTCCAAAATTACAAATACAGAATAGGGTTTACAAACTTCTGCCCTTGGTTCATTGCTAAAGTGGGCTGACACTAGTCTGCCTTTGCACCAAGTGTGATGGGGAATGGGTAGTATAATATAGTGGGTTCTATACAATGATGAGGCAAGGTGGTAGTGAACATAGCTCTTTTATTGAATACAGCATAGTATAGTGCTGCTTCAGAAGACTCAACTCTGGGCCAACAGGGCCAACTATATATACACACAAATGGGTTATTTTGCAGAAAAATAGATGGTGGAGCTCATCCAGAGATTATTATGCAGCTGCACATTCTATTCAATGGACAAGGAGGTGGAACTCTCAGAAGGAGGAGGTGGAACTCTCAGAAAGGTTCAGGAGCTGCGCTCCTGTGAGATCCCACTGAATCTGAGGCCTGCATGCAAAGTTCCCACGCTAGCATGCTATTAGACCATTCAAACCAGCAGAGGGCTCATGATTGGAGCAGGGCAGCAGGAATTAGGATCCTACTGCCTATTGTTCCAGAGTCCCCAAGCTCAGTCTTACAGGCTCCAATGAGCCAGGCAAGAACTACATATTATAGATGCATTTCCAATCACATATACAACAGGTAGAAAAGAGAAAGCTTTGGATGGCTCCATTAGGACTGGCAGTGGGGGATAGGGGTAGGGTTACCAGATCCAGGTTAGGAAAAAAATGGAAATTTGGGGATGGAGCCAGGGGAGGACAGGGACCTTGGGGTACAATCCCATAGAACCCATCCTCCGAAGCATCCATTTTATGCAGAGCAACTGATCTTTGTAGTCTAGAGATGAGCTGTAATTATAGGGGATTCCAAGGTCCCCTAGGTTCCATGATAGTGAGAGCAACTTGAGGGTACAAAGACAGCTTACAGAATATTGCTGGTGTTGTTTATCTGCCATTAAATTACTTATGGAGATCCTGTCAGATTTTTCAGGGCAAAAGACATTCAGAGATGGCTTGCCATTGCTTGTATCTGCATGACAATCCTGGTATTCCTTGGTGGTCTCCCATTCAAATACTGATCAGGGTCTGACCCTGCTGAGTTTCTGAGATCTGATGCAAACAGGCTAACCTGAGCTATCCAGATCAAGGTCTGCTGCTCTTAGTGTAGTGGAAATTATGGACAGGTTATATGCACAGCCAAATTTCTGTAGTTGAATAGTCTAGATCTATTCGAGAACAACCAGCAAACTGTACTAGCAGTTTACACTCATGTAAAACTTTATTTAAAATATTCTATTTCTATCAGTGGCATAATGATTTGACTTTGTCATGTCTTCAGCTCTCTCCAAGATGTACAGTATTGGAGAAACAGAACCAATAAACCAAAATAGAAAACCTACTGCACTCTTGAAGTATAATTAATTCAACATATTACCATCACTTTCCATAGTACCTCATGGTTTGACCTTTGTGATGTTCCCCCTTGGGCATTAAATCAGACATATACAAAGCTAGGTTCTGATCTCAGTATTACTTTGGTTGATCTGCTACCTCCATGTGTCCTAAATGGTTAACATCTGCAGTTGCTGGTTTAAAAAAATGTGATGAACACAGTAAAAGGGTAAGAACTGATTAAAATTCATCCTACTATAGCATCTATGAATAAGAAATAAAGATGAGAAGGAAGAAATATCTGCAATTTATCTGTCTTAAAATGGTCACTGTCTGTTTCTTGCATTTCATAAAAATGCAGTCCACATAAAAATTACATGCACATAAGAAAGTAGCAAGCATATTGCTTTTATTCACCACAAATTCATCAAATATTGAGCATTTAATTCAGATGTACACCCAAACAGGATTATAAATCACAATATATCCAAACTTTAGAAAGCCAAGTATTAATAATGTTTTTCTCTGTTCATGTACTTATGGTATTGACATGTAACATAGGGCTGAAAGCATTCATTGATTAGTCCATGTGATTAACCAGTTGATTAATTATCAATTTAAAGTGCATTTTTAATCAGAGCTTCCTTGAGGGGTTTCAGGACCAATGGAATCATTGTAACGAATCTATGATTGCCTGAGTCAGGCCATGTGTTTCAAATGATGTTCTAAACAATGAGTTGTCTGTGTTATTTAAGTACAGGAGAAAGTTAGCTACACTGACAATGTCATCCTAAAAACATTTCTGTGGGAGTAAACCCCACTTTACCTTTTTAAAACCCCACTGAATAAATCTTGGAAGAATTCAGAGTAGACCTTCTTAGGATTGCTGTCTATGTGTTGCTGTTCTGCTAACTTTTACAAACATAAAATTTCATTTTTATGTATGAGCTATATTTGGGATTGCTGTTAAATGTTTTTAAAAAGTCACCTACATTGGATTTACTAATTTATTTTAATCAGTCAATTTAACCTGATTAATAATGTAACAGCAAGATAGTTACTTGATTAAAGATAGTTACTTGATTCATCAGTGTACTGTAAATATTAGTCATATTCATCTTAGAAAATGTAAGTGATAAATCCTACATGAAAACAAATTCACATCCTCAAGATTTCTGCCAGGATTAGTCAATCAGAAGCATATTTTGATACCTACCTATGATCTAATCACAGACTATGTTTTCTGGTTTCTACTTGAAAATGGTTGGGTTAGTTTCAAACCTATGGATTTCAGATCAGTGAATTTATAACTGCTAGCAAAATTAAATGCTTTACAAAATGCCCAGCACAGGAGATTATTTTATTTTAGATAGTTTGCACACCCATTTTTCCTCACCTATGTCCTGTTTTCTCTCTCTCCATTTATATTAGGCCCACCCACCATCTGTGGAATTTTACTTCAATAAACTTGTCTTAATATTTTAATTTTTAAATTTTTAATTTTTATAAATTAATATTTTAATTTAACATATCTGCATGCTAGAAATCCTCAGCATAGATTAGGTAGGGTCCCCCCCCCCAAAAGCAGTATTTGTTATTGAAACTATTTATTCTTTGTTACTCTATTCATTGGTGTTTCCATTGGCTTTAGTGCAGAACACATCCCTACTGGCAGTGTGCAAGGAAAAAAAATATTTTAAAAATGCAGGTATAGTGGACATGAAAAATATTGTTATTTCCCAATATTGACGATGATGATTATGATATTGGATTTATATCCCACCCTCCAATCAGAATCTCAGAGTGGCTCACAATCTCGTGAGGTGGGTGGGGCTGAGAGAGCTCTCATAGAAACTGTGTTTTCAAGGACAACTCTGTGAGAGCTATGGCTGACCCAAGGCCACTCTAGCAGCTGCAAATGGAGGTGTGAGAAATCAAACCCAGTTCTCCCAGATAAGAGTCTGCACACTTAACCACTTCACCAAACTGGCTCTGATTCCTGATTCTCTATACTGTTATGTTATAGGGATTTGGTAAATATTCAGAAAACCTGAATTTGGGGAGGTCTTTTATACCCTATGGGGACCATTAAAGTCAGTGGCAAATCTTTTTAGTGGTTGTGGGGTAAAGGCACAAAATTTGCAATGTAGCTGCTGGAGCCTCTCCACAAAAGAACCCCCAAATTTAAAAAAGATTGGACCAGGGTTCCAGTTCTATGGGCACCCAAAGAAGTTGCCCCCGCCCTCCATTGTTTCTATTGGGGGAAATAGCAAGGCAACACAAGCTCAGCAGAATGTCCCAGAAAATCTCTGCAGTAAAAAGTGAAGAGGGGGAGGCATTTTTGTAAGGCCTACAGCAGAACAAGTGCAATTTGCCCAGCAGAACTAGTGCCACTGCAGCAATGCCAAAACCCAGTAGGACGAAGGTCAAATCTGAGAATTTCTGGAGTAGAAACTAAGTGAGGGCGTTACTGCAAGGACAGCAGAACCAGTGCAATGTACTAGTACCCAGCAGCAGAACCCAATGCCATTGTAGCAAAACCAGTTCAACAGGACTGATGTCAAGCGCAGAATCATAATCGAAGCAAGGGGGAGGGGGTGGCAAGGGCAGCAGAGCCAGTGCAATAGTGCCCAGCAGTGCAACCCAACAGAACTAACGCCACACCAAAGAAGCAAAGGCAGTAGAAGTTCAGCAGAACATGCAGGGTGGACAGGCATTTTAGCTAGCCCACCTGAACTAAGGCCAGCCCAATACACAGAAGCCCAGTAATTATGTTTTTGTTCCTTCTAAAGGCAAGGGCAAACCGAGAGAAACCCTATACACCATTTCCCCAGGGAAGTCCTCAGAAAGTGAGAGGGAGGCGGCTGTGTGTGTCCATCAGGGCTTTTTTTGTAGCAGGAACTCCTTTGCATATTAGGCCCTACACCTGTGATGTAACCAATCCTCCAGGAGCTTACAGGGCTCTTAGCACAGGGCCTACTGTAAGCTCCTGGAGGATTGGCTACATCAGGGGTGTGTGACCTAATATGCAAATGAGTTCCTGCTACAAAAAAAGCCTGGTGTCCACCCTGATCCTCCTCTGTCAGCAGAAGCAGTACACACCAACCATCACTGCCTCAGTGGAGAAGCTTTAGCCTAGGTGCTGCAGCTGCTCTTCATCATAGGCTCTCCCTTTCCCACCTCCCACCCCTGCAGAGAATTTGTTTCACAGCAAATTAGTTTCATTGTTTATGATGCTCCTATGGGATCTGCTGGTTTCTATTTGGCATACAGGTCTCAGTATCCTACTCAACCCTATTCATCTCCATCAAGATGAAGAACAGTTTTTTTGCTCCTGTTTTCAACATGCAGTTTTGGCTGGGGGTTGCTAGTGACACAGTGAGTGAATTTGTGAGCACACCATCTTCAGCTTCACCCTGTACTGCACTCCTTTGAGGGTTCTGTAGAGGTATTTTGGTGCAGGTGGATTCAGAATGGCTGTGGGGAGATCGGTGGAGCATTTCTGAGCTAATCTAACTGGTTAATGGTCCTGATATTTTTTTCTAGTCTCATTTTAATTTTGGAAAGAGTGTTTCACTCCCATTTCCCAGCACAGACTGAGAGAGGATGCAAGTTTAATAATAATATTTAGTTTGTATCCCGCCCTCCCTGCCAAAGCAAGCTCAGGGCGGCTCACATAGCATAACATAAAATACAAACATTACAATAATAAAAGCACACTGTTTACACAACATATTACATATTACAATTCACTTATATATATTATTACATTAAAATCATCTAATTAAAACCAGCAAATTCAATTCCAGCAAATTAGTTTGGTGCTACAGTCTCGATGTTACTCATCTTGCAATTTTATGTGACGACAGTACAATAGGTTCCACGTTAAGAAAAAGTCAGCTGAAAGAGGGTAGTCTTGCAGGCCATGCGGAACTGGGTAAGGCTCCGCAAGGCCCGCACCGCTTCTGGTAATTGGTTCCACCAGTGGGGAGCTGTGATCGAAAAAACCTTTTCTCTTGTAGCTTTCAGTTTGGCCTCCTTCAGCCCAGGAATTGTCAATAGATTTTGCGAACCAGATCTCAGCACCCTCTGGGGAACATATGGGGAGAGACGGTCCCTAAGGTAGGCAGTAGGGATGTGCAAAAAAAAAAAAAAATCGGAATTACACGGATTCGGAAGTACACGGGGAAAAAAAATTCGGATTCCCCATGTACTACTGAATACCGTATTCGGAATAGCCGCATATACGGTAATGCGCGGCTATTTCCGAATATACGGCCCTATTATACCCTATGGACCATTGAAATCAATGGCAAATAGGGTATATTTGAAGCCGCCTGGAGGGGGGGGGTTGAGGGAGAGCCCCCAAATTTGCAGGGGACCTGCAGGGGACTCTCCCCTCCAACCCCCCAAGTCCCAAAAAGATTGGCCAGGGGATCCCATTCCAGGGGCACCCAAAGAGGGTGCCCCTATTCCATCATTATACCCTATGGGCCATTGAAATCAATGGCAAATAAGGTATAATTGAAGCCGCCTGGAGGGGAGGGGGTTTGAGGGAGAGCCCCCAAATTTGCAGGGGACCTGCAGGGGACTCTCCCCTCCAACCCCCCGAAGTCCCAAAAAGATTGGGCCAGGGGATCCCATTTCAGGGGCACCCAAAGAGGGTGCCCCTATTCCATCATTATACCCTATGGGCCATTGAAATCAATGGCAAATAGGGTATAATTGAAGCCGCCTGGAGGGGAGGGGGTTTGAGGGAGAGCCCCTAAATTTGCAGGGGACCTGCAGGGGACTCTCCCCTCCAACCCCCCCAAGTCCCAAAAAGATTGGGCCAGGGGATCCTATTCCATCATTACACCCTAAGGGCCATTGAAATCAATGGCAACATAGGGCATAATTAGAGGCTACTGGGGGGCAGGGGGTCTGAGGGAGAGCCCCCAAATTTGCAGAGGACCTGCAGGGGACTCTCCTCTCCAACCCCCCCAAGTCCCAAAAAGATTGGGCCGGGGGGTCCCTGTCTTTGGGCTCCCCAAAAGGCCCATTGCCAACAATGATGGGGAAAGCCCAATTAACCACTTCCTCCACTACAATTGCTGTGGGGAAAGTGGCTCTGGCCAGAGGGGGGTTTGAGGGAGAGGCCCCAAAACTGCAGGGCAGCTTCAGGGGACTCCCCAGCATGCAACCCCCCTGGCCCCAAAAGACAGCACCCATCTGTCGGCACCCCAAAAGGAACACTGCTCCCAATGGTGAGAAAAAACCAATTAGAGCCACTTCCTCACTGCAATTGTCGTGGGAAAAGTGGCTCTGGGGAGCAGGAGGTTTTGAGGAGAGCCCCCCAAACTGCTGTGCAGCTTCAGGGCACTGTCCCACACAAAACCCACAAGGCCAAAAAAAAAAAAAATTGGACCAGGGGGTCCAATTCCTGGGGCACCCAAAGCCAAACCTAACTTCACACCAGAGAATCTCTATAGGACCCAAATGCACTACATCCCTCTATCTAATCTATGAACCCTGCAGGCCTGGCACCAATATAAACCCAGTTGCCAATGTCACTGCCACACAAAACACAATCTGCTCAAGGTCTGCTCTGCAGACCTGGCTGCAGCAAACCCAGATGCCAGCTCTCCAGCCCTGCCCCAAACAACACAGGGAGAGCTGGCCAGCCACAAAAAGCCTGCTGGTTCTGGGTCTCTCACCCAGGTGCCAGCTTCCCTGCCACAGAACACACAATCTACAGATGCCAGCTCTCCAGCCCTGCCCCAAACAACACGGGGAGAGCTGGCCAACCACAAAAAGCCTGCTGGTTCTGGGTCTCTCACCCAGGTGCCAGCTTCCCTGCAACAGAACACACAATCTACAGATGCCAGCTCTCCAGCCCTGCCCCAAACAACACGGGGAGAGCTGGCCAACCACAAAAAGCCTGCTGGTTCCGGGTCTCTCACCCAGGTGCCAGCTTCCCTGCCACAGAACACAATCCCTAAAAACACCCTTATTAGTGGGGCAGCCTATTTAGTGGCCCTAGCCAAACCGAGAGCACACTCAGATTCCAAAAATCACTCTATAACAACAAGAAAGTGACCCAGCCCACACACACCCTCGCCAACCCCCACACCAACCAGAGGTAATTTTAAAAAACCAAAACAAAACCAGAGAATCACAAGAGGCCAAGCAAAGCAACTAAATTTTAAAAAACTAAAACAAAACCAGAGAATCAAAAGAGGCCAAGCAAAGCAACTCAAGATTTTAAAAAGTGGCCTTAAAAAGGGCCAGCCACCACCAGCAGCAGCACAATCTCTCTCACACCAACCCACATACACCAACACAGCAATGGAGGAGTCCAGCAGGAAGACTCCTTAAAAAGGTTCTCTGGCCCTACAGAGAGCAATTTCAAAAAATAGCACTGCTCTCTCTGATTGGCCAGAGAACATTGCTTACTTGGATACCCAAGTAAGCAAAAGATCAAAATAACAATGTAGCTGATGGCTGGGCCATCAGCTACACAGTACACAACAACAGCCCTGCAAAGCATGCATTTGCAATGCATTTTGCAAATGCATGCTTTGGATTGGCTGGCTGCTGGGGCTCCTCTTCCCCCTCCCTCCCTCCCTGATCCCAGGGAGGATATGGGAAAGGCGGGAAGAGGCCACTAAAGGAGGGAAACCAGGCAAAGCAGCTCCTTTGAGGCTGCAGAGGCTGCTTTTCCCGCCTTTTGACAGCTGACAGCTGACAGCCGCATACTTCCGAATGGCTATTCGGAAGTATGCGGCGAGCCGCGTTCGGGAGCCGCATAATGGGCGGCAATGGCATTTGGCTGCGGGTAATTCCGAATACAGCCGAATCAGCGTTGATTCGGCTGTATATGCGGCTCGGCCGAGCCGAATGCACATCCCTAGTAGGCAGGTCCACAGCCATATAGGGCTTTAAAGGTAATAACCAGCACATTGTAACTAATCCAGCACACAATTGGCAGCCAGTGCAGTTCCCGCAGCCTCAGCTGTATGTGCTCCCACTTAGGGAGTCCCAATAACAGTCTGGCTGCCATGTTCTGCACTAGCTACAGTTTCCAGGTTCAGCACAGGGGCAGCCCCATGTAGAGGGCATTATAGTAGTCTAACCTCGAGGTGACCGTTGCATGGATCACTGTTGCCAGGTCATCACACTCCAGGAAGGGGGCCAACTGTCTCGCCTGCCTAAGATGAAAAAAAGTGGATTTAGCAGTGGCTGCTATCTGGGCCTCCATTGACAAGAATGGCTCCAGTAGCACCCCCAAGCTCTTGATGTGCACCATTTCCAATGGCGCACTGTTAAAAGCTGGTAGGGGGATTTCCCTTCCCAGGCCGCCACGCTCAGGCAAAGGACCTCTGTCTTTGCTGGGTTCAACTTCAACCTACTCAGCCTGAGCCATCCTGCCATGGCTTGCAATGCCAGGTCCAGATTTTCTGGGACACAGCCAGGCTGGCCATCCATAAAATAGAGATGGGTGTCATCAGCATATTGGTGACAGCCCAGCCCATACGTCTGGGCAATCGGGGCAAGGGGGCGCATGTAGATGTTAAACAGCATCGGGGAGAGCACCATCCCCTGTGGCACCCCACAATTAAGTGGATGCCTCTGGGACAGTTCTTCCCCAATCACCACCCTTTGTCCCCAACCATCAAGGAAAGAGGAAAGCCATTGCAATGCCAGCCCCTGAGTTCCCGCATCAGCAAGGCAGCGGGTCAGTAACTGATGGTCGACCGTATCGAACGCAGCTGATAGATCTAACAACATCAGCACTGCCGAACCGCCTCGATCCAGATGCCGCTGGAGGTCATCCACCATGGTGACCAGCACTGTCTCTGTCCCATGACCCAGGTGAAAGCCGGACTGGTGAGGATCTAGGACGGAAGCATCATCCAGAAAACTCTGCAACTGTAACACTACTGCCCTCTCAATAATTTTGCCTAAAAAGGGCAAATTTGAGACCAGCCGGTGATATGCCAATTCAGCTGGATCTGATGTAGCCTTTTTCAGGAGAGGGCAGACCACAGCCTCTTTAAGAGGCATTGGGAAAAGTCACTCCGAGAAGGATCTATTTACGATGTCCCATATAGGACACCTAAGCTCCCTCTGGCAAGCTTTAATTAGCCAGAAGGGGGATGGGTCCAGATCACAAGTTGTTGGGCGTACAGTAGAGAGGATTCTGTCAACTTTCTCCAAGCTGAGTGTGTCGAAGCAATCCAGAACTGGACCAGAAGACAGGCATGGGGCCTTGAGTTCACACACTATATCCAATGTGGCAGCGAGCTCATGGCGGAGCAACGCAATCTTATCTGCAAAAAATTTCACAAATGCTTCACAGCCTATCTCTAATTCCCTAGCATTTGGCCTAGCCTTGTGGCAGTGTTGTAAGATTCTGAATCGTCCTAGACAATTTCTCCGGGCGTGAATTTGCAGACGCAATCTTGGTCGCAAAGTAAGTCTTCTTTGTGGCTTTGACTGCCATCTCATAGGACCTCATAAACTCTCTATAAGATATTCTAGTCACTTCATCTTGAGCATGCCACCATTGCCTCTCTAACCGTCTGCATCCTCATTTCAGCTGTCGCAGCTCCGGGGTGTACCACGGGGCCAGCTTAACGTGAGGGCGCAGAAGGCGTCGAGGTGCGATCTCATCAATGACTCTGGAGAGCCGGCCATGCCAGGACTCAATCAGATCATCAAGAGAGTTGCCAGGGGGCCAGGGATCCCATAGAGCCATTTGGAATCGCTCAGGGTCCATCAGACTCCACAGGAGAGCCAAAATAAGCTCGCCACCCAAATGGGCTTGGGGTGGAACATCCACATGAGCCTTGAGGGCAAAGTGGTCTGACCATGGCACCACCTCCGCAGTAATATCGTCCACTAAAATCCCAGCCACAAAGATCAAATCTAACATGTGCCCCACCTGTGAGTGGGCAATGTAACGAATTGGGAGAGTCCCAGTGTCGCCATGGATGACACTAGGTCCATCGCCTGACTGGAGGCTGTATCGTCAGCATGGACATTGAAGTCACCCAGGATCACAAGCCTTAGGTACTCCAATACCCAGCCTGCTATGGCCTCGATCAGGGATGGTAAGGTGCTGGCTGGTGTGTTAGGCAGACGGTACACCAGCCATATCGCCAACCCCTCCCCAACGTCCCATGCCAGACCGGCACACTCAATACCATTGATCTCTGGGGCCGGGAGAGCCCTAAAGGAGTAAGCCTCTTGTATGAATAGAGCCACTCCTCTCCCCCCCCCGCCCGCTAGTCCATGATTGGTGAAAGACTGAGTAACCCGGGGGAACCGTTTGGGAGAGGGCCACAGTGTCTCCCTCTCGCACACAGGTCTCAGTCACACAAGCCAGGTCCACGTCCTGCTCGAGCAGAAACTTTCAGAGGACCGAAGTCTTATTATTTATGTACCTGGCATTGCATAACACCAATGACGGAGGTGAGTAATTCAACCTGACCCCACTACCTGTCACCGTCGGGATGGGACATAGACTGGAAGGTGGCCGAGCACCGCCTTGTCTTGGCCTCCTTCCCTTATATCGATGTCTGTTCCCACTGTCATACCTTCCCCTCCCTAGGAGTATGGGAATCCCCAGGCCTGTCATCTCCCACTGGTTTCTACTTCAGCCTCAACCAATGTTGAAAGCACAATGCCCTGCAATTAATTAACTTCCCAATCCTCTCCGTTCTTGCCAATCCAATTCCCTTAATTTACCAACCTGTCAATTCTAAAAGTTAACCAACCAATTAAGCCCAACCCACAATCTCCCTTTTAAATTAATTAGCTAAAATACTTAAATTAATTCTAATGTCATTATTAATTATAGAAACCCTCCCCAACAATAAAACACCCTTAATTAATTTGCCAAAAATATATATTCTATCTGAAAGCCAATCAATTCAACAATAAATTCCTCTATAAATTAGTTAACTAAAACATTTCATCAATAAGCGGTTAAATTCAATAATTATAAATTAGCAGCTCAGAGATAGTCTCTCTGGGGAGTTGGAGCCCACCAACTTTCGCCCCGCACCTTCCCCTAGGAGCATATTACTAGGTCCGCCATTTGAAGCAGCTGTTGCAGGCGTGTGCTAGGCTTAATAGTTTCAGTTTCACAAGTTTCTGCTCACTTCAGTCACCCTTGAAGTCCAGGGCTGGGTAGAACTGTGGCAAGTTTCTCAACTGTCCAGATGAGCAGGCATAAGTGATGTGAGCAATGTCACCTGGATGGGGGAAAAGCCACTCACTCTGCACGCTCATTGGAGAGCATGAGAGGAGACTTTGAGCCATGGCAGAGTGGTCTGGCCGGACGAGCTCCTTCAGTAGCTCAGAGGAATGGTGGCCTGTGACTCCTAGGGTTCCACAAGGTTCTCTTTCACCATTATAGCCATCATGTCCTGTCTTATGCACCCACTTCTCCCAGAGGGGCTGAGTATCTGCCCAATGAGTGCCATCTGACAAATCATCATGGCGGTAGCCATGAAGGGGATGCTGCCTAGCAAGGGAGATGGAGGATGAACATCAGTGGAGCTGCTTTCATCCCCCTCTTCCTCAGCTTGCACCAACATGCCCCTCTTGGCCTGCATGTGCTCAGCTTCCCGGAAAAGCTTGTCTCTCCAGCAAATGAATTTGTTGGACCACTTTGCGATTTTGCCCTTACACCAAGCTGACTCTTGGTGTAGTGACAGATAATCAATTACTCTTCTTGGGTGAGCTGACTCTCTTCCTAAATGACTCCAGTCTCAGAGATCAGGGCAGTCAGGGCTCTCTTTTGCTCCACCAGAGCGTAGCACACGTGGAATTTCCAATGAGTGCTCACATCACTGATCAGGCAGTGCACTGACATGCCTCTCAGTGGCTGCTTCGTGGGCAGCAAATGTGACAGAAGTGATCAGTATTTCTGGAGGAGATGCCTGAACTCATGGGTCTCACTGTGCAAACTGGGATTCTCTGCAGAACCCAGCCCCAAGGCATCCTTAACCACCAGATGGAGAAAATGGGGCCAATGCCTGTGCCACTGCCCTCATGTTTGTGCCATCATTGGTCACCATAAAGCCCATGGAAAGATCCTTGCCTAGCCATACTATTATGTTGTCTGATGTTGTCTGATGTGTGTGTCCCACTGAGTACCTCAGTATGGAGCAGAACCCAGCAATAACTGGCTGTGTGGCCCTCACCCTGCCTAACATTAGTTTCCTCACCCCACTTACAATATTGCCAGGTTGCCACCACTGTGCAATGATAGATACACACCACATGCCTGTGCTGAAGTACAGATATTGGACATGAAGTGCACAGTTCTTCTGTAAGCGCAGGACAACTGTGTCTTCATATGGTCTCTGGTAGCCCTGTACAATGAAGGCAACATGGTCCTGCTCAGCATGGTGACCATCATACTTGCCTGCTGTTCCCCTGGCACCCTAATACTAGCCACACTAGGCATCTCTGTCTGAGAAGCTTAGTGTCCCTTCTCTACTCTGGAACATTCAGGGACAGCACTGGATGTGGTTGCAAGACAACTCACTTCCTCACTAGCCACTTTGGCACCCCAGCAGCAGCTTCTCTCCCCACCCCCCCCCCAAAGATGCACTGTGTGGTAGTGCTTTTTCAGATGGTTCTGAAGTCCAGTATTTGAGAGATGATTGAGGTCTCTCCCTTGACTGATCCAGGCCTTACACAGTTGGCACTGTGTAAAGTGGGGATCCTCTGTCAGCTGGAGGTGCTTCCAGGATGCGTAGGTGGGGCACCCACACTGACCAGCAGCTCAGGCACCCGTGGAGCTGCCTCCTGTGAGGAGGTCATGCAGACACATTGTGTCTTGAGGAACAGGAAGAGATGCCTCAGGGGGAAGGGACTGAGATGGCAGCACCTTGGGGAGACACCTCTATATCTTCCTCTTGCACCTACAGCCTCCCCTTCTGTTCCTCCTCAGAAGGCCTGTTGGACTTTGAAGGAACCAGGGCAGAGTCATCCAGCCTTTCTTCTAGCTCCTCTAGAAGCCTCCTGGTTCCTGGGGTGAGCTCCAGAGCTGGAACACTCTCATCTGCAAAGCTCGTTGGAGTAGTTCACTATAGCCTAATTTGAACAGAAAGAGTGAAAAGTAATTGCAGGTGGAAAGGGAGCTTGATACATTATATAGTGTCAGTTTGTTTATCTGCTGTTGCTGAACTGGCCCTTCCCTGCTGTGAATGAACATGATTTTTATGTCAGTTGAAGAGAAGTAACTGCTACTGTTTATCACTTAAACATGTTTTTTTCTCACAGCTTACTGTTTGCTTCATTGTATAGTTATTAAACAATGTTCAATGTTATTTAAGCAAATACATATGCCAAATGATATTACTTCCCGCTGGATTCAACTACAGAGTCTATTATAAATGAAGAGGTGGAATACTTGCACCTGGTGAGTGAAGGGATATTGCCTCATAAGAGAGATTAGCTGGCATATTTATATATAGAATATGTATACCTCCCTAACAATAGGGTTGTGGACCCAGCCAGTGAAAAGGAGTAAATATCTTTGAGATAAGAAGAAGAGATACAGTGGCCATGTATAAAAAGCAATGAAAGCGCTAGAGCCTATTGTGCCTGTTTTTACCTCCAGTAACTATCCTTTATTGAAATTCAGGATGGAGAATGAGCTGGTGAAAAAGGACTTGTGGGAAACAATTGAACAGTCCCAACCAGAAGAAGAAGCCCAAAAGATGAATTCGAAAAACAAGACAGAAAGGCGAGAGCAGAAATTTCATCTTATGTGAGTGATAGTGACTTACATCATATAAGAGACTTTAAGATTGCCAAAGAACTATGCCTGGGACTGAAAGAATTATATGATAGAAACACTCTGAATGAGAGACTGTATTTGTCAAGAAAGTTGTTTAATTTAAAATTAAATGAAGGTGGAGGTCCAGAAAAACAAAGTTATTGACGGATCACTTGAATAACCTAGGGAAGAAATTTGATGAATTGGACAAAGTCATTTTGTCAAGCCTGCCAGAAAGTTATGGTTCTTTGATACATGCAGTAGAGACTAAAGATGAACTCTCTATGAAATATGTTGTGTCACGACTTAAGGAAGAGGCAGGTAGGAGAGCAGAGAAGGCAGCAGAAGGGGATACAAGCATTTTCTGCACAAAAGACTGGGTATAATTTTAAACATAGAACCACTTTACAGGGTGCGAACAAAAGAGATAAAATTAGAAAATGTTTTTCTCGTGGAAAAATAGGTCATTTTGCTTGAGACCATATAAAACAACGTGATGTTAGCAAAGAAAAACAATGAGGTGGCAGCAAAAGGCACATTGAAAAGTGTTTTTGTGGCTCACCAGAACCTTTTAGTAATTTCAGATTGTGGAAAAGATAAGGATATTAACACTTAATCTTTTTGTTGAATAACTGATTTGGGAGCTTCAATGCACATGACCTGTAATTCTGAGTTCTTCAGATAATTAAATGAAACCTCATCTGCAGATGTTACAATTGCAAATGGCAATAAAATAGCTGTTCATGGAAAAGGAGAAGGCTTGCTTAAATGTGTGGCAGGAGGAAGAATTGTTTAGAATGAGGTGAGAAATGTGGTTTACTTGTCAGAATTAACAGAGTTTGTTAAGTGTGTCTGCTTTGACCAAGCATGGTTTTAATGTGAATTTTAATTAAAGCGGGTGTACAATCACCAGAGATGGAGTTCTATATGCACAAGGTTTTGAAAATAATGAAGTTTTTTGTTCTAGAAACAAGTCAAGAGAGAGCAAATTTGGTTGAAAAGAATTGAAGCACAAGGTTTAGTCATCTGTGGCATAAAAGACTTTGTCATAGAGACTTCAAGGTAATAGCAGACATGCCAAAGAAAGGTTTGGCAGGAGGAATAGAAATTAAACCTTGTACCATATGTGGCGGACTTGCAAAAAGGCGAAACAATTCTGGCAAATGATTCAGCAGGAGATCTCAAAAGTTTTGGGATATAATATTAATAAGGCACCAGATACTTTCCTGTTGGGATTACAAATGGAAAAATTTCAAAAGCAAGATAGAACAATAATTTGGTATATGCTTTCAGCTGCATGGACATTATATGCGCAAATGTGGAAACAAGACAAAATACCAGAAGTATGGGAATGGACTCTGAAAGTCATGCATTGGAGTAAAATGGACAAATTTACAAGAATCTTAAAAGAACAAGACTTAGAGAAATTTAAAAACGACTGGGGTTTCAAAAATACACTGAAAAGCAATGGAACGTTAAAGAACATTTGGTGATATTTGACAATGGTTAATTTTTAAAGAAACGATATATGGATTACAGTTTAAAAATATGATTACTGTATTATAACTTTTTCTCCCCCCCCCCCCAATGACTAAGAAGAAATACCATGAAGATGGATTATAATTATAACCTTTGGGTTTTTTGGAGAAAAATTCTTTAATAGATAGAGTTTATCACCTTATAACAAGTTAGATTAAATAGTAATATTGGGACATTTGCTAAGGTGGTATGCACTGCTGTGGGTCACAAAAGGTGTGGGGTTGAGAAAATGTTATATATGTGTACTAATATTTAATGACAAATGATGACACGTTATTACAATATATTACATTACAATAAAATTTTTAAACAAAGAAATTAAACCTTGTAAAATTGACTTGAATAGTGAAAAATGTAAAAATTGTATATTGGGAAAGGGAACAAGACCTTCTATCCTCAAACAAAGTCAGAGAAGTTCAACAAAGCCTTTGCAACTGATTCATACAGATATATGTGGGCCAATTCAACCAATGTCATATGGACAAAAAAAGGTATATATTAACATTTATTGATGTTTTTCCAGATACTGCGTAACTTGTCATTTAAAAGAAAAGACAGAAACTGCAGAAAAATTGAAAAACTACATTATATTCTGCCCTCCCCACAAGCAGAATTCATAACTAGATAAAAGATAACAAACTGGAGTTTCACTTATGAAAACTTATACCACAATAAAGTTGCCAGGTTTTTAAGATCCTGCTTGACTCTGTTAAAATAAGTAGGGTTAAATTTCCCCATTCATGATAAATGAATGTACATCTTTAATATGGATACACGTTTGAGGTACTGAAGGACACCATCATCATATATTTTCCTTGATTTTAAAAATAAAAAGCTACTTTTCTACTTGTAGAGAAAAAGATACACTGTCCCCACATGGGTGAGGGAAAGCTTGGAATCTGGCTTCTAGTACACAAATAGCATGAGGGGAGAGTGATAAGTAGCTTGGTATGCAACCTCCACATTTCTGAACCTGATTACAGCAGTCCATAATTTCATTTTTATTTTAGAAATAGAATTTCTAGCATTGTTGCTGGAGAACAGTTGCTCTGGCCCACTAAGGTTCAAAGGAGACACAAAGCCTTATTGAGTAATTGCAATGGATTGGCAGCCAATGGGGAGGTGTGGTTAGTTTACTATATTTGTCTGCCCCTCCTCAGAACAGGCTTTTGTACTGACTTCTGCCCACCAACCTCCCTTCAGGCATCAAGGAATTAGCCAACCAAACAGGAATTTTTTGGGGGAGGGGGGGGGTGTTCCCACTAACGGACTGTGGAGGTTGCCTTTTTCCTTCTGTTTCATGTTGCCAGGGTAGGGCTGCCAAGTCCAATTCAAGAAATATCTGGGGACTTTGGGGGTGGAGCCAGGAGACATTAGGGGCTGAGCCAGGAGCAAGGGTGTGACAAGCATAACTGAACTCCGAAGGGAGTTCTAGCCGAAGGGGGCTTGGAGCCCAGCCCGGCCCAGATGCCCCCTCCTCCCCGCGGGAGCCGCCGAAGGGGGGGGGAACATAAGAGAAGCCATGTTGGATCAGGCCAATGGCCCATCCAGTCCAACACTCTGTGTCACACAGTGGCCAATATATGTGTGTGTGTGCATATATATATATATACACACACACACACACACACATATACAAACATATACACGCATACGCACACATACAGACATACATATACACGCATACCCACACACACACATATATTCTGGATAATAGCCACATTAAGCAAGTTTGGCCACCTCTCTTCTATTCTGTCACATCGCAAGCTGCCCCAAGGATGTTTCTGAGGAAGCAGCGCAAGCGATATCCACACAAATGTTTTCGGGGGATGCCGAGCCCTCCCGGGCCTCTCACCAGCTCGAAGAGGTTGGCGACGCGCCCTGCCGCCTCTTGCCGGGGCTTCCTCCATCTGCCGCTCGCTCCATCCTGCCCAGACCGCTCCGGGAGCTGCTGCTGCTCCTCCTCCTGTTCTTCCTCCTCCTCAGCTTCTGGCAGTGCCTGCCCACGCAGCTCCCCCCGCAACCGCCTCAAGGCCCGGCGTGACATCCCCAGGCTGTAGCAGGCCGGGCCAGAAACACCAACGGACTGGAATCCGGAAAGAGGACCCAAAAGAAAACAACAGCCCTTCTAGGAGACAGGCTTTTTTCCCTCGCGCGCTGGGTTCTGCGCATGCCTTCTCTGCCCTGATGCTAATATGCGCGAGTCGAAGTACCGCGTCCGAGGCAGGCACTGCAATTCTGTGGGCCGACGCCCGAGGGAGCAAGGCCAAAAGCGGCCAGAGGGCGGTCAGCCCGGGACAAATGCAGCGGTCCCGCCGCCCCTGCCACTCACCGGGCCACGCTCCTTGGCGCCGTTTCCCCCCTCCCCCGCTTCCATTTTTTTGGGGAGCGGGGGAAGAGGCTGGAAATCCTGGGGTTCCCTGCCAGGGCGGGAGGGTTGGGAAGTCTATGTCAGGGTGAATGTCAGTTAAATAGGCCTTGTTATGGACTGTGTAGGCCATAACCAGTTTGGCAGTGTTTTGGCAGGCTGATAGGTTGAGACATCGAGGGTTTTTTTTGTAGCAGGAACTCCTTTGCATATTAGGCCACACACCCCTGATGTAGCCAATCCTCCAAGAGTTTACAGGGCCGTTATTACAAGGCCTATGGAGACATCAAAGCAATGGAGGGTGTATATGGAACAATGCATCACAGAATGTGCAGTGGAGGTGCAACTGGGAAGTAGTGAATCCTTGTTGCTGAGCAACATCTTTCCAAACCTGGTAGTGGCTCATTAGGTGAGGGGGAAGGCACTGGGCACTTCTTGGTACATTGCGTGCAAGCAATGATAAAGCTGGAAGAAGATACTGGCTGTGTTTGGAGTCAGGGTGGGTCCACCAGAAAAGGCAGCCACAGGCAATCTGCCTTAACACAGCCCACCCATTTAAATATGTTATCATATTTAAATATGTTAGGGTATTTAAATGATGAAGATTAATTTAATTATTTAAACAAACTAGCAGGAACTCATTTACATATTAGGCTACACCCATGATGTCACCATTGTTCCACACAGGACTTTTTAAGAGGAAAAGCCCAGCAGGAAATTATTTGCATATTAGGCCACACCCCCTGACACCAAGCCAGCCAGAACTGTGTTCCTGTGCATTCCTGCTCAAAAAAAGCCCTGGTTAAACCCAAGCTCTTTCATTTTGTCTCTTTGAATTGGTGCCTGGGGCAAAGAAATATAGAACTCTGCCTCACATCTATTTGGCCCCCAAG
Organism: Heteronotia binoei; assembly: GCF_032191835.1. Lineage (NCBI taxonomy): Eukaryota > Metazoa > Chordata > Lepidosauria > Squamata > Gekkonidae > Heteronotia > Heteronotia binoei. Next base: position 106,661,960 of record NC_083224.1, read on the forward strand.
ATGATTCATAACTTGATATTTAAAAATCAGAGGTGAGCAATTATCCCATTTTGGCTTTTTAAATATTTTTGTCAGTGCTTTCAGTATTCTGCTTTTTGTTTCTGGTTTTGCAGATTCATTTGTAGCACATGCATATATTTCTTATGCTCAATTTATATATACAACGTATGTTATTTTTTCATAAACATATAAAACATGTTGATTTATTGATGCATGAATGTTGTTTATATAAAGTAGTGAGTCTACAGCTTGTGTAACTGTAAATGTGCTGTCCCCTCAAAATTACGCAACACACAGCCATTAATGTCTAAACTGCTGGCAACAAAAGTGAGTACACCCCTAAGTGATAATGTCCAAATGGGGAGCTACAGTTCATTGAGGGAACCATGAATGCCAACATGTACTGTGACATACTGAAGCAGAGCATGATCCTCTCCCTTCAGAGACTGGGCCGCAGGGCAGTATTCCAACATGATAATGACCCCAAACACAGCTCCAAAACGACCACTGCCTTGCTAAAGAAGCTGAGGGTAAAGGTGATGGACTGGCCAAGCACGTCTCTAAACCTAAACCCTATTGAGCATCTGTGGGGCATCCTGAAACGGAAGGTGGAGGTGCGCAAGGTGTCTAACATCCACCAGCTACGTGATGTGGTCATGGAGGAGTGGAAGAGGACTCCAGTGGCAACCTGTGAAGCTCTGGTGAACTCTGTACCCAAGAGGGTTAAGGCAGTGCTGGAAAATAATGGTGGCCATACAAAATATTGACACTTTGGGCCCCATTTGAACATTATCACTTAGGGGTGTACTCACTTTTGTTGCCAGCAGTTTAGACATTAATGGCTGTGTGTTGTGTAATTTTGAGGGGACAGCACATTTACACTGTTATACAAGCTGTAGACTCACTACTTTACATTGTAGCCAAGTGTCACTTATGCCTGCTCATCTGGACAGCCATGTGAGGGGGTGTACTCACTTCTGTGACATACTGTATATGGATAAAATCAGTGCATAGAGGCATAATGGTGCAGAAATAGAAATGCAAAATCAAAACACGGATTTGGGGATTTTAGACAACTAGGATAAGAAATGTGAAAAAATTCCTAAGAAAAGGTATCACTCACCGTTAGTAGAATAGGCATCTTAATGCATCCTTAACTTACAGCACCATTAAAATTGGGGGTGGAGGCAGGTTAATCAACAAAGAATTCAGCTGATTAATTTATTGAAAAGTTGCAACCAATAAAGAGATTCTCTGAACAGCCCCTACAACAGCTGTGCTGTGATATCTCCAGGTAAGGAAGGCTTTTTTTTTGCCTTTGAACTTGCAGCTGTATATATATATATATATATTCAGGGCTTTTCCATTTGTAATAGTATAGAACAATGATAACTAGAAGACTTCACCTGTCTTTTAGCGATAGCCAGACAGGTAATTTTAAACTCTGTTCATTGTATTCACATCAGTAAATTTCATAAAATGGTTATAGAAAGATCTCTTTCTCTGCTGTAGAATCTTCTCATGGGAATTCCATATACAATATTGCCATAGTCTGTAATGGACACAACCTGAGATTGCATTAATGTTGTTGCCCTAGTGAAGGAGTCAACCCATTTCATGTTTCTATAACACTTTTGCAGTTTGGCAGTAAAAGCATTTGGTGGTGAGACAGGAGAAAAATTGCAAGTGCAGTTCTACACATAGTATCTAATCCCCCTGACAGGGAGAGTCCAATTCAACTTTTACTATTGGTCTGTAGTAGGATTTTCTTATCAGGAGAACAGAATGCACAGAAAACAGATTAATTTCCTTTTTTTAAAAAAGCAGAAAGGTGATAAGTTACTGTTGCTCACCTTGGGTCATATTTTTCCATCCAGTTTCACAAGAATAATAATATTGTTGGAAGAACAGACGTGTGGACAGGGCTTTGTTTTTGCAGCAGGAACTCCTTTGCATATTAGGCCATGCACCCCTGATGTAGCCAATCCTTCTGGAGCTTACAGTAGGCCCTGCACTAAGAGCCCTGAAAACTCTTGGAGAATTGGCTACATCGGTGGTGTGTGGCCTAATATGCAAATAAGTTCCTGCTACAAAAAAGCCCTGGTTGTGGAGTTGATTGGAGGGGATAGGGTATATGAATGTCATTTGATCCACCCCGTGTGCTGACACAGGAAATTCGACATGTAAAACATTCCTAATAAAATGTTCTACTTTTTCATATAATTAATTAATGAAAAAGACTTCAAAGACCCCCTCATCATTGTTTTCAATCATTGTAATCTACCTCGGGCAATGCATATACCTCAAAACCTAATAGTATCAGAGCATGACAGCAGCAAAATGAAGCAACTCATAAACAAGTTATGGTTTTCTATGTATGTACCTGCCTAGGAGTACAGAAAATAATGGATTGCAAATGAATCAATAATAAAAGTCCTCATTTTCCCAGCTACAAAAATGGCCTGATAAAAACTGAACATATTCTAGGAGGCCCAAAATCTTGATAGACACCAAGAGTCAGAAAGGGTGGGGGGAGAGATTAGGAAATTGTGTTTCCCCTCCTGATGTTTTATGGCCTCAACCTGTAACTATATAAGAATACAAAGAATAATGTACCAGATTCTTGTGTGTGCCCAAGTCTGTCAATCTTGCCCATTCTTTGTTTTGCTCACCCAAATCCACTGAGTTTGAGAAACATGCAACATTTTATCTGAGATACCTAGAATTAGAGTTGCCAGCACTTGGTTGGGAAATATCTGGATATTTTGTGGGTGGAGCCTGAGGGGGGGAGGCCTTGAGGGGGGAGGGACTTCAATGGGGTATAAATGCCATAGAGTGCACCTTCCAAAGTGGTCATTTTCTCCAGATGAACTCATTTCCATTGCCTGAAGATCAGTTGTAATCTCCAGCCACCACTGGAGGCTGGCAACCCTATATCCAGTAAAAAGCAAAGTGTTAATGCAGAGTGAATGGTAGTTGTAACTGCACCAGCAAACTACCCATCAACATACTTTGAAAACAAACATCATGGAAAATTCCTAATGTATCAATTCTATTTCAGAAATAAGACCAGTTAATTTTTGGAACTTCGTATGAAGAGAATTTCAGAAGCAGCCTCTAGTCATAGAAAGCATTTTCAAAGACTGGCGAGGTTGTGCTCAATGCGGAGTCTATGCAGTCTTTGCAGTGTGGATATAAACTTGGATTGAAATGAATGTTTCTATGGGCAGAAGGATGCCACCTATGCAATGCAGCTTTCTTACCTCCCCTTTTTGCTATAGCCTCAAATATCCCCAAATGCCACTCCTGGCAGACAGGGCCCCCAGAAACAGTATTTTTAAAAGTCATGCTCCATGAGCAGAAACCTTATGCCCATGGAAACACTCAACTAGATTCAAGCCATTATATAGTGATTCCCAGTAATCTCGATTTGCACTGCATTCCCTAATGTACAAAGTGATATAAATAGCTGTCTAGAGGATAGTGTCCAGAAAAGGCAAGTGGTGGGCCTGAAAAAAAAAAAAGAAATACTGAAGATGGCATACAGGGTCTAAGGCCAAGTTTTGATGGTAGTAATCAAAGGGCAAGGTTAGAACATTCAAGGGGAGGCGAAATCATAAGATTCATTTCTAAATTTGATGGAGGTGTGAGACACAGCTTTAGTTGGGAAGGCCATAAGCTTGTTTAAGTAACATCTTTAAGGATTAACACACAGCTAGGCCTGACAAAGAAGAAGTAAAGACAGAAGTTACCAACATTCCAGTCTTATCTATAACAGAAACATAACTTGCACTTCTACTGTGTTTCTAAGTAACAATAGAAGTAGGGGATTCTTACAGCCCAAACTGGATTTATTTAGTCAAGGTGTATGAGAAGTATAATGTCTTTCTGCAACAAAAATCCTGACCAATTAAATGATGCCAACCTGGCAAAATGTATCAGTAGTTTGTAGTTGGGTCTCACAATGAAATTATGCAGGATGTTGCAGCCAATTAGTATGTGTATATACCAACATGTGCCAATATGTCATCAAGGCTGTATAAAGTACTGACCACCCTGAAAGAGGCTTAGCTCTATTCTCTGTTTATTGCAATAATTTTTTTCTTCCTTCTCCATCAGACTTTGCTGAGTGTTTCTATTGGTCAAGAACACTTAGAGCACAAATTTGTGTAACAGGTGTTAAGAGAAGATGGGGATGTATTATGAGAAAGGATTGAATGGAAATTTTTAAAAAGGAATTAAAACTTATACTATGTGTGAATTTAAATAGAAAACAATAAAGGGATACTAAAAGAAAATTTGATAACCAACTCCATCGACCAATTAAGGAATACAGAGGCCACCTAAAATTAAGAAGTAAACACAAGAAACAGCTGTAGTTAATACTTTATTCAAGACTCCAAGAGCAAACAAAATGAATCCATTCAAAAAGTAACAATATTTGCAAGGTTTTGTTTAATTCAACATGTTAAAGTGACATTTCCCCTCATGCACCCCATAAACCAGACTTCTTCATTTGGAACCTCATTAAACTCAACACAAACAAACAAAAAGCTTAATTCACAGGACGTACAGGAATGTGAATCCTATTGGTATACTGCTGGTGGAAGTGGATCTTTCCCTGCCTTTCCTTTCCCCCAACAGCTTACTGTGAATCCCCTCAGAGCTGGGAAACCCTCAGATAGAGGGCAATGTGGAACAGGCACATTAGCAAGGAGGCAAATCAAATGAGATCATCCCTCCACCCTCTTCCATCAATTCAATATCCACAGGAAACAACCTGCAGTTCTCCTGCTTTGAAACAAAACCTTTGAAAAGGCATTTTTGTTAACAAATGCTTGGTGTTATTCATTACTTTGCTTATAGCCTCTAAGGCACCAGAAGTGTGATGTTGAAATATATTGCATTCAGTGTATTACAGCATCCCCCCCCCCCCCTTGAAAATGCATACAATTTAATCATAAACCTTGAAATTATAACATGGAAGTAGGGTTTTTTTTTGGGGGGGGGGGTTTACAATTTTCCTTTTCTATAGGGTCAAGATATTTCTTGTTTCCTATTTTCCACTTATCAAACAAATTGTCTGATCTAGCTTAAGTGCATGTGAGCACTGAAACCCATATATTCACAGCTGGATAAGGAATTGCATGCAAAACTGGATGCTTGTTTATAGCAATACCCATAATTTTGTTGTTAGAGCTGTATATGCATAAGCCTAGTCAGAAAACTGGCCATCATGTTTATAAGCTATTTGGAATAGGGCTGGATGTATAGTCTTCCCAGCTCCCTTTTCCCACCAAAAAGGTGAGTAGTGTACTTCCTAGTTTTTTAACATGTACATAGACTGGGAGTGTAGGTTGTAGACTGGAATCAAAAGGTAGAAAATGCCACTTTCCAGATACACAGGACTATGTTTTTTTAAAAAACTTCTGCTTTGTTCTCATGTTCCTTTTCCCTGATCTTATTGTCTTTAAGACATATTTATGGAAGCAGGATTAGCTGATACAAAGTTGCAAATATTTGTGATGCTAAACATAATGTTACTTGTTCTGTTAGTTAGCAAGTCCAGATCCTTTTAGGGTATTCCAGTCATGCATAAAAAACTTGCATATATACACTATTATTCTTTGCTCTAGCTATTTAACAAAAGAACTAGTGAACAGAGGATGATCCCCCAATATGACAGATGTCACAATGTGTCTGGGAGCATGCCTGAATCCATGTATATTAATTACTACAACATACATCAATTTCAAATGATGTAGGCAATTTGAGACAGTAGGCAATTTGAGATCAAGAAATACAAAAATCATGCAATATCACAGAAAACTTGCTTTTAAAACTAAAAATCTGTAATGCTGCAGGAAACATTCTAGATCACCTAATAGTGTTGATTCAGGCTTCTGAATGTTATGTGGTTTCAACTGCTTTATGGCGAGTGAATGTTCTCCTTAGGACTTGCCTGGATATTCTTTTCTGGCTTGCTGGAAGCTTGATTGTTCCCTGGGCCCCGATTGTAGCCATATCTATAGGAGGATGCTTTTTCCTTCCTGCCAGGGGTAAAGACAACACAAGAGAACACCATTTTATTAGGCAACATAAAGTTCTTTCAGGGGCAGCGCTTTAGAGTTTGGTTTTCTTTGGACAACAGAGCACAGGATGGTTATAGTGCCTTTGCAATATTTGCTTTATTGAAGACATAGAAGTAAAACATATTGAAAGCAAACTAATGCCCAACAGTAGGCAGCAATAAACCTTTTCTTTAAAAGCACCTGGTGTATCATCCCCAAGGTTACTGCCCAGTTTCAGTTAACTTTAGAGAGAAACTTCCCAATCCTGTCTCTCAAATTCAAACTGCAAAGCATTTTTTCTGCCTGCCCCCCCTCCCAGTAGGTCAAAAGGACAGTCAGAGAAACTTCCCAGCCATCAGGGCACATTCATGTTCTTGTGTTAAATCTGCACTAGCAATTGAGGCTCTATAGCAGATCATTTCTGACCAATAACAAGCAATCAGCTTAGCAAAGGATGATGAGTCAGAATCCATAACACCTGATAACTTTATATACTTGCATCACAGGGTTGCACAAACATAATGTCAAATGCAGTTTCTTGTTTCTGGAAAACAAAGGCAAATTCAAAGAATAATAATAAAAAAAAACTGAACCAAATGACATAGCAAATAATATCAGTCCACTGGCAGAAAGGCCAATTATGAACAATGAAAACAAATTTAAAATATTCAGAAAGTCATTAACTCACATACTATGGATTTTCTGACAAATGCAAACGTATTTCTTCCTAGTAGGTGCAAATGACTCATCAGAAAACAGAGCTGAGGGAAATCTGGCTTGTAAGTAGGGGTCATCTTGTAGAAAGAGAGGTGCCAGAGCTCATTAGCATAACCCATTTGCATACATCACACACCCCTGACATCACTGGAAGGTGTACTAAATTATATCAGCTCAGCATCTACCTGAAAATGTTTCTTGAATTATAATTGTCATAATAAAACCTTACTCCCATCTAATACTCTCTCTAAGCTGTGGAGTCTTGTGAGCAAAAATTCTACTTTGTGAGCAACTGCCATAAAAGTTGTGAACTACTGTATAAATTAAGAGCCCCATGGAGCAGAGTGGTAAAGCTGCAGTACTGTAGTCGGAGCCGTCTGTTCACGACCTGAGTTCGATCCCAGCGGAAGCTGGTTCAGGTAGCTGGCTCCAGGTTGACTCAGCCTTCCATCCTTCCGAGGTCGGTAAAATGAGTACCCAGCTTGCTGGGGGGAAACAAATGCCCTCATTTTGACCCAGGTTTATTAGCAATAGAATAATTAACAGGCATTCTCACATTCTGACATGTTACTGTTTTATGGTTTCCCATGCTAATGAAACCCAGATCAAAGGTTTTCTGAATATGTTAATTTTACTATTCTGCTATTGGATTTTAACTTTGTACCACTTTGCATTCCAAACCCCACCAGCTATATGTGGCTCTACTTACTGTACCTCATTCCTCGTCTGAAGAAGTGTGCATACACATGAAAGCTTACGTTCTGAATAAAACAAAGTTGGTCTTAAAGGTACAATCAACTCATATTTTGTTCTACCCCGTAAAAAGTCTGCCGTGAAAACATCGTGAAAGCAACATCACCCCAGAGTCGAAAAACAACTGGTGCTTGCACAGGGGACTACCTTTACCTTTTTATTGTATAAATTAGCTTGTTCTGGGGCCATTTTTCCTGAGCTAAGACAAAAATGTGTGAGCTGGAGGCTAAACAATTGTGAGCTAGCTCACACTAACTCAGCTTAGAGAGAACATTGCTTCCATCATACTTTTAAAATAATTTTAAGGGGTTTCTGATTGCTTTTGTGTAGCTGTTTCTGAGTGAGGAGAGCTTGTTTGCCTGGGGGGTAATTGCTGGCCCCACCCTCTGCTGTTGCTCTGGCTGTTGAGTCAGAGGTAGGTGGGGGCTTGAGCCTTTAATTTGCAAGGCTCATCCTTGCCAGAGGTGCAAGCCTTTGGTGCGAGCCAAAGGGCAAGAGCCAAAGTGTTCTTGGCCTGGGGGTCTAGCCTAGGGGTTCTGTAGAAAGGTGGGTAGTTACTCAAAAGTAGTTTCAAGTGGCAGTTGGTAGTGAGATTTAAAGAGAAGTGAAGATAAAGAACATTTCGAAATGGATTGCAGCAGTATGGCTGGTGAGGGAGCAGAGGCAGTGACATGTAAAGACTGTGGGATGTCTGTATTTCTACCTGAGAGTAGCACGAATTACACTTGCAGCAAGTGTAAGTTAGTGGCCCTGCTAGAGGAAAAGATACAGGGACTGGAGGCATGATTGTCCACACTGCAGTATATATAGGAAGGTGAGGATTTTCTTGACAAAATGCATGAGGTGCTCTTGAAAGAACAAGAGGAGGGAGAGGAAATGGTATCGAAGCAATTAGAAGAGAACCTAACACAGGAGGAGGGTTCCTGGAAAAATGTAATCCGAAGGAGAAAGGAAATCAGGAGATGTTCTGAACCCCTGCTGTTCAGCAATAGGTTCCAGTATCTCCCCACAGTAACTGATTCTGAATCATTGGAACAAAGGCTACTTCCCCAGCCTCCATGAAGCTTGAAGAAAGTTTCTCAGGATTCTTTGGATAAGCAGCCTGGAGCTTCTGCTTTCCAATATAGGAAGAGGAAGGTGGTGGTGATTGGAGACTCCTTGCTCAGAGGGGTGGAGCCCAAAGTGTGCCGACTGGACGTCATCCCGAGAGGTCTACTGTCTGCCGGGTGCACGCATCCAGCATGTGACAGAAATGATTGGAAGACTTATCAAGCCCACGGATTACTATCCTTTTGTGCTGATCCACGTGGGAACGAACTATACTGCCCGTCATAGCCCTGAACGTATTAGAAAAGACTATGTGGCTCTTGGTCAGAAGGTGAACGAGCTGGGAGCACAGGTTGTGTTCTCAACAGTGCTTCCTGTTGAAGGCCGTGGCTTAGGACAAGAAAGAAGAATACTTCAAATAAATGACTGGCTACGTCGATTGTGTCGTCAGGAAAGATTCGGATTTCTGGACCAAGGCTTACGCTTTTGAGATGGTGGTCTTCTATGCACCTTACAGTGGTAGGAAAAAGGGTGTTTGATAACAGCCTTGCTAACCTAATAAGGAGGGCTTTAAACTAAATTGTATGGGGGAGCGAGACAATAATTCAAAGCCTCATATGATGCCAGAAACTGGGGATAAGAACATTAAAGATTTGCAAAGAGTGGCACATATGCTAGGTAATGTTAACTTGCAGGCTTCTACGGAAACTAAACCCTCGGGATACATAAAACGTGGATTCCAATGTCTCTACACTAATGCACAGAGTATGGGAAACAAACAGGAGGAACTGTAAGTCCTAATAAAGGAAGGAGACTATGACATAATAGGCCTTACTGAAACTTGGTGGGATGACACTCACAGCTGGAATATTAGGATTCATGTGTACAACTTATTTAAAAGGGACAGGCAAATGAGAAAAGGCGGAGGTGTAGCAGTATATGTGAAGGAGGTATATACTTGTGAGGAAATATGTGAATCTGAGCTGCCATGCTCAGATTCACCTATTTCCTCACAAGTATATACCTCCTTCACATATACTGCTACCCCTCCGCCCTTTCTCATTTGCCTGTCCCTTTTAAATAAGTTGTACACATGAATCCTAATATTCTGGGTAAAAATAAAAGGAGTAAGAAATAACAGTGATATTATTGTGGGCGTCTGCTACAGACCACCAAGTCAGTCAGAGGACTTGGATGAGATACTTCTACAGCAGATTGTAAAGTTCTCCAAGAGAAGGGATACAGTGATCATGGGAGATTTCAATTACCTGGACATCTGTTGGAAGTCCAACTCTGCTAAAAATGAAAAGTCAAATAGATTCCTAACTTGTCTTGCTGACAACTTCCTTTTTCAGAAAGTGAAGAAGGAAACAAGGGAATCTGCTATCTTGGATTTTATTCTCACCAACAAGGAAGAATTCATTGAAGAAGTGGAAATAGTGGGCACCCTGGGCAGTAGCGACCATGTGATTTTGGAATTTACAGTCTTAGGGAAGGGAAAAGCTATAAGTAGTCAGACTTATAAGTTGGACTTCAGAAAGGCAAACTGTGATAAACTTAGAACTATGCTGGGTAAAATCCCATGGTCAGAGAAACTTAGGAGGAAGGGGGTTCAGGAGGGGTGGGAGTTTCTTAAAAGCGAAATACTGAAAGCACAATTACAAAATTCTCACAGGGGGTTTGAAGAATGGAACCCAGAAACAAGTATTTGGGGTGGGGAGTAAGAGAAAAAGAGCACAATAAAATTTAGAGGTTCTGGAGCTGTGCTCCTTTGAGCTCCTGCCAAAACGAGATCTGCTTGTAAGAAACTGAGAGCCAGTTTGGTGTAGTGGTTAAGTGAGCAGACTCTTATCTGGGAGAACCGGGTTCGATTCCCCACTCCTCCACTTGCACCTGCTGGAATGGCCTTGGGTCAGCCATAGCTCTGGCAGAGGTTGTCCTTGAAAGGGCAGCTGCTGTGAGAGCCCTCTCAGCCCCACCCACCTCACAGGGTGTCTGTTGTGGGGGAGGAAGGTAAAGGAGATTGTGAGCCGCTCTGAGACTCTTCAGAGTGGAGGGCGGGATATAAATCCAATATCTTCATCTTCTTCTTCTAAGAATCACTTTGGGATAATGCACCAGAAATAATTGAAATTAGACATTTGGGTGTGGCAAAAAAAGCAATTTTATTCAAATGGATACTTTTGCCCATGGAAATGGTATGTGGGAAAGTAAAAAACAAACACACACCAGTGCAATCTGGGAAGAATCTTCCTATTTTCATTTATCACAGATGAAATTAGGGACTATGTAAACTAAATTGGGATGCTTGGTAAGTAAAGGACTAAAATAACAGCACTCAGAGCAGTAATTCAGTCACCAATTCAGTTAAAGATATTTATCTTCATCAATAAGGTGAAAAAAGAATAGAAACTGTTGTGACTTAGAGGGATCTGCATGAGTCATAACATATTTTGGTACTTCTTGAGATGTAGTTGACCTACCAAGCTTCCTTTTGCTTGTGGCTGGCCCCAAAAGGCACAGTCTATCTCTGTGTGTCTGCTGAATTTGTATCTATTCAGCCTGTGCTCAAAATATGGAGCTGCATTGTTTCAGCCAGCATTTAGATTTCTAAGTCCTTGACAGGGTAACTATTGTAATAGGGTATTTTCATGAGCCCTCTGCTGGATGCTGTCCAAGCAATGCAAATCTCTCTAAATTCTGTAAATGGATCCTTTTCACTGAGCCCACGCAAATGTGTCACAGTTAAAAACGTAAAGGATTTCCCCCCCTTCAGCAGCAATTACCAGCATTTAGATCTGCATTCAAAATGTGCAGACACATGTAGGAGTAAAACTGACAGATTATAATTATCAATAGACAAAGGGGGAAAACAAAAATTAATTTCCAAGGCAAAACATATAATTTGCCTTTAAACTGAATAGCTATTCCATTCCTCATGCAATTTACTGCTTCAAAAATAAGACTTAAGTTGTCTGGGATTCCAGCCTCTTTCCCCTGTCCCAGTTGCTTTGACCTGTTGAGATGTAACATTTTATTTTATTTTATTTAGCAGATTTATATTCTGCCCTCCCCCATGTGAGCTCAGGGCGGATTGCAGGCATAAAAACAGTTAAAATACAACAGTAAAATTAATACACTACAACTAAACAACACCACATAACTCAATAAAAAATGTAATACAGGTGGGACGGGCACATTTTGCAGATTAAACAGTTATTGGCCCGAGTATAATAATTCAAGTAGTAAGTCATTGCGGGAGATGGTTGAATTGAATGTTTTTGGATAACTGTTGTCTAACCTCCTCTTTTCTTAGAATTGACCATCTCTTTTCTAAAGTGACCTGGTTGGGATTATTAAGAATTCATGTTACTGGTGAGTGGTCTGACCAGGCCTTAATTTCTGTTTCAGCTGCTGAGATGTTTCCTGTCAATGTATGTGAAGCTAAAATGTAATCTATGTGAAAGTATGAATTGAACCTGTGTGAAAAGTGCGTATAGTCTCTTGTTATTGGGTTTTTAGTTCTCCATACATTGCTAAGTGAGTGTGAGTTAAATAAAGATTGCATTTGAGTGAAGGGACGCCTTTGGTGTGAGGTGTGTTTTTTTGAGCCTGATCTGTCCATTGTTTTGTCTGCAATATAATTTAGGTCTCCTTCTAATAGTACTTCTTCTGTAAAGTTTTGCAGTGTTTTCAGGGTGCGCTTCAGAAATGAGATTTGAGCAGAGTTGGGCGTATATATTGACCCCAGAGTTATCAGTTGGCCTTCCAGCTAACCCTTTACAAATATGTATCTGCCTTGTGGGTCTATCAATTGTGCTTTGAGATCAAATCTGGTGTTTTTTGCAATTATTATTGCTGTGCCCCTGGCTTTTGAAGAGACTGGGGCTAGAAATTGGGTTCCAAACCATGCTGATTTGAACAGTGACCAGTCAGTGGATTTGATGTGAGTCTCTTGCAGAAACGTAATGTGGGGTTTGAGCTTAAGTAAGTGAGACTGAATCCTTTTTTATTTTATGCAATTATTGAGGCCACAGACATTAAGTGAAACAATTTGGTATCCTAAGGACATGTCCTTGTGTTTAGGTGTTGCAATAACAAAAAAACTGACTGTAGACAAATATAAAGAAAATAAGAAAGCTGAAGCTTTTTGTCTTCACAGCTGATCAGTAGCAGTGTCCAGCAAGTTTTGTCAAGTATTAAAACTAACTATGCAGTGCAACTAGCAGATATAACTGCTGTTGTAGTGAATATAAAACTGTTACAATCAATAAAGAACGGAAACTTATCAAAAAATACTCTACAATTCTTACCACTACAATCTACAACCTATTTACCCTTCCCCCCCTTTTACAGTAAATCTATCGTAATGTGTTGATGTTTAGAAAGAATTACTAGAGCTTAGGTCCTAAATTACTAGTTCTCCCTTACCCCCTCCCTCCTAAGTAAGTAACACAGCTTTTGTATTTTAAGAACTGACTAGGCAGTTATAGTAACCCTAACTGTCTTTTAACCTTTGATACAACAAAATAGCTATCTGCAATTCCACCCTCCAAATGTTTAAACTTTCAACCAAAAAGCAAGTGATGACAAAACCATATTAGTTGCTGAATTAACCTTATATTGCCTCACCACTGGTAGTCAGGCACAGACATGACCTTAGCTTGACTGAAGCTCTCTATCCTGGAATCTTATTTGACTTCAGCAGAGATGAAGAAAATGACAGTTTTCTTTTGTTTGTTTTTGTGGGTTGTTCTGGGTTAGTGTCCAGCTTTAAAGCTCTGAGTAGTAGCAGATCCGACTGCTCATCTTGCGCCTGAAAATTCTTGCCTTGATAACAAACGGAAAGTTTCCCTGTTGGGTTCCAATGATATTTTATTTGCGCTTCTTGAAGACGTTTGGTGACTGGCTTCAATGCTTTTCTGATGTTGAGTGCCTCTGTTGGTACATCAGGGAGGACTAACACATGTGAACCTTTATAGTCCAGAAAGCCTTTTTCTCTTGCCACCTGCATTATTGCATTTCTAATGGTCAAGTCCTGCAAAGTTATCAAAACATCTCTTTGAAGGGGCTTATTTGCTGCTTTGATGGAGCCTAGTCTGCATGCCTTGTTAATTGATATTGGGAAGGATTTATCAACATGGAGTGTTGAGGAGAGCCATTGTGACATAAAGTCAGTTATATTTGAGTCTTGTTCTATCCCTTCCTCCAGCCCCCTGAATTTTAAGTTCTTCTGTCTTACCGTTGATTCCAGTGTAACCAATCTGTCTTTCATAGTCACTATGTCTTCCTGTGCTTGTTTGCAGTTATCTTTAAGAATCATGCTTAGATTCATGGCTGATTCTGCCATCTGTGCTGTAAGAGTTAGAGCAACTGAGATCTCCTGTAGCTTCTGAGTCATAGATTTCAGAATTTCTTCCATTTTTTCTGTTAAAGTCTTTAGCAGTGTTGCTTCCATTTCTTTAAAAGAATGTCACGGCTGGGGCTGGGTCAGGCAAAGTCCAAGGGCAGGCCGAGGTCTGTAGCCGGTAGGCAAGAGGGTCCGAGGCGCCAAATCCGAATCACCGTCCAGGTAACGCAGGTCAGAGGTTCAGAAGCCGAAGTCAGGGAATCCAGAAGTCAAGAGCCAAAGTCAAAGCCGGGGTGGATGCTAGAACATCAGGTAGATGACTAGTTGCTTCCACAAAGCCTCCTCCCAAAGCCCACAGCTATATAGCCCTCTGCTGGCTGTTGCCCATTTGGGCTAATTGCTGGCTCTGGGAGGCAGCCAGGATCCTGTTACAACTCAAGCATCCTTGCTCTTAAGAGGGCCAGAATCCTCTCAAAACTCAGGACTCAGGGAGCGTCTTGCTTATGAGCGTGCCGCTCTCCTCCGATCCCTGAGGTCCTGACAGAGGTGGTCACGCACACGAGCCACCCGAGAGGGCGAGGCAGGGGGGCTGGGATCTTCTTCAGCAGGAGGCAGGGGTACTGGTGCAGGTGGCAGGGGTACAGTTTTCTTGGCCGACTCGTCTTCCTCTGCAGGGTCTCCAGCACCCATGACACTATCCCCCCCAGGGCCCCCCTCCGTCGAGGGACCTGGGAGGTCGGGGTGGTCGTTGTGGAACTGTTGCACCAAGTCCGGGGCATGAAGATTGTCCACGGGCTCCCAAGACCGGTCTTCTGGGCCGTATCCCTCCCAGTCCACAAGGTACTGGAGGCCTCCGCGATGGTACCGGGAGTCCAGGATCTGGCGCACCTCGTATTCTTCTTCATCATCCACCAACACCGGTGGTGGTGGCGGTGGGCAAGGAGGCCGAGCTGGGTCAGGGGGTGCAGCTGGAACAAGGAGGGAGCGATGGAACACAGGGTGAATGCGGAGGTGAGGTGGCAACTGGAGCCTGAAGGCGACGGGGTTTATTTGGTCCATGACGGGGTAGGGTCCGATGAACCGCGCATCCAGCTTGTGAGACCGACCAGGCCGGCGTAGGTAGCGAGTTGAGAGCCACACCTGATCCCCCGGCTGGACTGGGGGGCCTTTTTGCCTCTTCCGGTCTGCAGCCAGTTTATAGGCTTCCTTGGCCCGCTGTAGCTGCTCTCGGAGCAAGTCTTGGCTGGCGCGGAGTTCTTGCAGGTAGGCAAGAACGGCGGGGACATTCGTGGGTGGCAGGATCGCCGGGAAGAACCGAGGGTGGTAGCCGTAGGTTGCGGCAAACGGGGTCAGTTGGGTAGACGAGTGGACCGCGTTGTTGTATGCAAACTCCGCTAGAGGCAACAGAGTGGTCCAGTCGTCCTGCTGGTAACAGGTGTAACAGCAGAGATATTGCTCTAGCGTGGCATTGGTGCGCTCTGTCTGACCATCTGTCTGTGGGTGGTAGGCTGAGGACAGGTGCACTCGAGTACCCAGGCTGGGATGGAGGGCTTGCCAGAACCGAGAGGAGAACTGGGGGCCCCGGTCTGAGATCAGGTGGGCTGGGAGTCCATGCAGACGAAAGATGTGTTGCAGGTAGAGCTGAGCTGTCTCCTGAGCTGTGGGAAGTTTCGGGCATGGAATGAAGTGGGCCATCTTAGTAAATAGGTCGACGACCACCAAGACGCAAGTCTGACCTTTGGATCATGGGAGTTCCGTGATGAAGTCCATCGAGATGGTATCCCAGGGTCCTGAGGGTGTGGGCAAGGGCTGTAACAACCCTGAGGGTTTGGCTGGAATGTCTTTGGCCCGCCGACAGACGTCACAGGAGCTGACATAACGGGCAACATCGGAGCGAACTCGTGGCCACCAGAATTCCCGTGTCAGCAAGTGGGTGGTCTTATGCTGTCCGAAGTGCCCGGCGGGTAACGAGTCATGGGTCAGGCATAGCACTTCTGCCCGCAAGGGCCCGGGCGGCACATAGAGGCGTTCGCGGTGTAGCAAGAGGCCGCCTCGAGTCGTGAACTCGCCTGTGGAGTCATCTTGGAGGGCCTGGAGGTGTTGCTGGACCCAGGGATCGTTGGCCTGGCTAGCACGAATGTCCTCCACGAGTGCTGGTGAAGTGGAGGTGGCGGCAAACACTGAGGGCGGCAGGATAGGAGCAGCGGGCGCGGTCTCAGTTGTAGCAGGGGCGTATTCCGGTTTCCGGGAGAGCGTGTCTGCTTTCCGGTTCTGGGTATGGGGGATGTAGGAGACCCGGAAGTCGAAGCGGGAGAAGAATAGGGACCACCGGATCTGGCGCTGGTTGAGACGGCGGGTGGTCTGGAGGTGCTCCAAGTTCCGGTGGTCGGTGAGCACCTGAACAGGGTGGCGAGCCCCTTCGAGGTAATGCCTCCAAACCTCAAAAGCCGCCTTGATCGCGAGCAACTCCCTCTCCCAAATGGTATAGTTCCTCTCTGCAGCAGTGAGCTGGCGCGAGTAATAGGCACAGGGCTGGAGTGGCTGGGACGGTTCCTTGCGCTGGGACAGCACTGCTCCCAGGGCCACGTTGGAGGCATCAGCTTCCACTGTAAAGGGAAGCTGGGGGTCCGGGTATCTCAGGAGTGGCCCGGTGGCAAAGCGGGTCTTCATGGTGGAGAAGGCATTATCAGCCTCTGGGGACCAGCCGAAGGGTTCTTTGGGGCGGAGTAGTTGAGTCAGGGGTGTTGTCAGGGATGCATAGGCCGGGATGAACTGCCGATAGTAGTTGGCAAAACCAAGGAACCGCTGCAGGTCTTTGCGGTTCTGAGGAGCCTGCCAGGTCAGGACCGCTTCCACTTTTTTGGGGTCCATGAGGATTCCCTGCGGTGACACAATGTGGCCGAGGAACTCGACGGAGCACAGGTCAAAGTCGCACTTCTCCAGTTTGGCATAGAGGCCATGGGCTCGTAGGCACTGCAGGACCTGGTGGACGTGATCGGCGTGCTGGGCAGGATTGCGGGAGTAAATCAGGATGTCATCCCGATATATGATTGCGAAGCGGTCAAGCAGGTCCCGGAATATGTCGTTCATGAACCTCTGGAAGACAGCGGGGGCATTGGTCAATCCGAAGGGCATCACCAGATGCTCGTACTGCCCGTATCGGGTCCCAAACGCGGTCTTCCACTCGTCTCCGGGCCTTATGCGCACCAAATTGTATGCTCCACGGAGGTCCAGCTTGGTGTAGATTTGGGCCCCCTTTAAGCGATCCAAGAGTTCAGGGATCAGTGGTAGAGGGTACCGGTCGCGGATGGTGATCTTGTTCAGGGCCCGGTAGTCATTGCACAGCCGGAGCTCCCCACTTTTCTTCTTTACAAAGAGGACTGGAGCAGACAGGGGAGAGGTTGAGGGTCGGATGAATCCGCGTTTCAGGTTCTTGTCCAGGTAGTCTCGCAGAGCTGCCAACTCAGGCTCCGACATCGGGTACAGACGCCCCACCGGGAGTGGTGCCCCAGGTACCAGGTCAATGGCACAGTCATAGGGCCGGTGAGGGGGAAGCTGATCCGCTCCTGTCTCTTCGAAGACATCGGCGAAATCTGCGTACTTCTGAGGGAGCTGAGGACCACCACTCGGGATGCCGGCTGCTAGAGTGGTGGGAGGAGTCAGATGGGGGCATGGGTCCCGGACACGTAGTTCCTGCTGGGCCCAGTCCACGATGGGGTTGTGCAGCTTCAGCCAGGAAAGGCCCAGAATCAGCGGGAAGCAAGGCATGCGGGCAACGTTAAACTGCAGCTGTTCTTGGTGCTGCTGGACGTGGAAGGTGATGGGACAGGTCTCCTGGGTGACGGGCCCAGAACGGAGGAGGCGCCCGTCGATAGCCTCCACCAGCGTCAGAGTCTCTTTTGTCTGCACTGGGATCTGGTGCTGCTTTACAAAGGTGGCATCTACAAAACAGTGGGCCGCTCCCGAGTCCAGCATGGCATACACAAACAGCCAGCGTTCGTCAGGCAGATGAAGTTTGACTGGTAGCAGGAACGGGCCCGGGGTATCAGTCTGCTGTTCAGAGGGCCCAGCTAGTCGCCCCAGGCTGGAGGGCCCACTTACGCCTGGGGCTGCTCTTTTGGCGGCGGTGGCAACGAGGGTCCGGGTATCCGACGCTTAGCAGGGCAGCCAGAGGCATAGTGGCCTGCCGTGCCGCAGTAAAGGCACAGATTCTGCGTGCGGCGTCTGGCCTTTTCTTCTGGAGTCAGGCGGGGTCGAGCAGCTCCAAGCTGCATAGGCTCCTCCTCGGCTCTTGTACTAGCTGGGGATGGGTGAGGAGCCAAGTGCACGGCGCAGGGAGCTGGCGCCCTCTGGTCTTGGCTGGGCGGCGACTTTCCAGGCGGCCATCGATGCGGAGGCAGAGGGTGATAAGTCCTTGGAGCGTGGGTGGCGGCTCCACCCTGGCCAGTTCATCCAGGACTTCCTCTGCCAGCCCTTCGGTAAACTGGTCTATCTGGGCAGCCTCATTCCACGCCAAGTCTTGGGCCAGGAGCTGGAATTCGGTGGCATACTGAGCCACCGAGGATTTGCCTTGTTTCAGAGCCCTGATCTTCCGGTTGGCTGTGGCTGCTTGGACGGGGTTTGAGAAGGCAGCAGACAGGTGGGCCTCAAACCCCTGGTAATCAGTCAGTAGGGGAGAGGACGCAACCAGCAAGGGTGTGGCCCATTTGGCCGCCTGCCCCTTTAACAGGCTGGTGATGAAACACACCTTAGTTTTGTCATTGGGGAAGTCTCGTGCTCTCAGTTCAAAGTACAGCTGACACTGTGCTAGGAAAGCAGGAAATTCTTCCATGGCACCCCCAAATCTGTCAGGTGGGGGAACTGGGCACTTGGC
The DNA here is from genome assembly GCF_032191835.1 of Heteronotia binoei. NCBI lineage: Eukaryota > Metazoa > Chordata > Lepidosauria > Squamata > Gekkonidae > Heteronotia > Heteronotia binoei. The sequence goes on from NC_083224.1 coordinate 106,680,771, forward strand.
TGGAGCACTGGCCGCAGGTTGTTGCTGCAAGTGCACCACTGCCTGTGTCAGCTGCTGTACCTGGGCTTGGAGCGCAGCCAGTAGTCCTGTGGTTCCACTTGCTTCAGCATCCATCCTGTGGAATGGGTGTTTGTGGTGGTGGAAGCAATCTGTCACGGCTGGGGCTGGGTCAGGCAAAGTCCAAGGGCAGGCCGAGGTCTTTAGCCAGTAGGCAAGAGGGTCTGAGGTGCCAAATCTGAATCACCGTCCAGGTAACGCAGGTCAGAGGTTCAGAAGCCGAAGTCAGGGAGTCCAGAAGTCAAGAGCCGAAGTCAGGGAGTCCAAAAGCCAAAGTCAAAGCCGGGGTGGATGCTAGAACATCAGGTAGATGACTAGTTGCTTCCACAAAGCCTCCTCCCAAAGCCCACAGCTATATAGCCCTCTGCTGGCTGTTGCCCATTTGGGCTAATTGCTGGCTCTGGGAGGCAGCCAGGATCCTGTTACAACTCAAGCATCCTTGCTCTTAAGAGGGCCAGAATCCTCTCAAAACTCAGGACTCAGGGAGCGTCTTGCTTGTGAGCGTGCCGCCCTCCTCTGATCCCTGAGGTCCTGACGGAGGCGGTCACGCACAGGAGCCACCCGAGAGGGCGAGGCAGGGGGGCTGGGATCTTCTTCAGCAGGAGGCAGGGGTACTGGTGCAGGTGGCAGGGGTACAGTTTCCTTGGCCGACTTGTCTTCCTCTGCAGGGTCCCCAGCACCCATGACAAAGAACTTTGAAAGGATGAGTGGAGTGACTCTTGTATGGTATCCTGTATTGTTTTGATCGTAGAACATAAGAACATAAGAGAAGCCATGTTAGATCAGGCCAATGGCCCATCCAGTCCAACACTCTGTGTCACACAGTGGCAAAAATTTTTTATATATACACACACACTGTGGCTAATAGCCACTGATGGACCTCTGCTCCATATTTTTATCTAAACCCCTCTTGAATCTGGCTTCCATGGGAGTTTTTTCCGCCGTTTCTGCCTCGTCCGAATTTGTGGCCACCATTTTGTTTAGCTCCGTTTTGTTTCCCGGCTGCTTTGCAGGTCGGGTTTTTTTATTGCGATTTATAGATAGAAGAGGAGCTCTTTTGCTCTGTCTTTTTGGCAGCAGTGTCTTCATTGGCCTCAGCAGCTATCTCCAGGTAGGGAATCTTAATTCTGATGAGTTATATCACCAGTTCTAGCGTTTATCAGGAGGGGGTATCAGGAGCAACAGGATCATGCATCCACCATTACTCGTGGCTATGCTCTGCCCCCGTAGTAGATGGTTGAGGAAAAAGGACACCCGCTTGCCTCAACCAAAGGCCTAGTGGAACAGCTCCATCTTACAGGCCCTACAGAATGGCAACAGATCCAGTAGGGCCCAGATTGCCAAGGGGAGCTGATTCCACCTGGTTGAGGCAAGATGGACAACCTTTGGGCAAGGGATGGCCAGAAGATGTTGATTGGCAGATTGCAAAAGTCTTTGGGGCTCGTATAGGAAGAGATGGTTCCACAGGTATGTCAGTCCCAGGCTGCGTAAGGCTTTAAATGTCAGTACTATAACCTTGAAGCAGATCCGGTACTCAATTGGTAACCAGTGCAATTTGCACAGCATCAGCTGACTGCTTGCCTGTACAGGCAATCCAGCTAACAGCCGCGCTGCCGCATTTTGCACCAGTTGAAGTTTCTGGATCAATCCCAAGGACAAGCCTGCATAGAGCGAGTTACAGTAGTCCAAACTGGAAGTGACCATTGCATGAATCACTGTATCTAAGTCCTGGGGGGTCAGAAAGGGCACTAGTTGTTTGACCTGTCAAAGATAGTGAAAGGCAGATCACGCAACTGCTATGACCTGGGCCTTCATGGAAAGGGAGGCATCCAGTATCATTTCCAAACTTCTCGCCTTCTGAGCTGGCACCAAAGAAGCACCATCCAGAGTGGGAAGCTGGATGCCCAATCTTAATCCCCCCCGACTCAGGTACAGGACCTCCATCATAGTTGAATTGAGCTTCAGACAGCTTAGTTGCAGCCCTCCAGCCACTGCTTCTAGCACCCTGGTCAGAATGTCTGGGGTGGTGTCAAGATGGCCATTCATCAGCAGATAAAGCTGGGTGTCATCGGCATACTGGTGACAACCCAACCCAAAACCTCAAGCAATCTGGGCAAGGGGGCACATGTAGATGTTAAACATTATTGGCGAGAGAATGGCTTCCTGTGGTATACCACATTCAAGTGGGTGCCGCAGGGAAGTCTGGTCACCAGTCACCACCCTTTGTTCCCAACCATGGAGAAAGAAGGAAAACCACTGTAAGGCTACCCTTTTGAACTCCAATGTTGGCAAGGCGGTGGGTTATTAGATCATAGTCGACCATGTCAAACGCTGCTGAAAGTTAAGTGGATGCTCAATTGTTTCTATCAAAGCAGATTGACAAGGACGGACACATTTCCTATATGGGATACGTGCATATCTCCCATTGAGCAGGGCAGATGGTAGTACGCCTTGATCCAGGTACTTAGATATAAACATAAATGGACAGAAAATACATGAAAATACAGCACTGGTAGATGTCAGCACCTATAAGGCTGTTTTTCAGGTCAATTGTGTAATAGTAAATGTAAAAAATATGGACGTTCTCCCATGGCAGATGCTTAGAAAGCTAAGAGACTGGTGGCATACTGCCATTCTTGATTTAGACTCTACAGTTTAATCGTTTTGAATACATATGATAAAAATATATATAATCTCCATTTGGAATTGAAAGGAAAAATAAACAGCTAAAACATAACTGAATAACATACTAATTTCTCACTTCTGTAATTAGATCTAAGTGTTCAAGACCTGCAATCCCATATTCATATTCTCTCTCTCTCATCAGATCTTGGAAGTCAAGCAGGGTCAACTCTAGTTAGCATTTCGATGGGAGACCACCTCTAAACATCTCTTGCCTTGAAAAGGCTAAGGAGTCATCACGCATCAACTGTAGCTTGACAGGGGAGAAAAACTACTGAAATCTAGGGCATATCAATAAATGAAAAAGGATAGGAACAAGATGCTTGTTGTCATCCAAGGTTTCTAAAACTTGCTTCACTTTGAAAAGTTTTCGGGGTAAGTGGATGCTCAATTGTTTCTATTGAGCCAGATTGACAAGGACAGACACATTTCATATATGCAATATGTGCATATCTCCCATCAAGAAGGGCAGATGGTAGCACAGTAAGTGGTGGTGATGACTCTCTCTCTCACTGGCAGTCTTTAAGCAGCGACTGGATGAATACTTGTCAGGGATCCTCTGTTAAGCAGGGGGTTGGACTAGATGATCTGTATGGCCCCTTCCAACTCTGTGATTCTTTGATTCTAAGTCGGGTCAAGGTGAAAGCTCTGATATTCAGGGAGTTCCAGCAGATGGAATCTGGCTCCCAGTGTTCTGTGAGGTGCTGTTGGTACCAGTTGCCAAGATATTGGGCCATGCCAGCCAATATCAGGATACTTGACCACTTTAGATGTTATTTCCCAGGTGGATCTAGATCTTCAACTGTCAAGTAGCTGTCATTCCTTTAGATGGCTAGCTGAAGTGATTAGCTTGACATTTCCCAGCTGCAACCCATTATACTGCGTTGGTAACCAATAACAGCTGCTAAGCTATCTAACTGACTCAAAACACTGGGATATTAATCCCCAAACCACTTACATATGGGTGTTGCCTTTGTCAAAGAAAAGACTTGAACATTCACAATTCAAGACAAGTATTTAGATACAAAATTTCTTGACACTAATGTAGAGGGTGAATAGTCTGGAGGTGACCCTGGAACTCTCGTTTTCTTTGGAAGCCCAGGTCACATTGGTTTGCAGATCGGCTTTTTATTATCTCTGCCCAATCAGGCAGCTGGTTCCCTATCTCACCTCTCAGGATTTAACTACAGTGATCAATGTAATGATGGCTTCCAGGCTGGATTACTGTAACTCGCTTTACAAGGGGCTACTTTGAACCTGATCCAGAAACTGCAGCTAGTGAAGAATACAGCAGCTTGCCTGCTGATGGTGACACCTCTGTGGGTGTGCATTTGGCCAGTGCTCCACGAACTGCACTGGCTGCCAATAAAGTACCGAATCTGGTTCAAGGTCTTGGTGCTGACCTTTAAAGCCCTACACAGCATGGGACCAGCATATCTACAGGACTGTCTCTCCCAATATGTACCCTGGAGAGCTCTGTAGAGGTCTTCCCTGGCTTGAGAGATGTCCACTTAGCCTCAACCAGGGCTAGGGCCTTTTTAGCCCCGGCATGGTGGAACATGTTTCCACTCGAGATCAGGGTTCTGCAAGAGCTATTACAGTTCCACAGGGCTATAAGATGGAGCTGTTCTGCCAGGTCTCTTGGTGAGACAACAGGTGCCGAACCAACTTGGCCTCCCCTGCTTTCTGTTACCTGTCCAGTGCCTAGATGCTGCTTACCACTTATGGGGAACTGCTGTACAACACGGCACCATCACCATCTGACAAAAAAAAAAAATTATGATTCAGACTACTTACCATTGCCTGTAAAATACTGAAGGAGATTTGAGTTATTAGTATTTTAGTGCTGTTTATTTTAAATTGTTTAAATCAGGGATGTCAAACTCATTTGTTCTGAGGGACAGATCTGATATAAATGAGACCTTGTTGGGCTGGGCCATGATGGGCCAGGCCATGTGTGTACCTATTTAAGATTAGGTAGCAGAGATATAAACTTTATAAAGGACATAGACAAACACAATTAAAGATTAAAAATAACTTAAAATAAAACATGCTTAAAACATTAGCACTCATTGGTCTTAAAGGTGATTTCTTTGTATTTCTCCCATGGGACCCAGGGAACTGGGCAAAGGAAGCTCTGGCTCTTTCCCTCCTTCCCCAGGGGACCAGGAGGGGGAGAAGCCTCAGCTGATAGAAGGAAGAGAGGGTTGGCTCAGTAGCTCTACCATGCAATTGAGAGAGCCTGGCAAAGCAAGCTCTGCCTCCCCCCTTTCCACTCCAAGGGAGGAGCCTCAGCCAATGGAGAAAGCAGAGGTTTTGCTCTGTAGCTCCTGTGCTATTGAGCAAGCCTGGGAAAACAAGCTGTGATGCAGAAGGAAGCAAGAGAGAGGGAGAAGGAAGCAAATGACAACAAGTTGCTTGGGGGCCTGATATGAGCCTTCTGGGGGCCTAATTTGACCCCTGGGCCACATGTTTGACACCCCTGGTTTAAATTGTATGATAGTTTAGATTTTATTGGTTTTATTGTGACTTTACTATATAAGTTTAAATAAGTAAGTAAGTAAATTAAATAAATAGAGGGAGCTAGATGGAACAAAATTTTGGTTATAATTCCCCACTACTGGAACAGAGTAGATGCTCGATCTGTCCACTTGTGTCCCAAAGTCTCTGTTTAGCTATTATTTTAGCTCCTTGATAACCAATATGCAAAAGGGCTGTAAAAGAGAAGCCCAAGAAGAGCAGTTTGTCTTCATTTGTTCTCACCAACCTTGAACAGAAACGGTCTGAAAATATTAAAGAAACTAATCCAGGGGGGAGAAATTTAGTTTAAGCCAGAAATATAGAGATCGATGGGTGCTAGCCAGAACTACAGATGAGCCTCCAGCTGCTCCCTGCGTGCACAATCTCAGCCATTGCAGTGGAAGAAGCCATGCCGCCATAAACTGTACAGGTAAACAGTTTCCAGCCTGTTTCCATGATCCAAAGGCTAACACCACCAGAATCCATCTTGTTTTCCTGACTCCATTACAGCAAAGCAAGAGACTCACGTATCCAGCAGCTGCTTCAACTTCTGCATAAGGCAATCAAGCTTATTTTAGGCTTGGATCCTGCCAGACTGCCTAAGCTTTTGTCCAATGGAACCTAAGACAAAGAATGGTGCCAGCAGAGGAGTAAAGAAGAGGAAGAACAGCTTCACTCAGAGTCATAGTTATTGTATAGATTGGATGTCACCTTAGTTATCAATCTGATCCTCTATTGTCACTTATAGATAAGTTTGGATGGCTTGTTTTATCACCTTCACCCAATACCTCCACCTATGCCTTGCCCTAACTGTCACACTGGAGCCTCCCCCTGCCCATTGTTACCTGGAAACCTAATCAGGTAACCAGGGTCAGATCCGCTCATTGGCTGGATATGGGCATCCAATCAGGTACCCAGAATAGACTGGCCACTGCCCACCACACAAGTCCAGCCCCTATGGTCACTTCGGAGCCTCCCCTTTTCTGAGATAATGTACCATGTGGGTCAGCATCATGTATCATCTGACCACTTGTCATCCACCCCTGAACTTCCTACCCCCTTAGGGGTCAAGGTAGACTTTATAACCTCTGACCCAACATTCTGCATGTGTGCATCTGACAGTACCCCAATCCTGCTGTTTAGATATGACCCTGATACCTGATCAGTTGAGGGTCCCTTCCCCCATCTCCCTCATTCGTCGCCATTGGAGCCTTCCTCAAAGACTACAATCGGTAATTATCACCCTGTTTGTCCATCCTTGTGTTACCTCTGTATATGAATCTCTATTTTTATTAGGTCTGTATGTGTGTTGTATGTATCCATTACCTCGTATGTGTGTTCAATAGTTTTCTGTAATAAAAGCGTAATTGTTTTACTTAATTAAGAACATAAGAACATAAGAACATAAGAGAAGCCATGTTAGATCAGGCCAATGGCCCATCCAGTCCAACATTCTGTGTCACACAGCGGCCAAATATATATATATATATATATATACACACACACACTGTGGCTAATAGCCACTGATGGACCTCTGCTCCATATTTTTATCTAACCCCTTCTTGAAGGTGGCTATGCTTGTGGACGCCACCACCTCCTGTGGCAGTGAATTCCACATGTTAATCACCCTTTGGGTGAAGAAGTACTTCCTTTTATCCGTTTTAACCTGTCTGCTCAGCAATTTCATCGAATGCCCACGAGTTCTTGTATTGTGAGAAAGGGAGAAAAGTACTTCTTTCTCTACTTTCTCTACTTTCTCCATCCCATGCATTATCTTGTAAACTTCTATCATGTCACCCCTCAGTCGACGTTTCTCCAAGCTAAAGAGCCCTAAGCGTTTCAACCTTTCTTCATAGGGAAGGTGTTCCAGCCCTTTAATCATTTTAGTTGCCCTTTTCTGAACTTTCTCCAATGCTATAATATCCTTTTTGAGGTGCGGCCTCAAAAATATCCTTTTTGAGGTCCTCCGTAAATTTTGTAAGAATTTCTGGAAGTTGAATCCTGTATTATATAGATTCTAGATCCTTTTGAGCCATAGTTGCTCACCTGTTAATTCCCCAACCTCTTTTGACGGCATTTTGGCTTACAAAATCTTTTAGCAAATACAAGTATTTTTGTTTTAGAAAAGTTAATAGATGTTCCTCTTTACAGTAAATCATGAGTGCTTGAACGGCTCTTCTCAACATCCATTCAGTATGAATGGCTGTGTCATCTACATACAAAAGAGTAGAGATTGGGCGATTCACCAAATTTGGTGGATGAAAGTTAGGGTTGGATAGTTTATATAATAACTAGTAATAAGGCCCATTGTGGGGAAAATACAATGAGTGCTAGAAATTTGCTATGGGTGAATTTTATGGCCTTCTGGGGGTGTGCTAGGGAAGGAAGGGAAAGATAGAGGGCGGCAAGGTATAGAAGGCAGCTGATGGGAAGGGAAATGGAGAAAGTGGGTAAATGTGGGCTAAGTTATCAGAGAAGGAGGGTAGATTGAGAAGAAGGAATGGGGGGCAAAAGAGATGGCGGCAGATTGCTTCCATTTCCTCCCCGCTCCCTGCAGCCTCTATCTAGGTAAAGTGCAGTCTTTCTCTGTTGTGGGGACCAAAGGAAGTCCAGGGCCACAACGCAGATGTTATACAAGGAAGTTGCTACACAATGGCAAACCACTTCTAAACATCACTTGCCTTGAAAACCTTATGGGGTTTCCACAAATCAGCTGCAGCTTAACACTCTTTCATGTCTTCAGTTCATTTCAGTGGAAGACATGGAACAACTTCCAGGTGAAGGATAAAGTTAATATGTACAATATTTTCCCCCTTTGGTGGAATCTTTCTGTGTATGAGAATGTTTCTGTATAATTCCCTGTCAAACTAGGATGGCTGTTAATTACACAAGTCCAATGAATTATGAAAACATCTTTGTTGAACTATTAAATGCCTTAAAATGTCCTAAGTCAGCGCTTGAAATCCAGTGTTCTTTCTCATCACAGCTTCCAACAAAGGGTATACAAATTATCAACAAGGTTAACTAAGATAATACTGCACTAATAATAGCAGACAACACATGCAGATTCTTCTCCTTGCCCTTTGGAGGAAAACTCCTCTACTGTCTGCTATAAACTCCTCTGGTATCTGGCTCTAGCATCTATTATAAAATCATAAGTACTTGAAATCCATTGCCTCCACATTCTCCTCCCTTTCCCCACCTTCCATCAAATACATGACTGACATTCTCAGGTTCATCTATTTGATCTGAAATGTTGTTTCAAGTGGACTTTTTTAAGTTATATGACCAGTCCTCAACTGTCTAACACGTACAATTCACAAAGTTTGGGAGAAAACAGACATCAGTGTAAATTCTATTTTTCTCTTTTATTACATTCAGATTAATAATTAACCGTAATCCTCCATTGGGACATGCTGATAAACTTTTAATGCTCACATGGCAAATGACAGCTATCTGATACCAACTAGATCTACCCTCCCAACACAAATGCTTTGATTTTGTTTTAAAAAGAAGAATGTCATGGACAAAAAATCCATGACAGAAGTTATCTGGTACCAAAAGCAAATGAAATGAATGATCTTTTAAAGCATCATCAAATCCTAAAGGAAAGATGAACATTCTAGTCTTCTAGTTTACCATATGGTGGGAAATTGAAACAATAGGATAATGCCATCCTCTGGAAAACAGAAAGGTTATTTTTTTCCCCGTTTTTAATTTTTATTTAACTCCTGATCGTGTGACCAAAATACAACATAAAATAAATAAAGAAACCTTATAATACAACAATAAATGAGTCACATAATACATATATCAGTCTACCACAAGGAGGGTGCTGATGGATGATAACAATATGTTAAAAAAAATCATTGAAATTCGAATTTTTGGTAATGGAACTTAAGAAAGTTTGCAGGTTTGTACTTCCTCTTGAAAACCATAAGGTAGAAAGATAACCAGATGTTTTTTTGAAACTTACCATGTGCTGGAGATTGGAGCCAAAGGTCTCTCTGAAATGGTGTTTAGTCTATAGTAGTCCAAGAAAGTTCTGGCCACATTCCTTCCTAATTTCATATCTGTGAGTGCTTAATTAAGGAGAATTGTTTTTTCTTTAACATTAGAAAAGAAAAAGAGTAAAGTTAATTGCACTATGATGTGATGCATAAACAAATTTTACACAAATAGATCAACAGGGCTAAAAGGAATTATCTCAATGTTTGTTAGCAGCTATGTAGCACTGTCATTTTTAAACACAAATGTTGCTAAAATTCTACAGCCAATTCCCTCTCACACCTGATTTACTGCATAAATAGTGTTTTGAATAGCTGTCTTCAAAGGGTCGCCCCCCCCCCCCCCAGTTACTGTAACATCCTGTCCCTTTGGCCGTTACCAAACTTCCTTATATAATCCACTGAAGTACCATGCTCTATGGTGGTACCCAACATGTTAGCTGAACGGAGTGATGCATTTGCTGTTATTTCTCAAAATTCCATAATTCTAGACCTGTGGTAAATATCCATCAAATCATGTACCTGAATGTATTATTATCATTACCTAGAAACTTGTTTAAATTGGAGCACTAGTCACACATGGATCTAATATCAACATAATGATTTTAAATAATCACATTTATATAGATCACATTTAAATAAAAGCAGGATAAAGTCCTGTGAAGTGTTCAAAGTAAAATTGGGGAGTTGGAATGCTTAGTGTTGGGGGAAAACATAGACATCGTGGGAATTTCAGAAACTTGGTGGAATGAGGAGAATCAGTGGGACACGGTGATTCCTGGATATAAACTATATTGGAAAGATAGGGAGGGAAGGGTTGGAGGTGGGGTGGCTCTGTATGTCAGAGTCCAGTAAGTTTGAGAATTAGGGGGGCGGAGCGTCGCTCAGTCATGGCAGACGCGAAATAGATACGCTCTGACAGCCTCCTTCCCCAATCTGTTAAATCAACGTTAAAACAAACTCAAATGTCAACTAAAACAAAAGGAAAAGTGGTGCGAAAGAAGAAGATTCTGGAATCAGGAAAAAAAGCTGCGGTTCCAAGTTACTTCTTGTCAGAAAGCTCAGCAAAGGTGGGTGATCCTCTGGCTTGTTCCCCGGCCCCAGGCAAGATGGCGCTTAGCCCTGCAATCTCCCTCCAAAACCTTCCTCTCCTGCTCCTAGTCGTGATGAGGATGGCCCGATCTGTCGAAGTGACCTCCAATTATTAAAGCAAGACATCCATAAATATTTTAAGGATGCCATTGTGGAATATATTAAACCCTTGAAAGAGAAAGTGCAGGAGCTTACGGAGGACCTAGCCACTACTGCTAAAATAGCGGAGAAAACAGCGGAGCTGGGGCTGTCTATTAAAGAGGAGCTCATCTCTGTAAAAAGCAACGAAATGAAGCTGCAAAATAGAATTTTGGTGCTGGAAAATAAATGGAGGTCCCTTAACCTGAAGTTACGCAGTTTTGAGGAGGGGGCTGAAGAAAAAAGTGACCTCTTGTTATTTATTGCAAACTGGCTCCAAGAAAAAATTTCGTTTTCAGGCAACATGTCCAACAACATAGTAAAGGTACAAAGGCTGGGCTCTAGAAAGGCATTGCGAAATAATTTTACTAGGGACATTCTGGTGCAATTTTCAAACTCCAGGATAAAGGACATGATCCTACAAAAAGCAAGACAATCAGGTGCCCTAGCTTACAATGGGAAACGTATTTTATTTTTACTGGATTTGTCACCTGATGCTCTGGAAAAAAGAAAAAACTTGAAAATTATCACATCTAAATTGCATGCTAATAATCTGAGATTCCGTTGGAGCCCAACATCGGAGATTCTTCTCTTCAAAGATGGCGTTTTACACAAAGCCTTTGACGCACACTCGGGGATTACTTTAATGGAGGCCTTAGCGTTAAAAACATCACAGGAAGAGAAGGACGCTCTGTGGCGGCTTTTTCCGGCGCCGAAGAACCAAGCACTTGACGAGGCTGGCGAAGATGCAGAGGCATAGAACCTATACAACGCACCTCAACACGCTTCCTTTACAGTGCTGCACTTAGTCTTTGAACTACCTTTAGAGTTGTACCTATAGGAACTGGGTCTTGAGCCTTTTTGTGTTTGCTGTTGGTTCCTTTTACAACTCTGCACCTACACTTTGTTATAATTGTTGAATGGTAATTTTGTAAGTTGGGCTGAGCGTCCCTTTGGGTTTGCTGTTGGTAGTAATATACACATCAATGGAGGAAAGGGGGAGCTCTGCTGATAGTTTATGAGTTTATGTTTAGGATAGAGTTTGATCTCTACTATTTCTTCAAGATGGTGGTTCTATTTAAAACATTGTGTTAACTACTGAGACATCTGAATTGCACCTAGCTAGTACCTTTTTTATTTAGATAAGAAGTCATTTATATATATATATATATATATATATATATATATATATATATATATATATATATATATATATATATATATATATATATATATTTAATCATATGAAGTCTCTCTATTCAGTGATAACTATACTTCAGGGTTAATGAATTATTTGATAAAGTTATTTATTTCATACAGGGGGAAAAAAGGGGGGAGGGAGGGGAAGGGGGAGGGTTCTGGGTTAAGGGAAATAGGTAAAATAGATAGGATTAATGATTACTGAATTCTTTGGTAAATTTAATTAATTTACAACAAATATTGGATGAAGTTATACAAAATGGTGCCTTTTTATGAGTCATATTTACTGTTATGACAGCTCAATTTCGTCAACCACATATATAGTCTGACTGGGCTCACTATTACTGATGATATTGTTACAGTTAATGTTCTTGTTTTGTATTAAGAACTGAATTATTATTTATTGTTTAAAAGAGTTTGTTACTCATTGGAACTAATGGGGAAGGAGGAGGAGTTAGGGATTTGGTAATTTTTTATTGTGGGTTATTATCGCCCTCTGGAGGGGAGAGTAGGTATTTCAAGGAAGGGAAACGCAGTAGTGTTTTTTCCCTAACCTCTTTCTTTGAAGGAGGCCTTGAGAAGGTACCCGTCGCAGGGTATTCAGTTTCTGCTTTTGTTTTAATTTGATCGCCTTTCTGTGGGGATAGAACAGGAAGGTAAAGCCAATTGTGTTATATCCCCTTTTTTGATTATTTATTTTTAAATTATTTTGATTATTAATCTTATATTCCTTATTGGTAATTTTGTTTATAACCTTTCAGGTTAATTTAATTTGGGAGTTGTTTTTTTGGTTTGGGGATAAGGGTGATAAGCTGCTCCTATACTTCACAGCCGGGGGAGGGGTCCTAGAAATCGTCTTTTCTTTGTTTACTTTCTTACTCCAGTAATGGCTAAATCAGTAAAAATCCTTACATGGAATTGTAGGGGCTTAAAAAACCCGATCAAAAGGGCGCAAATTTCAATTTTTTTGACAAAAGAGCGGCCACAAATAGTCTGTTTGCAAGAAACTCATAATAAAAAACAAACTACTCCACTACTACACTCTAAATGGTTTACCCAGATTTTTCAGGCCACTGGGTCTTCAAAAGCGAGGGGAGTAGCAATTCTAATTTCTAAAACCGCATCATTTAGTTTGCAAGGCATAAAAGCTGACCCTAATGGTAGGTTTGTATTTGTAAAAGGTATGCTAAACGGTCACTTGATAACTATTGCATCTATCTACTCTCCGAACAGTGGGCAGTTGGAGTTCCTGGAGGACACCTTTGCTGACCTGATGGGATTTAAACAGGGGGAACTCATTATCGGTGGAGACCTGAACTTCATTGTGGATCCTTCTCTTGACAGATCGGGTAGCAGTGGGACTAAACTCAGGTTACTTAAAAAGACTGGTCTTTCTGATCTTTTTCAATCTTTCAATGTGGTGGACGTCTGGAGGTCACTCAATCAGGGAGCAAGGGATTATACCTTCTTTTCCCATGTGCACAACTCTTATTCTTCTAGGATTGACTATATTTTAGTTTCGCCAAAGCTTCTAAAGTCTATCCATAATGTTGATATTGGTTCAAGAAATATTTTTGACCACTCTTCGGTGTCAGGAGAATTGGAGTTTTTGTGTACTGATAATAAAGGACCCTCGTGGACTCTAAACAAACTACTTCTCTCTAAAGAGAGTGTGTGTGGGAAAATTAGGAAATCGATACAAGAATATTTTTTATATAATGGAAATTGTGGAGTCTCTCAACAACTTATTTGGGATGCATTTAAGGCTGTAATTAGGGGTAGTCTTATCTCAATTGCAGCAGCCTGTCATAAGGAAAGGTGCACCAAAATAAAAGAGCATCAACTTAAAATAGCAGAGCTGGAAAAGAAGCATATTAAATTTGGTGGGGAAAAATTGCTAAAAAAACTAACATTGGAAAGGAATAAATTGGAGCTGCTAGAACCATACAAAAAAAATTACTGTATCTTAAACAAAAATTTGTTACCAAAACTCCACAATCTCCGAGATTTTTGAAGTTTAGGTTACATCAAAAGAGTGCATCTACAATAATCCATTCTGTTCGCTCACCCATAGGAGAAACCTGTGTAACACCTCATGATATCACCAAGGTTTTTCAGGATTACTACTCCGCCCTATATTCCTCCTCTATTGAGGATGACCTGGACTTCAAAACTTTTCTAAAAAATACTAAATTTGACAGGAAATTATCAAAAGAGGACTCTGACTTCATGGACAGGTCAATTTCGGAATCAGAAATTATGGAAGCAATCTCGTCTATTAAAAACAATAAGGCTACGGGTAAAGACGGGCTTCCGATAGAATTTTATAAGAAATTTAGTTCTGAAGTGTTGCAACCCCTCTTGAAAACATGTAATTTGGCTATGGAATCGGGTACCCTTCCAGACTCGTGGAGGGACTCAAAAATGATCGTGATTCATAAAGAGGGAAAAGATAAACAGAACCCCAAATCTTATAGGCCAATTTCAATATTGAATCACGACTTTAAAATATTTTCAACCATACTTGCCCGTAGACTAAATAAAATTATTTGTTCCTATGTCCATGAAGATCAAGCAGGGTTTATCCCTGGTCGCTCTATCTCTGATAATATCCGGAAAACTCTTAATTTAATACACTTTGGAAAGTCATCTAAATTAACCTCATTAATTCTCTCACTGGATGCGGAGAAAGCATTCGACATGCTTGAAATCAAATACCTGAAAGCGGTCCTAAATCATATGGGCTTTGGCCCAAACTTTCTTAATTCAATTGCGGCTATTTATAAAAATCCTAGAACGCAACTATCAATAGTTATAGATCAGAAGAAATACAGTTGACCAGGGGTACACGTCAGGGATGTCCACTTTCTCCAATTCTATTTGCCATTTCGTTGGAACCACTAGCACATCTAATAAGGTCAGATCCTGAAATTGAAGGCATTGAAGTGAGAGGCACCTCTCATAAAATCAGTCTCTTTGCCGATGATACTGTTTTTTATTTGACTAACCCGGTGCAATCTCTAACAAAACTAATGAAAACTTTAACCCTATTTAAGAAATTTTCAGGTTTAACTATTAATATGTCTAAATCAGAGTTGTTCCCGATTCATGTGCCTCCCGACGTCTATCTACAAATAGAGCAGCTTTTCCCTTTTAAATGGGTGTCTAGATCGTGGCGTCATTTAGGGATTCATATCCCTTTAGAATTGTCTAAATTGTTCGAGGCCAACTTTAAACAGCTGGTCTCATCTATTAAAACCAAGCTAGCTATTTGGGCAAAATTACAGCTCAACCTGATTGAAAAGATCGATGTATTAAAAACGTTTGTTCTTCCCAAATTTCTTTTTTTATTCCAAAATCTACCTATTCTTATTCCTAACAGGGATATGAAGTCCTGGCAGCAATGCCTATCTTCCTTCGTTTGGAATAATAAAAAACCTAGAATCTCATATAATGTTTTATCCAGGCCAATAGATAAGGGAGGGTTGGCAGCACTGCTTCTGAACAACTATTATGTGGCAGCTCAGCTACGTAATGTTTTGCTTTATGCAAAGAAGGTAAGCCACTCACCCTGGATCCAAATCGAGTCAACCAGTATATACCCTCTACATCTGAGGGAATTCCTTTGGATTTCCAGGGCTGAGAGGAGCAAAGTATTGCTAACTAACCCATTCTTAGGGCACACTTTGAAGACATGGGACAATTTCAGAGCATCCGTAGTTCAACCCTCCACTCCGATAATGACCTTTTTGGGCCAGCATTGGTTTCCTCCGGGAACTTCTGAGAGTAGTTTTAAAACTTGGAGACGGCTCAACATTATACGAATTGCAGATGTTAGTCTAAAAGGGAAAATGCTTACCCGGTCCCAACTAGAGTCCAAATATAAAACTACTATACCCTGGTATGAATACCATCAACTCCACGACACTCTGCACAAGGTAATTCCTGTCATGTTATCTACAGACCATCTGAATTCTTTTGAAAAACTAGTGTTAAATGAAAACTCAAATATGAGAGGTGTGATTTCAAAAATTTATAATTTATTAAATTTTAAAAACTGGTCACAAGAGTCAAATCAGCAGAAGAGGTGGAACAAGGACTGCTTCCTTGACTTGTCCGCAGAACAATGGTCCAACATCTGGTCTTCTTCAATATGCAAATCCAGATGCACCAACTTTAAGCTTCAACAGTACAAACTCACTTCACGGTGGTACTTAACTCCCTTATCGTTGAGTCATGCTAGATCAGGCCTCACTCCCCTGTGCTGGAAGGGATGTGGCGAGATTGGATCTTTCTCCCACTGTTGGTGGTTCTGTCCGAAAGTACAGGCCTATTGGAAAGTCTTGCTAAACAAAATTGAAGCCATCACTAATGAACACATTCCTTGCACTCCTGAGTCAATACTACTCAATTACTGGCCGAATAATAATTACACCAAACAAAAAACAGAACTTATTCCCCTTTAATTTTGGCTGGGAAAGCTCTGTTAGCAAAATATTGGAAAACTACAAGAATTCCTTCAATTACCCTTTGGTTTCAGAAAGTGTGGGAAATAGTTATTCAGGATAAAATTGCGTTGCAACTTATTTTTAATGATAATCCCAAAGCAGGGGAGAATTTCATCGAAAAATGGTTTATTTTTTTTGATTATACAAATGTTAACTCATCCAAAAAAAATGAAATGCCTAAGAAATATTTAAACTTTGTCTTATTTTAATTTAAAGACTCTTTGATGGGTTCTCTGAGCTTGGCTGTGGAGTTTGGAGCAGTAGTACAAGGGGTTTTTTTCTTTTCCCCCCTTTATTTTCTCCCTATACATTGTGTCAGTGTTTGAATTTAAGCTGTATTTGTATTGAAAAGTGTTGTTTATTGAAAAATAAAAATTTTGAGTTTAAAAAAAAAAAAAGATTGAGAATTAGATTCTCTTCTAGAAATGCTTTGCTTCGAAATAGTTGGCCCCAAAAGAAAATTTAACTATGGGAGTTTATCGCCCACCAAATCAAAAGATAGAGGACAATTATAATATGATGGAAGGATTAAAGATAGCAGCTGAACATAAAAACTGTGTCATAATAGGTGATTTTAACTACCCGCAGATTGATTGGGTGAATATGTGTTCTGGTCAGGAGAAAGAGATTGAGTTTCTAGACACTCTCAATAACTGTGTTATGGAATAGATGGTCAAAGTACCTACCAGGTGTGGGGCGATCCTGGATTTGGTCCTAAGTAATGCCCAAGACCTGGTGAGAGATGTAAAAGTGATTGCACTGCTTGGGAGCAGTGACTATAACATTATTGATTTCACCATTTGTATAAATAGAGAGTTGCCAAAAGACCAGCACAACCACTTTTAACTTTAAAAGGGGTAAATTCTCTGAGATGAGGAGGCATGTGAAGAGGAAACTGAAAGAAAAGGTAAATACGGTCAAAACCCTTGGGAAAGCTTGGAGGCTGTTTAAAACTACAATCCTAGAAGCTCAGATAAATATATACCACAAGTTAGGAAAGGCACATATACCGTAGGTATTTTAAAAAAGCCTGCATGGTTAACAAAGTAATGGAAGCTGTAAAAGGTAAGAAGGATTCCTTTAAGTGGTGGAAAGCTAGTCCAAGTGAGGTTAATAAAAGGGAACACAGGCTATGGCAAATCAAATGCAAGATTGATCAGGTAAGCAAAAAGGGACTATAAGGAGCATATTGCAGATAACATAAAGACCAACAATAAAAAATTCTTCAAATATATTAGAAGTAGCGGTGTGCAAAAAAAAAAAAATTGGAAAAAATCGGATTCGGAAATATACAGGACCAAAAAATTCAGAATACTTTATATTTCCGGTGCTCGGAATAGCCGCATATACGGTAGATGCGCGGCTATTTCCGAATATATGGCCCCATTATATCCTATGGCCATTTAAATCAATGGCAAAATAGGGTATATTGGAAGCCACCTGGAGGGGAGGGAGCTTGATGGAGAGCCCCCAAATTTGCAGGTGACCTGCTGGGGACTTTCCCCTACAAACCCCCCAAGTCCCCAAAATAGTGGGCCAGGGGGTCCCATTCCAGGGGCACTCAAAGAGGGTGCCCCTATCCCACCATTATACCCTATGGGCCATTGAAATCAATGGCAACATGGGGCATAATTAGAAGCTACTAGGGGGCAGGGGGTTTGAGGGAGAGCCCCCCTACTCTCCCTTACAAAACCCCCAAGTCCCAAAAAGATTGGGCCAGGGGGTCGCTGTCTTTGGGCTCCCCAAAAGGCTCATTGCCAACAATGCTGGGGCAAGCCCAATTATTCACTTCCTCTGCTATAATTGCTGTGGGGAAAGTGGCTCTGGCCAGTGGGGGGTTTGAGGGAGAGGCTCCAAAACTGCAGGGCAGCTTCAGGGGACTCCCCCACATGCAACCCTCCTGGCCCAAAAAGACTGCACCCATCTGTGGGCACCCCAAAAGGAACACTGTTCCCAATGGTGAGAAAAAACCAATTAGAGCCACTTCTCCCACTGTAATTGTCGTGGGAAAAGTTGTTCTGGAGACTAAGGGGTTTTGAGGAGAGCCCCCCCAAAACTGCTGTGCAGCTTCAGGGCACTTTCCCACACAAAATCCACAAGGCCAAAAAAAAAAAAAAAAATTGGACCAATTCCTGGGGCACCCAAAACCAAACCTAACTTCACACCAGATAATCTCTATAGGACCCAAATGCACTACATCCATCTATGAACCCTGCTGGCCTGGAACCAATATAAACCCAGTTGCCAATGTCACTGCCACACAAAACACAATCTGCTCTGCAGACATGGCTGCAGCAAACCCAGATGCCAGCTCTGCAGCCCTGCCCCAAACAACATGGGGACAACTGGCCAAGCACAACAAGCATGCTGGTTCTGGGTCTCTCACCCAGATGCCAGCTTCCCTGCCACAGAACACACAATCTATAGATGCCAGCTCTCCAGCCCAGCCCCAAACAACGCAGTGAAAGCTGGCAAAGCACAACAAACATGCTGGTTCTGAGTCTCTCACCCAGATGCCAGCTTCCCTGCCACAGAACACACAATCTACAGATGCCAGCTCTCCAGCCCTGCCCCAAACAACACAATTCTCAAACAAGAGAAATGGTGGACCACACCTAGCTCCACATCATTCTGTATCTGACACAAAGCAAGTGTCATGGGTGCTGGGGACCCTGCAGAGGAAGTTGAGTCTGACGAGGAAACTGTGCCCCTGCCACCTGCACCAGTGCCCCTGCCTCCTGCTGGAGAAGATCCCAGCCCCCCTGCCTCGCCCTCTCGGGTGGCTCGTGTGCGTGACCGCCTCCGGCAGGACCTCAGGGATCGGAGGAGGGCGGCACGCTCACAAGCAAGACGCTCCCTGAGCCCTGAGTTCTGAGAGGATTCTGGCCCTCCTAAGAGCAAGGATGCTTGAGTTATGACAGGATCCTGGCTGCCTCCCTGAGCCAGCAATTAGCCCAAACGGGCAACAGCCAGCAGAGGGCTATATAGCTGTGGGCTTTGGGAGGAGGCTTTGTGGAAGCAACTAGTCATCTCCCTGACATCCTAGCATCCACTCCGGCTTGACTTTGGTTCCTGACTCCCTGACTTTGGCTTTTGACTTCTGGACTCCCTGACCTCGGCTTCTGGACCTCGGACCTGCGATACTTGTACACTGATTTGGATTTGGCGCCTCAGACCCTCCTGCTTACTGGCTACAGACCTCGGACTGCCTCTGGACTTTGCCTGACCCGGCCCCAGCCATGACAGATTGCTTCCACCAGACAAACACCCACTCCACAGGATGGATGCTGAAGCAAGTGAAACCACAGAACTACTGGCTGTGCTCCAAGCCCAGGTACAGCAGCTAACACAGGCAGTAGTGCACTTGCAGCAACAACCTGCGGCCAGTGCTCCAGCCAAGTGCCCAGTTTCCCCACCTGACAGATTTGGGGGTGCCGTGGAAGAATTTCCTGCCTTCCTAGCACAGTGTCGGCTGTACTTTGAACTGAGAGCACGGGACTTCCTCAATGACAAGACAAAGGTGTGTTTCATCATCAGTCTGTTAAAGGGGCAGGCGGCCAAATGGGCCACACCCTTGCTGGTCGCATCCTCTCCCCTACTAACTAATTACCAAGGGTTTGAGGCCCACCTGTCTGCTGCTTTCTCTAGCCCAGTCCAAGCAGCCACAGCCAACCGGAAGATCAGGGCACTGAAACAAGGCAAATCCTCGGTGGCTCAGTATGCCACCGAATTCAAGCTCCTGGCCCAAGACTTGGCGTGGAATGAGGCTGCCCAGATGGACCAGTTTACTGAGGGGTTGGCAGAGGAGGTCCTGGATGAACTGGCCAGGGTGGAGCCACCACCCACGCTTCAACAACTTATCACCCTCTGCCTCCGCATCGATGGCCGCCTGGAAAGTCGCCGCCAAGCCAAGACCAGAGGGCGCCAGCTCCCTGCGCCGTGCCACTTGGCTCCTCGCCCATCCTCAGCTCGTACCAGCGCCGAGGACGAGCCTATGCGGCTTGGAGCTGCTCGACCCTGCCTGACCCCAGAGGAAAAGGCCAGACGCCGCACACAGAATCTGTGCCTCTACTGCGGCACGGCAGGCCACTATGCCTCTGGCTGCCCTGCTAAGCATCAGATACCCGGGCCATCACCGCCACCGCCGCCAAAAGGGCAGCCCCAGGCGTAAGTGGACCCCCCAGCCTGGGGCGACTAGCTGGGTCCTCCGAACAGCGGGCTGATACCCCGGGCCCGTTCCTGCTACCAGTCAAACTCCGTCTGCCTGACGAACGCTGGCTGTTTGTGTATGCCATGCTGGACTCGGGAGCAGCCCACTGTTTTATAGATGCCGCCTTTGTAAAACAGCACCAGATCCCGGTGCAGACAAAAGAGACTCCGTCGCTGGTAGAGGCTATTGACGGGCGCCTCCTCCGTTCTGGGCCTGTCACCCAGGAGACCTGTCCCATCACCTTCCACGTCCAGCAGCACCAAGAACAGCTGCAGTTTAATGTCGCCCGCATGCCTCGCTTCCCACTGATTCTGGGCCTTTCCTGGCTGAAGCTGCACAACCCCATCGTGGACTGGGCCCAGCAGGAACTACGTTTCCAAGACCCATGCCCCCATCTGACTCCTCCCACCACTCTGGCAGCTGGCATCCCGAGTGGTGGTCCTCAGCTCCCTCAGAAGTATGCGGATTTCGCCGATGTCTTTGAAGAGACGGGAGCGGATCAGCTTCCCCCTCACCGGCCCTATGACTGTGCCATTGACTTGGTACATGGGGCACCACTCCCGGTGGGGCGTCTGTACCCAATGTCGGAGCCTGAGTTGGCCGCTCTGCGAGACTTCCTAGATAAGAACCTGAAACGCGGCTTCATCCGACCCTCAACCTCTCCCCTGTCTGCTCCAGTCCTCTTCGTGAAGAAGAAAAGTGGGGAGCTCCGGCTGTGCAATGATTACCGGGCCCTGAACAAGATCACCATCCGCGACCGGTACCCTCTACCACTGATCCCTGAACTCTTGGATCGCTTAAAGGGGGCCCAAATCTATACCAAGCTGGACCTCCGTGGAGCGTACAATTTGGTGCGCATACGACCTGGAGACGAATGGAAGACCGCATTTGGGACCCGGTACGGGCAGTACGAGCACCTGGTGATGCCCTTCGGATTGACCAACGCCCCCGCTGTCTTCCAGAGGTTCATGAACGACATATTCCGGGACCTGCTCGACCGCTTCGCAATCATATATCTAGATGACATTCTAATTTACTCCCGCAATCCTGCCCAGCACGCCGAGCACGTCCGCCAGGTCCTGCAGCGCCTACGAACCCATGGCCTCTACGCCAAGCTGGAGAAGTGCGACTTCGACCTGCGCTCTGTCGAGTTCCTCGGTCACATTGTGTCCCCGCAAGGGATCCTCATGGACCCGAAAAAAGTAGAAGCGGTCCTGACCTGGCAGGCTCCTCAGAATCGCAAAGACCTGCAGCGATTCCTTGGTTTTGCCAACTACTATCGGCAATTCATCCCGGCCTATGCCTCCCTGACAACACCCCTGACTCAACTACTCCGCCCCAAAGAACCCTTCTACTGGTCCCCAGAGGCCGATAACGCCTTCTCCACCCTGAAGACCCGTTTTGCCACCGGGCCACTCCTGAGATACCCTGACCCCCAGCTTCCCTTTACGGTGGAAGCTGATGCCTCCAACGTGGCCCTGGGAGCAGTGCTGTCCCAGCGTGAGGAGCCGTCTCAGCCACTCCAGCCCTGCGCCTATTACTCGCGCCAGCTCACGGCTGCGGAAAGGAACTATACCATCTGGGAGAGGGAGTTGCTCGCAATCAAGGCGGCTTTTGAGGTTTGGAGGCACTACCTCGAAGGGGCTCGCCACCCTGTTCAAGTGCTCACTGACCACCGGAACCTAGAGCACCTCCAGACCACCCGCCGTCTCAACCAGCGCCAGATCCGGTGGTCCCTATTCTTCTCTCGCTTTGACTTCCGGATCTCCTACATCCCCCATACCCAGAACCGGAAAGCAGATGCGCTGTCCCGGAAACCGGAATACGCCCCTGCTTCAACTGAGGCCGCGCCCGCTGCTCCCATCCTGCCGCCCTCAGTATTTGCAGCCACCTCCACTTCACCCACACTCGTGGAGGACATTCGTGCTAGCCAGGCCAACGATCCCTGGGTCCAGCAACACCTCCAGGCACTCCAAGACGACTCAGCAGGCGAGTTCACGACTCGAGGCGGTCTCTTGCTACACCGCGAACGCCTCTATGTGCCGCCCGGGCCCTTGCGGGCAGAAGTGCTACGCCTGACTCATGACTCGTTACCCGCCGGGCACTTTGGACAGCATAAGACCACTCACTTGCTGACGCGAGAATTCTGGTGGCCACGAGTGCGGTCCGATGTTGCCCGCTATGTCAGCTCCTGTGATGTCTGTCGGCGGGCCAAAGACGTCCCGGCCAAACCCTCGGGGTTGTTACAGCCCTTGCCCGCACCCTCAGGACCCTGGGACACCATCTCGATGGACTTCATTACAGAACTCCCACGATCCAAAGGTCAGACTTGCATCTTGGTGGTCGTCGACCTATTTACCAAGATGGCCCACTTCATTCCGTGTCCGAAACTTCCCACAGCTCAGGAGACAGCCCAGCTCTACCTGCAACACATCTTTCGTCTGCACGGACTCCCAGCCCACCTGATCTCAGACCGGGGCCCCCAGTTCTCCTCTCGGTTCTGGCAAGCCCTCCATTCCAGCCTGGGTACTCGAGTGCACCTGTCCTCAGCCTACCACCCACAGACTGATGGTCAGACAGAGCGCACCAATGCCACGCTAGAGCAATATCTCCGCTGTTACACCTGCTACCAGCAGGACGACTGGACCAGTCTGTTGCCTCTAGCGGAGTTTGCATACAACAACGCGGTCCACTCGTCCACCCAAATGACCCCGTTTGCTGCAACCTACGGGTACCACCCTCGGTTCTTCCCGGCGATCCTGCCACCCACGAATGTCCCCGCCGTCGAGGCCTACCTGCAAGAACTCCGCGCCAGCCAAGACTTGCTCCGGGAGCAGCTACAGCGGGCCAAGGAAGCCTATAAACTGGCTGCGGACCGGAAGAGGCAGGAAGGCCCCCCAATCCAGCCAGGGGATCAGGTGTGGCTCTCAACTCGCTACCTGCGCCGGCCTGGTCGGTCTCACAAGCTGGATGCGCGGTTCATTGGACCCTACCCCGTCACGGACCAAATAAACCCCGTCGCCTTCAGGCTCCAGTTGCCACCCCACCTCCGCATTCACCCTGTGTTCCATCGCTCCCTCCTTGTTCCAGCTGCACCCCCTGACCCAGCTCGGCCTCCTTGCCCACCGCCGCCACCACCGGTGTTGGTGGATGATGAGGAAGAATATGAGGTGCGCCAGATCCTGGACTCCCGGTACCATCGTGGAGGCCTCCAATACCTGGTGGACTGGGAGGGATATGGCCCAGAAGACCGGTCTTGGGAGCCCGAGGACAATCTTCATGCCCCGGACTTGGTGCACCGGTTCCACAACGACCACCCCGACCTTCCAGGTCCCTCGACGGAGGGGGGCCCTGGGGGGGGGGGATAGTGTCATGGGTGCTGGGGACCCTGCAGAGGAAGTTGAGTCTGACGAGGAAACTGTGCCCCTGCCACCTGCACCAGTGCCCCTGCCTCCTGCTGGAGAAGATCCCAGCCCCCCTGCCTCGCCCTCTCGGGTGGCTCGTGTGCGTGACCGCCTCCGGCAGGACCTCAGGGATCGGAGGAGGGCGGCACGCTCACAAGCAAGACGCTCCCTGAGCCCTGAGTTCTGAGAGGATTCTGGCCCTCCTAAGAGCAAGGATGCTTGAGTTATGACAGGATCCTGGCTGCCTCCCTGAGCCAGCAATTAGCCCAAACGGGCAACAGCCAGCAGAGGGCTATATAGCTGTGGGCTTTGGGAGGAGGCTTTGTGGAAGCAACTAGTCATCTCCCTGACATCCTAGCATCCACTCCGGCTTGACTTTGGTTCCTGACTCCCTGACTTTGGCTTTTGACTTCTGGACTCCCTGACCTCGGCTTCTGGACCTCGGACCTGCGATACTTGTACACTGATTTGGATTTGGCGCCTCAGACCCTCCTGCTTACTGGCTACAGACCTCGGACTGCCTCTGGACTTTGCCTGACCCGGCCCCAGCCGTGACAGCAAGAAGCATTTAGACTTACCTTGAGTGATGGATGGTTGACTGATCCAGGCTTTTTTGCGTTACCCAGGGTGCACCACGAGGAGGCAAGCCAGTGTTGCACCCCAAATGAGGAAGATCACTGGGAGGGCCTCAGATTGTATGAGAGGAAGAGAACCATTCCTTTTCTCTCAGCTCAGCAGCAACACACCAGCTATCATTGTCCCATTAGAGGGACCTAAGCATTGGTATGGCTGCTGGCTGCCTGTCATCATCACTGGCACCTCCCTCTTTCTTCCTCCTGCCCCTGAAAAAAAAATGGATTATCCTGACTGGGCCTATGAGTGCTGTCGGTTACAGTTGGGGGGTGCAATGGCCCTTTCAGTATTATTAGGCATGTGTGGATGGGGACTGGGGAAATTTGGATTGCTTTGCAGATTTTAAACCAGCATTCACTTTTGGTTTGGGGATGAACGCTCATCGGTGGGCATGAGAGGAATGCCTTGGCCACGAAGGAGAGGCCCGGCCAGACCCCCTCCATGACCCAGTAGTCCAAAGGAGATGTTTCCTGCAACTCGTTGGGCTCTGAAAGATAGTCCCTCACCATCGCAGCAACCATCTCTGCTCTCAGGGGCCTACCGCTCCCAGGGGGGGCCAACGAGCCGCCCAATGAGTGTTATCTCGGGACTCTTTGTGGCATGAGTCTGGTGGGAAACACTGCCTAGCCAGGGAGGTTGGGATGAACAGCAGTGGAAGTGGCAGATGAGCTGCTTCCACCCCCCTCCTCCTCAGCTACCGGCACTGGGCCCGCCCTGACTCTGCAGCGCTTGACCTTCTGGAAGAGCTCATCTCGCCAGTGATCGAGCTCGTTGGCCCGCTCGGCGATCATGCCGTTAAGGCGCAGGTCTAACATGGTCGCCATCATGTAGATCTTATCCTGGGTGAAAGTCTGAAAGCGGGCCTCAAGCCCTTCCTGCAGCCTAACAACCAGGGTGTGCACTGCTGGAAGAACGTCTGCATGGCCTTGAGCTGGCACTAGAAATGAGACCAGGTCGTCACGGGCCATGTGGACCATGGGGATGACCAGTGCGATGCTCGCTGTGTCAGACGAGAGCATTTCTGTGTGGGTCTTGAAGGGCCCAAGAACCTCCACAGTCTGAGAAATGACCACCCAATTCTCTTGGGTGAGACAGTTCTCGTCTCAGAGACAAAGGCATCCAGGGCTGCTCTCTGCTCCACCATGGCACAGGTGGAGTTCCAGCGTGTGCTGATGTCACCGATCAGGAGGTGCCCTGGCACGCCTGTCAGTCTCTGTTTCTCACATAGCAGATACGAGTCCATATTGCTGCGTGAGAAGTGACCCGTGATGTGCCGACACTTCTGGAGCAGAAGTTGATACTCATGGGTCGCGGCTAGATACCAACGATCCTGGCTTTTCGTCTGGCCCAATGCGTCCTTAACCATGAGGTGGAGAAGGCGGGCCATGCAAGGAAGGTGTTGTAGACCCTGACACTGGACAGCCGCCTTGATTTGGAGCTACCGTCAGTCACCACAAAGCCCATGGCGACGTCCCCGCTGCCTACCCAGCCCTCTAATTGCCGTGAGAAGATGGCCCTGAGAGTGTCCACCTTGTGCGGTGCGTCGACTGTTTCGGCGTGCAGCAAGGCCCAGCAATAGCTGGCCTGGCGGCCCTGACCATGCCTACCACTACTGCCACCCCCACCCTGCAGCTCACTGGGTTGCCACCAATGCGCAGTCAGGGAGAGATACCCCTCGAATGCATGTTGGGAGCTCCAGATATCTGAGGTGAAATGAACAGTCCCCCGGGCAGCAAGGGATAAATGTGCCTTCACCACAGATCTGGTCGCCCTGAAAACAAATGGCACAACGGTCCTACTAATGGTGGTTCTAGCAGGAGCTTTGTACCAGGGTGCCAGGTACTCAAGCAACCCTATCACCCCAGGATTCTCGACCATTGAAAATGGAAGCCAATGGGCGACTGACCTGGCAAGATTCCAGGCGATCACCCTCCTGCTGTACCTGATTCCCCCTCTTAGCACACAGGTGCCACCCCCACCAAACATCTCAGGCAGAGATGGCTGGCGTCCCTGAACTGCCACAGAACTCTCCTGGAGAGCTCTGGAGGTAGTTGCGATGGGATGGACCTCCTGGCTGGGTAGTGTTGGCCACTTGGGCACCCAAGCACCAGCCTGCTTCTTCCCCTTAAGAAGCACTGCCTGGTGGTGCTTCCGCAGGTGGTTCCGCAACCCCTCCGGAGTCAGGTGGGCAGGGTCCCGCCCATGACTGATCCGGGCCCTGCACAGCTGGCACTGTGCATAGCATGGATCCTCCATAAGTCGGAAATGCTTCCAGACTTTGGATGTGTATGGATGCCCAAACTGACCGGCAGCTTGGGTGTCTGGAGCCACCTCCTGTGAGGTGCTCAGGAGGGGCTAGCCACTGGGGGAAAGTGGGAGGAGATGGAGGCACCTTGTGTGTCTCCATTTCTTCCCCCTCCACCCCATGCGGTCTCCCCTCCTGGCCATCTCGAACTTACCATTTTTAGGTAAAGTTATTGAGAGGGCAGTGGCGCTACAGCTACAGAGTTTTTTGGATGACACTTCCGCCTTAGACCCCTGCTAGTCCGGCTTTCGTCCAGGCCATGGGACAGAGACAGTGATGGTCGCCTTGGTGGATGACCTCCAGCGGCATCTGGATTGAGGCAGCATGGCGGTGCTGATGTTGTTAGACCTGTCAGCTGCGTTCGACACGGTCGACCATCGGTTACTGGCCCGCCGGCTCGCCGAAGCAGGGATTAGGGGGTCGGCCTTACAGTGGCTCTCCTTCTTCCTTGATGGTCTGGGACAAAGGGTGGCAATTGGGGGAGAGCTGTCCCGGAGGCACCCACTAGTGTGTGGAGTGCCACAAGGGGCAGTTCTCTCTCCGATGTTGTTTAACATCTACACGCGCCCCCTTGCCCAGATTGCTCGGAGGTTTGGGCTTGGGTGCCATCAATATGCAGATGACACCCAGCTCTATCTATTAATGGATGGCCGACCTGACTGCGTCCCAGAAAACCTGGACCTTGCATTGCAGGCCGTGGCTGGTTGGCTCAGGCTGAGTGGGCTGAAGTTGAATCCGGCGAAGATAGAGGTCCTTTGCTTGGGTCGCGGTGCCCCAGGAAGGGAAATCCCCTTGTCAGCTCTTGACGGTGTGCCGCTGAAAGCGGCCCACAGGGTCAAGAGCTTGGGGGTTCTTCTGGAGCCTTCGTTATCAGTGGAGGAACAGATAGCGGCTACTGCCAAGTCCGCATTTTTTCATCTCCGGGGGGCAAAGCAGTTGGCCCTCTTCCTGGAGCGCCGGGACCTGGCAACGATGATTCATGCTACAGTCACCTCGAGACTGGATTACTGCAACGCCTTCTACATGGGGCTGCCCTTGTGCCGAACTCGGCGGTTGCAGCTGGTGCAGAACGCGGCGGCTAGGTTGCTATTTGGGCTCCCAAGATGGGAGCACATGCAGCCAGGGCTGCGCGGACTGCACTGGCTGCCAGTGGTCTACCGAGTCCGTTACAAGGTGCTGGTCATGACCTTTAAAGCTGTATATGGCTGAGGGCCTGCCTACCTGAGGGACCGTCTCTCCCCATATGAGCCCCAGAGAGCACTGAGGTCAGCTGGAAAGCACCAGCTGAATATCCCTGGGCCAAGGGAGGCCAGATTAAAGACCACCCGGGATCGGGCCTTCTCCATTGCGGCCCCACTGCTGTGGAATCAACTCCCGGAGGTGGTACGGGCCCTGCGATGTTTAGACCAATTCCGCAGGGCCTGTAAGACCTACCTCTTCAAAATAGCCTTCACCCATACCGAACTAAGATAGTGTCGCTGTATATGTTTTCTTTTTTCTTCCCACTGAACTTATGAAAGACCTATTTTAGCACCTTAATGTTAATTTTAATGTAACTTGTAAATTGATTTATGATGATTTTATTGCTATGTATGATTTTATTGTATTGCACCTATACGTTGTGAGCCGCCCTGAGCCTGCTTGTGCGGGGAGGGCGGGGTATAAATAAAAAGTATTATTATTATTATTATTATTATCCCCTGAAGGACTGCTGGTGCCCGAAGTAACCGAAGAAGGGGGCTGGTCCTCCTCAATCAGCTTCTCCTCCAGCTCCTGCACCCTCCTTGGGGGTGATCATTTTGGACAGAAAACTGTCCCCAAAGCTCATCTCCAAGGAGGGCTGCTCTTGCTGCCCCTCCTCTGGCTGCTGAGGCCAAGTGATATCAGCTGGAGGAGAGACTGCCCAAGCAGCAGACCCCTGCTCAGTGCCAGCACATAATGGCACCTCTGCTGGGGGCAACCCAGCAGCAGCCTCAAAGAAGGGCCCAAGTCGGGACTTCTTCATCACACTCCGGCCAGAGGTCGGAGTGCTGGAAGGCGGCTGTGGAGTGGCCCTATTCACAGGTGGTGGTGGTGGGGGAAACTGAGTCCTCCCCCTCCACTCCATCCCTCTAGTCTTCTCCTTGGCCTTGCCCCCTGGGCCCCTCTCCTACTGCCTGTCACTCATGTCACCCTTGGCCAGTCTCACACAACCTGAAATGAGAGTGGGGTTTTTTACAAACCTAACTCACTGCACTGTACCCTGAACGAACAGGTGCCCTGACTTCTTTTTAAAAACCCTCCCACCAAAACTTGTTTGTTTGTTTTTTTGGTCTCTAACCTGTCCTTCTTTGGGTTGGGGTAGTAGTGATCTGGTAACGTTTAGGAGACTAGGTGATCCTGCCTCTACCTGGCTACAGTTTTTAAAGGCTACCTTGAGATGAAGGCAATCCTTGTTATATCCTCCTAGTTAAACTTCTCCTAACTAGATCCTAGGACAAACCGGATTTCCTTGAAAACTAGAAATCAGGTGTCCCCTATAACTTAAGAGAAGCTGTGGTTTACCCTACGGAAATCTAAGGATGCACCAGCTTTCAGTGGCTGAAAACAAGATGCACTGCAACCCTAGTCTGTTTAAAAGGGAGCCTGATGTGGCCTAGTAGTCATGCTGCCTTTTATGAGAAACCTAAAATCTTTTTCCCCCCAGTTCTTCTGCCTGCGTGGGCAGTTTTCCTTATTAAAACAATTTTATTTGGTAATATATGGTAATTATATCCAATACTAATAAAATATTAATAAACATTTAATACCTTCCCCATACATTACACTTTTCCCTCCTCCCCTCCCCCCAAATCTTGACTTCCGCCAGTGCAAATTACTTAAAATTCTAATATCAAAAAGTATCTTTAACACTAAAAGAATCTTAATAATAAAAAGAAAAATATATATATCATTTTGTAAAGAAATAAAAAACATTTCTTATGGTTTATAAAATCCCACTCAGTTATTATAGTTCATCTTCTTTCTTCTAAAAAAACCCTAATTGGTATTCTCAAAAATCACCCAATGTCCTTTCACTTTCCATTCTTTCTCTATATATCTTCTGAATTTATCCCAGTCCATTTTAAATCCCTCTAAATCATAGTCTTCAAGATTCTTGTAAATCTATCAATTTCACTCCATGACATAACTTTTACAATACAGTGCCATTTTTCTGATATTTTATCTTGCTTCCATAACTGCGCATATAAAGTCCTAGCATCTGAAAGCAAGTACCAGATTACAGTTCTATCTTCTTTCGGAAATTTCTCCATATGTAATCCAACTAAGAACATAAGAGAAGCCATGTTAGATCAGGCCAATGGCCCATCCAGTCCAACACTCTGTGTCACACAGTGGCCAAAAAAAATGTGTGTGTGTATAAACACACACACACACTGTGGCTAATAGCCACTGAGGGACCTCTGCTCCATATTGTTATCTAACCCCCTCTTGAAGCTGTCTATGCTTGTAGCCGCCACCACCTCCTGTGGCAGTGAATACCACATGTTAATCACCCTTTGAGTTTAGAAGTACTTCCTTTTATCTGTTTTAACCTGACTGTTCAGCAATTTCATCAAATGCCCACAAGTTCTTGTATTGTGAGAAAGGGAGAAAAGGACTTCTTTCTCTACTTTCTCCATGCCATGCATTATCTTGTAAACCTCTATCATGTCACCCTGCAGTCGACGTTTCTCCAAGCTAAAGAGCCCCAAGCGTTTCAGCCTTTCTTCATAGGGAAAGTGTTCCAACCCTTTAATCATCCTAGTTCCCCTTTTCTGCACTTTTTCCAATGCTATAATATCCTTTTTGAGGTGCGGTGACTAGAATTGCACACAGTATTCGAAATGAGACCACACCATCGATTTATACAGGCGCATTATCATACTGGCTGATTTGTTTTCAATTCCCTTCCTAATAATTCCCAGCATGGCATTGGCCTTTTTTATTCCAATCGCACACTGTCTTGACATTTTCAGTGAGTTATCTACCATGACCCCAAGATCTCTCTCTTGGTCAGTCTCTGCCAGTTCACACCCCATCAACTTGTATTTGTAGCTGGGATTCTTGGCCCCAATGTGCATTACTTTGCACTTGGCCACATTGAACCTCATCTGCCACGTTGACGCCCACTCACCCAGCCTCAACAGATCCCTTTGGAGTGCCTCACAATCCTCTCTGGTTCTCACCACCCTGAACAATTTAGTGTCATTTGCAAACTTGGCCACTTTATTGCTTACTCCCAACTCTAAATCATTTATGAACAAGTTAAAGAGCATGGGACCCAGTACCGAGCCCTGCGGCACCCCACTGCTTACCGTCCTCCACTGCGAAGACTGCCCATTTATACTCACTCTCTGCTTCCTATTAATTAGCCAGTTTTTGATCCACAAGAGGACCTGTCCTTTTACTCCATGACTCTCGAGCTTTCTAAGGAGCCTTTGATGAGGAACTTTATCAAAAGCTTTCTGGAAGTCAAGGTAAACAACATCTATCGGGTCTCCTTTGTCCACATGTTTGTTCACCCCCTCAAAGAAATATAACAGGTTAGTGAGGCAAGATCTTCCCTTACAGAACCCATGCTGAGTCTTCCTCAATAACCCGTGTTCATCAATGTGCCTACTCATTCTGTCCTTGATAATGGTTTCTACCAACTTTCCCGGTATTGAAGTCAGACTGACTGGCCTGTAATTTCCCGGATCTCCCCTGGAACCCTTTTTAAAGATGGGGGTGACATTTGCTAACTTCCAGTCCTCAATGAAAGATTACATATTTTTGTCAGGAGATCCACAAGTTCAACTTTGAGTTCTTTCAGAACTCTTGGATGTATGCCATCCGGACTTGGTGACTTATTAGTTTTTAATTCGTCAATCAGTTGTAGGACCTCCTCTCTTGTCATCTCAATCTTACTCAGGTCTTTCAACACCCCTTCCAAAATTAGTGGTTCTGGAGTGGGCAAACACTTCTCGTCTTCCACAGTGAAGACGGAGGCAAAAAATGCATTCAGCTTCTCAGCCATTTCCCTATTGTCCTTCAGTAATCCTTTGACCCCTTGGTCATCCAAGGGCCCCTGGCTGGTTTCCTTCTAAAATATTTGAAGAAATTTTTATTGTTGGTCTTTATGTATTTTGCAATATGCTCCTCATAGTCTCTTTTTGCCTGCCTGATCACAGTCTTGCATTTGATTTGCCACAGCCTGTGTTCCCTTTTATTAATCTCACTTGGACTAGCTTTCCACCGCTTAAAGGAGTCCTTCTTACCTTTTACAGCTTCCAGTACTTTGTTAACCATGCAGGCCTTTTCTTATACCTGTTCGTGCCTTTCCTAACTTGTGGTATATATTTTATCTGAGCTTCTAGGATTGTAGTTTTAAATGGCCACCAACCTTCCCCAAGGGTTTTGATTGTATTTACCTTTCCTTTCAGTTTCCTCTTCACATGCCTCCTCATCTCAGAGAATTGACCCCTTTTAAAGTTAAACGTGGTTGTGCCGGTCTCTGGAGTTCTCTTAAATTCATATCCCAAGATTCTAGAAATTTCTTGTTGAATCATTTGTTAAAACTGTTTTGCTCTTTCACAAGTCCACCACATATGGTAGAAAGAACCTTCATGTTTTTTACATTTCCAACATCTACCTGGCATCTTGTTATTCATTTTTGCCAACTTTTTAGGAGTCATATACCATCTATACATCATTTTATAACAGTTTTCTTTAATACTATAACATGTCAAAATTTTCATAAAGTTCTTTCACAAGTATTCTTGTGTTTTCATCTGTATTTCTTTATTTACATTAATTGCCCATTTTAATATTTGAGATTTTATTACTTCATCTTCAGTAGACCTTTCAGTAATAGTTTATATAGTTTTGAAATCAATTTATCATTATCTCCAAGCAGAACGTTTTCTAATTCAGTTTGCTCCTTCATTATTCCTTCATTTTTAATATCATTTTCCACCCTTTATTTGTTGCATCTGGAACCAGTCATACTTATTATTCAATTCTTCAGCTGTTTTCAACTCTATCTTGCCACCTTGTATTTTAATAATTGATTATATGACAAGCATCTTGCTTCACCCATCGCAGCTGATCTTTTAATTACTTCTGCTGGCACTATCCACAATGCAAAAGAACAGTGGCAGCACAATATATAAAATGCCTGCAAAGCCGCAAATTAAGATACCAAAATGGGCATTTGAGAAAGAACTTGGCTGGAGGTTTCAGTTGACTTACGAGGAAGCTGCAGGAGCAGCGGAACGCAATCAAAGCCGGGGTTTGCGTGAAGGCTAGAATCTGTCCTTCAGAAGTCAACAAGCAACGAAGGGACTCCTGTGGAACTTTATTATTGAGTCTTAGTACTCAGTTTGGAAAACTCAGTGACTGTGTGGGGTCCTCCTTGGAATATTGTTTTGAGACTGTTGTTTGTTTTCTATTTATACTGTATGAATGTATGCTCACTGTTGTAGGCTGTTCATTTCATGATAATGGAACTTTGTATACACCAGTCAAGAGTGTTTGTTTGTGCACAATATTTTGTATTTTTGTATTTTGGCACTATCCACAATGGCTTCCTTTCATCTCCATATTTTCTATATTTCATCCACGTATTTAACAGATTACTTTTTATATAGTGATGACAGAAAAATCCATCCATCTTTTTCTTCCCATAGTACATATAAGCGTGCCAACCAAATATATTTCCATGGCCTTCCAATGCTAAAAGTTTTCTATTCAACAATGTCACCCACTCTTTTATCCATACTAGACATACTGCTTTGTGATATAACTTTAAGTCTGGTAATTGAAATCCTCCTCTTTCTTTTGTGTCTGTTAAAATTTTCATTTTAATTCTTGGTTTCTTCCCTGTCCATACAAACTGTGAATTTTTTTTTTTTTTGCCATTTATTAAATTGTTTACTGTCTTTCACTATCGGAATTGTTTGAAACAAATACATAATTCTTGGTAGAATATTTGTTTTTATTGCAGCTGTTCTTCCAAGCAATGTCAAATTAAGTTTATTCCATTTTACTATATCTTCATTCATTTTATGCCATAGCTTTTCATAATTATTTTTATATAAGTTGATATTTTTCATTGTGATCTCCACACCCAGATATTTTACTTTAGAGGTAACTTCACATCCTGTTAGCTTCTGTAATTCTTTTTGTTTACTCATTTGCATGTTTTTTGCATAAAATTTTGACCTCTTTATTAATGTAAAATCCTGCAATTTCTTCATATTCTTGTATCTTACCTAGTAATAATGGCGTTACTTGTATAGGATTTTCATTTATAAACATTACATCATCTGCAAATGCTCTGTATTTATAAGTAAAGCCTTTTAGTTTCAAGCCTTCTATTTCTTTATCATCTTGAATTTGCATCAACAAAACTTCAAGAATCATTATAAACAACAATGGAGAAAGAGGGCAACCTTGTCTTGTTCCCTTACTAGTTATCATATTCTCTGTAAGATCCGCATTTATACAAAGTTTTGCATACTGTTCAGTATATATTGCTTTCACTATTCTTATAAAGCTTTCCCCCAATTCCATTTTTCCATCACAGCAAACATAAAGTCCCAGTTTAAATTATCAAAAGCTTTCTCTGCATGCACAAAAAATAAAGCGACTTCTTTTTCTGGATGTCTTTCATAATATTCTACAATATTTACAACAGTCCTTAAATTGTCCCTAATTTGTCTTTTGGAAAGAAATCCTGCTTGTTCCTCCTTAATAAAGTTCATCAAGTATTGTTTAAGTCATTCTGCTAAAATTCTTGTATATATTTTATAGTCATTATTTAACAATGAGATTAGTCTATAGTTTTTTACATTTGTGACATCTCTGTCCTCTTTTGGAATCAGCGAAATTACTGCTTCCTTCCATGTATTTGGTATTTTCCCCTTCAGTCTTATAATAGTCATCAGTTTTTGAAGCTTTGGTGTTAACTCCTCTTTAAGGGTTTTAATTTTTTTTGCTGTATATCCATCTTGACCAGGTGCTTTTCCCATTTTCATTGAATTAATTGCCCCTTCAATTTCTATTTTCCCGATTGGTTCATTCAAAACTTTTTCCATATTTTCTGTTAAGGGAGCTATTTTATTTTTTTGCAAATATATTTCCATCTTTTCTTTGTTCATCTTAAAGCCTTTAAACAATTTGGCATAGTATTTAAACGATTCTCATTTGATTCCTTCTTGATCCACAATCTCTTTACCTCCAACTATTATTTTGTTAATAATTTTATTTTCTCTTTTTTTTCATTTGCCAAGCCAAATATTTTCCAGGTTTATTTGCTCCTTCAAAAGATTTCTGCTGCAATCTTTTCAGATTCCATTCCTGTTCTTTATTTAACAAATGTCTCATTTGTGGTTGAAGTATTGTAATTTCCCTCATAATTTTCTTTTTCCCAGGTCTCTTCCTCAGCTCCCCCTCTTTTTTCTTTATTTCATTCTGAATGTTCAGCAATTTTTTTCCTTTGCTCTTTTATTTTTATTATTCAGTGTAATCAATATCCCTCTCATTACTGCTTTATACGTATCCCAAACCATTTGAAATTCAATATCTTCCTTATCATTTATTTGGAAGAAAGCTTTAGTTTCTTTCTCTAGAGATGCCACTATTTCTTTATTTTGTAGTAAGTCTTCATTTAACCTCCATCTTCTCACCTTTTTGACCGGCTTAGTTGACCACGATAATGGATTATGATCTGCTCCTACTTTAGGTAAGATCTCTATTTTCTTTGTAATAAGACCTAAGTCTTTTGTACCCCACAACATGTCAATTCTTGAAAAGGTATTATGTCTTTCTGAAAAAAAGGTATAGTCCTGCACTTCAGGGTTGAACTTCATATATCTTCCAAATTTTCTTGTTTAATTCAAAAAAGGACTTTGGCAATTTCCTTTCCATATCATTTTTTTCCCCCATATCTATCCAATGCATTCTTAATTGTTCCATTAAAGTCCTCCATTATCATAATTCGTTCATATGTCACATTATCCAATTGTTGTATAATGTCTTTTTTAAAAGTATCTTTTGTGCCATTTGGTGCATACAGTCCTAATAGCAACGCTTTTTTCATTTATTGTTATTTCCACCGCTATATATCTCCCATCAATCTCGACAAGGAGATTGACAACAGGCTGGCAAAGGCAAACCGTGCATTTGGCCGACTGCACAAAAGAGTGTGGAGCAACAAGCATCTGAAAAAAGGCACAAAGATCAATGTTTACAAAGCGGTTGTGATGACAACCCTCATCTATGGCTCCGAATCGTGGGTTTTATACCGTCATCACCTGCGACTCCTTGAGCGCTTTCATCAGCGCTGCCTTCGCACCATCCTCAACATCCACTGGAGTGACTTTGTGACCAACACTGAAGTCCTCAAGCGGGCAGAGGTTACCAGCATCGAGGCACTGCTGTTGAAGACGCAGCTGCGCTGGGCAGGGCATATTTCTAGGATGGAAAACCACCGCCTTCCCAAGATTGCCCTGTATGGCGAACTCTCCACCGGCCATCGAAATAGAGGGGCACCAAAGAAGAGGTACAAGGACTCCTTGAAGAAATCCCTTAGCACCTGTCACATCAACCATCACCAGTGGTCTGACCTAGCCTCAGATCGCAAAGCATGGAGGCACACCATCCACCAGGCTGTCTCTTCCTTTGAGAACACACACATAGCTGGTCTTGAGGACAAAAGGAGATTGAGGAAGAATCGCACTGCTACAGGACCAACCCTAAATCAGACTTTTCCCTGCAGCCGCTGTGACCGGACCTGCCTGTCCCGCATTGGTCTTGTCAGCCACCAGCGAGCCTGCAGCAAACGTGGACTATTGCACCCTTCTTAAATCTTCGTTCGCGAAGCCAAGCCGAGAGATATCTCCCATCATTATCCTTAAAGATCAATTTTGGGTCAAATTCTTGTTTAATATAAAAAATCACTCCTCTTTTCTTCTGCTCAGCCAGTGAAAAAAATTGTTTGTTCCATAAAAATTTATAATCCTTTTGTTTAATGTGTACTTCTTGCAAACAAATTATATTACAATTTTGCTTTTTAATCCAATGAAACGTTGCCTTTCTTTTTTGAGGTGAATTTAGTTCATTTACATTCCAAGATAATAATTTGTAATCCATCATGGTTCAAATTCTTTATGTTCTTCATAAAACCTACACAGTTCTTGTGTATTTGTAATTGTGATCCTTTTCCCTTGAAATTCAAAGCGCACACCTTCTGGTAGTATCCACCTATACCTTATTTCATTATCCTGTAATTTTTCTGTCAATTTCTTGTATGTCCTTCTATCAGTTAACACTTGTCTTGGCAACTCCTTCATGATTCTTACTCTGCTGCCTTCAACTGTCAATGTTTTCCCAAAGTTTTTATTTATGATCTTTCCCACCATTTCTTTTGTCATAAACTTTATAACCACATCTCTTGGTAAATTATTCTTTTTGGCATAGAATGAGTTAACTCTGTACACATAGTCATACATGTTTCTAGTACCTTCTAGATCTTCCTCCAGGAATTCCGCAATAATTTTTATTATATGTTCCTTCAGGTCAGTTTGTTCATCTTCAGGTACCCCTCTCAGAAGTATCAGAGTTTCCATCAGTTTGCAGTCATGTATTACCACTTTTTCTTGTATTTGTTTCAAGGTGGAATCATGTGCTTTCACTCTCCCCTCCACTTCTTGCACTTTCTTAGATGTTACCATAGTTTCATTTCTGAGATCCTCTATATCTTTTTTCAAATCTTCAATGTCCTTTCTAATTTCCTTTTTGGAGGCAGTTATTAGCTCTTTTATCCCTTTCATCATCCTTGCTTCCATTGCATCCAATTGCTCCTGCATCTTCTCCAGAGAAGCAGTCCTTGTGCGTATTGGCTTATGGTCTGACATTTAAAAATGCTGAAAAAGTTGACCTCACCAAATTAAAATCCAACTATCAGGTTTTAAATAATGAATTTTGCTTTTTTTCAGTAAGCCCAAAATCACTGCCCCTGGAGCCTCCCAAGCTCAGATATAAATTTTTAAAGCTTATAATTTTTCCAAAATGGCAGTTGTGTCTTTTAAGTCCACTTTTAAAACTTTTTTCCACTTTTTTCTGGAGGCTTTCAAAATAGTTTTTAACAATAATGTCCAGTAGTATTGACCTTACTGTTCAAATTCTCCGGCGCCACTAATTTTCAATGTCTCAAATCCTTTTAAATAACTTTTAAATTTTGACCTTCTTATAATGGCCGCTGATGTTTTTCTATGATTTCTCAGTCCTAGAGTAGGCTGGCTGACTCACAATTTTTCCTTCTTCACTGATTACTTCCTTCTTTACTTGCCACCAAATCCCGTTCTCACTGGCATAGAGATCTCGCGATGCTTGTAATGTACTTCCTGCTTTACTTGCCACCAAATCCCGTTCTCGCTGGTAGAGTGATCTCATGATGTTTGTGACATATTTCCTGCATCATCTGTTAGATCTGCAGTTCTGTGACGATGGGGCTTTTCAACCAAAACCACAGGTATTCCAAACAATAATTTTCTTTTCTCTTTTTAGCACTGTCTTTTAATATTTTACAGTCCCAATTTCATCCCTTCTCCCCTTCTTTATCAATAGCTTCTATATTCAATCTTCCACCTTTTGAATTTTAATGTTTACAGTTCTTATTAGTCCCAGAATGATAGATGTGCTTCTGCTGTGGTTATCCAAAATGGCTCTGGTCTTTCATGAATTTAGATGTTCAGTAGAATCAAAGAAGGTTTGGATCTTGATGAGCTTAAGTCAATTGAATGACTCTGGAAACCTCTGTAGATTCTGGAATGCAACTTGTCTCTGGAGACCCTTCAAAGCCTCAAAGGAGCCCCCCCCCCCCGAGACTCCTTTTAAGCCAAAGTAAATCTCCTCAGAATTTTCCGAGCATGTCTTGGACTAATCTCTGACTGAGAAAAGTAGGCAGTAGGCATTGGATTGTCTTTTTCTACCCCAAACAGAAGTTCCAGTCTGCTCCCCTTCAGAAAAGCAGTTCAGCTTGCCATTCTCCAACCCCCAGAAGTCAGAAACCTAAAATCTTTTTAAATCACTCCATCTGACCTAGTTGAATTTTGAAAGAAGATAAAGCCCTAAACTGGATTAATTTTTTTTAAAATTTCAAAAAACACAATCCCTAAAAACACCCTTATTAGTGGGGCAGCCTATTTAGTGGCCCTAGCTAAACCGAAAGCACCCTCAGACTCCAAAAATTACTCTATAAAAACATGAATGTGACCCATCCCAAAAAAAGGGACAACAGGACAGAATGCAAATCTAGCAACAACAGAGAATAGATCCAAACAGATCATTGAGAAAAGGCCAATAAACTCAACTGTTAAAAAAGTGACCTTTTATACAATGAAAATTAGGCCAAATAGCCCCCCCCCCCCCAGCCAAGAACCAGAACCAGAAGAGAAAAGGAACAACAGCAGCACAACACAGCAGCAACAAATCAAACACAGAGTCCTTTTAAAACAGTAAAAAAACCTTGACTTTTAACAATACAGGAACTTTACCAACCCCTCCCCGCAAAAAAACCCTTCACCCTAACCCCAAGAAATCCAAGCCACCCAAATCAGGAAAAGTAAAAGAACACTGCACTTTTAAAAGCCATCACTAAAGTAAGATATGGGCAAATTGGCAACCCCCTCACCCCAGGCCCCCACTCCCAGCAGAACCCTCTAACCCTAACCCCAAATAAGCTACCCAGTACTCACCCATCCAAATCTGGATAAGTAAAGGGACTCTGAGTCTTAAAAAGTCCTTTTACTAACTAAAATAAAAACAAGAACCCCAAGACTGTCTTACCTTAGATGTCGTCTCTTTTCCCGGCAGGTCAGGCAAGGCTGAGAGAGAGCAGCAGCAGCTGAAGCCAAGGGCCAGCACAGCACAATCTCTCTCACACACCAACACACCAACACAGCAGCAATGGAATAGAGTCCAGGCAGGCAGACTCCTTAAAAAAGTTCTCTGGCCCTACACAGAGCAGTTTCAAAAAATACCACTGCTCTGTGATTGGCCAGAGAACACTGCTTACTTGGATACCCAAGTAAACAAAAGAACAACAATGTTGCTGATGGCTGGGAGATTAGCCCAGACATCAGCTACACAACAGCCCCGCAAATGCATGCTTTGGATTGGCTGCTGGGGCTGCTCTCCCCTCCCCTCCCTGATCCCAGGGAGGCTATGGGAGAGGCGGGATAAGGCTTCCAAAAGCGGGAAAGGAGGCAAGCAGCTCCCCCTGAGACTGCAGAAGCTTCTTTCCCACCTTTTCCATGGAGTTCTGTATACTTCCCAATATTGATTCAGAAGTATACGGGGAGCTGTATACTGCTCCTGTATAATGGCTTCCAATTGGATTAGGAAGTATACAGCGCCATATACTTCCAAATCAGGGGTGATTTGGAGGTTTCTTCAATTCGGCCAAACCAAATGCACACCCCTAATTAGAAGCTGAAAACCAGCCAGGGAGGCAGTGGGGCCCTAGGATGACCACAAGGTAAAAGGATTACTGAAGGAGGATAGGGCTGAGAAGCTGAATGCATTTTTTGCCTCCTTCTTCACTGTGGAAGATGAGAAGTGTTTGCTCGCTCCACAACTGCTAATTTTGGAAGGTGTGTTGAAGGACCTGAGTCAGATTGAAGTGACAAGAAAGGAGGTCCTACAACTGATAGACAAAGACTAATAAGTCATGGACTTCCGGGATTTGGAGAATGCTGAGCTGACCTGCCTTTCTAATGGGGGAGAATGGAGCTTCTGTTTGGGGTAGTAAAGGGCAAATTTTTGTCTTCTGCCTACTTTTCTCAGTGAGAGATTAGTCCAAGATATGCACAGGATACTTTGAGGTGATTTACCTTGGCTAAAAGGGAGTCCGGGGGGGGGGGCCTCCTTTGTGGCTTTGAGGGATCCCTGGAGAAGAGTTGCATATTCATCATCTGCAGAAGCTTACAGAGTCATTTATTTGACATAAGCTTGACAAGAACCTAATCTTCTTTGAGACTGCTAAACATCTGATGCTGTACAAGTCCAGTGTTGATTTGGATAACCTTAGAAAAAGGTATTGATTGCTATCTGCCACTCCGGGACTATTTAAAAGTGAACAAAATGATATTAGAAAGTGGGAAAGAGAAAGTTTGAAAGCTTGCAAGAAGAAGAGGAGAAGGGGCGAATTTTGGACTTTGTTAAATTAAGGATAGTGTTAAAAATTGGAAAGGAATTTATTGTTTTGTCTACCTGTGGTTGTGGACTGAAAGCACCATCGTCAGAGATCTGCAGTTTCTACAGTCAACACAGGAAACCTGTCAAGTATCATGAGACTTTGTTACCAGTGAGAACGTGACTTGGGGCAAGCAAAGCAGGAAGTAACTATTGAAGAAGTGGACCTACTCTAGGATTGTATTACCATAGAGAAACATTGGTGGCCATTACTGGGAGGCTAATTTTAAAAAAAAATTAATATCTGAGCCTGGAAAGGTCAGAGGATGGCAAAATTAGGCTCATTTGAAAGGGCAAGTTCTAATCTATCAAACCTGATAGTTGAAATTTAATTTGGTGATATCAAACTTTTCGCTGTTTTTTTAATGTCAGAGTCAAAGGTAACCCATGCAAGGGCTGCCTCATTGGAGAAGATGCAAGATCAGTTGGAAGCAATGGAAGCTAGGATGATGAAAGGGGTGGAAAAGATGATAAATGCTTGCAAAAAAGAACTTAAAAAAGATATTAAGGAGTTTTAAAAAAGAAATGGAAGAGCTTAGAAATGAAACAGTGGTGGTGTCAAAAAAAGTGCAGGAGGTAGAAAGGAAAATTAAACTCCAGGATTCCACCTTATTAAAAATGCAAGAAATAATAACAATCCATGACTGTAAATTGATGGAGACACAAATACGTCTCAGAGGAGTACCTGAAGAAGGGACAGACTTAAAAGAACATGTAATAAAAATAATTGCTGATTTCTTGGAGGAAGGGACTAGAAATATGTCTGATTATATGTATAGAGTGAATTCATCATATGCCAAGAAAAATAATTTACCAAGAGATGTGGTTATAAGATATATGACAAAAGAAATAGTGGGGAAAATCTTGAATAAAAATTTTGAAAAGACATTGACAGTGGGAGGAAGCAGAGTAAGAATAACGAAAGAATTGCCAAAACAAGTGATAAATGGCAGGAGAACATATAAGAAATTAACAGAAAAACTACGTGACAATGGAATGAGGTATAGATGGATAATACCTGAAGGTTTGAGCTTTGAGCTACAAGGAAGGATTACAATTACAAATTTACGTACAGGAGCTACGTAAATTTTATGAAGAGAATAAAGAATTTGCACCATGATGGATTATAAATTATTATCTTGGAATGTAAATGGATTAAATTCACCACACAAAAAAAGGCAATATTTCATTGGATTAAAAAACAAAACTTTAATATAATTGGTTTACAAAAAGTTCGTATTAAACAAAAGGATTATAAATTTTTATAGAATAAACAATTGGGACTGGAATTTTTTTCATTGGCTGAACAGAAGAAAAGGGGTGCGATTTTTTTATATTAAACAAGAATTGGACCCAAAAATAATATTTAAAGATAAAGATGGAATATTTGTGGCAGTAGAAGTAATAATAAATGCAACCCCCCCCCCCCTTATTATTGGGACTGTATGCACCAAATGGTGCAAAAGATGGTTTTTTTAAAAGACATTATAAAACAACTTGATGAAGTGACATATGACCAGGTCATGACTACATTGGACAGATCTGGGGGGGGGGGGGAATAACAATAAAGAAGGGAAATTGCCAAAATCCTTCTTTGAACTGGTTAAACAAGAAAATTTGGAAGACATATGGAGAAAATTTAATCCTGAAGTACGAGATTATACATTTTTTTCAGCAAGACATAATACTTTCTCCAGAATTGACATGTTATGGGGTACAAAGGACTTAGACTTTATAACTAAGAAATTAGAGATCTTACCAAAGAGAGGTGCAGATCATAATCCAATATTATGGATTACAAAATTGTCTAAAAAAGTGGGAAGATGGAGATTAAATGAAGATTTACTACAAAATAAAGAATTGGTGACATCTCTAGCAAATGAAACTAAAGCTTTCTTCCAAATAAATGATAAAGATGATATAGAATTTCAGATTATGTGGGATGCTTATAAAGCCGTAATGAGAGGGATATTGATTACATTAAACAATAAGGACAAAAGGGCAAAAGAAAAGCAGATGTTGGACATTCAAAATGAAATAAAGAAAAAAGAAGGGGAACTGAGGAAAAGGCCAGGGGAAAAGAAAATTATAAGGGAGATTACAATACTACAAGTATAAATGAGACATTTGTTAAATAAGGAATTGGAATGGAATTCCTTATTTAAGTCCTTT
This sequence comes from Heteronotia binoei, assembly GCF_032191835.1. Taxonomy (NCBI): domain Eukaryota; kingdom Metazoa; phylum Chordata; class Lepidosauria; order Squamata; family Gekkonidae; genus Heteronotia; species Heteronotia binoei. Next base: position 106,723,958 of record NC_083224.1, read on the forward strand.
GAGGGAGTGAATAAACCTGGAAAGTATTTGGCCTGGCAACTGAAGAAAAAGAGAGGAAGTAAAATTAGTAATAAAATTGTGGTTGATGGAAGAGAGATGGTAGATCAAGAAGGAATAAAGGGAGAATTTTTCAAGTACTATGCTAAATTATTTAAAGGTGTTAAAGTAAAGAAGGAAAAAATGGAAGCGTATTTGCAAAAGATTAAAATAGCACCCTTAACTGAATTTATGAAAAAAAAATTTGAATGATCCAATTGATAGAATAGAAATCGAAGCCGTGATTAATGCAATGAAAATTGGAAAAGCACCTGGGCCAGGTGGATATACAGCAAATTTTTAAAAAATTTTTAAAGAAGAATTAGTACCGAAACTTCAAAAAATGATGAATATGATAAGAATAAAAGGGAAAATACCAAATCAATGGAAGGAAGCTGTAATTTCTTTGATTCCTAAGGAAGATAGAGATGTCACAAATGTAAAGAACTATAGACCAATTTCATTACTAAATAATGACTATAAGATATATACACGAATTTTGGCAGAACGACTTAAACAATATTTGATAAATTTCATAAGGTAAGACCAAGTGGGTTTCCTCCCTAAAAGGCAAATAGGAGACAATATTAGAACTGTTGTAAATATTGTAGAATATTATGAAAGACATCCCGAGAAGGAAGTGGCATTATTCTTTGTGGATGCAGAGAAAGCTTTTGACAATTTGAACTGGGACTTTATGTTTGCAGTAATGGAGAAAATAGAGTTGGGGGAAAACTTTATAAGAATGATAAAAGCAATATATACTGAACAACATGCAAGGTTATGTATAAATGCAGATCTTACAGAAGAAATGATAATCAGCAAAGGTACAAGACAAAGTTGTCCGCTTTCACCTTTGTTGTTTATAATGACTCTTGAAATTTTATTCCTTTCAAACAATTTTATTAGTAACATATGGTAATAAATTTCAATTTCTTACTTCATTAATAATTACTTTTTTAAATCTATCCCATATATTACTTTCTACCCACCCCTCCCCCGTTACTTGACCCCTGCCGGTGTTATATACTTAAAATCTTAATATTAAAGGTACCCTTAATTAATAAGAACCAAAATTAATATCCTCCTCCCTCTTGTACTTAGTCATTATCAAAAATTGTCCAATGTCCTTTTATTTTCCACTCTTTTTCTACGTATCTTCTGAACTTTTTTCACTCTATCTTAAATACTTCTAAATCATAGTCTCTTAAGGTCCTTGTTAACTTGTCCATTTCACTCCATGTCATAACTTCTACAATCCAATCCCATTTCTCTGGTATTTTTTCTTCCTTCCACAATTGCACATACAATGTCCTAGCAGCTGAGAGCAATTACCAAATTAAAGTTCTATCTTCTTTTGGAAATTTTTCCATTTTTAATTCCAATGAGATTTGAAGGCAAGAAAAGCAGGAAGTATTAGAGGAAGAAGAAGGAAGTCAACGAAGCAAACAGCCTACTCTAGGATTATAATACCAGAGAGACACATCGGTGGCCATTGTTGTTGGCAGGACTAAGTTTTAACATTGTTTTTAAAGTGATTGGGACATTAAAAAATTGGTGGAGTTAACAGATTTGGCAATTAAAAAATTACTACTGTTGGATAGTAGATAAGAAAATTTGAACTGGTAAAAGGGAAAAAAGGAAATTTTTTTAAAGTGAAGCAAAAGTTGTGACTGCCATTTTGGGAGAAATAAAAACTTTAAACATTAATATCTGAGCCTGGGAAGCTCAGAGGACAGTGAAATTGGGTGCATTGGAAAGGGCAAGCTTCACTTTATCAAACCTGATGGTTCAAATTTAATTTGGTGAGATTAAAATTTTTGATTTCTTTTATATGTCAGACCCAAAAGAAACTCGTGCTAGGTCTGCTTCAACAGAGAAAATGCAAGCCCAATTAGATGCAATGGAAGCTAGGATAATGAAGGGGGTGAAAGAAATGATAACTGCCTCTAAAAAAGAAATAAGAAACATATTGAGGACTCAAAGAGAGAATTAAAAAAGAAATAGAGAATCTCAGAAATCACACTGTAGTAATAACAAAGAAAGTACAAGAAGTGGAAGAGAGAGTGAAAACACATGACTCCACCTTGTTAAAATTACAAGAAAAAGTGACAATTCATGACTGCAAACTGATGGAAACTCAGATCTGTCTGAGAGGTGTACCTGAAGATGAAGAATCAGACTTGAAAGAATACATAATAAAAATAATTGCAGAATTTTTGGAGGAAGATCCTGAAGGGAATAGAAATATGTATGACTATATGTATAGAGTAAATTCACTCTATGCAAAAAAGAATAATCTGCCAAGAGATGTGGTCATAAGATTTATGACAAAAGAAATGGTGGGAAAAATCATGAATAAAAACTTTGAGAAGTTATTGACAGTGGGAGGCAGTAGAGTAAGAATTATGAAAGAACTGCCAAGACAAGTGTTAACTGACAGAAAGGCATACAAAAAACTATGTGACAATGGAATGAGGTATAGATGAATAATACCTGAAGGTTTGAGCTTTGAGCTACAAGGAAGAAGGATTACAATCAGAAATACACAGGAACTGCATAGATTTTATGAAGAAAATAAAGAATTTGCACCATGACGGATTACAGATTGATATCTTAAATGGACTAAATTCACCACAAAAAAGAAGGGCAATGTTTAATTGGATAATTGAGTAGTTTTTTATATTAAACAAGAATTAGACCCGAAATTGGTATTTAAAGACAAGGAAGATATATAGCAGTAGAAATTACTTTGAATGCCAAAAAAAGTTGTTGTTGGGACTTTATGTTCCAAATGGTGCTAAAAACATTTTCTTTAAAATATTACACAACATCTTGATGAAGTGACCTATGAGCAAATTTTATTGATGGGGGACTTTAACGGAACAATTCAGAATACGATAGATTTGGGAAGAAAAAAAATGATAAAAAAGGGAAATTGCCAAAGTCTTTTTTTTAATTGGTCAAACAGGAGAGTTTGGAAGATATATGGAGGAAATTTAATCCTGAAGTACGGGACTATACCTTTTTTTCAGCTAGACATAGCAATTTCTGTAGAATTGACATGTTGTGGGGTACAAAAGATTTGGGGCTTATAACAAAGAAATAGAGATATTACCTAAAATAGGAGCTGATCATAACCCAATAATGTGAATTACAAAACTGTCGAAAAAGTCAAGAAGATGGAGATTAAATAAAGATTTACTACAAAATAAAGAAATAGTGACATCTCTAGAAAATGAAACCAAAGCGTACTTCCAAGTAAATGACAGAGAGGATATAGAATTTCAGATGATATGGGTTTCCTCCCTAAAAGGCAAATAGTAACAATATTAGAACTGTTGTAAATATTGTAGAATACTATGAAAGACATCCAAAGAAGCCAAGACCCTCTGGTATTATCCATCTATATCTTGTGCCCTCTGCACGCAACTGATCGGTTAGCTTCTTGTACTTTTTCCTATCGCTGATCACTTCTCTTGGTAGCTCTTTCATTATTTTAACTCTGCTCCCTTCTATTGCCCAGGCTTTTTGGTACCCTTTCCTCAAGATTTTCTCTGCCATCTCTTTTGATCTTAATCTTATGACGATGTCTCTTGGCAGGCCTTTATTTTTCGCATAAACTGAGTTGACTCTATAGGCACCCTCCAACATACTCTTAAATCTGTCAGGGTCTTCTTCTATGTACTCAGTGATGATATCCGCCATATAGCCTTTTAAATCTGTCTCTTCTTTTTCAGGTATCCCTCTTAGACGCACTTGTGACTCCAGCAACTTACAGTCGTGTATTATGACCTTTTCTTGGATTTTTAGCAAGGCAGAGGCCTGTGTATCCACTTTCATCTCTACCTCTTTCACTTTATTTTGAGTCTCTTCCTTGAATCTCTCTATCTCCTTCCTAAGGTCTCCAACTTCTTTTTTAATATCTTTTTTTATTGCCAAATGCAATTTGTCCATAGCTTCTAACATTTTTGCCTCCAGAGCGTCAAATTGAGACTGCATCTTGTCAAATGATTGGGCCCTTGCACGTGTTATTCTTTCTATTGACATATAAAAAATCACCAAACCTTAAAAAAATCCCCACATAAAGTTTGGCATCCAATCCAATAGCTTAGAGCCAATTCTTTCAGATGAGACTAGTTTCGTTTTTCTCCCTTCTTCCTGAGCAAAGATATTGAATTTTAACAATTTTGACAGTTTTTTTCCCTTTTAAATGGCAATCGTTATTTCTCTATAGTACAGTTCCAGCCTAGAGAGGTCTCTCTTCGTCTTTCTTGGTCTGAATCTTGGACTCAATTCCTTCCTAGTTCAAAGGTCGGATGTCACAGCTCTTGTTATCCTTATAGGCTCTGATTTATTGTCCAGCCCCTTTTAGTTTCACTTCCTGTCACAGCTTAGACTGATCTCGTGTCTAATCTCGCAGTTTTTTGAGCTGCATGAAGAAACCGCAACCACAAAAATCCAAAACAATATGTCTTTACTCCAGATATCTTTGAAGGCAATTATTTTTACGGCGTTCAATGGCAAAAGGATTACAATAAGATGCGAACAAGAGATGCATAGCTTTTTTGAAGAAAATAAAGAACCAACATCATAATGGAGTACAAATTACTATCTTGGAATATAAATGGACTAAATTCACCACAGAAAAGAAGGAGAACATTTCATTGGATTAAAAAGCAAAAATGTAATATAATTTGTTTACAGGAAGTTCATATACAACGCAAGGACAGTAAATTTTTGTGGAATAGAAATTTGGGGTTGGAGTTTTTTTCACTAGCAGAGCAAAAGAAAAGAGGGGTGGTTTTTTACATTAAAGAACAACTTGACCTAAAATTAATCTTTAAAGATAAAGAAGGAAGATATATTGCTGTTGAGGTGACGATAGAGGCGAAAAAAACGTTACTACTAGGACTTTATGCACCCAATGGAGCGAAAGACAAATTCTTTAAAGACATAAATCGACAAATGGACGAAGAGACCTATGACCAGGTATTGATGATGGGCGATTTTAATGGGACAATACAAAATAACCTTGACAGATCAAGTCCAAAGAAGAATGATAAAGAAGGGAAGCTGCCCAATTCTTTCTTTGAGTTGATTAAACAGGAAAATCTAGAAGACATTTGGAGAAAGTTCAACCCTGAGGTAAGAGACTATACATTTTTCTCAGCAAGGCATAATTCTTTTTCCAGAATTGACATGTTGTGGGGTTCCCAAGGCTTGGGCCTCATAACAAAAAAAATTGAGATTCTTCCAAAGGTTTGGGCGGACCATAATCCAATATGCTGGTCCACAAAATTGCAAAGAAAATCAAGAAGATGGAGAATTAATGAGGATTTACTACAAAATAAAGACACTGTGTCATTTTTAGAAAAGGAGACTGCAGCATTCTTCCAAATAAATGAAACGGATGATATGGAGTATCAAACAGTATGGGACACTTATAAAGCAGTAATGAGGGGTATATTAATTACATTGAATAATAAAGACAAAAGAGCAAGAGAAGAAAGGCTGTCAGCACTGCAAAATGAAATAAATAAAAAAGAAAAGGACTTAAAAAAAAGACCAGGGAAGAAAAAATTAATAAAAGAAATTACGATATTACAATCCCAAGTTAAACATTTGCTGAATAAAGAACTAGAATGGAATTTAAAAAATTTGAAACAGAAATCGTTTGAAAGTGCAAACAAACCTGGTAAATACCTGGCCTGGCAATTAAAAAGAAAGAAAGAAAATAAGACTATAAATAAAATCATGGCAAATGGGAAAACAGTAGTGGATCAAGAAGGAATTAAAAGAGAATTCTTTAAATACTATGCAAATTTATTCAAGGGTGTGAACGTAAGTAAAGAAAAAGTGGAAGAGTATTTACGAAACATCCAGGTGGCACCTTTGACGGAATATATGAAAAAGATATTAAATGACCCAATAGAGAAAATTGAAATAGAAGCAGCAATAAAAGCAATGCAAGAGGGTAAAGCTCCAGGGCCAGATGGATTTACATCAAAATTTTACAAATCTCTTAAGGATGAATTAACACCCAAACTGTTGAAGTTGTTAAACATGATAAGAGAAGAAGGGAAAATCCCAAAGACCTGGAGGGAAGCTGTAATCTCTTTGATTCCTAAGGAAGATAAAGATAGCACAAACGTGAAAAATTATAGACCAATCTCATTGTTGAATAATGACTATAAGATTTATACAAGAATCTTAGCAGAGCGACTGAAACAATACCTGACCAACTTTATAAACAAAGACCAAGCGGGATTTCTTCCTAAAAGACAAATAAGGGACAATGTAAGAGCTGTTATTAATGTCGTGGAATACTATGAAAAGCACCCGGAAAAAGAAGTGGCCTTATTTTTTGTTGACGCAGAGAAAGCCTTTGACAACTTAAATTGGGACTTTATGTTTGCGGTAATGGAAAAAATTAATTTAGGAGAACAATTTATAAAAATGACAAGAGCAATATATACAGATCAGCATGCAAAATTGTGTATAAATGCAGACCTTACCAAAGAATTGAAAGTGAGTAAAGGAACAAGGCAAGGATGCCCGCTATCACCATTGTTGTTTATAATGACTCTTGAAATTCTGTTACAACAAATTCAAAAAGATGAAAAAATAGAAGGTCTAAAAATTAGAAGATTCTCTTATAAATACAAAGCTTTTGCAGACGATATAGTGTTCATAATGGAGAATCCGGTTCAAGTGTCACCACTGCTGTTAGCTAAGATAAAAGAGTACGGAGAACTAGCAGGATTATACATAAATAAGGAGAAATCGAAATTCCTCTGTAAAAACATGCAACCAAATAAAACAAAAGAACTACAAAAGGTGACAGGTTGTGAAGTCACAACCAAAGTTAGGTACCTTGGAATAGAGATAACAACGAAAAACATTGATTTATTCAAAAACAATTATGAAAAACTGTGGTGTAAGATGGACAAAGATTTGATGAAATGGAATAAACTCAACTTGTCCTTACTGGGCAGGATAGCTGCAATCAAAATGAATATTTTGCCAAGGATAATGTATTTGTTTCAAACCATCCCGATTGTAAAAGAAGCAAAACAATTCAACAAATGGCAAAGGAAAATTTCTGATTTCATTTGGGCCGGAAAGAAACCAAGGATAAAGATGAAGATCCTAACGGATGCCAAAGAGAGAGGAGGTTTTCAACTTCCCGATCTAAGACTATATCACGATGCAGTTTGTTTGACATGGATAAAAGATTGGATAATGCTGTTAGACAAAAAACCTTTGTGGTTAGAAGCTCACGGAAACAGATTCGGCTGGCATGCATACATGTACTATGGGAAGAATAAAATGGATGGTTTTTTCTCTCACCACTATGTCAGAAATACATTACTAAATACTTGGATAAAATACAAGAAATATGGGGACGAGAGAAAACCACTATGGATAGTGCCAGCAGAAGTAATAAAAATAACAGCTGATTCTGAAGAAAAAAGAGAAATGTCATACAACCAACTGCTTAAGATTCAAGGAGACAAAATTGAATTAAAAACCTCAGAAGAGTTAAATAACAATTACGACTGGTTTCAAATGCAACAAATTAAAAGTTTGATGGAAAATGACATAAAATCAGAGGGAATTAGACGAGAACAAACAGAACTGGAAAGGGTCCTGTTAGGTGACAATGAAAAATTGATATCAAAAGTATATAAGTTATTATTGAAATGGTCTACAGAAGAAGAAGTAGTAAAGTCTCAAATGGTCAAATGGGCAATTAATGTGAATAGAGAAATACAAATGGAAACATGGGAGCACCTCTGGAAGAACTCAATGAAGATATCAACTTGTCAAAGCATTAAGGAGAACTGTTTTAAAATGATGTATAGGTGGTATATGACTCCGAAAAAATTGGCTAAGATAAGTAAGAAAATGTCGGATAGATGTTGGAAATGTAAAAAACATGAAGTTTCTTTCTTCCATATGTGGTGGACATGTGAAAAAGCGAAAGAATTCTGGAAGATGATACAACAAGAAATCACCAAAATTCTGGGCTATGATTTTAAGAAAATTGCAGAGACGTTTTTACTTGGATTACAATTAGAAAAATACCCAAAAGAAGACAGGACTTTAATTTGGTACCTGTTATCAGCTGCTAGGACTTTGTATGCGCAGCCTTGGAAGCAAGAAAAAATACCAGAGAAATGGGAATGGACCATGAAAGTTTTATCGTGGTGTGAAATGGACAAATTAACCAGAACACTAAGAGACTATGATCTAGAGATATTCAAAAGGGAGTGGAGAAAATTTAAAGGATATATGGAGAAAACTTGGAAAGTAAAGAAATATTGGACAATTTTTTAGTTGTAAGAATATATATATGGAACTTTGTGCAGTCAGAAGTGCCTTTAGTATGGATTTGAACTTATAACCTCGGGGAAGTCAACATTGGAGGGAGGGGGGATGGAAATGTCATATGGGTTAATGTGAAAAAAGAAAAAAAAATTAAGAAATAGAAAAGCTTTGTTACCATATGCTACCAATAAATTGTTTAAAACCAAGAAAGACATCCAAAGAAGGAAGTTGCATTATTCTTTGCAGATGCAGAGAAAACTTTTGATAATTTGAATTGGGAGTTTATGTTTGCAGTAATGGAGAAAATAAAGTTGGGGGAAAACTTTATAAGAATGATAAAAGCAATTTATACTGAACAATGTGCAAGGTTATGTATAAATGCAGATCTTACAGAAGAAATGATAATCAGCAAAGGTACAAGGCAAGGTTGTCCGCTTTCACCATTGTTGTTTATAATGACTCTTGAAATCTTATTGATGCAAATACAAGATGATGAAGAAATTGAAGGAACGAGAATTAAAGAACTTTCCTATAAAGACTCTTGAAATTTTATTGATGCAAATACAAGATGACAAAGAAATAGAAGGGTTGAGAGTTAAAGGATTTATTTACAAATATAGAGCATTTGCAGATGATATAATGTTTATGTGTAAATCCTACACAAGTAACACCTTTGTTGTTAGCTAAAATACAAGAATATGGAGAACTGGTGGGATTTTATGTTAATAAAGAAAAATCAAAAATTTTATGTAAAAATATGCAGGTAAATATACAAAAGGAATTGTAGAGACTAACAGGATGTGAAGTTACCTCTAAAATAAAATATTTGGGTGTGGAAATAACAATGAAGAATATTGACCTGTACAAAAATAACTATGAAAAGCTATGACATAAAATGGATGAAGATATGATAAAATGGAATAAACTTAACTTGTCATTGCTTGGAAGAATAGCTGCAATTAAGAAGAAAGAGGAGGATTCCAATTACCAGATTTAAGATTATAGCATGAAGCAGTTTGTTTAGTGTGGATAAAAGATTGGGTGACGCTGTTGAATAAAAACCTTTTAGCGTTGGAAGGTCATGGAAATAAAATCGGCTGGCATTTATATGTATTATGGGAAGAAAAAGATGGATAGTTTTTTCTCTCACCATTATATAAGAAATAATTTGTTGAATACCTGGATGAAATATAAAAAATATGGTGATGAAAGAAAACCATTATGGATAGTGCCAGCAGAAGTGATAAAAATAACAGCTGAGGCAGGTGAGAAAAAATGGCAGCCATACAATCAACTATTAAAAATACAAAGTGGCAAAATAGAATTGAAAACTGCTGTGGAGTTGAATAACAAATACGATTGGTTTCAAATGCAGCAAATAAAGAGTTTGGTGGAAAATGATATTAAAATTGAAGGAATGAGAGCAAACAGAAATGGGAAAAGTTCTGCTTGGAGATAATGAAAAATTAATTTCAAAAACTTATAAGTTACTTTTAAAATGATCTACAGAAGATGAAGTAGTGAAATCTCAAATGATTAAATGGGCAATTAATGTAAATAAAGAAATACAGATGGATACATGGGAATATTTATGGAAGAACTCTATGAAACTTTCAACATGTCAGAGTATTAAAGAGAATTGTTTTAAAATGATGTATAGATGGTATATGACTCCTAAAAAATTGAATAACAAGATGCCAGAGATGAATAAAAGATGAATAACAAGATGCCAGAGAGATGTTGGAAATGTAAAAAACATGAAGGTTCTTTCTACCATATGTGGTGGACTTGTGAAAGAGCGAAAAAGTCTTGGCAGATGATCCAACAAGAAATTTCTAGGATCTTGGGATATGAATTCAAGAAAGCTGCAGAGACTTTTCTGTTGGGATTACAAATGGAAAAATTTCCAAAAGAAGATAGAACTATAATTTGGAACTTGCTTTCAGCTGCCAGGACACTATATGCGCAGTTATGGAAGCAAGAAAAAATACCAGAAAAATGGGATTGGATTGTAAAAGTTATGACATGGAGTGAGATGGACAAATTAACAAGAACTTTAAGAGACTATGATTCAGAAGATTTTAAAAGGGAGTGAAAAAATTTTAGAAGTTATGTAGAAGACGTGGAAAGTAAAAGGACACCGGACAATTTTTGATAATGATTAAACTTTAGAAGAAAGAAGAATATTAATTTTAGTTCTTAGGAATTAAGGGTACCTTTTAATGTTAGTATTTTGAGTAAATAACACTGGCAGGGGTCAAGTAAAGGGGGGAGGGGTGATTAGAAACAAGCATATGGGATAGATGAAAAGAAGTTATTAATGGAAATTGTTACCATATGTTATCAACAAAATTGTTTAAAAAGGAAAAGACAAAGATTAATAAGTTACCAGGTCCGGATGGCATACATCTAAGAGTTCTGAAAGAACTCAAAGTTGAGCTTGTGGATCTCCTGACAAAAATATGTAATCTTTCATTGAAATCTGCCTCCTGAGGACTGGAAGGTAGCAAATGTCACTCCCATTTTTAAAAAGGGTTCCAGAGAAAATCCGGGAAATTACAGGCCAGTCAGTCTGACTTCAATACCGGGAAAGTTGGTAAAAACCATTATCAAAGACAGAATGAGTAGGCACATTAATGAACACAAGTTATTGAGGAAGACTCAGCATAGGTTCTGTAAGGGAAAATCTTGCCTCACTAACCTGTTAGAGTTCTTTGAGGGGGTAAACAAACATGTGGACAAAGTGAACTCAATGGATGTTGTTTACCTTGACTTCCAGAAAGCTTTTGATAAAGTTCCTCAACAAAGGCTCCTTAGTAAGCTCGAGAGTCATGGAGTAAAAGGACAAGTCCTCTTGTGGATCAAAAACTGGCTAATTAATAGGAAACAGAGAGTGAGTGTAAATGGGCAATTTTTGCAGGGCTCAGTACTGGGTACCATGCTCTTTAGCTTGTTCATTAATGATTTGGAGTTGGGAATAAGCGGTGAAATGACTAAGTTTGCAGATGAAACTAAATTGTTCAGGGTGGTGAGAAGCAGGGAGGATTGTGAGGCACTCCAAAGGGATCTGTTGAGGCTGGGTGAGTGGGCGTCAACATGGTAGATGAGATTCAGTGTGGTCAAGTGCAAAGTAATGCACATTGGTGCCAAAAATCCCAGCTATAAATACAAATTGATGGGGTGTGAACTGGCAGAGACTGACCAGAGACTGACTTGGGGTCATGATAGATAACTCACTGAAAATGTCAAGACAGTGTGCAATTGGAATAAAAAAGTCCAACACCATGCTGGGAATTATTAGGAAGGGAATTGAAAACAAATCAGCCAGTATCATAATTGGGAAAAGTCCAGAAAAGGTTTGGAACACTTTCCCTATGAAAAAAAGTTAAAATATTCAGGGCTCTTTAGCTTGGAGAAATGTCAACTGCGGGATGACATGATAGAGGTTTACAAGATTATGCATGGGATGGAGAAAGTATTTATTTTATTTATATCCTGCCCTCCCTGCCAAAGCAGGCTCAGGGAGGCTCACAACATAAAAACACCACAATGGTTAAAACAATACATATTATAAAATAGTACATTCTATAAAATTATACATTTAATAATTAAAATCAGCATTTCATTTCATTTGGTGCTAAGATCTAGGCATTATATCTTATTCAATTTTTCAGTGCAATGGCATTCCATCTATGATATAGGCTGCATGTTAATTGAAAGTCTGCTGGAAGAGAATGGTTTTGCAGGCCCTGCGGAACTGGCCAAGATTCCGCAAGGCCCGCGCTTCCTCTGGCAGTTGGTTCCACCAGTGGGGGGCAGCGATCGAAAAGGCCCTTTCCCTGGTGACTTTCAGTTTGGCCTCCTTCGGCCCGGGGATTACCAATAGTAGAGAAAGAAGTAATATTCTCCCTTTCTCACAATACAAGAACTCATGGGCATTCAATGAAATTGCTGAGGAGTCAGGTTAGAATGGATAAAAGGAAGCACTTCATCACCCAAAGGGTGATTAACATGTGGAATTCACTGCCACAGGTGGTGGTGGCAGCTACAAGCATAGCCAGCTTCAAGAGGGAATTGGATAAACATGGAGCAGATAACCATCAGTGACTATTAGCCGCAGCATATTGTTGGAACTCTCTGTCTGGGGCAGTGATGCTCTGTATTCTTGGTGCTTGGAGGGGGGGCAAAGTGGAAGGGCTTCTGGCCCCACTTGTGAACTTCCTGATGGCACTTGGTTTTTTTTAGTTTGTTTGTTTTTGTCCACTGTGTGACACAGAGTGTTGGACTGGATGGGCCATTGGCCTGACCCAACATGGCTTCTCTTATGTTCTTATTCTGAGGGAGACCCTTTTTCCATACTAACCCAAGAATTTAAATCAACTATGGACTATCTATGCAGAAAATATTAGTCAACTAACAAATGCCTTCTTGGTGGTGTCAAGACCCTGGCAGTTCAATGATCAGAGACAGTCCATTAAGAATAGCTGTTTACTGACACATGACAGGTCAGAGCAAGACGGTCCTTGCAAAAACTGGCTTTTGTGGGCTTTTGCCCTTCTCTTATAGCCTTCGTCTGAACTGTTGCACATTCAAAGAAAAGTGGGTTTTATATGATAGAATTCCCCCCTCAAATATTCATAACTATACATAGATAGTATGTGCAGTCAAGGAATAGACAAAAATCGACTATACTCCTAGAGCCTTGGAAGCCACAGCTACAGGGGGGATTAGGGTTCCCAGGTCCACTTCAATTAGGTATTAGTAAGAAAGTGGGAAGCAAGCACCTGAAATTCTTGAAATGTTACAGTTCTGAATAGTTCCACTACTGGAACATGTGGACAAAGGAGACCCAATAGATGTTGTTTACCTTGACTTCCAGAAAGCTTTTGATAAAGTTCCTCATCAAAGGCTCCTTAGAAAGCTTGAGAGTCATGGAGTAAAAGGACAGGTCCTCTTGTGGATCAAAAACTGGCTGAGTAATAGGAAGCAGAGAGTATAAATGGGCAGTCTTCGCAGTGGAGGACAGTAAGCAATGGGGTGCCGCAGGCCTCGGTACTGGGTCCCATGCTCTTTAACTTGTTCATAAATGATTTAGAGTTGGGACTGAGCAGTGAAGTGGCCAAGTTTGCGGATGACACTAAATTGTTCAGGGTGGTGACAACCAGAGAGGATTGTGAGGAACTCCAAAGGGATCTGTTGAGGCTGGGTTAGTGGGCGTCAACGTAGCAGATGCGGTTCAATGTGGCCAAGTGCAAAGTAATGCACATTGGGGCCAAGAATCCCAGCTACAAATACAAGTTGATGGGGTGTGAACTGGCAGAGACTGACCAAGAGAGAGATCTTGGGGTCGTGGTAGATAACTCACTGAAAATGTCAAGACAGTGTGCGTTTGTAATAAAAAAAGGCCAACGCCATGCTGGGAATTATTAGGAAGGGAACTGAAAACAAATCAGTCAGTATCATAATGCCCCTGTATAAATCGATGCTGCGGTCTCATTTGGAGTACTGTGTGCAGTTCTGGTCGCCGCACCTCAAAAAGAATATTATAGCATTGGAGGAAGTCCAGAAAAGGGCAACTAGAATGATTAAAGGGCTGGAGCACTTTCCCTATGAAGAAAGGTTGAAATGCTTGGGACTCTTTAGCTTGGAGAAACGTCGACTGCGGGGTGACATGATAGAGGTTTACAAGATAATGCATAGGATGGAGAAAGTAGAGAAAGAAGTACTTTTCTCCCTTTCTCACAATACAAGAACTCGTGGGCATGCGATGAAATTGCTGAGCAGACAGGTTAAAACGGATAAAAGGAAGTACTTCTTCACCCAAAGGGTGATTAACATGTGGAATTCACTGCCACAGGAGGTGGTGGCGGCCACAAGCATAGCCACCTTCAAGAGGGGTTTAGATAAAAATATGGAGCAGAGGTCCATCAGTGGCTATTAGCCACAGTGTGTGTGTGTGTGTGTGTGTGTATATATATAAATTTTTTGCCACTGTGTGACACAGAGTGGATGGGCCATTGGCCTGATCTAACATGGCTTCTCTTACGTTCTTATGGAAGATCTAGCAGCTAACTATTGATACAAATCTGAAAACAAAACCCAATAAGCTAATGGAGCTTTATGTAGAAGATGAAAGAACACAAAATCATTTTAGGTGTGTTTACTTCTTCATCTTGTTCGTTACTATCCACCCACTTGTGTTAATGATTTCAAAACAAATGAGTTGAAGACACAAAGTTCACACTCAATGGTCAACTCTCTGCTTATTATTTTTCTTTCAAATAAAAAAAAATGTGAAATTATCTGAGCTTCACCCTATAGCTAAAAGGTGGATATATTAGAAACAGAAGATAATCTATGAGGGTGTATATGAGCTAAGGTCAAATAGCAGGAGAGACACTGAAGCCTCCGGTGAATTACAGTTCAACTGGTGGTGGGAAAGACAAATATTGAAGAACATACCTTTTTACATAGGATTAAGGAATGAATGGGGAAAGTTTTGTATTCTGTTCAAATATTCAGACTATTCTCACAAAAAAGATTAACCTGTTTGGACTTTGCCATTTGGGATGATAAGTGGGATTTCCAGGTTGCTGTTAGCCATGACTATATGCTGTGAAAGCCATTCATTATATGAATCTCTGAATGTATAGGCCTGGATTTCTCAGTTCAAACTGATTTCTCAGCAAGAAGGCTGGAGACTGGAAAAATACCTGTACCAGGTCAGAATGAACTCATATTACAGAATAAACAACAATCAGCAAACATTGCCAGGGACTGAAATATTGATCTGTCATGTTCAAATATTGAAGTTTGTATCAGAACACCAAAAAGCAGATGTCAGCGGAGTTTTTTTATGAGGTGAGGAGGGAGGGACCATCTTGAATATTAAGAATTTAAACCTTTTAAAATTCTTTTTTTTTTTTAAATTCTTAATTATATACCCCAATAATGGAGCTGTTCAGAAAAAGGATTGGGAAGAAAATGACACCATTTTTAAACCTTAATACTAAACATATCAAGAGAAATTTGAAAAGGGCAGTGATCCAACATTGCATCAGATTGGCAGCTCAGGTAGCTCTGGATCTGTGTAAGATGTTAAAATATAGGTCACAGCATGTCTCATAGAGAAACACAGATATAGAGATATAGAAATCAGTTATATAGCTGCATATTACTCATACAGAATTGTTGCAAGAGTCATCTAATCATAACATGGATACTTATAATTGGAAAAGGTAATCATAGTATGTTTAGAGAACTATGAATTGATCTGAAATGATTAAAGGTGACTGGGAATGCTGTTAACCTATCTGAATAATATTAAGATGGGACTTTTAAAGGGAATCTTAGGATTCTAATACATTACAATGATAGACTCAGGTATTAGTAGGAATACATATACACACATATTTATCATATTATAGTCATTATTCCACAGTATATTCATGCTTCCTCATTACACACTATCTGTTCAAGCAAGGAAGAGAGCCCAAGGCCACTCTAATGGTTTAAAACTCAGTCCACCTGTTCTAGTGAAATTGTGGTCATAATAGATGAAGGAAATGTATTCGAAGCTTAGAATATGTTTAAAGTGGTCATGTTCAAAATGTATTCTCTAATATAAAATGGAGTCCTTTGACAATCTGAGGAAATGCCAAAGAGGAATGGGGAAATAAGTTTGGAAATACTCAAGAAGTTAAGGTGACATTTTGGCAGGGAAAGAGCTGTCTCTGACGTGGAAGAACTTTGATACTGAGTTGGTAATGGGGATTTCCAGCCAGAATTGCCTCTGCATTCCTGATTGGCTAAATTGGGTGATCAGATATCTCAGAGAGGTGTATAAAAAAAGGAGAGAAAAGACCAGTAGGGGCAGGGCAAGCTTGGGAAGGTCTTGACTCCTCCACCTTGTAACTGAAGGCAACTATCAGAAGACCCTAGGACAGGTGAGATACAAAATGTTGCTATAATGCTTTGCAATGGGGAAAGCTTTGCTTTGCTGATATAGCAGGTTAGACACTATAGGGAACATTATAGTCATAGCAACCAGGTGAGACCAATAACCACGTATTCACTGTAATTTTTCATGAACATCTTTGGACTGTAATGAAATTCTTATTTTTGAATTATGTATTAGCAATACTTAAGTTGTCATGTATCTAAAGACTTTGAGTCTAAGGGTATTTTTCCCAGAGTCTTGGTTAATGATCCCCTCCTGCAAATTTGGGCTGTGGCCCATAAACCACAGAGGTTAACACTGCCAAAAACAGACAAGGAATTCTATGGTGGTTTGTGCCAATAGCTTGAACAGGTAGCCTGAGCAGGAGGGGCTGATCATATTGGACATCTGCTGCATCAACTAAAAAACTTGGCAGAACAGCTCCATCTTACAGGCCCTTTGGAACTCATTAGGACCTGATCTCTATAGGGAGCTGATTACACCAGGTTGGAGCCAGGGTCAAAAAGTTAGGGTGGAAGTAGGGCCCTGGTGGAGGCTAGATGGACGTATTTTGGGCCAGGGACTACCAGCAGATGGTGGTTGGCCAATCATAAGGTCATTTGGGGTAAATAACAGGAGAGGCAGTCACACAGATATATTTTGCTCCCTGGCTGCTCAGGGCCTTAAAGGTTAGAACCAACACCTTGAATCAGATCCAGAACTTTATTGCCAGTGACTGCAGTCTGCATAACACTGGCTGAATGTGAGCCCGCCCAGGTGACACAGACAACAGGCGTGATGCTGCATTTTGCACTAGCTGCAGTTTCTGGATCAGGCACAAGGGTAGGCCTGCACAGAGTGAGTTGCAATATTTTAATCTGGAAGTGACCATTGCATGGATCATTGTAGACAATTCACAGGAGGTAACGTGTGAGACTAGTTGCCAAACCTGTTAAAGATGGAAAAGGGCTGATTTGGCAACTGCTGTGACCTGGCTCTCCATCAACAGTGAGGATTCCAATATCACATCTAGACTCTGAACCCTAAACACTGGGGTCAGCGATGCCCCATCCAAGGCCAGGAGCCAGATTCCCATATCTAAACTCCCATGGCTCAGGTACAGGACCTCCATCTTCAATGGATTCAACTTTAGCTGACTCTGTTCCTGGTCCAAGTGGTCTGGGACTGAGGTTGGCCATCCATCCATTAACAAATAGAGCTGTGTGTCATCAGCATATTGATGGCACCCAAGCCCAAACTCCCAGATTAGCTGAACAAGAGTGTGCATGTAGATGTTAACATCAGGGAGAGGATCATTCCCTGAGGAACTCCACAATCCAATGAGAATCATAGGGAGACCCTCTCTCATAGTGACACTCTGTCCCTGACAATGAAGAAAGGAAAGCCATTGCTCCCACATTGGCCATGTGCTGGGTCAAAAGATCATGGTCAATCATGTTGAATGCTGCTATCAGATCAAAAAGCAACAGCAATGCCAACCCGCCTCAGTCCAGCTGCTTCTGGAAGTCATCTGTAAGGGTAACCAAAGCCATCTCAGTCCCATGGCCAGGACGAAAGCTGGACTGGAAGGGGTCCAGAATGGAGGTGTCGTCCAGCAAAGCCTGCAGCTGTTTGGCCACTGCTCTCTCAACTACCTTATCTAGAAACAGAAAGTTTGATTCTGGGCAGTAGTTAGCCAGGACTGTTAGGTCCAAAGATGGTTTCTTTAAGAGTGGACATATAACTGCCTCCTTCTGCTCCCCTGGGAAAAACCCTGATGTCAGGAACAAGTTAACAATCTCACACAGGAGTGTGTATCCTGTCTCTGCAGGCCTTACCCAATCAAGAGAGGCACAGATCAAGGAGGCAGCTAGATCTGAGGCAGCAAGATTTTCATGAGAAACTGTTATGCTTCTTAATCAAGGCCTTGTCCTGTGAATCCATGGGATCTCCCCAAACCTAGGCCAAACTGAGCAGCCAGTGCTTGCAGGACAATAATCTTACAATTCCATTGCCCTCAAGAGTGTCCCTTGCAATACAAATCTGGTTTCCACTATTAGCAAAAAATGGCAAAGATGTATTTAAAAACCCCTTTTAGCTGGCATTTGTATTCAGTTGGTTTACTCTTCCTCTGAGACTACTCCTCCATTACCAGCACTTCAGGACTCTCCCTCCAAGAGTTTTGAATGCACTCATATTTTGGATCAGGCAATACAGATCTCTCTCTCTTTCTCTCTGAATTAAAGTACTGAAAGCAATGCCCTTGGGGTGCTAAGGTTCTTTGACTTGTGTGGCTAGCCAATTGAAGTCACACAATGAGACAAAGTCCAGGCAGAAAAAAGGGTAAAAAAAATTTATTCAAATAAGGAACAACATGCAGCCAAAAGTCCAGCTCAGTTGTTCACTGAGCTCCAGTTGTGTTCAAACTTTTATACTCTTGGTTTCTCCTCTCAGTTCTATCTCATCTGTGACCTCACTACACATGCGTACTTCAATTTTCTTTGTCTCTAACATCCATTGATCTTACATTTGACAAACAAGATGTTTCTGGCTTATTTTCAACTTTACTGTTCTTTCAACCACAGGTGTGTTATCAAAACTTCCTTGTTATAAGTGAAATATAACATCCTTCTCCAGACACAGACCTTTACATTATCTACTTTCCAGACTTTTTGCTACTTTTCCAGACTTCTCATCCTCATGAACTTCCAAGCTTAAATTCATGTTACATGTTTTTTCTACTATTTAACATTGTTCCTCTAAATTACCATATGCATATAAGACATACAAATACTTATTTATTAAACATTCCTACTAGATATATGAAAAGAAATAATAGTAATACCATTCAGCCATTCCTTAGAAAAATCAAACTTCTCGCATGTATTTTCCAGTTTCAAAATAGGTCATGGTGATAGAGCTTCCTTTTTCTCTCTTAAATGAATACTTTTGTTTATAATTTAATTCATCAGGAAGCTCTTATATAATTTCTTAAATCATTGTTTTAATGTTTTTTGTAAAAACTTGTAAATAAACCATTTTTCTTCTTAGCCACTTGAAGGCCCTCTCTAGATAGGAAAGTATAATTTCTGTTTCCTCTAATTATTTTTTAAATTGTCACTTTTGATTATTTCTCTTCTTGTTAGCATACTTTCACTGATATGTCTGAGACAGCAATTGCTAGTATTTTTGTACTGGACACCTGTTTCAATTAACTTCTGTTAGAAGTATCTTGGCCAGCTTCCAATCATGTTTCAGCCTTGGGTTTAATTGACTGAAAATACTTTTATTAATGAGGGTTACCGTTTCTTGTTAAAAATAATAATGCTTATTGCAGCACTTCTGTTAAATTCACACAGTCTGATAGTTTTTTAAATGGTTGGGTTTTACTTATGCCTATTTCCTATATGCTTCATTGGTTATAGTTTTCAATAATTCAATATAAACATTTTAAAACAATTTTAAATAAAGCATTGTGATACTTAGAGCCTTTTTAAACATACAGGAGAGAAAAGCTAGCTTTTAATTTCACAGTCGTTTGTCAATAAATATGTCATTCTTTTTAGCTAATAAGCAACGCTTACCTGTTATGAGATAAAAGAGACTGCTTGTTCAGAAACTTCTTTGAGTATTAGGGTTTGTAGAATCTTTCGGGCTCAAGTGCCGTGTTCTACTGGAGAAAGTTTTCCTTCCAGACGTTTCGTTCTCGGCTGCGGAGAACATCCTCAGTGGCGTTGCAGCCGGAGCAGGCGCTCTGACCTTCTTGGCTGCTGTGCATTGAGTGGGGCCAGGGCTGCTGGAGATCTGCTATTTATAGGCTGGAGGGGGTGTGATGAAAGGGCAATTGGTTTGTGGATGTGCCCATTGTTTGGTGGGGCTTCCTGGAAGGGTAGTGATAAGGAAACTGGCTGTTGAATGTGAACATTGTTCTGTGTTAATTGCTGGGAGCGCTGGAAGGGGTGTGAAGATAAGGAAGATGGTTGTTGACTGTGCTGATTGTTCTGTGTAATGTGCTGGTTGTTCTGTGACTTTCTGCAATTTATAGTCTGTAGGGTGTTTTGCAGAGCTGGGTACCAAGATTGGTGGATGAATATGCCTTCTTCCTTTCTGTTAAAATTGTGCTGGTGTTTGTAAATCTCAATAGCTTCTCTGTTCAGGCGGTTATAATAATGTGAGACCGTAGAAAGGACTTCAGTTCTTTCAAAGTGGATGACGTGATCTCCTTCTTGAAGTGCATGTTCAGTTACAGCTGATTTTTCTGGCTGAAACAAGCGACAGTGGGCGTTTTCGCACTTACCTTAAGCCGGAGCGACGTCCCTCTTCACCGTGCAGCATCTGCACGGTTTTCGCACTAATTGCTGCGGAGCACCTGGAAGAGCCGCAAAGTCCCGCGGCTTTTGCGGCGCAAATGTAAACCAGTTTTTGGCGGTTTACATTTGCGCCGCAAAAGCCGCGGGACTTTGCGGCTCTTCCAGGTGCTCCGCAGCAATTAGTGCGAAAACCGTGCAGACGCTGCATGGAGAAGAGGGACATCGCTCCGGCTTAAGGTAAGTGCGAAAACGCCCAGTGTCTCTTGTGTTCGGTGAGATGGGTGTTGATATTGCGTTGGGTAGTGCCAATGTAGACTGCACCACAGGAGCAGGGTATTTTGTAGACTCCAGGGGTTGAAAGTGGATCTCTCATATCTTTGGCCGAGCACAGTATGTGGCGGATCTGTTGTGTGGGCTTGAACGAAACGTCTGGAAGGAACGAAACGTCTGGAAGGAGAACTTTCTCCAGTAGAACATGGCACTTGAGCCCGAAAGATTCTACAAACCCTAATGATGTTACCAGCCATGAAAACCTGAAATCTTCTTTGAGTATTCCTTACAACTGAGTTGCCTAACTTTATTTTCAAGACTTTATTTTTAAAGGATCCTTATAATTCTTTAACAACAGTTATTTTCCAGCTATTAGCAAATTATTAAAGACTGTAAGCAACTTTGGAAGCTTTAATTTACTTTACAAATCATTAAACAAAGAGAGAACAGTTTACTAAATTATGTTTCTGTTTGCAGAGATTCAAGTTGTAAATCTTTATCAGTTCCAATTTTGACATCTCGTTAAAAGATAAGCATTTCTTTACTCATTAACAAATTCTACTTGTATAGCTTCTTGCCAGCTCATTAAAAATGATAGAAACCAGACCCCTTTTATCTTCCAGTTTTGTCAGCTCTTTCCAGGAGCCTTAAAGTCTTTCCCCAAAGATCTATGAAACAATGGTCAGCAGAATATCATCCAAGCCTTTGAGCTTCCTGTACAGTGCCTTGCCATAACTGAGAAGTGCACATGTAAAGGCCTAACCTGTGTTTCCCTCATCCCAAAGGCTCTTTGGGTGACACTGTCATATAGGTTTCAAAGTACAGGAACTTTGTCAAATGGAGATGAATCCCATCACATCCCCACCAGCAGTCTGGTTCTACAGTCTAGTTGCAGATTTACTGCTTCATGTGCAGTTTGTGAAACTTAATTTCACACTCTTGACAATCACTCTAGAGTTGCCAGTCCCCAGATCCCAGGAGGGGATCCTCTGATTTTTAGGGCTTCTCCCCACTGCAGACCAGCTGGCAAGCGGGGAAAACCTCTCCTCTAAACAGTGACAACGCCACATGAAATCCCAATGCAATAACATCACCCAGAAGTGATGTCATGTCAGGGACATCATGGAATCATAGAGTTGAAAGGGACCTCCAGGGTCATCTAGTCACACCCCCTGCACAATGCAAGAAGTTCACAAATAGCTCTTCCACACATACATCCCCAGTGATCCCTGTTCCATGCCCAGAAGATGGCAAAAACATCCAGGATCCCTTGTCAAATTTTCCTGGAGAAAAATTGCTGATTGATCCCAAAGTGCCAATCAGCATTTCCCTGGGTGTGTAAGAAAGGACCACAATATCTAAGCACTGATGCAACTCTTCCTTCCCTCCTTCTCATGATCTGCCTAATTCACAGAATCAAAGTAGAGAAAACAGGCGCTCAGAAGTACACAAAGAAAAAAAAAAATACTCCTAAGAGCAATGAAGCAATTGTTAGAAGAACAGTTCTAACCCGACTGCTCAGCAATTTCATTGAGTGTCCACAAGTTCTTGTACTGTGAGAAAGGGAGACCAGAATTGTACACAGTACTCCAATGAGGCTGCACCATCAATTTATACAGGGGCATTATGATACTGGCTGATTTGTTTTCAATTCCCTTCCTAATAATTCCCAGCATAGCGTTGGTCTTTTTTATTGCAGTCGCACACTGTCTCAACATTTTCAGTGAGTTGTCTACCACAACCCCAAGATCTCTCTCTTGGTCAGTCTCTGCCAGTTCACACCACATCAACTTGTATTTATACTTAGGATTTTTGGCCCCTAAGTCTGTTACTTTGCACTTGGCCACACTGAACCTCATCTGCCACGTTGACGCCCACTTGCCCAGCCTAAACAGTTCCCTTTGGAGTGCCTCACAATCCTCTGGTTCTCACCACCCTGAACAATTTAGTGTCATTCACAAACTTAGTCACTTTGCTACTTACTCCCAACTCCAAATCATTAATGATTAATTCACAAAATCATTAATCATTAATTCACAGAACACTTTGGTTCCTGCTGTCATTACAACTATTGACTTGTTGTTCTGTTCTAAAAGTAGTGGCAACAGAACCTTCCCTGTTAATTACAACTAAAGAGAACTTCTATTCAGCAGCAGTAAACCTCTGAACAGCAGAGTCAGGAGGCAATGGAGGACAAGTCTACCAGTGGCTACTACCCATGATGACTAAAGAAAACCTCCGCATTCAGAATCAGCATCTAAAGACCAGTGCCAGGAGGCAACCTCAGGGGAATTCCTTGGCTGTTGTGCCCTGTTGTTGGACCTCTAGAGGAACTGGTTGATGGTTGGGCACTGTGTGAGACTGGACATTGGACTAGATGGACCACTGTGCTGATCCAGCAGGTTTCTTCATATGTTCTTACATAATAATACTAAGAAGAAGAGGGGGGAGAGTCCATCACTCCTGAAAAGAATAGTATTTGAAGCTCCTGGTGGATGAAATGTCTTAAAAACCATCTAATATTCATTTTTTGCTGATACCAGTTGGTCAGATAAGGATACTTATCTAAGTCCCATTCAAATCCCTAAACCTCTTATTATTCAATATTTATTTCAATTTCTATAGTACTTGGTGCTGTCAGATTGAAACACTTTGGGGAATTTCACCCATTACCAATTTTCACTCAAGAACAGGCCTTGGATTCAACAGGAGCTCACAGGAGCACAGCTCCTGAACCTTTCTGAGAGTTCCACCTCCTCCTTCCCACCTTGTCCATTGAATAGTAGGTGCAGCTGCATAACAATCCCTGAATGAGCTCCACCACCTATTTTTCTACAAACGACCCCTGCTCAAGAAGATTTAGTGACTGTTTCCTCACAACCCTTTCCAGCAATTGCAGCTTCAAGAATGGTACACTGAGCTTTCTTCTGTCAATAAAACCTCAATTTGAAAACTTGTTAGCACTATGTGTCTTCGGGGGAGATACTAAGCACTATAGCTTTAATACCTTGCTGATCATTTAATAATGTCACCATTGCAGAGAACAGTGGCATTGTAATCCATCCTTCAGCTTGTTTTGCTTTTTAAAATGCAGGGTCATTCTCCTTCCCAAAGTGTAGGCTGACATTCCATCCTGCATTTTGCAAAGCGATGGCAATTATTGGAAATAATTAGACTGCTTTCAAACCCACAATCTCATTTTCATGAGATCGTTGTGTCATTTCTATGCAACAGTAAGTGAGGCTGCTGCAGTGATAAGGATTTGACAAGGGCAAAAACAGTTAGCAGTTCTGTTCAATATTTGATATGTCCTATGGGGGTCTCTAGCAAATAGTTTGGATCTTAACTTTTACATCTCTTCTAGAGGACACCATCTCCATCAACCTGAATTGCCATTGGCTGGGTTATTAGTGCAGGGAACTCATCCAAGTCTATCCCCTAAGAAGATTAAGAACTATGACCTTCTATGCTGGAGGAACTGGCAGACCTAGGTACTCATTTGTTTATTATGCAAGCAGCTAATATATGAAAAGATGAGGAGAGAGATACATGCAGAGAAAGAACAAGTACTAAGCACAGCTCTGCTGAATATGCCAGCTTCCTAACAAAAGTCACTTTTTACCATTACACAAATTGAAGGTTTTATAAGGCAGAGGAATTTCTCTTTCATATTGGGTCATAAATACATTTTTGTCCGTTGTGGATGAAATAGCTCCTCTATATATGTGCATGAAATGTTCAGAACTCTGGAAGCTCTCCTAAACTGAAACTCTGTCACATACCTCTTATCCTTCACATTTTCATTAATGATTGTTATAGATAATCCAGTTCTCCTCCCTTTTACATGAAGCTTCCCAACATCCCTCATTCTGCCAACCCAAACAACCCTCACTGCTGAAAAAGGGCTCTGGTTAACTGCTGGTAAGGATGAGATTGTTTTTAAAATGTGGTTGTGCTAAAAAAAAACAACCCTCTCAGCATGTAGAAAACTAATTCAATGAGAAAGGTAAAGCCATCTTCCTGGTTTGTTTTTCATCTAAATGTCCCTACATTCTTCCTGAGGCAAGAAGCAGCTTCCTGAAGGGCGGAAGATATTATAGGGAAATCAGCATGTGGGAAAAGTCAAATATTTCCCTCCAGAACGGCAACCTTGAAACAATCCACCATCTTATGGCTGCTTTCAAGAAGAATTTCAAGAGATAGATCTATCATCCATTCACAAGTCTCCAAGGTTTTCTCTAGTTTGGCCCTTTTTTCAGAACATAGCCCCTTCCTGTAAAACAGTCCACAGATATATGGACTGCAGCACAATATAGAAGCCCTCACTATGATCCCTTCAGTTATTTTCTGGACCTTTAAAATCATGGGCCTTCTGACTAAAGGCAGAATTGCAGCTCATATTTTTGGCATTAGTGCCTTTTTGCTCTCTAACACATACAGTAGAAATCATGAGAATGCTATATTAAGGCAGCATCCGCCTCCCTGTAGAAAAAAATCTATAGCAAATGTGGCCTCACATACCAGAGAAATCCAGACTTTCTTAAATCTTTGTGACCACAAAGCAATGTTTGGAAATCAAAGGCAATGCTCATACGTCCTTCATGATAAATATATTTAAAATCGCAAGTAATTAACTTAATAAATGATGCTAAATATACAGAACTGAGCCGCCTTGGCGGGAAGGGCGGGATATAAATTGAAATAAACTGAAACTCAAAGGGCGTTTTCGCACTCACGTTCAGCCAGCGCGACCCACCTCTTCACCGCGCAGGATCTGCGCGGATTTCGCACTAAATGCCGCGGAGCAGCCTTCTGCGCCGGAAACTCCCGGCGCAAAAGCCGCTCAAACGTAAACCGCCAAAAAGCAGTTTCCGTTTGCGCGGCTTTTGCGACGGGAGTTTCTGGCTCTTCTGGCTGCTCCGCGGCATTTAGTGCAAAATCCGCGCAGATCCTGCGCGGTGAAGAGGGGGGTCGCGCTGGCTGAACGTGAGTGCGAAAACGCCCAAACAGAACTTCAGACTGGCTGAAAAAAGGTACTGGGAAATCTAGTGTCATAGGGCCTGGACTGAATTAAATATGTTTCCAGAGTTCTCATTTGATGTTCGATTGCACTTTTATAGAATCACAGAGGTAGATGGAACCTCATAGTTTAGTCCCCTACCAAGAGAAAATTCCTAAAAGTATACAGTACCTAACATATGCTCATATATTCCCTTTTTTGAAACATCCAGGGTAGCTTCCCTGGGTAATTTGTTCTATAGACCAACTTTTGCTATGTGTAAATTACTTTCTTCAACATTAACAAAAGAGAAGCTAAAGTAAAATGGGAAGCCAATTTGTTTGCAAAGAACTAGCAGATTCTATGATGATTGAGTTTCTCCTGGGGAAGAGAATGGCAGTCTCTGATGCTGTCTATACCTTTAAAAAAAAGAGGCTGCAGCTGCTAAGTAATAGTCATGCTTCAGTTTGTTTTGCATTTTGCTGAGCTCAGTGAAAACTATGGTGATTTAAAGCCTGGAGATCAAATAGGATACTGCAAATTCAAAATTATTTATTTCTTTATTGCAGGAAACCTTGCTATAGAATATTTATTACACATAGGAGTTATTTGGGAGAAGGTGGCAAGGACTGATTGAAAATTTTCTATTAAAACAGCAGTCTTTTAAGAAATATCTAATGTCTTATCAGGGAGGAGGAAATATCAAGGAGGAGAGACTGAGGTTCAGGATGTAGATATACAGGAAAGGATATGGAAATGGTTTTTTTGTGTGTGTAAGAAAGGAAATCAAAATGGGGGAACAAATCCTACATTCAGTACTATTGCCTGTTTCACAACATATGCATTGTCTCTCAGTTATCTATGATGCCTGCTGATATTAATTTAGAATAAAGAATTGTTCTTTGGGTTAGAGATGGCTGGGGAGTAATTTTGCAGTTCCACATTGAACAGCCGTTGCCCGCCCACCCCCTGAATGAAACATGACACAGGTTATGGATTAAACTGAAACTTTATTAATAGACTTACAAGCTGATCTGCATAACTAGGTTAAACTTTTAAAGCATGGATTGCCTCTGGCTTGCCCTGGCAAACCTCCTAACAGGGCAAACCCACCCCAGCTCAGAGCTAGGTCTGGAATCTTTCCGAACCTTTCTTGTCATGGCCTGCTCTGGAATGTGTTGAGATGGGATAGCCTGGCCCACCCATGACTGCTAAGCCTTAGGGTTTGATGTGTGTCTCCCATCTCTAAGAGGCCCCAACTGAGCCACCCAGACTGCCCATAGGTACCCAGTTTGAGGACACCTCCTATCACCAATATCTTAGAATGTTTACCAATTTGAAATCCCCTCAGCCCATGATTATCCTGCCATCCCAGTTAGGGCCTAACCAGCATTTACCAGATATATTTATACCACCTCTCTGAACCATGTGAAGCAGGTGAAAAAAGGCCCCTGGACTCACAGCCAATAAAAGTAAAGGTCCAAAATAGCTTGGCCCTAAACGGTGACCAGTTAATGCCACAGCACCTAGGGTTACCAGCCTCCACGTGGGGCCTGGAGACCTCCCAATTTTACAACTGATCTCCAGCTGGCAGAGATCAACTCCCCTGGAGAAGAAGCAGAAAGAGCTCTCTCAGCTCCACCTGCCTCACAAAATGTCTGTTGTGGGGAGGGAAAGGAGATTGTAAGCTGTTCTGAGACTCCAAGTGATGTGTGTGGTATAAACCAATCTCTTCTTCTCTTCTTCATCTTCTGGAGAAAAAACTGAGGCAAAATAGACATTAAGCCTTTCTGCTTTCTCTGATTGATTTCGCACTCAACTTACTCCACCCTCACACCCATCTTCTCCGCGCTGCATCCTCCCGATTTCCCACTATTTGCTCTGGGGCTGCAGCAAACATTGCAGTGGGAAATCGGGAGGACACCATGTGGAGAAGACAGACATGAGGGTGGAGTAAGGTGAGTGCGAAATCAGCCTCTCTGTCCTCTGTCACAGTTTCTCCATTTTCACCCAACAGTGGGCCCAGTACTTCTTTTATCTTATGCTTGCTCCTCACATATCTGAAGATTTTCTTGTAGCAAGCCTCCTTTGCCAGCTTTAGCTCAATGTGAACTTTGGCGTCTCTGATGGCAGATCTCCAATGCCTAGCAATCCTGTTAGCCATGACTATTGTAGTGTATTGTGCTTTAGTAAAGCACCGCGCGGCCATGCAGCAGAGGCGACCAGGGGGAATCCCTTGGTCACTTGGCACAGCGTGCGAAAGGACTCCGCCAATCAAGATCTGTGGCGGGAAGTTTCACTGGCCAGGATTGGTCTGGGCCAGCTGGGGGGCCGTTCCGGGCTGAGTGTATATAAAGCGGGTCCCGGCCCGTGTGGGTTGTTCTGTGATGTACCTTCTAATAAAGTATGTTGGCTTCTGCACGTCTCGTCACTGAGTACATTACACTGGCGACGAGGATGGGATCTGGCTAGGAAGGCTTTCTCAAGGGAAAACAGCTGACCTGGCTGGCGACGAGGAAGGCACAGAACCGCAAGAAACTGGGACGCCCGCCGCCGCGATGGCGAACTCTAGTGTAACGACGGGCCATCTTGCTGAGTTCAACCCAGACCACCCCGAGAGGTGGGAGACCTATACCGAACGGGTCGAATGCTACCTGCGGGCCAACATGATCACGGACGACAACCGAATGAGGGACGTCCTGTTGAGCGTCTGCGGAGAGGCAACCTTCGAGATCGCACGAGGTCCCTCTGCCCCAGCAAAGCTCACCGAGAGGACATACGGGGAGGTCGTCAGACTCCTCACAGGGCATTTCTCGCCCCAACCGTCCATCGTCGCCCGCAGATTCCTCTTCCACAAGAGGGACCAGAAGTCCGGAGAAACGGCTGCAGTTTACCTGGCCGCTTTCCGCCAGATTGCAGGGAACTGCGGGTTCGACAAGCAGGAGGAGGCCCTGAGGGACCGATTCATCTGGGGCCTCCGAGACGAAAGGCTGCAACAGAAGCTCTTCGCCAAGGAAGAGCTCACCCTCCAACAAGCCTTCAATGAGGCGACGGCCTTCGAGAGGGCCACAAAAGCATACAGCCACCCACGTGGAGAGGCAGTCCACCAGGAAGAGATGGCGCCGGGCGACCAGGAGGACAAAGAGGCTTTCCAGCTCCGGCGGCCACAAGGAGCAGACCCAAGAGCCCCCTTGAGGCAACGAGCGACGGAGAGACCCTCCACCATCAAGTGCGCCAGCTGCGGTGACCCCCACGAGAGGAGGGACTGTCCATACCGCAACACGGACTGCTGTAGTTGCGGAAAGATGGGCCACATCGCTCGGGCTTGCCGGGCCAAGAACAGCCGTCGGCGACCGACAGCGCATCACGACTCCACCGAGGCCCACATGACAGCGTCAACCAGCCTGCAGGTATTGAACTTGCCCCTCTCCGCCCTCGACAAGGTTAAAATGACGGTCCTCATTGAGGGTGCCGCATGCCTCATGGAAGTGGACTCAGGTTCCTCCATCTCCATAATTTTGGAGGAAACCCTAAAGAAACTGTGCCCCCGCCTCCAACTGAGGCCGGCTGACTTTCTTCTGAGGGACTTCCAAAAAAACCCGGTACACATTGTGGGCTGGGCACGGGTACGGGTAGAGAGAGGGAAATTCAGGGGACCTCTGGACATTCTGGTGGTCAAGCGCCAGCTCACCACCTTACTGGGGCTGGCCTGGTTCCAACCACTGGGGATCCAGTTAGTGGGGGTAGAGCAAGTACAGGCAGGTAGCTTTGAGGATGTCTGCCGGGAGTTCCCAGCCATTTTCGATGGGTCCCTGGGGAGTTACAAAGGGCCGCCCATCACCCTGCCGCTCGATCCCCTGGTCCGACCGATCCGGCTTAAGGCGAGGCGGGTCCTGTTCGCCTTAAAACCAAAGATTGAGGCAGAGAGCCAGTTTGGTGTAGTGGTTAAGTGTGCGGACTCTTATCTGGGAGAACCGGGTTTGATTCCCCACTCCTCCACTTGCAGCTGCTGGAATGGCCTTAGGTCAGCCAGAGCTCTGGCAGAGGTTGTCCTTGAGAGGGCAGCTGCTGTGAGAGCCTCTCCAGCCCCACCCACCTCACAGGGTGTCTGTTGTGGGGGAGGAAGGTAAAGGAGATTGTGAGCCGCTCTGAGACTCTTCGGAGTGGAGGGCGGGATATAAATCCAATATCATCATCATCATCATCATCAGAGCTGGACCGCCTCACAGCCCAGGGAGTCTTAGAACCAGTGTCCTATGCGGCCTGGGAAACCCCCATAGTCACACATGTGAAGCCAAATGGGGAGGTGAGAATTTGCGCTGATTACAAGTGCACTATCAACAAAGCGCTCCAGGACAACCCTTACCCCGTCCCGGTGGTCAGCCATGTACTGGCGGCCCTAGCAGGGTCCAAAATTTTGGGGAAGCTGGATTTGGCACAAGCGTACCAGCAACTACCGGTGGACGCCAAGACCACCAAGGCACAGACCATTGTCACCCACCGGGGAGCTTTTAGGGTTTGGAGGCTACAATTTGGGGTCAGCGTAGTGCCAGGGATCTTTCAGAGTATAGTGGACTCTCTTCTTAAAGGGATCCCCGGAGTGCAGACATTTTTTGATGACATTCTAATCGCCGCCCCAGACGCAGAGGAATTCAGCAGCCGCCTGAGAGAGGTCCTCCGCCGCTTCCAAGCGGCGGGGCTAAAAGTCAAAAAGGAAAAATGCTTGCTAGGGGTACCTGGGAGTTCCTGGGGTTCGCCGTGGACACAGCGGGGATCCACCCGACAGAGGACAAGCCCCAGCCCCCACATACAAGGTGGAGCTCCAAAGTTTCTTGGGGTTGTTGAACTTTTACCATTCGTTCCTGCCCCACAAGGTGGCCATAGCGGAACCACTCCACCGGCTGCTTGATAAACAAACCCCGTGGGTTTGGGGAAAGCACCAAGCTGCAGCTTTTCAGGCAGTCAAGGTCCTCCTTGTCTCCAACGCTGTGCTCCACCACTTCGATGAAGCCCTCCCGCTGATCCTGGCTTGCGACGCTTCCCCGTACGGGGTGGGCGCAGTTCTGGGGCACCAACTCCCGGACGGGAGGGAGGTCCCGGTGGTGTACTATTCAAGAACCCTACCCCCCGCGGAGCGCAGATCGACAAGGAGGCTCTGGCAATCATGGCGGGGGTGCACAAGTTCAACGACTACCTATATGGTAGGCGCTTCACCATTGCCATAGACCATAAGCCGCTCCTAGGCCTCCTCGCCCCCGACCGGCAGACCCCACAAATCTTGTCCCAGCGAGTCCTGAGGTGGAACCAATTCCTCAACTCTTACTCCTACACCTTGGTGCACTGCCCGGGCAAAGCCATGGGACACGCAGACGCCCTCAGCTGCCTGCTGCTCCCCTCAATGGACCCAGATCCCGCCCTGGCGCACCAGGTGATTCTCATGGAGTCTCTGCCCGAGCAGCCACTCCACGCTGCTGAGGTGGCTCGGGCTACAGGCAGGGACCGCATCCTCGCACGAGTTCGGGACTGGGTAGGGAGGGGGTGGCCTATGGGCAAGGTGGACAGTGAGTTCAGGCCATTAGCATCACACAGAGACGAACTATCCACTCACAAGGGTTGCTTACTCTGGGGCAGCAGGGTGGTGGTTCCCCCCCCCCATGTGCAAGCAAGTTTTAGACGCACTACACGAAACCCACCCCAAGATTGTGAGAATGAAAGCCCTGGCCCGCAGTTATGTATGGTGGCCAGGCATGGGTGAGGAGATTGAGGGGTGGGTGAGAAGGTGCCAACCCTGACAAGAATCCCGGCCCGATCCGCCGAGCGCCCCCGTCCACCGCTGGGAGTCCAACCGGCGGCCATGGTCCCGCCTGCATTTAGATTTTGCCGGGCCATACCAGGGCCAAATATTCTTCGTCCTGGTCGATGCCTACACTAAATGGTTGGAGGTGATCCCGGTTGCATCCACCTCCATGGCAGCGGCCGTCAGGGCTTTGCGGAGGGTCTTTTGTACGTACGGGATCCCCGACACCCTGGTCACAGATAATGGGACTGCATTCACCTCCCGGGAATTCCGGAAGTTTATCAGTTGGTACCTCATCCAGCACTTTAGATCCGCCCCTTTCCATCCAGCCACCAATGGCCAGGCAGAACGCACGGTGCAGACCACCAAAGAGGCCCTGGGTCGCATAGTGCAGGGGGACTGGGACCACCGCCTGGCAGCCTTCCTGTTCCACAACAGGATTACCCCCAACACCACAACAGGGTCGAGCCCCGCGGAACTACTCATGGGGAGGAAACTGATAACCAGGCTGGACAGGCTGCACCCAGACCGGGCTACCGACGTCCGCAATTTCCCTGAAGTCAGGGAAGCGGTGTGGGGGTTCTTCCCGGGCAACCCGGTCTTTGCGAAGAACTTCGCAAGCGGACCAGAGTTGGTAGCAGGCTGGGTACTGCGGGTGACGGGGTCCCAATCGTATGAGGTGTCGATGGAGGGGGGCCAGATCCTCCGGAGACACATCGACCAGCTGCACCGCCGCACCGTGCAGGATGAGTCAACAGGGGCTGGTGAAGCAGCGAGCGGAAACGAGCCAACAACGGAACCACCTGAAGCGGCCCCGCCGGCGCCGACCCTGCCAACATACGATTCCCCAAGACTGGCCGACCCAGAACCACCACCTGAGGTGGCCCACCAGCCGCCGGAAGAGAATCGCCAAGAGGAGAGCCCCTCTGCGGGGGCCGCCCCAACACCCCAAGCGACCCCAAGCGACCCCAAGGCGATCAACCCGGGAATGCCGGGCCCCAGCCTACTTGCAGGATTATGTGACTTGAACTAGGGGGGGAGGAGTGTAGTTTATTGGGCTTTAGTAAAGCACCGCGCGGCCATGCAGCAGAGGCGATCAGGAGAAATCCCCTGGTCACTCGGCACAGCACGCGAAAGGACTCTGCCAATCAAGATCTGTGGTAGGAAGTTTCACTGGCCAGGATTGGTCTGGGCCAGCTGGGGGGCCGTTCCGGGCTGAGTGTATATAAAGCGGGTCCCGGCCCGCGTGGGTTGTTCTGTGATGTACCTTCTAATAAAGTACAAAGTCTCGTCACTGAATACATTACAACTATATTGCTGTGAAAAGACATATGGATTCTTGATTTGTCATTCTGGTGGGCCTGTGTGCTTCATGCTTTTGTCTCTCAGTCCAGACCTGATTTTAGCAAGGAACAGAAATTTCCATTGGGTTGTCATGAACTTTGTTGTAAAATGACTGAGACTTTCAGTAAACAAAGGCTAAAACAAATATGCTGAATTATCCATCTGTCGCCTTCAAACACCAGACTTGATGCCAGAAACACTTTAGAAACTCATCTTATGAAGATGAGAGAGAGAATGCTTAATAATGAGAATCAATTGTCTTTTAAGCTTTTAATTAGATATATATATATAGGGGAGAAAGGAGAAAAGGCCAAATGAGCCAAACTGTTTTAGGTATGATGTCAGCTTTCCTCTCTTTCCAGATGGGAAGGGGGAGGAGAGAGAGAGTTGCCCTGTTTGTCACAAGGTGTCTGGATGACAAAGGTCGAAGCATGACTTCTATTGAAACACACACATACACAGGATTCATTACAGAAGTAGATTTAATTATATATAGTTAATATAAAAGTTGTTTTAATCATACAAGGTTACTCATTGTTGAAAGAAGGTGATTGTAGAATGTTCCAGAAATCTGTGGATTGATCAGAAGTGATCAAAATTGATAGGGAATGTGGCCAAGTATTAAGAATTGGATTTTAAAGGGGGAATTCTTAGATATAATACATTTCAGTGGTAGATTTCTAAGTATTAGGAGTACATACATGTTGGCATGTATTTATCACATTGATTCAATATTTTCTGGCACTTAATCATGTTTTCTATCTCACATTATCTGTTTAAGTAAGGAAACGAATCTTAAGCCTTTATTAGCATGAAAGCAGCCCACCTGTTATAGTAACGTTGTGTTTCTGATAGATGAATGTGTTCTAAGCTTAGAAAATGGTCATGTTCAACATGGATTCTTTGATGTAAAATGGAGGTCTCTGACAATCTGGAGAAATGCCACAGTAAGAATGGGGAAATAGTTTGAAAGTACCCAAAAGTCAGGATGACATTTGCCATCTAGTTTTGACGTGGAAGGGACTTTTTGGTATGATGAGTATTGGATTTTAGAGCCAAGAGTTGACCCCTCGTTAGGGATTGGCTGAATGGAGTGGTCAGATATCTTTGGAGAGGTGGATATAAGGAGGGGATAGCAGACCAGTGAATCAGGACAAGCCTTGACTCCTCCACCTCATTCTTGTGTTAGGGAATTCTGTCTGAAATTCCATTTCTTTATCTCAAACAGTGCGATGGATCACTGGATCAAATAATCATTAAGAGGCATTTAACACGAAAAAGCAAAAACATATTTATTTCTACAGGGAAAGGGTACTGGGAGATAAAAAAAAGCAAAAACATATTTATTTCTAAAGGGAAAGGGTACTGGGAGATAAAACAACAAACACTAAAGAACTACATGCTAACACATTGAAAACCACATGCTTAATGGAGACTACTTCCTCCTTCTTCTTGACCTCTCTGCCTGAACAAAAGAAGTCACCTGACTAACTGACCAAACAAACAAAACAGGTTTTCCTGCTTCTAGACCTTGATTGACAGCAGTCAGTATCTTCTTCCTAGATCATGCAGACAATAGGGAATCAGACACAGTGTTAAGCCTATAATGATTGGAACTTTAGAACATTGCAAAGGACATACAGAACAGATACATATTTCCAACACCTTGAAGGCATTCATCAGAAGGCAGGTGAGATACCAAATGCTACCATGCTTTGCAGTAAATAAAATAAATAAACCTTTGCTTAAGCTTTGCTTTGCTAAAGACAATAAGCGAGACACTAAGGGACATTAGACTTATAATCATGTATTCCTTGTAACTGTTTCATGAAAATTCCTGAATTGTAATTGGATTCTGATCATAGAACTATGTATTAGTAAGTACTTCTGAATAAATAGCCATGTATTTAAAGACTCCTGAGTCTGTTGCTTCTCTGTCTCCAAGGGGTGATTCCCCTCTTGCAAATTTGGGCTAAGACTTCTAGCCACAGAGGTTAACAACCCACAAATATTCTTTTGAGGTATGTCCTTGCCTTCATTTCTTTTCTCCCATAGCACATCATGGAGTTCTCTGTCCCATCTCCATTGGTTTCTTAGATTTCCTGCCATGTTTCCTTCTTGTTGGAATACTGATGGTTTGAATTTGCAAGAGCTCTTGTTTCAGGAGACCCAACCTTCACTTTGTTCTTTCTTTTCCAGCAGTCTTGTCCATGGAATGAGTCTCTTCATGACTCTGAGTTTATTAAATCTAATATATACATGCAGCTATGAACTTCCTTGGTCCCCCACAGCAAAAGGAATTCTAGCAGGAGATGGTCATTTCCCCCTAAAGCCTCACCCCTTCACCCCATCTACCATCTCTTGCCTGTTGGCCAATATTAAGTCAAGTATGGCTGAGCTCCTCGTTGCTTCCTCCACCATTTGATGAAGGAAGTTGTCAGCCTAACAAGTCAGGAATGCATATCACAGTGGACACTTTGCAGAGTTTGTCTTCCAGCACACAACAGGAAAGTTGAGGTCACCCATAACTACCAAGTCACGTTGTTTGGCTACTCTGTCATGCTGTTCAAAGAGGGCAGCATCCACCTCCTCATCCTGGTCAGGAGGTTTGTAGCAGTTTCCTACCACAATACTGTTTGTCCTTCCTTCCCTTATCCTCACCCAGATACTTTCCACCGGGCTGTCACCCTCCTCCTCCAGTATTTCCTGACAAACAAACCCTACCTTAAATTGATCCACCTGAGTTAACAGATTAGGAGAGACTGCCAAATAGTCAATTGTGCTTGCATTAAAAGAGGATAAAAATATATAAGATCACTTTGAGATATCAAACTTTGTCCCATTTAAGATATGTAAGTTATGTAAGGAGAACAACTTGAGAGGTTTTAAGCTGGCCTTACTGGCCACTACATCTAGCATTAACATGTGTTTTCTAAAAATGTATTGTATTGCCACTAAATCTGAGGAGCAGCAGTCCAATAAGGAAGTTCACTTGGCAACCTAAGCATCAATACCCTTCTATGAGTCTGAGCTGCCTGGGCCAATCGTTGCATTAAAATCTCCACATACAATCATTTTGAAGTTAGGGCGTTGAACCAGTAAAGAAGGTGGTTTCAAGGGTAGTAAAGTGCTGATTCCATGTCTTTTCTTGGTCCTGAACTTTAAGGCATTTTGGGGGTAGATACACGATATTGCACAACTAGTAATACTGAAATATAATGTGGGCAAATATTTTCTATATCTTGGATTTCTGAATTTAAATTGACTTTGAAACCCTGCTACACTGCTACTCCCTTGAGCGTTAGAGTGAATTTTAATTGCAGGACTAGCAAATGTCCTGTAACCCTGGAGGCTTAGTGAGGCAGGGTCTTGTGCCTAGGTTTCCTGTATAAATAAAATATCAGATTGTCTTAAAATGTAAAGAATTCTGGAAAATATTATTTGTTGAGCCACCCTCCCACATTCAGTGACAGGATTTTTAATTGCCAATCTTTTCAGATTTTTTCCAGCTTCCCCCTCCCCTGTATAATTAAAAAAAAAATCACCATCGTTTCTTGCAGGGACTCTTGCAGAGATGGGGAACCTTTTTTCTGTCAAGGGCCATATGGATATTCATAACATCATTTGTGGGCCATAAAAATTATCAATTTAAAAAACAGTGCTCTGCTGAGAGAAAATGATCCAGGCCAGTACAATTAATGCAAATAATTGTTTTTCTATTTGAAGTCATGTGGGGAGAGCCTAATCTGGCACACACATGGGCACACACACACACAAACACCTGGCCTGCTGCCCTAGGCAAATGCCTAGGTCTGGGGCTTTTTTGTAGAAAAAGCCCAGCAGGAACTCAGTAGCATATTTGACCACATCCCCTAGCATTAGCATATTAGGTCACACACTCATTAGCATATTAGGCCACACCATCTGGGATAATCAAGTGCAAACTGAACTGTGACAGTAACTTTTCCAGGCCCTGCAGCAATTCTGGCTGGCCAGCCAGGCCCCAGGGAGGCTGTCACACAGTACATCTGGCCCCTGTGATCCCTGCCTGGCCCTGGGGAGGCTGCTGTACAGCGAGGCCCGGCCTGAGCCCTTTCCCCGCCCTAGGCAACACAGCTGCAGCCGCCCGATTCCCTGTACCTGCCGCCTACTTGCAAGTAGGCAGCAGGCACGGGGCTACTTGCAAGTAGCCCCATGCCTGCTGGCCCAAAGGCAAGTGCCCCCCCACCTTCTCCCCTCCCCGGCTCGTGGCGAGGAGGCCCAGCCATTCCAGTCGGAGGTCTGCACGTGTTTTGAAGAGACCTCTGGAGGAAGCTTCTTCCCCCTCTTTTCGGAAAGGAGGGGGGAGAAATTTCCTCCAGAGGTCTCTTCAAAACACACACAGACCTCGGAGGCGGTATGCTGGGCATCCTTGCAGTGAGCTTCTCCAGGCCGGGTGGGAGTTGGCTGCGGTGGCAGGGCGATCTTTGGGGACGGGGTGGGTGGTGACAGGGCAAGCTTTAGAGGGCGGGAGGGAGAGAGCTGGCTGCACCAGCGGTAGGGAAAATGTTGGGGGCAGGGCGAGAAGTGGCAGGATGAGCTTCTGGGGTGGCAGGCAGGAGCATGGCAGGCAGGCAGGAGCTGGAGGCAGCAGCGGTGGCAGTGGGGGAGAGGCAAATTAGGCCATTGTCTTGGGCACCAGGAGGGGGCCCAATTCAGTGCCCTCTCACTCCTGGCACCCTAGACAACTGCCTAGTTTGCCTAGCAGGCGAGCCAGCCCTGCGTACAGCACAGCTGGGTCCCACAATCCTCGCTGGCTAGCCAGGCCCCAGGGAGGCTGCCACATGGCTCGGTTTGGTCCAGCAATCCCCGAGGGCAACACCAAGTGATCTTGAGGGCCATATGCGGCCCTTGGGATGGAGGTTCCCCACCCCTCACCTAGGGGATCCCCAGGCCTGATCCCCCAGGCTAAGAGCCCTTTAGCTCTCCTCTCATTCTTTGGCTTCTAGTGCAGAAAAGTCTCACAATTTAAAGGCTCACAGCCCTCACCTTTGACTCAACAGCCAGAGCAACTGTAGAGAGCAGGGCCAGCAACCACCCACAGGCAAACAGGCCCTTGTCTCTCAGCAATGAACCAACCAAAACCACACAGAAGCAATCAGAAATCACTCTCCAGCAAGCTCCAGACATTCACATAATTCTCTCACACAGCAACCTCATACAGCAACCCTCACATAATTCTATGGAATCAAGGAGAAAACAGAAATTCAATATAGCCTATTCTCTGACTCTCAAAAAAATTACTATTAGCTTGCCGGAACACAATAACATAAGGAAAGTCCTGCTGAATCAAAACAGTGGTCCATCTAGTCCAGCATTCTGTCTCACACAGTGGCCAAACAGTTACTATGGAGGGCCAACAACAGATCATAGGGTCTGAGACCTCATGGCACTGGTATTTAGACACTTATTCTTTCTGAATGTGGAGGTCCTCTTGTGTTACCATGGCAAGTAGCGACTGGTAGACCTGTCCTCTGTTGCCAGGACTACAGTGAATTAAATCAGTAGCCTCTAGTGGTTCTCAGCAGGTAGTACACATTCCAACAGTGGTACAACAAATAGTCTAAGTGAGATGCAGGATTTTCATAATAATTATTAAGAATTTGGATTCAGGTGGGTAACTGTGTTGGTCTGAAGCAACAGAACAAAGTTGGAGTCCAGTGGTACCTTTAAGACCAACAAAGTTTAATTCTGGGTATAAACTTTCATGACCATGCACACTTGGATCTGATGAAGTATGCATACACATAAAAGTTTATGAATTTATTCATTCACATTAAAATATTTATACCCTACCTTACATTTTGGCTCACACTGTGATATTGGATTGCCCACAATATTGCTGTTTCTTGTGAGTTAATGCTGACCATTACCATTACAATGAATACAGTAAGATGCTCTCACAGTTGTACCAGAAAGGGTTGCCAGCTTTTTGACAGCATGTTAGAGAATAGTTTAACTCAGACTGCAGCTGAAAATGCAAGAGAGAGGGAGAAGAAAGCATATGACAGCCTGTTGCATGGATCACTGTTGCCAAGTCATCACGCTCCAGGTATGGAACCAACTGCCTTATCCGCCTAAAATGGTAGAATGCATATTTGGCAGTAGCTGCTACCTGGGTATCCATTGTCAGCGAAGGCTCCAGGAGCACCCCCAAGCTCTCGACCCTTGACACTTGCACTAGTGGCATCCCATCAAAGGCCAGCAAGGGGATTTCCCTACCCAGGCTGCTGCAACTCAGGCACAGAACCTCTGTCTTTGCTGGATTCAATTTCAATCGACTCTGCCCGAGCCGTTTCACTACCTTGACATACCATGACTGCACTGAAGGGGGAGCTGCATCTTTCCATTTTAGGGCTATAACATTTTTTGCTGCAGCGAGAGGGATCATAATGAGATCTTTCTTAAGGGATGGAATGTGTTCATTTTCCCATGGATTAAGGAGAACTAGCTCTGGAAATGCTGGGATGATGCATCTTGTAATTTGAAATATCTCTGAAAAAATTTGATTCCAAAAACTCTTAATGACTGGGCATAACCACCAGTTGTGAAAGAAAGTGCCTCTCTGTCCACAGTGTTTCCAGTGGTGTGGAGATACAGAGGGCATTGAGTGAGAGAGCTGTACAGGAGCAGTGTACCAGTGGAATAGTACTTTATATGTCTGGATTTGTATATTTAATGACTTGGATGTGTTGACACAACAGGACCAAATCTGAGACCATTGTTCATTTGTTAGTTGTTTCCCAAGGTCTTTATGCCATGCCTGTTGGAAAGAATGCATGCCCCCATTTGTTTTCCTGTTCAGAATTTTGTATATTTTGGAGATAAGTCCTTTTATAGAATAGTGTTGTAATATAAGATTTTTCATAATCTGATAGAGGTATGCGTAAAGGATAATTAAATTTGTGTGTATTAAGAAGATGTTGCACTTGGAGGTATTCAAACCACATTAGCGAAGTATTATGATTTGTTTCAAGTGTCTGTTTTTCAGCTAAGCAACCTTTTGAGATCATATCGTGTGAGTGATTACACTTCCAATTTTCAAAAGAATGGTGACCTACTACAGCTGGGAACCATTTCTGACCTGTGAAGTTCATTAGTTGTGACATCGTTGGGCCTAAATAGTTAATGTGCCATTTCCAAATTTTTGATGTTGCCTCAAGAAAAAGATTAGGAAAAGGATGCTTCAGACGAGTGTGCCATAGGATCTCAGTGAAAGAATATGGCAATAGGTCGTATTCTTCAATAGATTTCCAATCCACTATGTCTCTCTGTATTGTTTCACTATGTTTGTTAGAATAACTGATCCATAGTAATTTTTTTATGTCTGGAACTGCCAGCCTTCCCTCCTTGACAGGATTTTGAATTGAAAGAAAACTGACTCGAGGGCTGTGGAAGGACCAAATAAATTTATGTAGGTTGGACTGCCATTTTGTGAGCAGGTTGCCAGGTATGAATACTGGGATGACCCTGAAATAGAACATAAGCTTTGGTAAAATTAAGGATTTAAGAATATTAATTCGTTCCCCTAAAGAGAGCACTTTCATATCCCAGCGTGATAAGAAATTATTAATTGCCCTGGCTGCTTCTAAGTGATTTACCTTGAGCAATTCTCTTAAATGTAATGGTACATTGATCCCTAGATACTTCCACACAGATTTGATCTGTTCAAATTGGTATTGAGATTTAATGAGCTGTTTGCACTCCTGAGAGAAAGTGATGGGGTATAATGTGGATTTAGAATGGTTTATACTAAGACCCTCTGCTGAGCTGAATTCTTGAAGAGGGTTACATATCACACGTAAAAATGAAGAAGGATTAGTTAAGTATAAGACCATGTTGTCTTCAAAAAGACTAATTTTAAATGATTTATTATTGATATTGACACCTGTTATGTTAGGATTTTCTCTGATAGCTTTAGTAAGGGATTCAACAGCCAAAGCAAAGATCAATGGTGACAGCGGGCACCCCTGCCAAGTGATCCTATTTAAAATGATAGTATCAGAATTAGCACCATTGATATGTATAAGCGCTGTGGGTTGTGCATAAGGGATGAAATTACTGCTCTAAACTTGTCACTGAAATTCATTGTATGTAGTAAAGTATGTATATATTCCACCATGTCAAAGGCTTTTTCAACATCAAGATAGAATACAGACATTTTCAATATGTTGATGTTTGCAGTAGTGTATAATGTCTAGAGTTTTCTGTACTGTTTGATCTAAATGGACATAGTCTCCAATTATCTTATTTAGACTTGAGGTTAAAATAGTGGTAAAAAATTTATAGTCCGTGTTTAATAATGAGATAGGATGGTAGGAACGGATATCTGTAGGATCCCTATCATTCTTTGGTATTGCAATGATTTTGGCTTTTTCCCATGTTTCAGGACCTTCACTTTTTTGAATTGTTTTTGAATTGTGGAAGTGATAAACTCTAATTGACCTGAGTTGGGAGCATATATAGATGCTAGGGTCATTTTTGTGCCATTTAAGGAACCTTTTTAAAATAAGTAGCTGCCACTTGCATCTTGTTCTATAGCTTGGCAGTCGAATCTCACATCTTTAGAGAAGAGAATGGTTACTCCTCTTGCATGAGAGGATCCTGGGGCTGGGTTGGTATTAGAAAATCATTGTGATTGCAGTAGTAAGTTTGTATTATTTCTTAAATGTGTCTCCTGTAGAAAGATTACATCAGCTCTCAAACTTTTAAGATACGAGTCAATTATCCTAGATTTGATACTATTATTAATCCCCCTACAATTTAGAGTTAAACATTTCAATGAATTAGCCATTTCCAATTAATGCCTAATAAATAAATATAAATGGCGATAGCAATTAATTCTTTTTTCATTCCTTATCCCCTTTTGCCCCTCTAAAGTGCAGTGCAGATAATCAATATACAAGAATTGATTTGTTAAAAACATATAGGGATGTAAACATGTTTGCCTGAGATAGAGTGCATATTGAGGAGTGAAGTCTAAAAAGTATCAAGCAAACTTGGAAGGTTAAAAATAAGAGCTGTATAACTGATATTGGTATAGGCCTGCACAGTACTACAAAAATAAATTGAGTGAAGTATGAACATTAATAACAAAACCATTAGCACCAGTTGCCAAATAAAGGTATACTTGAATGGATTATACTGTATATAGTATGTAGATTGCTTTGTGATAATGTATTGCATAATAACTGATCTATGTTGGAAGTAAGGAAAAATTGATCATGCATAACTATAGTTATTTAACACCTTAGAAAGTTGAAGATAATGAACTAATGTAACATCTAAGCCTAAATTAACTGTTATATAAAATGTGAACCTTTCTTCCAGAAGAATGTACTCTTTCTTGCCCCATAAAGCTTCAGTAAAAGTCATACCTAAGGTAAAGATATCCAAAATAAGAAAAAGCAAGTAACAACTTTAAAACTACTACATCCTGAAGTATAGGCGTGAGTTTGCCTCTCTGCACATTTCCTTTCCTTTCCCCTATACCCCTTCCTGAAACCCCATGATAAAAATCAGCATAAAGTGTATATTGTAAGAGAATTTGGAAACTAGAAATCAAACAGTAAACCAACAACAAATTTTGCATCAGACACTGGGAACCCTGGGATCCCCAGGGGACAGCCATAATGCTCTCTTCCCCCGTGCGTCTATCAGAACTAGGGGACAAGACCAGGCTACTCCAACCTGACCACCCCCCAACCAACAGATTACTAAACATATTAAAAAGGTTATTAACAATGAACAAAACCAGTGTGTGAACAGTGAGAGATGTTTTCTTATTTAGTGTGCAGATGACTTGCTGTCTATCAGTGGTGGAGAAAAGTTTAGCTTCCTTTTTTGTGACTTTTTTGAAACCTCCATTGGAACTTTGATGTTCAGTGTCTGTAGTTGATAGTGACCACTGCCCAGATCATCAGCACTCAGCATTGAATTTTGGTATCTGGTCTGAATGTGTCCCAAAGGGGACCAGCAATATTTAATGCCAGCTTCAGAGAGCTTTTGGGCAATCGGTTTTAAAAAGTGCCCTGTTTGGAGGACCTCTGCTGGCAAGCCGAGGAAGATGGAAATGATTGAGTCTTGAAACTACAGACCTCCTTTTTCCCGAGAGAATTGCAGTAGTTTCTTCTTGATGCGGGAATCAAAGACTTCAATAATAATATCCCTGGGGCCATGGGCATAGCCAGGGTTTAGAGTGCCAAGACTTTGAGTATAACCAGCATGATAT
Source organism: Heteronotia binoei (assembly GCF_032191835.1). Lineage (NCBI taxonomy): Eukaryota > Metazoa > Chordata > Lepidosauria > Squamata > Gekkonidae > Heteronotia > Heteronotia binoei. The sequence continues at coordinate 106,767,257 of NC_083224.1, forward strand.
TGTCTTCCAGCTGGAGGGCAGATGATATCCTTGACACCATGAAACTGGTAAGTTCACTGGTTCCTTCCGCACACTCCAGAAAATCGCAAAATTTAACATGCCGTTCTCGAAGTTTATTTTCCAGATATAAGATTTTTTCCCTGGACAATTGCTCAGCGGTGTAAGCTTTTTATTTTGTTTGAACATGTTAGCCCTTGCTCCCTCGCAGCATTAGCCATCTGTGAAACATCTGTTAGAGTGCTTTGTATGCTTTTTAATTGATCTGCTAGGGGCTGGAGTATTTCATGAAACTCACTTCTTTTTTAAAACTTTTTTAAAACTTCTTTTTTAAAACTCTTAAGAGCCTCTTGAAGGTCTCATTGGAAGTCTTGTTTTGTGAGGAGATCTCAGGGAGAGTGGGTTATTTCCCAACCTGCGGCCATTTTAGATGATTGAAGCCTCGCTGAGGTAGTTGCGTCTGTCGGTTTATTTGGTTTTAAAAGGTCAGATAAGAGTCTGTTCCCTGTCAGTTGTGACTGAGGCTTAGATCCCCCAAATTTTCCCATGCCCAGTATGGCTATTTTTGCAATTCTGCCCCCGATTTATTTAGTTGGTGGGTGGGTTGGGTGTGGAGCCTAACCTCTATGTGTCCGCCATCTACATTGCCGATGCCATGCCCCCACATGTTCTTGATCAGCACATGAAACAACTTATGTACAAAAACTCACAATACCCAGCCATTTCATATTTTCTTCTGGGTTTTAGGCTCAAAGCTTTGACCATGAGATTTCTGTAATGAATGTCAATAAATCAAAAGTAGGTTTGCGACTTACAGATACACACTTGAACAACACCTAAACAGCATACTCAAGATTGCTACAGCACAGACATTGTCTCCAGATTTTGATGCAATAATTCAAAGCAAGAGGAGTCAGTTATCAGAGACTGTCAAATAAACAAAATAATGCTAAAAGTGCTAATGTTTTAAGCATGTTGTATTTTAAGTTTTGAAAAAATCTTTAATTGTATCTGTGCCCTTTATAAAGCTTGTATCTCCACTACCTGTCATTACATTTTATGACACACATAGCCTGGCTTTAAAAGATTTATGTCAGATCTGGCCCTCATAAATGACACTCCTGCCATAAATTCTTACTGAAAGCACTCCCCAAACTCTCCTTCCATAGTAAAGTTCCAGGCCTCCTGCGGGTAACTCACATTGCCTATTGCTGCTCCAGGTAGTGGAGAGGGAAAAAGTGTGTGTGTGCGCGTGTGTGTAGGGGGAACACTGGTGTTGCTTGAGCTATGATTTCACTTCCAAGGGAAACCTGTAAATGATGTTGAGTAGCTTTAAGGATCACCAGAAACTGTACAGGTTTACCATAGCTGGAAATGCCATGGTTTTATCATAGAGAAATTCCTAGAGCTACCTGACTTCACACTGGGGTTTTCTCAGAAGTAATGTTATGGCACATGTGACATGGCATACCCCTCATGTCCCCTCACCTCTAAGCCCCCACCAGTTGCCAGGTAGCCCCTCGTTAAAGGCACCACAGTCAAAGCAGGAATTTCTCAGCACATAGTTGGTAACTTAGGAAGGTGAGGTATTGTGATGTACTGGAGAGGGCCCCAGAAACCTATACCTCATTTTAGAACCACCATAGGGTCACCATCCTGCTTTCCCCCTTCCATGGGTTAATTCTACAAACTGTCAAACTTCTGTCCTAAGCCAGAAATGAATTAAGCCCTAAATATACACACATTTAAAAAGTACAAGGTTTTGTAAAACAAAATGGCATTTAAACTTGAGGTGAAAGAATTCAGTATTCAGTAACATTTGTCATGTATACAGAACTTGCATAACTATTCCAAAGAATAAAGTTTCAACTCCTCCCAGCTGAATACATAGTAACTCTACCTCTCTTTGTCTAAAACAGTTCACAGTCTGGGAAGATGGACTAAAAGCATTAACACTTAAGGCAGTTACTAGCCATCTCTCTTTGCCTCCCAGTAGGCTTGCCAATCCCAGATCCCAGAGGGGGATCTCTCAGTTTTGCAGGGTATTTCCCACCCCCAGCCAGCTGGTGGAGAGAAGCCCCGCCAACACAGCCACCATGTGCCTTTCCACCTCTGAAGGCTTAAGAAGCTTCTTGGAACAATTTGCTTTTAGAAAGGTGTGTGTTTCTTTAAATCTTGAGCCAGGCTGAATGGGGGTGGAGTGAGCCTTCAGAACAACATGGCTGTTGAGAGGAAGGGAAACAGCCCTGTTTCTCCATTTGTTTTACAGTCCCTGCAGGAGTCATTTGCACAGAAAAATAGTAAATAATAAAGTAGAACCTCTGGGTTTCCCTGTGTTAGTCTGAAGAATTTGGTTGAGTATACAGCATTCAACAAATCCCACAGTGAGTAAAATGCCCCAGTGCGGCCAAAAAATGTGTGCTTCTAAACTGTGTTTATTTTGGCTGCTTAGTTGGAGTTATAACATTTCCATCACAGGTATATCAAGTGAGGACATGTGGGACATGTAGAGCAGGGGTGGCCAACGGTAGCTCTCCAGATTATTTTGCCTACAACTCCCATCAGCCCCAGCCAGCATGGCCACTGGCTGGGGCTGATGGGAGTTGTAAGCAAAAAACATCTGGAGAGCTACCGTTGGCAACCCCTGATGTAGAGGAAATAAATTTAATCTGTCCCCTAATGGTCTCTAATGTCTTGTCCCCCATTGCTACTTTTTCTTCCTTTCCCTGTCACTGTTTTTTCCTATTACCTCATGTCCAATGCCACTTTTCCTGTCCTCCACCATTGCTTTCTCTCTTTCACAAATCCCATTGCCATCTTTTCTCCTTTCTTCATCCATTATCCCATCTTTTTCACCCCTTTCCCATCTGCATTATCACTTCTCCCCTTTCCTGTCCTCCATTGCTGCTTTTTCCTCCCATATCGATGCTGTGGTGTTGGGTTTGCTTGAGAAGAATAGCATCCCTGATCTCATTAGGTTTCCTGAGATCTTTGTCAGCATTCTCAGTTTTGGAGGGTTAATTCCCTGATTTTGTAATATTTGGGGAAGTTTATACCAAGGTATGTAGAAACTTCTTCCTTGTCTGTACGTGGCCTCATTGTGCACAAGTTTTTTGATCCATACTCTAGGGGCCACTTAAGGAAGTACCAGACACAAGGGCTCACCTCAAACACAAGAAAGAAACACCCAAAGTCTGTAGTTGTAAGAGCATTTCCCATGGTTAGCCACATGAATAACATGGGACTTACTATTCAGTAGACATGTTTTAAAATTGCTCCTAATACTCATTAGAAAGAATAAGATGAAAGCCTGGACAGAGCATGATGTAGGACCCAGATTAAGCTAAGATGTGGGATTTGAGCCTTAGAACAGGATAGTATAAGAATATGCTTCTGCACAGAAGAGATTCTGGGACTCCATGCAGACTCAGACAGGAAATGTTGTTAGCCAAATTGCCCTCAAAAGAGGTTGGGAAATTAGTTCAGTGGGCAAGGATGACCAACTGAAGCTGGATCAAAACCTGTGTATACAGAAGGCAGTCCCCCAAGAATTTCCCTTTCCAATAAGGAAGCAATATTCTTTTGGTAAGCTAAAAGTATTTTATTAAAAAAAAACCCATTCACTCAAACAAGGTAGATAATTCATACAGCAATCACACAGTTCCTAAGAAAAATATAAATGGAATTGGTATGGGGTAACACAAGGGTAAAACATAAGGTGATACTTCACCATCTCAAAGACTTCCTGGTAATGATAGACAATAAGGGAAGGGGTAGCCAGAGATGACCAGCATTACTAGCCATAATGGGGCCCAATTGTGTAATTGGGGATAGCTCAGACAGCAGGGTAGGGATGCTGAATGAGACACACCTGAATGGCTTTGCACTGGCCTTGATATAGCCAAATTTGTGCCCCCAGGTGGTAAGGTCAGGTGGTGTGTGACTAGTGGGACAGCTGACCTGTGACACTGCAGTGACACCAGTGCATGTCACTGCTGATGTCACCAAAAGGGGTAGAAAGGGGGAAGGCTCCCAGAGGCTTGATGGGATTAGTGAGCCATGATGAGATTTACCAACCTAGACAAAAAACATAGTTGGGGGAATTTGGAGCCAAATGCTATCTTATTTTAACACCAGAGCAAACACAATGGGGGTGATCTCCGTGCCTGGAACTGTTCTTTGTCCTGGATGAAGTTCTATTGTATGCATAACTGCTGTGGCAGGAGAAATATTTTGTGTAAGTGATAAGATGAAATTAGCAAACCTATTGTCCACCTTGGCTCTTTACATTTGCATCTGCATTGGCACACCTGGAGTGTTGTCTTAGCTCTGTCCTCATGGCTGCTTGTGCAGAAGCAAGACGGAGTTAGGATCTCTCCCATCACAGCTTCTGGTGAGGCTGCTTTTAGGTGCTGTCTTCCTTGGACAGGGGTGCAGTAGCATTCTGCATGGCCTGGCAGCTTCTTGGGAAAGCCTGATCTAGAGTCCTTCTATGTAGGAGGAATGCACAGTTACAGCGCTAGCAGGAACAAGCACTCTTAGCCAAGCTGGAGTGCTTGCTGCTTGGCCTCACACAGAGTGAAATGTCCACACTGGGCTGGTACCCAGGTAAATGGTTGGACTTAAGTAAGGCTGAGAGTCCAATGCAGCAGGATGCATGTACTTATTAAGAAACATAGTTCATAGTAACTGAGAGTCCAGGGAGTCTGGCACCAGGGCCAGAGTAAACACAGTCCATTAAAGATGGAGGAGGGGGCTTGGTCCTTACAATGTTACTTTTGCATAATTTGCTACTGTAAGCCCAAGACAAAACAAAAACCCTTCTCTGTGCTTTTGGATGAATCTACCCAGAAGATGTATAGACAACAAGACAGCATCTGAATCCCACTGACCAGAATTTAGTGAGGGTCCTTAATTAAAGTAGAACTAGAAGAAAAATGCATGTCAGTTGAACACACTTGGGAAAATGCAGGAACTGGAGTGAAATTGAACAAGAGGAAAGCAAAAAATAAAAAAATAAATGGAAATTGTTCAAAGGTAGTGCAGAAAGCAATCAAGGGGAAGGAAAAGTATAAGCAACCTGAATTAAAGTACTGTTTTGAGCTGGAGTGGAAAATATTTTTAAGTCAGAATGAGACCATCAGTTTGCACTGCTGCAGCTAATGCAGGATCATGGACATATCAAGTGGAGCAGAACACACTTATCCGACTCACCATTTGAAAGTCATCTAAATGCATTTGTAAACCAGGCAAGGGAGTTGTGTTGCAAATAAGAGAAAAATCAGCAAGGCATCAAATATAAATTCTAGGCTGCTGAAGTTCAGTGGACTACTACTGGGCCACAACTGTAGAGAGATCCATGAAATCTGTATATGCTGGAAAATCAAGAATGTTCAAAAATGCATATTTCTCACCTTTCTCCTGATATTCTGCCCTTGTTCACAGGTTGCCACCCAGCACTTCTTGAGCATATGACCAGTACAGTAGGAGTGTTGTTGAATCATTTATACAGATGGGGCTGACAGGACTGGATCGATATGTTTTTTGAGGGAGGGCAAAATTAAAAAATGCGCCCCTTCGGAGCCCATTCTATCTTATGGGCCCATAGTATAGAAGGGTCTCCATACTCAATCTGGTGCCCCCATCTGGTGGCACCTGGGGCAAGCACCCCCTTCACCCCTCCCTAGATCCAACCCTGGGGGCTGAAAACAGTCAGGTAGATGTGATACTGTGACCAGTCTCTTAATCTGCAATCTGACATGTATCAGTCTTATCGGTCAGGGGATAGAAGAGCCAAGTTCCCCCTCACCACTGGTAGGGAATGGGGGGTGGTGTGGCCACATCCAGGTTGGGAAACTCCTGTAGATTTAGGGGTGGAGCCTGGGAAGAACAGGGACTGCAGTAGAGTACACCCTTCACCACAGAGTCCACCCTTCAAAGCATCCATTTTCTCTAGGGGAGTTGATCTCTTTAGTCTGGAAATGAACTGTAATTCTGGGGGATTCCCAAGTCCCACCTGGAGGCTGGCATCAAATCAATTCAAAGAATTCATCTCAAAGAACAAATATAAAGAATGTTTCAGTCTCCTAAGAGTATTTTTTGGGACTAATCTTCTGGTCTAGTCTTTCCCTTGTTTTGTTTTTTGTGTTTCCTGTTTGTTATGTTTGATTGTGCTTCATTGAACAGGGGCCTATTTGCTTGTATTCTGTAAAGTGCCTGTTACATTTTAGGCATCCATATGAATAATTAGCTCATGTTAAACAAAGATTGTGATATGTTTATATCTGTACAGCAAAACTATACACAAAGAGAAAACGAAAATATTAAAAACAAAAAAGAAAATCTCTCTACAGAAATTGCTGTCCTGGATCAAAATTATTTCACTCCCCTTGTCTCTTAGTTTGAATGCCTACTTCTGAGACAGAAATGCTACTGAATAGAAGATTCTTATTATCAGGCATTGGTCACATTTCTCCACATTGTGATTAATTGGCAGTCATGTGGCTGCATGACAGTTCAATAATTTTAACAAGAAATGAATATTCTCTTTGTTTCCAGTCTTCTGCCTTCAGAAGTCTCACTTAGAAGGAAGGCAGGGAATACAATATGGAAGGAAAACCCTGCTGGGACTCAGATATCACTTATCAAATCTAAGGATTCATCCTTAGTCTAGGTTGATGAGAAGTGCAGCACCCTTGTCTTGAATTTTCTACCCCCATCACTTCTGCTTCCAAGCCAGCGCAAAAAAAAAAGTCACCTTGGCTAGGAAACGTACTACCTCAATCACAATCACACTTCAATCACCAGACTGTCTCTTTCTCAGCTTCTGTCCTTGGTTTTGAGTATTTACAGCCCATCTGTCAGTCTCAAACACACTTCTCCTTCAAGAGGGAAATTAATCTCTCCTCCTCCTTTCTTCTCCCTCCCTCCTTCAGCTCACATTAGCAATTTACCATAAACTGCTTCTCTTTAGCTCATCAAAAATTCTCTCTGGCTTGGAAAATGATTGCACACACGTATCTGGGCAGATAATTGACTGCATTATTATTTAGTTTCTCCCTATATTGTTTTTCTTACTAATGGCAGGATCTGTGAGAATTTTAAATAGGTAAGAAAACAGCAGTGTGTATGAGTGCAATCTCTCTCTCTCTCTCTCTCTCTCTCTCTCTCTCTCTCATACAGGAGGCCTTGCTCCTGAGAAGGCTGCTTTTCTAGGAACTGTAAGGATAATGATTCCTCCTTTGATCTCGAGATAGGTGTCAGCTGGATGCTTGATGAGAAAGCCCCCCTTCCTTCTTCCTTTCTCATTCCAGCTATGCATTTAAAAAGGAGGTGTGTCTCTTGGTACCAGGCAAAGGGTGAGAGTACTCCTTTCCTGGGATCCAGAGGTGGAGCCCAGGCACTATAAAACTGCCTGAGACCTCTGTATGCCATATGCAACAAATGGAAAATGATCCCTCCACCCTTGTAGAGACATAGCAATACCAGTTAGTTACCAGGAGACCAGAAGCCATACAGACAGAACAATACTGCTTTGACAAGTTTATCCCCAACACACCATGACTATGCCATGGACTGTTGTATGGCTTCTCTATGGATACTTGAATGGTGATTGTGGGGTGTTGGTGAAGTTTATTAAGTAGCAGTTGGGAGAAATCTTTACCTGGAACAAGTTTGATGAATGCATTATTTTGGTGCAAATGCGAGCTGGTAGGTATGAAGATGGGATTTATCAAAGATGGCCAATGTTTGGCAAGGATGCTTACTGCTTGCCTATTCTCCATAGCACCCCATGATGCCAGGGTGTCTTTTCCCCCAGCCTCTACACTGATATGCAACACGAGATCAATGAAGCACAAAACTGGACACCTCTATGAAATGTCACTGGCTTGCTTAACAGAAACATGGTTGGAAGAAAACAATATGGTATATGTGTCCCAACTAACTCTCCCTGGTTATTTTGTCCTCCACCAACCTCATAAAACTGGCTGAGGTGTGGCTGTTGTCCTCCATGAGTCCTTCAACTCCTGCAGACTTCCCGTGCAAACTGTCACTGGAATTGATTGTATGCTCCTTACACTAGGGACTAGAGACAGATTAGGTCTTCTTGGTTACTAGCTACTTGGTTACCAGTTAGTTACGTGGAAACTAGTTACCTAGTTTCCCAGTGGGCATCCTTTATAAATTGACACTGTTGGATATAGGGTTGGTGACTCCTAGATGGATTGTTCTGGAGAACTTCAAATATCTATGGTGTTATATAGTGGGTTCGACAGTAAGGATGAGGACACCCAGCATAGTGATCAGTTTAGGCTTCCCAGTCCCCAGGTCCCAGCGGGGGATCCCCCATTTTTACAGGCTTCTCTCCGCCCCTACCCAGCTGGCCGCCGGGGGAAGCCCCACCCCCCACAATCACCATGTAGTTTAAGAGCTCCTGCAGGTCCATTTTTAAAATATGTGCCTTTAAGGCTGAGCAGGAAGCAGGAAACAGGAAGGGCTTCAGAGAACGGCCCCTCCCTTTGTTTTGCTTTCGTTTTCAGATCAAGTAAAGTTCTGCAGGTACAAGACCCAGTAAGTTTTTGTGTGTGTGAGAGTGGGAGGGGGCAGGCGATTCCCTGGTTTGAAGGCCCTCCCCTTGCTTTAGAAAGTGTGGAGGGGAGGGAAATGCCTACTGGGCACTCTATTATTCCCTATGGAGAATGATTCCCATAGGGAATAATGGGGAATTGATCCGTGGGTATTGGGGGCTCTGGGGGGGCTATGTTTTGAGGTAAAGGCCCCAAATTTTTAGTATAGCATCTAGTGCCTCTCCCCAAAATGCCCCCCAAGTTTCAAAATGATTGGACCAGGGGGTCCAATTCTATGAGCCCCAAAAGATGGTGCCCCTATCCTTCATTATTTCCTATGGAAGAAAGGCATTTAAAAAGGTGTGCTGTCCCTTTAAATGTGATGGCCAGAACTCCCTTGGAGTTCAATTATGCTTGTCACACCCTTGTTCCTGGCTCCACCCCCAATGTCTCCTGGCTCCACCCCCAATGTCTCCTGGCTCTGCCCCCAAAGTCCCCAGATATTTCTTGAATTGGACTTGGCAACCCTAGATCAGCTCCTTTTATTGTGATTCCAGCAAAAACTAACTTGCAACATACAGGCCACAGCCTGATTATATACACTAAAACTCCACCCACTCCCCAAACTATTGGAAGGTTTAAACTGACCCCAGGCACCCGACTGGCTGTCTGTAGCAACCCATCCAAGCGGCCTGCGGATTCCACAATTCTAGTGGTCTATTGTTCTAAACTCCAAGCTCCCACTGGGTTTTGGAGAACAAGTCCAGGCATGCCCCCCAGTCAGTCACTATTCAGCAAGATATAAGAAAACAAGCCCAAACGTGGCATATGGTGAGGATACCTCACCAGGATCAGCCCAGGATTATAAAGTCTTGGGATTTTAGAGCCTTGGGCCTCTTATCAAATTATGATGGGCACAACACATGGAAGAGGTCACACATTTTGCATGGAGCAATTGAGGGATAGCCTAGTTTGGGAGTTCAAGATTTATCTTGAAGCATGGTCTGACCACTATCTACTTACAGCCAAGATGAATGTGACTCTAACCCCATATGAGAGGAGGCTGGTTAAAATGGTTCACCCACAGATGCTTATGACTCCTACTAGATTCTAGAATGCTCTGGGGGATTTTAGGATCCCAAACACATGTTCAGTTGAGGCTGCACTGGGAGTATGAAACATGAAGTTCCCAAACTCAAAAAGTCCCCCAATTTTACCCCTGTGGGCTGTGGGAGGGCCATGGATCTTTCGCACCTCCTTTTTCCACTTCCCCTCTTCTCTCTCTTCTGGATTTTGAGGTCCCTGGGGTAGGATGACAGGCTCCCCTGACTCCCCAACCTTCTGCTGTGGGTTCTGACTAGGCTCATGCCAGCAGGGCCCCCTTCCTGCTAGAGCCATTTTTGTCTTTTTCCTACCTTGTTGCATCCCTGGCACCCCCTGTGGCTGTGGTATCCCTTCTTTGGGTGCCTGCTGCTCCAGGGGATCCCCTACCCAGTCCCCTTGCTGTGGTCTTGCAGCCCCCTCCCCCATTCCCAAGATATCACAGGGAGTGGGGGAAGTCCCTATGCACTGGAGTGCTGTTGTTGGGGCTGCTGGACCTTTCTGTCTTAGAGCGACTTCTGTGAGTTGCTGTCTGACTCGCCAAGCTGGCTGGTGTAGCCCAGCAGCAACACCAGCCTTGCAAAAGTGCAAATGCATAGATGTGATTGGCTGTTGGAGACCCCTCTCCACCTCCACCTCTCACCCTCATCCCAGGGAAGCAACAGAAGAGGTGGGAAAAGCCCAGAATCAGCAGGAAAGGAGGTAAGTGCACTCCCTTTAACTTGTAAACCCCTTTTCTGCTGTTATTCAAGAGCCCCATATACCACTGAATCCTTATTCGGGCAGCTGTATTTGGTTCCCAGATAATATCACTGATTCTGATTTGACTGTATTTGGTGCCTAATGCAGCTGAATCAGCTGGTGTTTGGGGATGTATTTCTTTCGGCTGAACCAAATGCACAACCCTCAGTAAGGACCATGTCAACAAACCCTTAGTATCTATTATAAATCAACCACTAACTCAGGGCACCGTTCCTTGACCACTCAAGGAGGCAGTTAACCATTTTCACTTTAAAAAAAAATCCCTATAGTAAAATATGTGTCCAGTTAACACTCAGTCTCTGACCTGCCCTTTCTGGACAAAGTAATTGAGAGTGCAGTAGCAGACCAACTCCAAATCTCCTTGGATAACTCATCTGCTCTAGACCATTTTCGGTCTGACTTCAGGCCAGGATATGGGACAGAGGTGGCTCTGCTAGCTTTAGTTGATGACCTCCATCTGAGTGTAGATAAAGACCATACCTCTTTGTTGCTTTTACTGCACTTATCTGCGGCCTTTGATACAGTAGATCATGCCATCTCATTGAGGCCCTTGTAGTGAGAAGCAGATATCAGGGGATGCATGCTGAACTGGTTCATTCCTCACAGATTGGACTCAAATGGTAGATATTGGAATATTACCTGTGGTGTTCAGTGGGGTGAAATTCTATCACCCATGTTTTTTAATCTCTATTTAAAGCACTAAAGACAAATCATTTGTAGTTCTGGAATTGGTTGTCGTCAATATGCATATGATACCCAGCCCCATATGTCCTTAATTATGGAATGCAAAACACTATTTTAGGATTCATCTATATGTTCTTTATAGTAGAATATAGGGGCATAGTTGAAACTGCGATTTAGCCAAAAACAACTTTAACCAGAGCAAAAACATTCCTATGACTCAAATGTTAATGTTAGACCCCATAGTCTGCGGGCAGTGGTGTAATTTAGTTCAGGAAGGAGGCCAGGCCTGTATGCTAGAGATCTTAGAATCTCTTTGAAGGCCCCAAAACTAATACAAATTGAAAAGTGGATTTACAATAGGACACGGTAAAACACACACAAAACAGCCCTGAAGAGAAACCAATTGGCCTTGAGATGGGCATATCTCCAACGAATAGTTGTTTTATTGTTGTTGGAGGTGTCAGCAAAAAGAATGTGTTCTTTTTAATGTAAACATTAGCTAATTTCTTAAGGTTCATCCCAAATTCAGGATGGTCCAATGGAACCTTGCCAGGTCAGATAGTATCATTACCTGTCTATCCAACAGGGTTATTTTTGTAGCAGGAACTCCTTTGCATATTAGGCCACTGACGGCAAGAGCATGTGCAGAGTGTAGGTAGACCACAACAGGAAGTTGCCTTAGCAATAGGAACGTTGATATGAAGAGCCAACACACCAGTTGCTTTTATAACAAATGGTATATTATACAAAATATTTACAGCAGTGAAGATATATACATACACAGTCCAGAGTAACAAAATTCTTCGCCAGTAATCCAAACACATTGAGAGAAAAAACATTCTGGCACTCTGCTGAATATATAGTACAGCCCACCAATCAGCTAATTCTGCTGACTCATTGTGACTCCTCTAGACAAGTCCAGTTATTACTAGTTATTGCATCAGCCAGGGTAGTCCTGTGACTCTTGTCATGTGACACCTGTCATTCTGACAGTTCATAATCTACCATGCTTCACAGCAGGCTACCATATACTAACAGCCACATCCCCTGATGTAGCCAATCTTTCAAGAGCTTACAGTAGGTCCTGTAATAACAGCCCTGTAAGCTCTTGGAGGATTGGCTATGTAAGAGGGGTGTGGCCTAATATGCAAAGGAGTTCCTGCTACAAAAAAGCCCTGCTATCCAATAATGTATATTTTGAATAATTTGATTATGTCACCAAGGGTATAAGACCCCCTGTCAATCTTGTATTCTTTGGAGAGCTCTTGGGTTTTCTGAAGTCTCTGGCATCTTGAAGCCCTTTTCCCTGGCTGATTAAAAAAAACTGTTAGTGTTCTTCCTTCATCACAGGGCTTCTTGTGTGTTCCTTATATGGGTCAGAGGACACATCAAGCCATGGGTTTTGTGGTATATTATCCAAATCCTTTGGTGATGTTATGGAGGTCCTGAAGAATAGCCTGGCTGCTGTGGTAAATTGGCTAAGAGTGAACAAACTGAAACTAAACCTTGAAAAGACATAGGTAATGCTGAGTGGGAAGGTAGAGATCTTGAAAGACAATATGCTCCCCACTTGAGATGGAATTCATCTGACTGTTGCTGAGTCAGTTAAGAGCCTTGTGGTTACACTGGACCCAATGGAGAAGCAAGTTAAGGCAGGTGCAACCCCCCCCCTTTCTTTCAACTTAACTTACCCAAAAGTTGGCCCCTTACCAAGGTACAGCTGAGGTAACTTTGAAACTAGACTACTGTAATGCACTGTGCACTGGTCTCCCCTCAAAATCAGTTCAGAAATTCCAGTTGGTGCACAATGCCATGGCTCAGCTATTATCAGAAGTACACATGGGTAGAACACAGATATCACTCCCATCCTGGAGTCACTCCACTTGCTGCCCATCAGTTACCATATTCAATTTAAGATATTGGTTATCACATACAAAACCCTTCACATCCTTGAACTCACATATCTGCAAGACTGCCCTTTACCCTGTGCTCACCACAACAGTTTTAATCTGAGCAAGATCTTCTGCAGGTGCAAACCTAGATTTACATAAACAATGCAAAACTGAATTGTTCAAGAAGGGTTTTCTAAGCAGGCAATAGAGTTGTACTGTACTAAATGATTCACAAATCTACTTGGATAAATCATTAGGGACTGTGGTTTATACTACTGTGTATGAAACTAGAATCCTGCTATGTAATTTTTACATCATCTATTGTTTCATGGAGACCAAGCCCTATGAGGAAAGGCTGAGGGACTTGGGAATGTTCAGTCTGAAGAAGAGGAGGCTGACGGGAAACATGATTGCTTAAGTATTTGAAGGACTGTCACTTTTTAGAGGAGGGCAGGGACGAAACAGTTGTCAGATACGTTTGCCCTCCCAGATTGCTGGCAATGTACTCCATGTTTAATCTATTCGAGTGGGTATTGAGATTTTGCTTGGGAAGTACTGAAAACTCAGAGGGGAGATGAGCTAATCACATTGGAAAAAATATGCCTTGTTGTTCATGACTGCATTGTAGAAATGCACTGAAAAACATACAGGACCATTCCAGACAACTTAAAAACAAACAAACCTGTAGCATGATGAATGAATCACATACATAATTCACTTGCTAAAATTTCAGAGCATTTAGCTTGCACTGGATGGTGTACCGGGATTTTATTCTTACCATGTATTCATTGTTTCTAGTAGTGCAATAATGCACCCTTGCAAAATAAATTGAGGGAGATTTATAGATTTGTAATTTTTTCCCTCTGGTTTGTATGTGCTGCTCCATTTATAGCATTTCCTTTTGAAAATCCTCCCTTCTAGTAAGCCCACTGAAATCACAGAGCTCAGACTGTAGTCAAGGATGTTTATTAATATTAGGACTTCATGCCTACCTGTTACTTTTGGGTCCCTTGCTTGTCATTGTAGCTGTTATAGAAAATCAGCAAGGTTGTGCATAGCCCACTGGAGGAATGCAAAGACCCAAGCTACATTATACTTGAGTCTCACAGTTATTGTATTGTATCTGGCAGGTCTGGTTCTGCAATGAAGTAGTCTAAACCTGGAGTATAACAACTTCTCTGGTTGACATTTCTAAACTGTAGTCTTTGCTTGTGCACAAAGAGGCAAAATGGACCAGGCTCTAAGTGTTCCATGTCTAGAGTATCCCAACATTTTGAAATTGTTAATAGAGGCTGCATGAAGGCCTGATTTGATTAGGGTCAGGATGGGAGAGGAACTTAACTCTTTCCACCGTTATTAGGCTTGTGTGTGTTGAGTGTCATCAAGTTGCTTTTAATTTATGGCAATCCCATGAATTACATCCTATTGTTAACATCTTATTGTTAACATCCTTGCTCAGGTCTTGCAAAAAGAGGGCCCTGGTTTCTTTTATTGAGTCACTTCATCTCATGTTGGGTCTTTCTGTTTTCCTGCTGCCTTCAACTTTTCCTTGTATTACTTACTTTTCCAGTAACTCTTGTCTTCCCCTTAAATGGTAATAAAGATAACCATAAGAAAGGCAGTCTGTCTTTCTTTTGAGGATGAATAAACAGCATAAGAGTAGATCTGATCAGTGAGAGTACATGGGGGTGGAAGATGAGTTAAAACATCTCTTCCTTGCTTGTACAGTCATATTCTGAATTGGGACTTTGCATGGCTCCTTTTAGCATTTTAAGATGTTGGGAGGGCATGATTAAAAGCCTCCGAGTGCTTTGTCTAGTTTGATCCAAAGAACTGAAACAATTGATCTTTTAGAGAGTTGAAGATAGTATGGTAGCAGAGTTGTTACTCATGCTGCCTATGCTTATTCAACTACCATCTTCATTCTTGCACTTTTCAATATTTTGTAATGCTTTGAAAACCTGCAGAACCTCTTTGACTAGAGGTAGCCACAGGGCAAAAGAAATCCTACTTCACAGGAAACCAAGCTTCCCTCATACCTCCCATCTTCTTCTTTGAGCCTTGCAGGGCTTTTGCTGCAACAGCTATATGAACATTATGAGATACACACAGGCTAATTTCACACTTTCAATGTGCCTTAGCAATCTTTTGTGGCTGGATTTTCCTATGCAAAACAGGAAAATCTACTTGCAAACAAAATAGGAGTCAATTGCACCTTTAAGACCAACTTATCTATCTACTTGCAAACAATTGCTAAAGTGCACTAAAAGTGCATTATCCAACATGTGTGAAATTAGCCACAGTCATTTTGGTTATGTCCCACTCATTATTCTCCATTTTTTATTTAACTGTTTTAGGAAAGTCCAAAGTAGAGGTGATAAAGAAACAAAAAGAGCTGAAATGCATGTTCCTGGTCACTGTTATTTTATTGGTGTTTATATTTAACACTGCCCAGTGCCTCTTGCCATCTTGTTCTTTGGCCAACATTAATAGCTGACTAATGATACATATTGCCATTCCTGTGACAAAAAGTAATTGTGTGGGCATAGTTCCTCACTCTTGAATATACAATGTCTGTTAACACGGCAAAAGGAAGAGCAAAAGGAAGCACAAATCAGCTTGATTTCAAGGGGACTTGAAAACTCTGCCGAACACTCCTTTGCATATGTTGTTTCATATGCATGTGCTAATCCATAACAAATTAAAGACTACCCATGCACTGTTGGGCATGGGAAAAACAGTTTTAAAACAATGAAAGGAAAACCATTCTCCACAGGATCAGCAATATGTTCACCCACAAACTGGCAGTTTCTATGGGTGAGATAGGATTTGTATTCCAACAAGGGCCCAAATGTTCATTGGCTGATCATCAGGGTTTTCATATCCATGTGCACAAAATCATATGTAGTTCATGGAAGATTATTTGTGTGAGTGTTCGTATAAGTTAACAGATCAATGGTTTGATGAATAATCCCAAAGTGAGAGATGATACAAAGGGATATATGAGAGTAAATAAGTCACAGTCAGGCAATGGGCCTACTTCACACTAGATATCTACTTCACAATCTAGATATCTATTCAATTTTTCTGTCCCTCCTCCAAGGATCTGAGGATAGTGTGGATGGTGCTCCCCCTCATTTTATCATCATGACAGCTCTGATGGTTCAGTCTGTAGCCTAAGTTGAGAGAGACTGACAGGTTCAGGGCCAGCCAGTGAGTAGGGATGCGTACGAACCAAACCACAAAGCAGAATTTATCACAAATTTTGCCCTGTTCATGGTTCACAAACTGAACCATCATGAACTTCCACAGACTTTTAAAGCCGTTCATGGTGGTTCATAGCAATTCATGTATACAGCAGAAAGCAACTGGTTAAAGGGACCCGAGTCCATTAAATCCCAGCTTTCAGTTCCCTATGAAAGCTGCAAAAACAGCTGAGCAGTGGGGAGCAACCTACTTCCCATCCCTTAGCTGTTTTTAGGGCTTTCTGCAAACCCCGTCTAAAGGGACTGTGGTCTCTTTCAATGGGGTTATGTGGGTCATGAACTATGAACCAATTTGGTTTGTGAACAAACCTCCCGGTTAGATTTGGTTCATGGTTCTGTTTGTGGTTCCGTCACAAACCAACACAACTACATTTTTCCAATTTGTGCACATCCCTACCAGTGAGATTAATAGTTGAGATTAATCTCTCTATTTCACCAGACACATAGTGTTTCTAGTTTTCTAGTTTGCTGTCCAACTGAACAGATTTTGTACGAGAAAGAAAAAAAGCATCTTTGTAGTCCAGTTGGGTGCCAATTCACATCACAGTTACCAAGTAATGAGAAAGCAGTCACATGATAATGAAGAAATATCCATATCCCAAAACAGAAAATTGAGACTTATAAACTGAAAGAGGGCAGCCAATGTTTCAGTGGTAGCGTATCTGCTTAGCATGCAGAAGGTCCTAGATTCAGTCCCTGGCTTCTCCAGTTAAAGGATCAGGCAGTAGGTGATGTGAAAGACCTCTGCATGAGACCCTGGAGAGTCACTATCAGTCTGAGTAAACAATTCTGACCTTCATGTACCAATGGTCTGATTCAGTATAAGGCATCTTAATGTATTCATATGTTCAATGCATATAATGAATTTGTAGATCAATAAAAAGGAAAACGCTGCAGTTTTTACCTGAGCATCAGGTGATGAGTGAAAATTGTATTTGCAGTTGACCTACTTTCAAAATGATGGAGCATTATCAGATATGGGCAGAAGAGTGGGTGTTTAGTAATACATTTTCTAATGGGCAGTATATTTGCTTAATTTGTGGCAGCTATTTTTTCCTCATGCTTTTCAAAATTTTAGTGCTACCCAGGGAAAGTGGAGAGTGGAGAAGAGAGACGATTACCTTAATGACATGGTTTGCTTAAAAATTAAGTGTTGATGAAAGTTGAAAACTACAGCTTACTTTTTAATTCACAGACCAGCTGTAGCACAGCATGAGGAGAGAGGAGGGGGGCTGGTTGTTCCATTTGTTAAAACACCTTTCTCCTGATATGATGATGACTACACTCTTCAGTAATTCAGTTTAATTGAAATTCCATGCTTGTTAGATTCTAAGTCCTATATTGATCCACATATGTCAACTGTGGAAAATTGCACTAAATTGCGTTATGTTTACTGGGAGCAGCCAACTGTTCACTGGTGTCTGAAGCAAGCTCATATAACCTGTAACAGATTGGACCAGGATTTATATTGCATTGAATTGGATTTTCTTACTGATTTCCAAGGCGGGGGGGGGGGGGGCAGCAAGCTAGAAAACAGTTGGATCTTGAAGAAGTAGGTAATCATGGTGCCTGCTTAACAAGCACAAAACAGTCGAACTTGGTGAGTGTGGCCATAAGAAGAGGAGAAGGATTGCTCTGTTTACCTTCAATTAGGCTAGCAGAACACTTGCATTTACTGGAATCTGAAGTATAAGGACTGAGGGGATGGGAAGGGGAAGAAGAGGAGGGGGAGGATGATTTATACTTGGAGTCTCAGAGCAGTTTAAAATCTCCTTCTCTTCCTACCCCACAACAGACACTCTGTGAGGTAGGTGGGGCTGAGAGAGCTCTGAGACAACTGCTCTTGAGAGAACAGCTGTGAAAGAACTGTGACTAACTCAAGGTCACACAGCTAGCTGCATGTGGAAAAGTGGGGAATCAAACCTGATTCTCCAGATTACAGCCCACTGCTCTTAACCACTACACCAAACTGGCTCTTCCATGCATGACCTTGCATGGATTTCTTGCATGACTTTGAGTTTTGTGTAGGAAATTGTACATAACCAGTGAATACATGGTTGCATATGATGAATGTACAGGTCAATACATGCAGTTGGAGATATACCTTAATTTGTTTTTCTGTGGGGGACAGGTACAGGGATAAATGTGGAAATACCCTCTTCCTGAAAATAAATGTGGAAATATCCTCCTTCTGCTTACATTTAGAAGCCAATCTGAGATTTCTACTGGGTAATGCAATTGGTAGTTTAGCCCTCAACTGGAAGTAGGTTGCTGAAACAATTTGTTATATTTATGGAAGGTCCAAAATTCAGTGAATGCTGATAAGCAAAACTGAGTTTTGTAAATGCTCCAAAACTTAGTTGTCCATGATCTATCTATACTCACATGCAAATACACAAATATTGAGTTGTCAGACATATCCAGGGCTTTTTTTTTTAGCAGGAATGCACAGGAACGCAGTTCCAGCTGGCTTGGTGTCAGGGGGTGCGGCATAATATGCAAATGAGCCCCAGCTGGACTTTTCCTGCTAAAAAGCCCTGTGTGAAACAATGGTGATGTCAGGGGGTGTGGCCTAATGTGCAAATGAGTTCCTGCTGGGCTTTTTCTACCAAAAAAGCCCTGGACATATCCATGTGAAACGTAGCATGAATGCAAACAACCTATACTTAGGTTACTGTCAATATCCACCAGAGTATGAAATTTTGAACTATGACCCACTAAGCTGAGTTAGTGTGAGTTAGCTCACAGTTTTTTAGCCTCTGGCTCACACATTTTTGTCTTAGCTCAGGATAAATGGCCTCAAACTAATTTATTCAGTAGCTCACAGCTTTTATGCCAGTAGCTCACAAAACAGAATTTTTGCTCAAAAGGCTCCACAGCTTAGTGGGATCATTGGCTGTGAGAGCGTGTGTTTGGGGCTGTCAATAACCTCATTAATATTGGCATTAGATGGAACATATACATGGGAGAAATATTTGTGTTTACTGCATTCAATGGTGTATGCAATGAGCAGAATCACAGAATCATAGAGTTGGAAGATACCTCTAGGGTCATCTAGTCTAACCCCCTGCACAATGCAGGATTCACAAATACCCCCTCCCCCAAAATTCACAGGATCCACATTGCTGTCAGATGGCCATCCAGTCTCTGTTTAAAAACCTCCAAAGAAGGAGAGCCACATTCTTATGTGAAACTTGACATGATATTCACTTGAGACATATGCTGTGCTTGGAGCATGGTTAACTTGCTTCTGATGTTATAAATCACATTTTTGCGGTATGGTTTAAAGTTCATGGCTGAACCACAAATCAAACCATGAACCAATATGCCACTTCACCAAGCAAACCAATTCATAAGCCATTAAAAGTTTAAACCCCTGCTTTCTTCTGTTCACGCATTTTCATGGGGAGCAGAAAGCAGGGGTTTCACCCCCTGCTGTCTGCTGCCAAAAAGCTGTTTTTCACGAACTGCCACAAACTGCAACAAAATTCATGAAAGTTTGGTGGTTGTTCAGTTCATGAACATTGCATCACGAACCAGCCAAAATTCAGAATGAACTTTCGTTTGTCAGCAGGTGTGTGCCCATGCCTAGTTACATAAAGCTATTATTTAATTGAAACTATTGTAGTTAGTGTAATCATCCAAACTTGGTTCAGTTGACTAACTATGGTTAGAGTGAGTCAAATCGTCTTTGAAATTTGGCTTAATTTAGTTTGTGGCCCTTACAATAATAGAACCCTGGGATGGGTCCAGATCAGCAGCTTGGGGTGGCAGCGTCCCAGCTCAGAAGAAAGCCAGCACAGTGGAAAGCAACCCCAGAGTGGTCGGGCAGTGTGTGCCCTGCTGTCAGGAGAGGGGTGGGCTACGCACACTCTGGAGGAGCAGTCAGACAAGTGCATGAGAGGTGCTTCCCAGGTGCTCCACAGTTGTTCAGATGGCCGGGAAAGGCAGCAGGGAAATGCTTGGGAGATCTGCTACCACTTAGGAAGTTGTAGTTTTTATGCTGCTCTAGAGACTCCAGAGAATGGCATGGGTATGGGAGCAGGACCATTGACAGATGTGTGTGTCTGAACTTTGATTTTTATTCCACCTGGGGGCTGTCCCTGGGTCAGCTTTAACTGGCTGTCTGGACCCAGCCATAGAGTTGCAACTCCAGAGTCAGCTAGCCCATCCCCCTGCACAATGCAGGAAATTCACAAATATCTGTCCCCATGCCCCCAGTTACCTCTGCTCCATGCCCAGAAGATGCTCCATGCCCAACAACACCTAGCTCCAATGCAATTGTTCCTGACCTCCCTCTCCCTCTAATGATCTAAGTTCACAGAATCAGCATTGCTGTCAGATGGTCATCTATCTTCTGTTTGAAAATTTCCAATGAAGGAGAGGCCACCACCTCCTGAGGATATCTGAGGATATCTTCCTGCTCTGTCAGGAAGTTCTTCCTAATGTTTAACTGAAAACTTTTTTGATTTAATTTCAGCCTGTTGGTTCTGGTCTGACCTTCCAGGGCAACAGAAAAGAACTTCAGACCATCCTCTGTATGACACCCCTTCAAACACTTGCCACAATGCATTCAGGGATACCAGCTGGATCTCAATGTCATTTTAAAAGGTCATAAATCAGCATACAGATGAATCCTGGTTTCCTCAACTGTTGTTAAATCATGGTTACACATTGTGTGAACCACATTCTCTCAAATCCAATTAATGTTAAATAACTAACACTAAATAATAAACTAGCTTTATGTTAACACATTAACAATTTTCCAGAGCACGGCGTGGCTAAGAGCAAATCATTGCTAAATACAGGATTTAATCTAAGACCTCTATTTTTGTTTAATATGCCAACCAGTCAAAATAAATTTTGTAAATGCTCCTTATTTCTATTCATGTAAGTGAAAGGATGACTATTTTCCCCTCACTATCAGTGGGGAGAAACTTGTACTAAGTGGGACAGAGGGAGGCATCTTTATTTGTATACAACACTAAAAACTTTGAGAAATCTGAGATCAGTGGTTCATTTTCACATAGAAAAACGATCTCATGCTGCCTCATCACTGGTACCTTATGCATCATCTGGTTTGGCTTTGAGTTTCTATGTGTATGTATATGCATTATGCTGACTAATAAACACAATGCAGATTACAAAATAGCTCACGGAAATAGCGCCCATGGTGTTAAACAGAGAAGTGGCTAAGTTTGCAGATGACATTAAATTGTTCAGGGTGGTAAAAACCAGGGAAGTTTGTGAGGCACTCCAAAGGGATCTGTTGAGGCTGGTAAGTGGGTGTCAACATGGCAAATGAGGTTCAACGTGGCCAAGTGCAAAGTAATGCACATTGGGACCAAAAATCCTAACTATAAATGCAATTTTAAACTATAAATCAGCCGGCCAAAACCTTCTGACCATCCCTGGCCCAAAGGACATCCGGCTTGCCTCGACCAGGGCCAGGGTTTTCTCAGCTCTGGCCCTGACCTGGTGGAAGCAGCTCCCGATGGAGGTTCGGGCCCTTCAGGATTTGTTATCATTCTGGAGGGCTTGTAAGATGGCGCTGTTCCATTGGGCCTATGACTGAGGCAGACGGGTGTCCTATCACTTAAATGGGCCCCCTGCACCGACTGCATTGTACTGATTTTTTTAAACCAAGATAGCCAGGATTTGAACATCTAGGTTGGGACAAGCAAGCTGAATTGATCAGTTAATACCATCTTTGCTGCCCTACCTAATTGTGAGTTATGACATAATTGTTTTAATTTTAAACTGTTTTAACTGTTTTAATGGTTTTAAATTGATTTGATTGTTTTAATGTGGTGGAAGCCACCCTGAGCCCACTATGGGAAAGGGCAGCCTATAAATCTATGAAAATAATAAATAAATAAATAAAATGTTGATGCGGTCCAAACTGGTGGGGACTGACCAAGAGAGAGATCTTGGAGTTGTGGTAGATAACTCACTGAAAATGTCGAGACACTGTGTGACTGCAATTAAAAAGGCTAACGCTATGCTGGGGAGTATTAGGAAGGGAATTGAAAACAAATCAGCTAGTATCATAGTGCCCCTGCACAAATCGATGGTGCAACCTCATTTGGAGTACTGTGTACAATTCTGGTCACTGCACCTCAAAAAAGATATTATAGCATTGGAAAAAGTGCAGAAAAGGGCAACTAGAATGATTAAAGGGTTGGAACGCTTTCCCTATGAAGAAAGGTTAAAGTGCTTGGGGCTCTTTAGCTTGTAGAAACGTTGACTGAAGGTTGACAATGATAGAGGTTTACAAGATCATGCATGAGATAGAGAAAGTAGAGAAAGAAGTACTTATCTCCCTTTCTCAAAGTACAAGAACTCATGGACACTCAATGAAATTGCTGAGCAATTGGGTAAAAAGGAAGTACTTCTCCACCCAAAGAGAGATTAACACATGAATTCATGTCAGGTTAGAATGGGTAAAAGGAAGTACTTCTTCATCCAAAGAGTGATTAACATATGAATTCACTGCCACAGGAGGTTGCAGTGGCTATAAGTATAGACAGCTTCAAGAGGGGATTGGATAAGCATATGGAGCAAGGATTCATCAGTGGCACAGCGTATTGTTGGAACTCTGTCTGGGGTAGTGATGTTCTGTATTCTTGCTGCTTGGGGGGGGGGCAACAGTGGGAGGGCTTCTAGTGTCCTGGCCCCACTAGTGGACCTCCTGATGGCACTTGTCTTTTTGGCCACTGTGTGACAGAATGTTGGACTGGATGGCCCATTGGCCTAATCCAACATGGCTTCTCTCATGTTCTTATATAAGAATGAAGTAGCATTCCTAAAGCTATTGAATCAGTGCAATGATTGGCAGAAAGTAAAAGCAGTGTCCAGAGAAATACAAATCAGGAGAGAATGCCAGCATACTGTTCTGGTCAGATTACAGAACATGCCAGACTGTCAGACACAAAGCTTTGCTCCTGCTGCCCTGGAAACAGATAGTAAAGCCCAGAATAATGGTTGGATCCAAACATTTCCCGTCATTATGGATTGTCATAAACTACTGCAACTGGATCAGTTATCTTTACCATATTAAGCAAAGACATGATTTGGACAGGATTTTGATTCGTTACTATCCAAATGCATACCTCTAACGGGTACCTCTTTTTAACTACCTGTATTCAAATTGTATGTGTTGAAGTACTTCTGTGCCAATGTGTGGTGATGTGTTTAAAAGACAAAATTGTTAGACATTTCTTCAGCACAGCAAAGTTAAGCATTTACAACCAGAATTTCTCCTCAGCTTTTTTTTTACATCTTGCTGATAGCTGTCTGTAATTTCCATTTTCCTCCTTGTTTTATACAATGCAATCAGAAGCAATTAATTCTAATCATAAGGAAGAAAGAGGAAGATTACTGATTGTTCTGACTGGAAGAAAACAATTAAAAACTTACTCCATTCCCCCCACCCCACTTTATTCCCTGCTTTCCATTGCAACACATAAACCATCACACCAGTGTGCTTTAGGAAGCAAGCTAGTGTGCATAACTTATGATTTCAAGGTTCATCTTTCAAATGGTTGACAGAGAACAGATCTAGGCAAATTCATCCCTTAGTAATAAAACCCTTTAGTAATAAAACAGATCTAGGCAAATTCATCCTTTGTAATAAAAATTTTTGTGGTAGAAAAATGGGTGGGCCTGTGGGCACCAACTATTGGCTCATTACACATCAGCCACCCCCTCTGGCCTTGCATTGGCTAACTGCTCTCCTCCATCAACTGCAGGCCTAGGAATGTTGAACAAACTGTCAAAAGTAGTCTTACCTCAGAGACAGCCAGTCCCCAACTCTTCTCTGTGTCCTCTCTGTCAACTGGCCTCAGAAAGGGCTACAGAGCTACTGCAGCCTCACAAAAGGCCTCTCAGCACACACAGCCTCCAAGGGTCACAGAAATAGCCAGGGAGGCCAGGCCTCACTGCGAGTTTTTCCTTAGAGGCCATGGCTGCCACCTGGGAAGTGCTAGCCAGGGGCTGTTGCTAGGCAGCCCAGGCTGCTTTTGTCAGTAAAGGGATAGGCCTCAGCTGAACAGAATGTCAGAGTCCACCCTTCAAGGTAGTTATTTTCTCCAGGAGGGGGAGAGAGATCTGTTGAGTGGAGTTCAGTTGTGATCCCAGGAGATATTCAGGCTTCACCTGGGGGTTGGCTACCCTATGCCTAGCTGCTTGCTACTGTTCAGCAGCAGTCCCCCCTCCCCCCAATGACAGCCAATGTAACATAGGAGTTAGCGATTCAGAGCAGGATCTGCCAGACCTAGGTTCTTGCTGTGGAAATTGACTGGGTGACTTTGGACCAGTCGCAGACTTTCAGTCTAACCTACCTCATAAGGTTGTTGTGCAGATCAAAGCGGTGGGAGGAGAATGATGTAAGCTGCTTTACTCCCCCCCTCCCATTGTGGAGAAAGACTGTCCTTTTCCTGTGTAGAGGCTGCAGGGAGGGGGAAGGTGATGGAAAACTGAGGGGCAGATAAAGGGAAGGAGATACAGTTGCCAACTCCAGGTTAGAAAATCCCTAGAGATTTAAGGGGTAGGGCCTGGAGAGGGTGGGGTTTGAGAAGGTGTCACACAGCAGGGACCTAGCAGGGCTTTCTACTGGCTGCTACCACTCTGGTAAGGGTCTGTATAGAGGGTCCAGAGCACCGAACCACCCTTGTCTTCCTTGACATCTTGAGAACCCAGACAGTATAACAACAAAACGAAATTTATTATTAGTGCTCTAAAACAATAAGTGGGTGATAAAGATTTAGTGCTAAAATGAATATGAAACAGTAAAGGTTGGTGTAAATAAACAAAAGCCCTGACGCGTTTAGCTATACAGTCCCTACTCTAATACCAAACTCACCACACTTTCCTAGGGTGAGGGATCTTCCTACTGCCTCTTCCAGAGAGCAGTCTTTCTCCGTCTGCAATCTCTCTAGCCAGAGAACCTCTCTGCCTGCAACGTCTTCAGGAAAGAACACACCCAGTCTGTGCTTGGCTCTTTTTATGTTCTCCTCCCAGGTCCCACCCCTCTCTGGGATAGTTCTCCTCCAAAATCTTGCCACCCAATCAGAAGGACACAAGGGAGCCTGGGAAATGTAGGCTTTCTTTAGTAACTCCTAGGCAGGCTTCTATGGAGCCCGTAGGCCTCACTAGGCCCAGGATCATGACAGGAGGGGTGGGACTTCAGACAGGTACAATGCCATTTCCTCCTGGGGAACTACTGCTGCCAATCTCTAGGTGAGGACAAACACTAACCAAAAGTGACCAAAATTACTATGAATAACAAATATTTGAAAAAATAATACAAATTTAATAGCACTAGATCAGACAAATATCCATTAAAAATCCATAGTAGTCAATACTTATTGTAGAACTTCAACAACGATGTCCAAATCAAAATTAACAGTAGATAGTCCAATTCCATTAATCTCATGAAATCATATGCAACAGGGATTTTGACTTTAGGGTTGCCAAGTCCAATTTAAGAAATATCTGGGGACTTTGGGGGTGGAGCCAGGAGACATTGGGATGGAGCCAAGATCAAGGCAGTGACAAGCATAATTGAACTTCAAAGGGAGTTCTGGCCATCACATTTAAAGGGACGGCACACCTTTTCAATGCCTTCCTTCCATAGGAAATAATGAAGGATAGGGGCACCTTCTTTGGGGGCTCTTAGAATTGGACTCCCTGGTCCAATCATTTTGAAACTTGGGGGATATTTTGGGGAGTGGCACTAGATACTGTACTGAAAATTTGGTGCATCTACCTCAAAAACAGCCCCCCCCAGAGCCCCAGATACCCGCGGATCAATTCTCCATTATTTTCTATGGGAATAAATCTCTATGGAATAATAGAGTTCCCAGCAGACATTTCCCTCCCCTCCCCCCGCTTTCTGATGACCCTGAAGTGGGGGGAGGGTCTCCAAACCGGGGGATCCTCTGCCCCCACCAGGGGATTGGCAACCCTAGTTGACTTTCACTTCCTGTTTCAGTAATTTCCTCAGGCATGGGATTATTAAAGAAGTCCAAAAGTCAATGAAGACACAAATTTACAACAGCTCCCATGGGACAAGAAGTCTCCACAAGGTTCTCAAACAGGCTAACACTGTCTGGAGTTCAGGCTCAAGGTGCCTCTTTCTAGAGCCTGTTTTATTTTTCTTCACAACAGGCCTTATTACCAGTTTACAACAAAATCCATGCAGAAGTCCACCAATATGCTTCACTTTAAAGAGGACTGTATATTTATATATATATATATATATATATATATATATATATATATATATATATATATATATATATATATATATATATATATATATATATATATATATATATTTATATATATATATATATATATATATATATATATATATATATATATATATTTATATATATATATATATATATATATATATATTTATATATATATATATATATATATATTTATATATATATATATATATATATATATATTTATATATATATATATATATATATATATTTATATATATATATATATATATATATATATTTATATATATATATATATATATATATATTTATATATATATATATATATATATATAAGATAGAATGCCAGCAGGGGGTTGGGGGCTTTCCAGTGTTTTGCACTGAGTGTCACATGTACGACTATCTGCCCAAAGGACAGAAGTCTTGGGTGTGTGCTCGATGCAAGGAGCTCCTGGTCCTCAAGGAACGAGTTCGTACCCTTGAGGCTGAGGTGACTGCCCTGGAGAAGCAGAGACAGTCAGTTAGGCACTTGTGGAAGACTCTCGGGGGCGTATTAGATGAGCCCCGCTCTGAACATAGCAGCCCCATTGCTGCCAGAGAGCATGAGGGTCGAGAGGGAACAGGGCACCGTGCTGAGGATAAAAGGAATGCACCCTCAGAAGGGACCTCTTCTTCGGTTGGTGAGCGGGAATCCTTTCGTGCCAAGGAACCATCCCTGGGCAGGGGGAGAGGGGGGTGGATGAGACGATGGTGTAAGGAGGAAGGGTTTAAGTTTGTTAGGCACTGGGATGCTTTCTGGAACAAGCGGGAGCTGTACAAAAGAGACAGTCTCCACTTGTCCCCGGATGGAACCAGGCTGCTGGCACTTAAAATCAAAAAGGTGGCAGAGCAGTTTTTAAACTAAATCTTGGGGGAAAGCCGACAGGAGATGAAATGTCTCTGGTTCGGGAGGACTCGTCTCAAAGAGATGTAGGGTTGGCTGCTATTTTTCTACCGGGTAACAGTATGGACTGTCTGCCAGAGTCTCGAGGCGGCAGGAGGAACGTGGCGGGCCTAGCTTGCCTGGGAAATTATAGATGTTTGTATGCAAATGCTAGAAGTAAAATTGGTGAATTGGAATGTTTAGTGTTGGGAGAAAACATAGACATTGTGGGAATTTCAGAAACTTGGTGGAATGAGGAGAATCAGTGGGACACGGTGATTCCTGGATATAAGTTATATCAGAGGGATAGGGATGGAAGGGTTGGAGGTGGGGTGGCACTGTATGTCAGAGAGGATATACGGTCCAGTAAGACTGAGGTCGGAGAATTAGATTCATTTTTAGAAATGCTTTGGGTTGAAATAGACGGCCCAAACGGAAATTTAACTATGGGAGTATGTTATCGCCCACCAAATCAAAAGAGAGGACGATTATAATATGATGGAAGGCTTAAAGATAGCGGCTAAACGTAAAAACTGTGTTGTAATAGATGATTTTAACTACCCGCAGATTGATTGGGTCAATATGTGTTCTGGTCGAGAGAAAGAGATTCAGTTTCTTGATGCTCTCAATGACTCTGCTATGGAGCAAATGGTCTCAGAACCTACCAAGGGTGGGGCGATCTTGGATTTGGTCCTAAGTAATGTCCTAACTTGGTGAGAGATGTAAAAGTGATTGCATCGCTTGGGAGCAGTGACTATAATGTTATTGATTTCACCATTTGTATAAATAGGGAGTTGCCCAAAAAGACCACCACAACCACGTTTAACTTTAAAAGGGGTAAATACACTGAGATGAGGAGCATGTGAGGAGGAAACTGAAAGGAAAGGTAAATACGGTCAAAACCCTTGGGGAAGCTTGGAGACTATTTAAAACTATAATCCTGGAAGCTCAGATAAAATACATACCACAAGTTAGGAAAGGCACAAACAGGCATAAGAAAAGGCCTGCATGGTTAACAAACAAAGTAATGGAAGCTGTAAAAGGTAAGAAGGACTCCTTTAAGCGGTGGAAAAGCAGTCCAAGTGAGATTAGTAAAAGGGAACACAGGCAGTGGCAAATCAAATGCAAGACTGTGATCAGGCAGGCAAAAAGGGACTATGAGGAGCATATTGCAAAAAACATAAAGACCAACAATAAAAATTTCTTCAAATATATTAGAAGTAGGAAACCAGCCAGTGAGACAGTGGGGCCCTTGGATGACCATGGGGTAAAAGGATTACTGAAGGAGGATAGGGAAATGGCTGAGAAACTGAATGCATTTTTTGCCTCCATCTTCACTGTGGAAGATGAGAACTTTTTGCCCGCCTCAGAACCACTAATTTTGGAAGGGGTGTTGAAAGACCTGAGTCAGATTGAGGTGACAAAAGAGGAGGTCCTACAACTGATAGACGAATTAAAAACTAATAAGTCACCGGGTCCGGATGGCATACATCTGAGAGTTCTGAAAGAACTCAAAGTTGAACTTGTGGATCTTCTAACGAAAATCTGTAATCTTTCATTGAAATCTGCCTCCATTCCTGAGGACTGGAAGGTAGCAAATGTCACCCCTATCTTTAAAAAGGGTTCCAGAGGAGATCCGGGAAATTACAGGCCAGTCAGTCTGACTTCAATACCGGGAAAGTTGGTAGAAACTATTATCAAGGACAGAATGAATAAGCACATTGATGAACATGGGTTATTGAGGAAGACTCAGCATGGGTTCTGTAAGGGAAGATCTTGCCTCAATAACCTGTTACATTTCTTTGAGGGGAACAAACATGTGGATAAAGGAGACCCAATAGATGTTGTTTACCTTGACTTCCAGAAAGCTTTTGATAAAGTTCCTCATCAAAGGCTCCTTAGAAAGCTTGAGAGTCATGGAGTAAAAGGACAGGTCCTCTTGTGGAACAAAAACTGGCTGATTAATAGGAAGCAGAGAGTGAGTATAAATAAGCAGTCTTCGCAGTGGAGGATGGTAGGCAGTGGGGTGCCCCAGGGCTCAGTACTGGGTCCCATGCTCTTTAACTTGTTCATAAATGATTTTGAGTTGGGAATGAGCAGTGAAGTGGCCAAGTTTGCAGATGACTCTAAATTGTTCAGGGTGGTGAGAACTAGAGAGGATTGTGAGGCACTCCAAAGGGATCTGTTGAGGCTGGGTGAGTGGGCGTCAACGTGGCAGATGAGGTTCAATGTGGCCAAGTGCAAAGTAATGCACATTGGGGCCAAGAATCCCAGCTACAAATACAAGTTGATGGAGTGTGAACTGGCAGAGACTGACCAAGAGATTGATCTTGGGGTCATGGTAGATAACTCACTGAAAATGTCAAGACAGTGTGCGATTGCAATAAAAAAGGTCAACACCATACTGGGAATTATTAGGAAGAGAATTGATAAGAAATCTGTCAGTATCATAATGCCCCTGTATAAATCGATGGTGGGGTCTCATTTGGAGTACTGCGTGCAGTTCTGGTCGCCGCACCTCAAAAAGGATATTATAGCATTGGAGAAAGTCCAGAAAAGGGCAACTAGAATGATTAAAGGGTTGAAACACTTTCCCTATGACGAAACGTTGAAACGCTTGGGGCTCTTTAGCTTGGAGAAACGTCGCCTGCGGGGTGACATGATAGAGGTTTACAAGATAATGCATGGGATGGAGAAAGTAGAGAAAGAAGTCCTTTTCTCCCTTTCTCACAATACAAGAACTCGTGAGCATTCTATGAAATTGCTGAGCAGTCAGGTTAAAACAGATAAAAGGAAGTACTTCTTCACCCAAAGGGTGATTAACATGTGGAATTCACTGCCACAGGAGGTGGTGGTGGCTACAAGCATAGCCAGCTTCAAGTGGGGATTGGATAAAAATATGGAGCAGAGGTCCATCAGTGCCTATTAGCCACAGTGTGTGTGTGTGTGTATATACACATAAATTTTTGGATTGGATAAAAATATGGAGCAGAGGTCCATCAGTGTTTATTAGCCACAGTGTGTGTGTGTGTGTGTGTGTGTGTGTGTGTGTGTGTGTATATATATATATATTGCCACTGTGTGACACAGAGTGTTGGACTGGATGGGCCAACATGGTTTCTCTTATGTTCTTAACAAAACGAAGGAGAAAGAGTTTTAAGATTGTTCTCCAATTTTCTGACTCTATTTTACTCATGTTCCACATTCTGGTTTTACTTTCTGAAGAAGTTGGAGGGGGAAGGGATCAAACTATTTCTGACTGTGTACTTTTGAAAAAGACAGTTTGCTTTTCATAATCCTTTCTAGCTATGGTATAACATGTTTGGAAAAATAGATACTGCATACATTAAGGGGTATGATTTCTTCCCCCTCTCACTTTTCTCTCTTTTTTGTTATTATTCTGATTAGACAAATGAATCATGCAAGTGAGCATTCCCTGTGATGCTGCTAATTGACGGTATGCTATAAAATTGTATTGCAATAAGCAAACACTTTCTGTCTCCATGTGTTTAGCTGCATTGGCCCATGATTAGCAAAGCTTTGAAATCCTGAATTTAAATTATGAGTCTTTTGACTGCTGGTCATGACATTAATTAGCTGTGCTAATTGGTTGTTTTGATACTAGAAGAGCAGAATAATCAATTTTTTAAAAAAGCTAAAATTATTAAGAGTTTAGCAAGAGCACTGGGAGAGTTTTCTTTAAAACTTTTGAATGCTTCCATCTTCCTGTTTTTGTACACACTGTTGTGGTTCTTGATGACAGTAGTATTTTTAAAGCCCCTGTGTTAGTAATCAATACAGGAGTCAATAGTAAATGTCTGAATGTGCTTTCCAGCTTTGAGACATTGTTGCCTCCGAATTATTGAATTGCTGTAAACAAAATGCAGTCATGCCGACATCATTTTTCATGTGGTGGAGACCTTATTGGGTAAAAGGGTACATGCCTGAAACCATTAGCTGGCAAAATTTCTGTAATACCTGCACAGCCGGTGATTCAGAATGGAGATTATAATTCTGCAATCATGATGTGCCAACACATCAAGATGGCACATAGTCCCAGCTTTGTCACATGATGTGATGAATAGGAACAAAGTACCCCTGGAATGGGCAACTTCCCTGTAAACTTTCTGATAATTGGTAGTATGAGAATGGAAAACAGATGTTTGCATCTACATGTAATTACTAAAGAATATATGTTTTTTTCTCCTATTCATTTCTGTGTAGCAATCCACATAAGGATAAATTTAGTGAAATCAACGATTCTGAAACTCATGCATCTCTCATATTCCAACTGTGCTTTATATTGTTCTATTTGCCCTACCACTTTCCTTGGAATCCAGAGAAAATCTTTCTTGTTCCCAAAGGTGCTAAACTTCATGACAATATCATAAATACTTGAGCTCACTTTATCCTGTAAGTTTGTCATACATTCAATACATTCATACACACAATACATTCAATACATTCAATGGGAGTTTCCGGTAACGGCACGGTGCTAACAGACGTGTTTGTAGGAGCTCCGGCTCTGCAGCGTCTGTGCTGGTCTTTTTGGGGGGGTTCTTCAGTTGGTAAGAACTCGGTGGTGCCTCTGTTGGAGGGGCACTCATGCAGAGGAGTGCTGGGTGCTCTGTGCCGGTTTTTCTGAGCATAGAGCCCATTCAACATATTACTTCAAGCCCGGATAGACCAGACGCCTTAATGGCGAATTAGCTGTGACCACCGGAGAAGGGGAGTAGGCGAAGCGGCATTTGGAGGACAGAATAAATGGTGAAGAAGGGGGGGGGGGGGAAAGTATATCTGACCCTAAACTGGAGATATAAACGAAGGAAAGAACTTACTAAGTGCGTTGTTTTGCCCCTACTTTCAAGTGGAATCCGACGCTGGGGGAAAGAGACCTGGTTTGGCGAATGCACAAAGGTAGAAAGCGGAGGAGTGGTGGAGGACTACCTTGGCAGCAACGGCAGAGGTTGGGAGTCGTAGACTGGCTATGATTGTAAAAGTTTGTGAAGAGCACTGAGACAGAGGAGGTGAAGAAGGGGGGAAAAGAGGAAAGAAGCAGGAGATCTCTGACGATTTAAAGGGAGCCTTCATGAACCTCTTTTCCTCTCCCTTTTCCCATATGCTTGTGCATGGCGATTTTCTTAAAGAGACAGGGAGCTAAATAAAGGCTCAACAGTGGTTATAATATACAGGGTGGAAATAAAGTCACTGGACCTTTGAAATGAGTTGAATCTGAAGATGGGAGACTTTTGATGTTTGTATAGAGTTTCCAGGAACGCAAGGGCGGAGGTGAGGTGGAGAGGCTGGAATTCCGTTGGCAGAGATGTGGAAGAACAGGAATGGATTTACTGAACTGGCTTTTTGAACTGGTAGCAGAAGAGAGGAGCAGAGACTGAGATTAAGAAGAGGAAGAGGAAGAAAAAGGAGAAGAAGAAGAGGAAGACAGAAGGATAAGCGGTTGGGAAACATTAAGGATTCAAAAGAGACAGTTAACAAATAATTAATGGATTGAATAATTAACTATTGTTAATTTGATTACTGCTGATTTTCTGTATGATTTTCTATATGTAATGAGTTAATGTGAATGTTCAGGTGAAGGGTGTTTGGTGGTAAAGAATAGTAATTTAAGGATATAAAAACCAACTGGTATGTGAGAGTGTTAAAGGAAGGTGATGTATGAATTTTGAGTGAAGTAAGGCGAAGTAGTAGTATATGAATTGGAATTGGGGTGTCAGTAAGACCTTGGATAATAGAAAAATGAGTATGACATACAAGTAAGACAAAATAGATAGGTTAGTCCCACTATTGGCAACTTTAAAACTGATGGAGATAATGTCCTCACAGGAAGTTATAGAGGAAGTGCAGAATTCTATGCAATTGTATTTTATGAATGCATTGAGTCAGGTGCAGGCAAATCTGACAGAACAATTAGATGGAGTAAATAAGAAATTAGATGGCCTGCAAAAGCAATTGACAGAAGTAAAGGAAGAGATTCATGGCTTGGCACAATCTGCAAAATATGTGGAAGGAAAGTTGGAAGTAGTGAATGAAAAGTCTGAGGAGATTGAAAAAGTTCAAAAATACGAAGGGGACAGATTAGTGAGAATAGAAACGGTGCAGGTAGAGCATATTTCAGGAATGCAGAATATTCCAGAGGATAGGTATCACCATATAAAGGAGGTGATAGTAGAGATCTTGACACCAGTTCTTGGTATGAAGAAAAAGGAATTGGAGAAAGATATAGAAAATGGCTATAGAGCTTGCCTTATTTTTTTCAAGGAACACCACCTGCTGAGAGAGGTTTATATAAGGTGTATTAGGAGGAAAATGAAGGAATTGGTCTGCCAGACGATGAGAGACAAATCATTAAAGTTATATCGTTGGCATATTACACCAATAAAACTGAAGAAAGTGTATTCCGAAATTGTTGGTTGCTTTGTTGCAGGGAAACAAATTGATACCATGCAATTCACAAACAAAGTAAGATGATTTGAAATGCCAATGTTTTTTTTTTCTTCTTTTTTGGACCACAGTGTAGAAGAAAGAAAGTTTTCTTTTTTGTTAGTTCTAGACTTAGCTGAGGTAGATACTCTGATGGAGATACTAAGAGAAGAAATTAACAATTAGATAGAAGGAAAACGGAACTTATTGTATTAAAGTGTATTCCAAACTTGCTGGGGGGTTTTTGTTGTTGTTGTTGCAGGGAATTAAATTGATACTGTGTAATTTATAAATAAAGTAAGATGACTTGAAATGCCAAATGTTCTTTTGGATCACAGTGTAGTAGAAAGAAAGTATTTTTGGTTGGTTCTAGACTGAGCTGAGGTAGATACTCTGATGGAGATATTAAGAGAAGAAATTAACAAATAGACAAACAGAAGGGAAATGGAACTTATTGTATGAATGGTTATGGGGGAAAGATAATAAGAATATAGTGTAAAAAGGGGTTAACTGTAGTATGTGTGATTTGGTTTAGGTTAGAACAAAGGATTTGTATTCTAATGATATAAGTATATAATGCATCCCGCTGTCTACATCCCTAAGTTTATGTTTTGTGTATATATATATATATATATTGTTATTGTTGTTGTTAAATGTCTCTCTCTCTCTCTCTCTCGGCTTGGCTTCACGAACGAAGATTTAAGAAGGGTGCAATAGTCCACGTTTGCTGCAGGCTCGCTGGTGGCTGACAAGACCAATGTGGGACAGGCAGGTCCGGCCACAGCGGCTGCAGGGAAAAGTCTGATTTAGGGTTGGTCCTGTAGCAGTGCGATTCTTCCTCAATCTCCTTTTGTCCTCAAGACCAGCTATGCGTGTGTTCTCAAAGGAAGAGACAGCCTGGTGGATGGTGTGCCTCCATGCTTTGCGATCTGAGGCTAGGTCAGACCACTGGTGATGGTTGATGTGACAGGTGCCAAGGGATTTGCTTAACTTTTAGGAGAAGACCCAGAAGAAACTGATCATTACTATGATCATATTTACAGGATAAATTCGGAATATTAAAAAAAAAATACCAAGAGATGTGGCGGTAAGATTTGTGACAAGAGACATGGTGGAAGGATTCTTAGTAAACAATTTAAGAGCCCACTGGAGGTGGATGGTAGTAAAGTAAGAATTATAAAAGAACTGCCAAGGAAAGTCATCAGTGACAGGAGACTCTACAAAAGGCTGAGAGAAAAAGAAATAAGATACAGATGGGAACTTCCAGAGGATTTGAGTTTTGAATTCAAAGGACGGAGATTTACCATCACAACTATTCAGCAAATGACAAACTTTCTGAGTGAGCATAAAGACTTTGGGGAGTCAGATCGAGAATAAAAATCATTATGGATTACAAATTAATATCTTGGAATATAAACGGACAACTCACCACAAAAAAGAAGGACAACTTTTCACTGGATTGCAAAACAAAAATGTAACATAATTTGTCTACAAGATGTACACATCAAACAAATGGATTACAAATTTTTATGGAATAAACAACTTGGTGTGGAATTTTTTTCAGGAGAAAAAGGGGGGTAGTTTTTTATATCAAACTAGACTCGAAATTAATTTTTAAAGATGATGATGGCAGATATATTGCGGTAGAAGTGACATTGAATTATAAAAGAACTTTGTTGCTGGGAGCATATGCTCCAAATGGAGCAAAAGACTTTTTTAAAAGATATAATGCAACAATTAGACCAAGTGGTGCATGATCAAATTATGATAATGAGAGACTTTAATAGAACAGTGAAAAATACTCTGGACAGAACTGGGAAAAAAAATAATGAAGGGAAACTACCAAAATCATTCTTTGAATTGGTAAAACAAGAGAGTTTAGAGGATATATGGAGGGAATTAAACCCCAAAGAACGTGATTATACTTACTTTTTGGCAAGGCACAACTCTTTTTCAAGAATTGATATGATTCGGACCACAAAAGAGCTTGGACTTTTAACGAAGAAAATAGAAATACTTCCTAAAATAAGAGCAGACCACAATCCATTATTGTGGTCTGCAAAATCAGGGAAAAAGACTCTAAGGTGGTGGATAAATGAGGATTTGCTACAGAAACAGGAAATAGTGGTGTCTCTGGAAAAGGAAACTAGATGCTTCTTTCAAATAATGAAAAAGAAGATACCCAGTTTTGAATTGTGTGGGATGCATATAAAGCAGTAATGAGGGGCATTTTGATTACATTGAACAACAAGGATAAAAGAGCCAAAAATAAACAAATGATGGACATTCAGAAAGAAATTGGCAAAAAAGAGAAAGAGCTTAAAAAATGACCTGGAAAAAAGAAGATCATAAGAGAAAATTACAATATTACAAAGCCAATTGAGCCATTTGCTGAATAAAGAATTGGAATGGAATTTAAAAAGACTACAGCAGAAATCTTTTGAAGGTGCGAATAAACCTGGAAAATATCTTGCATGGCAAATGAAAAAAAGAAGGGAGAATAAAGTAATTAACAAAATTGTATCTGGAGAAAAAGACATTGTTGACCATGAAGGCATTAAAAGGGAATTTTACAAATATGCCAAGCTGTTTAAAAGCCAAAGTGTAGATAGAAAAAGAATTGATGAGTACCTACAGAAAATCAAGGTTAACTCATTAACAAAAAACATGGAGAATTTGTTGAATAAACCAATTGAGAGAGGAGAAATAGAGGAGGCGATCAACAATAAAATTAGGAAAAGCACCTGGTCCAGATGGCTTCATGGCAAAATTTTATAAAGTTCTTGTGGAGGCGCTAATACCAAAACTTCAGATACTGATGTACACTATAAGATTAGATGGGAAAGTTCCTAGTACATGGAAAGAAGCAGTAATTTCTTTGATACCAAAAGAAGACAGAGATACCACAAATGTGAAAAATTATAGACCAATTTAATTACTAAATGATGACTATAAAATATTCGAAAGGATTTTAGCAGAACGCCTTAAACAAGACAAAATACCAGAAGTATGGGAATGCATTGGAGTGAAATGGACAAACGTACAAGAATCTTAAAAGAACAAGATTTAAAGAAATTTAAAAACGACTGGGGAAAGTTTCAAAAATACATTAAAAAACAATGGAACGTTAAAGGACATTTGGTGATCTTTGACAATGGTTAATTTTTAAAGAAACGATATATGGATTACAGTTTAAAAATATGATCATTGGATTATAACTTTTTCTCCCCCCCCCCCCCCCCCAGTGATTAAGAAGATATACCATGAAGATGGAATATAATTATAACCTTTGGGTTTTTTAGAGAAGGATTCTTTAATAGACAGAGTTTATTACCTTATAACAAATTAGATTAAATAGTAATATGGGGATGTTTGTTAAGGGGACAGGCACTGCTGGGGGTCACAAAAGGGGTGGGGTGGAGAAAATGTTATATATGTATGCTAACATTTAATGATAAATGATGAAACATTATTACAATATATTACATTACAATAAGTAAAAGATACCCTGAGGGTACCAAGGGCATTGCTGCCCAATTTCTTTTACCAGTCCCTGAACTTTAGATTCAGAACTAGCCTGCCCCGCCTTTCTAAGGAAATAGGTCAATTCCCTGGTGTGTGCTTTCTGCTTCTGAGAAAGCGAAAGTCCCATACTCAGCCTGAAAAGGGATTCCCAAAGGAA
This sequence comes from Heteronotia binoei, assembly GCF_032191835.1. NCBI lineage: Eukaryota > Metazoa > Chordata > Lepidosauria > Squamata > Gekkonidae > Heteronotia > Heteronotia binoei. Next base: position 106,804,827 of record NC_083224.1, read on the forward strand.
TGAAAGTGGTGCCAGACGAAGTGAGTAGGGTGTGGTCCCTGTTCAGGTGCCACATGTAGCAAAGAACAAGTCAAGCAGTCAGTCTTCAGGTCGTAGCAGGAGCCACCTCGCTGGACTCTGGTCCAGCCATTTATTGAGTTACACAGAATAGTCACGAGAAGTGAAATAGCTGAGGAATGTGAAACTGTTTCGTTCAAGACATGGGATGTGCTCGAAAGCAGAGACCAGGTTATCGTATTTACAGAGATTAACATTTCTCTGTGGGCATGAACAAAGTTCGCTGTACCTGGTTCCCTATTAACCTCTCAGGTGTGCCTGAGAGATCAAGGAGCAAGATAGAGCCACTACACATGGTAGGTGCATGAGATATATCCATTAGGCAGATAGATTTATTCTTTAAGGTGTACACACTGGAAAAAAAATGGGAGGGGTGTTGTTACCAAGAGAGGCCAAAAAAGGTAACAAGTCACTCAGAGTGGATAAGGGCCATTCCTAGTTGTTGATAGCAGGATGAGCAGCAAAAATAATCCAGATTACAGGGTAAAACAATCAGATCCAATTAAAGAAGTACAATCCTATAGAGGTTAGTTGAGCAATATTAGCCCATGGAAAGGGTAGGAGATACTAGCACCTATAGTGAGATAGAAATCTCAGATCTCTAGATATTGGGGGGGGGGGGGAGTCAAAGATACTATTGAACTTCTTGATCAGTCCTAATCTAGCACTTTCATATTGAATTATTCCTCTGAAGTTTTTTGTTTGTGGGTAGGAAATCTGTGACCTTTAAATAATCAACAGAATGCCTTGGAAGGTTAAAATGTTACCCATTGGTTTTTGAATATTGCAGATCTGAATGTCAGATTTCTTTCAATTTAATTTTTTGCAGAGGGACTGACCTGTTTGTCCAGAGCAAAGAGTAGACAGGCATTGTTGACACATTGTGGCATATAGGCCATTGGAAGATAAACAAGTGGATGAGCTCAAGATTGTATAGCTGATATTATTAGGTTTCATAATAGTATTGCATGAGTGTACATGGGAACAAAGTTGGCATCTACAGATGTTAAAAGTCTGATTCCTAGACTGAACTCAGAGAAAAAGAAGAGTAAAGGAAGGTATGTACACACATGCATCTGTTTATTTTTATCTGATGTTTGATATATAAAATCTGTACTGAGAGTAGTCTCTCAGTGTGAACACAGTTCACTACTATGTGGGATTTTATTGCTTTTCACTCCGTGCTGTCAGAGTGTGGAGCTTTTAGCCTGTAAACTTGTTTCCAGCAAAGTGTCAGACAATGTAATCCAGCCAAACTGTCTGCCATTACAGGAGACTGACAGTTTCCCTGCCATTTTCAAACTCTTCCCATCCACCAACCACTTTCTCTTTTACAGTGTAGGTGGATTGATTGCCAGGTTGCTCAGTAAATAGGTTGTGGAAATATCACTTAAATGATGTGATATTACAAGTGACTTGAAAGTGTTGTGAAAACATTGTCAATTAAGCTGTGCCTATCTGTGTTGTGTATATTTGGAGATAGTTTCTGAATGCTTTTGGAAATGGAAGCACCTATCATTCAAAATGTTACACTAGAAGCACTTAACAGTTAAACGACGCAGTAGAAATGCAGTTTAATCAACTGCTGCTGTGAAACCTCAGTGAGAGTGTAGCCAGTTCTGATATCTTCAGCTCAAATAATGTAGTGGCCAAGACTGGTTTATTTCTAATCAGTTATTGCAAGTAGTTTATAAACCATTGCAGGTCATATTACTCATATTATTATCTATTGCTTCATGATGTATCACTTGGAATTCAAATCAGCAGAAGGCATGAAGAACCTCGGGCATTTCTAGATTCAAGCATCTGTTTACTTCTTTGCTGTGATGACCATGGTCTCCAGGCAAAGTAGGAAGCCTTTGTATTACTGGCCCCTTCCAATCAGTGTTTTTGTTTGTTTGTTTCAAGGGTGATGTGGGCTCCAAATTGCTTCTTGGAAGACAAGCTACCATCTTTCCTCTGAAATGAACTTGGTGTGGGGAGAAAGAGAGTCTTTTGTTTTCAGTGTATTTATTTAAAAGGCTGATAGGCCCATATTTTTCCTAAATAACACAGACTATAACTGTTTAAAACAAAAAGCAGACAAAAACATCAACACATTAAAAACATTTTAAATAGATGGGAATCTTAACAAACAAATAAGCAAAAAAATCCCTTGCCCTTAGTTGTACAGTATTTGATATACATGTTGAAGGTTCAAAATTCAGTTCCTGGCATCTCCATTTAAAAGGACCAGATAGCAGGTAATGTGAAAAACCTCTGCCTGGGACCCTGGAGAGTAGGGATGTGCAAAAAAAAAATTGGTAGTACACGGATTCGGAAATATACCGGGGGGGGGGGGGGGATATGGAATTCCGTATATTTCTGAATTCCATAGTCGGAATAGCCGCATATACGGTAGATGCGCAGTTATTTCCGAATATACGGCCCCATTATACCCTATGGGCCATTGAAATCAATGGCAAATAGGGTATATTTGAAGCCGCCTGGAGAGGAGGGGGTTTGAGGCAGAGCCCCAAAATTTGCAGGGGACCTGCAGGGGACTCTCCCCTACAAACCCCCCAAGTCCCAAAAAAGATTGGGCCAGGGGGTCCAATTCCTGGGGCACCCAAAGCCAAACCTAACTTCACACCAGAGAATCTCCATAGGACCCAAATGCACTATATACATCTATCTACTCTATGAACCCTGCCACACAAAACACAATCTGCTCAGGGTCTGCTCTGCAGACCTGGCTGCAGCAAGCACAGATGCCAGCTCTCCAGCCTTGCCCCAAAGAATGTGGGGAGAACTGGCCAAGCGCAACAAGCATGCTAGCTCTAGGTGCCAGCTTCCCTGCCACAGAACACACAATCTACAGATGCCAGCTCTCCAGCCTTGCCCCAAACAACATGGGGAGAGCTGGCCAAGCACAACAAGCCTGCTGGTCCTGGGTATCTCACCCAGGTGCCAGCTTCCCCCCCCCCCCAAAACCAGAACCAGGAAAAGGGACAACAGGAGAAGGCCAAAAAACTCAACTGTTAAAAAGTGGCCCCCCATGAACCAGAACCAGAAGAGAAAAGGAACAACAGCAGTACAACACAGCAGCAACAAATCAAACACAAAATCCTTTTAAAACAGTAAAAAACTTAACTTTTAACAATACAGGAACTTTACCAACCCCTCCCCCCCAAAAAAAACCCCTTCACCCTAACCCCAAGAAATCCAAGCCACCCAAATCAGGAAAAGTAAAAGGACACTGCGCTTTTAAAAGTCCTCTAACTAAAGTAAAGTATGGGCAAATTGGCAAAAAAAACCCCCACCCCAGGCCCCCTCCTCCAGCAGAACCCCCTGCTAACCCCAAATAAGTTATCCACCACCCAAATCTGGATAAGTAAAGGGACTCTGAGTCTTAAAAAGTCCTTTTACCAACTAAATTAAAACAAGAACCCCAAGACTCTCTTACCTTAGACGTCTTCTCTACTCCAGGCAAGTCTGGTAGGGCTAAGAGAGAGCAGCAGCAGCTGAGGCCAAGGGCCAGCACAGCACAATCTCTCTCACACACCAACACAGCAGCAATGGAGGAGTCCAGCCAGGCAGACTCCTTAAAAAGGTTCTCTGGCCCTACAGAGAGCAGTTTCAAAAAATAGCACTGCTCTGTGATTGGCCAGACAGCAGTGCTTACTTGGATACCCAAGTAAACAAAAGATCAAAAGAACAACAATGTTGCTGATGGCTGGGGGATCAGCTACACAACAGCCCTGTAAAGCATGCATTTGCAATGCATTTTGCAAATGCATGCTTTGGATTGGCTGCTGGGGCTCCTCTTCCCCCTCCCCCCCCCTGATCCCAGGGAGGCTATGGGAGAGGCGGGAAAAGGCTACCAAAGGCGGGAAAGGAGGCAAGCAGCTTCCCTGAGGCTGCAGAAGCTCCTTTCCCACCTTTTCCATGGATTTCCGTATACTTCCAAATATCTATACGGAAGTATACGGGGAGGCATACTTGGCTCCCGCATAATGGGCCCCAATTGGATTCGGCTGTATGTGATTCAATATACAGCCGAATCAGGGGTGATTCGGCGGTTGATTCGGTTCGGCTGAACCGAATGCACACCCCTACTGGAGAGTTGCTGAAAGTCAGAGTAAACAAGACTGACCTGGACTGACTGACTGACTAAGTGTAAGGCATCTTTGTGTGTTGATATGCATAGACCCTATACATTTTTGTCCTCTAAGTCCTAGCCCTTGGAACATGGAATATAGATGGAGAGGGGAGCCCAACTGTGCCCATTTACAGTATGAACACAATCAGGACTTTTCTTTTTTGAGCAGGAATGCACAGGAATGCCATTCCAGCTGACTTGGTGTCAGGAGGTGTGACCTAATATGCAAATGAGTTCCTGTTGGACTTTTTATACACAAAAACCCTGTATGGGACAAAGCAGACAGGTGCAGGGTCAATAAGGTCCAAGACCGAAAATTATTTTGATATTTTCTTTTTCAAGACTCCAGAGTCCTTACCACATATGATGGATGACTATAGCCAATTCAGAGCACAACAATAAAGCCTTCAGTAGTAATTGGTACAATACAAAAACTTTCAAAATAGGCAGACACATTTTAGGGGAAAAGACACTGGCCCAAGTCACCCACTAAGCTTTGTGGTATTTGAACCTGCCTCATGCTGTTGCCATTATGCCCCACTATCTTGAGCCAGGCTATAAGGAGGAGCAACCTTTATATGCATTGAAAGAAGTTGGTAGGTACATACTTGCCTTAGTTTCATATGGTCCCAGTATAAATTAAAACAAATGCAGTAAATTATTTTCATAGCAATTTTTTAAAAAAGGAGAGGAGACAAAAAGTTGATCCTCTTTCTAGGATGTTTCTGCAATAAATATAAAGGATCACTCTGGCACTGTTATTTTGCTATAAGGTAGAGTAGAATAATAAACCCTAAATTCCATGTTGTATTTGTTGGGTCACTGGTTGGGTACATTGCAGGCCCTCAGTTATTATTATTTTTTTAATCAAATTTATATCCCGCTCTCCCCTCGTGGGCTCAGGGCAGCTAACAAAAACAAATTAAACCACATAAACATTAAAAACAAAATACATAATAAAATACATAATAAAATCATTCATACAATTTACAATCCAAAAACCAAGATGTGCATTTCTAATTTCTCTGATGTTCTTCTTTCAGTTATAAAATTCAGTGGGATTGTCGGTGCCACGGAGTAATAGCTACCTCCCTTCAACCGTTAAAAGCGAGTTTAAATAATTCGGTCTTGCAGGCCCTGCAGAACTGTGACAGATCCCACACGGCCCTGACATCTTTGGGGAGGGTGTTCCACAAAGCAGGGGCTATTATTGAGAACGTTCTGGCTCTAGTGCTGGACAGCTGAGCCTCTTTCAGTCCAGGGATCTTGAGGAGGTTTTGAGTCCCCGAACGGAGTGCTCTCTGGGGCACATATGGGGAGAGGCGGTCCTGAAGGTAGGCAGGTCCCAGGCCATATAAGGCTTTAAAAGGTTATGACCACCACCTTAAAGCGAATCTGGAATACCACAGGCAACCAGTGCAATGTTTCCAGCACAGCTTGAATGTGCACCTGTACAGGTAGCTCCATTAACAACCTGGCTGTTGCATTTTGCACCAGGTGCAGCCTCTGAATTTGAGTCAAGAGCAGCTCCATGTAGATGGCGTTACAGTAGTCAGTTCTCAAGGTGATCGTCGCATAGATCACTGTTGCCAAGTCACTGCGCTCTAGGTATGGCGCCAACTGCCTTATCCATCTAAGATGATAAAATGCAGATTTGGTAGTGGTAGCTACCTTGGCCTCCATTACCATTAATGTGACAGGCCACTGATTTTCAGGTGGTCTCTTGGGCTGCAAACCCAAGTAACAAAACATGTGGCAGAAAAGGCTTTGCCTAGATCTGTTCCCTAAATGACAGATAAACCAACAGTGCGTCACAGAAGAGGATAAGGAGAAATAAAAGCTGTGACAAGTAACTAAGTAATAGACTAATGAATTAGAAACTCTATTAACAGAAATACAACTTGTAGCTGAATTCATATATAATAAAGTCCATACAAAAGTCATATATATATACACACACACTGTGGCTAATAGCCACTGATGGACCTCTGCTCCATATTTTTATCTAAACCCCTCTTGAAGGTGGCTATGCTTGTGGCCGCCGCCACCTCCTGTGGCAGTGAATTCCACATGTTAATCACCCTTTAGGTGAAGAAGTACTTCCTCTTATCCGTTTTAACCTGTCTGCTCAGCAATTTCATTTAATGCCCACGAGTTCTTGTATTGTGAGAAAGGGAGAAAAGTACTTCTTTCTCTACTTTCTCCATCCCATGCATTATCTTGTAAACCTCTATCATGTCACCCCGCAGGCGACGTTTCACCAAGCTAAAGAGTCCCAAGCGTTTCAACCTTTCTTCATATTGAAAGTGTTCCAGCCCTTTAATCATTCTAGTTGCCCTTTTCTGGACTTTCTCCAATGCTATAATATCCTTTTTGAGGTGCGGCGACCAGAACTGCACACAGTACTCCAAATGAGACCGCACCATCGATTTATACAGCGGCATTATGATATTGGCTGATTTGTTTTCAATTCCCTTCCTAATAATTCCCAGCATGGCATTGGCCTTTTTTATTGCAAATGCACACTGTCTTGACATTTTCAGTGAGTTATCTACCACGACCCCAAGATCTCTCTCTTGGTCAGTCTCTGCCAGTTCACACCCCATCAACTTGTATTTGTAGCTGGGATTCTTGGCCCCAATGTGCATTACTTTGCACTTGGCCACATTGAATCGCATCTGCCACGTTGACGCCCACTCACCCAGCCTCAACAGATCCCTTTGGAGTTCCTCACAATCCTCTCTGGTTCTCACCACCCTGAACAATTTAGAGTCATCTGCAAACTTGGCCACTTCACTGCTCAGTCCCAACTCTAAATCATTTATGAACAAGTTAAAGAGCATGGGACCCAGTACCGAGCCCTGCGGCACCCCACTGCTTACCGTCCTCCACTGCGAAGACTGCCTATTTATACTCACTCTCTGCATCCTATTACTCAGCCAGTTTTTGATCCACAAGAGGACCTGTCCTTTTACTCCATGACTCTCAAGCTTTCTAAGGAGCCTTTGATGAGGAACTTTATCAAAAGCTTTCTGGAAGTCAAGGTAAACAACATCTATCGGGTCTCCTTTGTCCACATGTTTGTTCACCCCCTCAAAGAAATGTAACAGGTTAGTGAAGCAATGTCTTCCCTTATAGAACCCATGCTGAGTCTTCCTCAATAACCCGTGTTCATCAATGTGCCTACTCATTCTGTCCTTGATAATGGTTTCTACCAACTTTCCCGGTATTGAAGTCAGACTGACTGGCCTGTAATTTCCCGGATCTCCTCTGGAACCCTTTTTAAAGATGGGGGTGACATTTGCTACCTTCCAGTCCTCAGGAATGGAGGCAGATTTCAATGAAAGATTACAGATTTTCGTTAGAAGATCCACAAGTTCAACTTTGAGTTCTTTCAGAACTCTCGGATGTATGCCATCCGGACCCGGTGACTTATTAGTTTTTAATTTGTCTATCAGTTGTAGGACCTCCTCTTTTGTCACCTCAATCTGACTCAGGTCTTTCAACACCCCTTCCAAAATTAGTGGTTCTGGGGCGGGCAAAAAGTTCTCATCTTCCACAGTGAAGACGGAGGCAAAAAATGCATTCAGCTTCTCAGCCATTTCCCTATCCTCCTTCAGTAATCCTTTTACCCCATGGTCCTCCAAAGGCCCCACTGCCTCCCTGGCTGGTTTCCTACTTCTAATATATTTGAAGAAATTTTTATTGTTGGTCTTTATGTTTTTTGCAATATGCTCCTCATAGTCCCTTTTTGCCTGCCTGATCACAGTCTTGCATTTGATTTGCCACAGCCTGTGTTCCCTTTTACTAATCTCACTTGGACTGCTTTCCCACCACTTAAAGGAGTCCTTCTTACCTTTTACAGCTTTCATTACTTTGTTTGTTAACCATGCAGGCCTTTTCTTATGCCTGTTTGTGTCTTTCCTAACTTGTGGTATGTATTTATCTGAGCTTCTAGGATTATAGTTTTAAATAGTCTCCAAGCTTCCCCAAGGGTTTTGACCGTATTTACCTTTCAGTTTCCTCCTCACATGCCTCCTCATCTCAGTGTATTTACCCCTTTTAAAGTTAAACGTGGTTGTGGCGGTCTTTTTGGGCAACTCCCTATTCATACAAATGGTGTAATCAATAACGTTATGGTCACTGCTCCCAAGCGGTGCGATCACTTTTACATCTCTCACCAAGTCTTGGGCATTACTTAGTACCAAATCCAGGATCGCCCCACCCCTGGTAGGTTCTGAGATCATCTGCTCATAGAACAGTCATTGAGAGCATCAAGAAACTCAATCTCTTTCTCTCGACCAGAACACATATTGACACAATCAGTCTGCGGGTAGTTAAAATCACCTATTATGACACAGTTTTTACATTTAGCTGCTATCTTTAATCCTTCCATCATATTATAATCGCCCTCTCTCTTTTGATTTGGTGGGCGATAACAAACTCCCATAGTTAAATTTCCTTTTAGGCCCTCTATTTCAACCCAAAGCATTTCTAGAAGGGAATCTAATTCTCTGACCTCAGTCTTGCTCGACCATATATTCTCTCTGACATACAGAGCCACCCCACCTCCAACCCTTCCTTCCCTATTCTTCCGATACAACATATCCAGGAATCACCATGTCCCACTGATTCTCCTCATTCCAACAAGTTTCTGAAATTCCCACAATGTCTGTTTTCTCCCAGTACTAAACATTCCAATTCACCAATTTTACTTTGAACACTTCTAGCATTTGCATACAAACATCTATAATTTCCCAAGCAAGCTAGGCCCGCTGCCTTCCTCCTGCTGCCTCGAGACTTTGGCAGACAGTCCATACTGTTTGTCACCATCACAGTGGACAACTCTGATCCATTACCCAGTAGAAAAGAAACAGCTAACCCTTCATCTCTTTGAGATGAGTCCTCCCGAACCAGAGACATTTCATCTCCTGTCGGCTTTCCCCCAAGATTTAGTTTAAAAACTGCTCTGCCACCTTTTTGATTTTAAGTGCCAGCAGCCTGGTTCCATCTTGGGACAAGTGGAGACTGTCTCTTTTGTACAGCTCCCGCTTGTTCCAGAAAGCATCCCAGTGCCTAACAAACTTAAACCCTTCCTCCTTATACCATCATCTCATCCACACATTGAGACTTCTAATTTGAGCCTGTCTCTCCTGCCCTGCACGTGGAACAGGTAGCACTTCTGAGAAGGCTACCTTGGAGGTCCTGGCCTTAAGTCTCCTGCCTAGCAGCCTATCATACATTGTTGCTTATCATACATTTAATTATTCTCTCCTAGATTTCCTTAATGTCCCAGACTTTCATGTCTAGGTTGCTCTTTTTCTCTTTTGTATTATGCATATTATATAGTTTTATGTGTATGTAAAATATAAATCAGAGGTGTCAAACTCATTTGTTATGAGGGCCAGATCTGACATAAATGAGACCTTGTTGGGCTGGGCCATGTCAGGTTGGGCCGCGCCATGCTGTGCTGGGCTATGTGTGTACCTATTTAAGATTACGTAGGAGATATTATAAAAAACACAAACACAAATATATATATTTTAAAACTTAAAACATGCTTAAAATGTTAGCACTTATTGGTTTTAAAGATGCTTTCTTTGTATTTCTTCCATGGGATCCAGGAAACTGGTCAAAGGAAGCTCTGGCTGGGGAGGAACCTCAGCCAATAGAAGAAAGAGTGGCTGGGCTCAGTAGCTCTGCTGTACAGTTGAGAGAGCCTGGCAAAGCAAGCTATTCCTCCCCCCTTCCTCCCCAAGGGAGGAGCCTCAGCCAATGGAGAAAACAGAGGTTTTGCTCTGTAGCTCCTGTGCAATTGAGCAAGCCTTGCAAAGCAAGCTGTTATGCAGAAGGAAGCAAGATATAGGTAGAAGGAAGTAGATGACAGCCATTTGCTTGGAGGCCTGATAGGAGCCCTCTGGGGACCTGATTCGGCCCCCGAACTGCATGTTTGACACCCCTGCTATAAAAACACAAGCAGGGAATCTGCAAGGATTTGCAGGGAAGATCTCATTTTCCCCTCCCCCACTATTTCCTCTTTCCCTTCCCGGAAAGCCTCCATATTATGTTTTTTTTTACTTTTTTCTCTCCTTCCCACCTATCAGCCAACCTACTTTTATCTGCTCCCCTGTCTTCATCTTCCTTTTCTTCCCTCACTCTGGTAGCCTATGCCCAGTAAAAATATGGCCCAGTTGTGCAGTGAGAGCCACTGGGTGAAGCCAAGATGCATGGGGGTGAACCCACAAAGACTTGTGGGGGATACCACATGGTCTCCAGTATGCCCTTCCCCACACTGTTTCCTCTTTCCCTCTTCCTAGGTGCCTTCATTACCTCTCCCATCCCTGCTCTCCTTTCCTGCCCACCTACCAGTTAAACTACCTTTTATATGTCCCCATCTTCAGCTATATATGTTATTTACGTCATACACTGCCTTTTTCTGCAATGGGGAGGAGGGGGAGGAGAAGAAGAAGGAGGAAAAGAAGAAGAAGAAATTGGATTTTTACCCCGCCCTTCACTTATAGTCTAAGTGGTTTACAATCTCCTTTCCCTTCCTCTCCCCACAACATACACCCTGTGAGGTAGGTGGGGCTGAGAGAGTTCTTTCAAGAGTTGCCCGTGAGAGAAACAGCTCTGAGAGAGTTATGACTGACCCGAGTTCATACCAGCAGGTGCAGGTGGAGGAGTGGGGAATCAAACCCTGTTCTCCCAGATTAAAGTCTACACACTTAACCACTACACTAAATAAAGCAGCTTGCATCATTCTCTTCTCCTCCATTTTACCTTTACAACAACCCTGTAAAGTAGATTAGGCTGAGAATATGTAATTGGCCCGAGGTCACCCAGTGAGCTTCCATGGCAGAACAGTAATTTGAACCTAGTCTGAAGCTCTAACCCAGGGATGTCAAACATGCAGGCCCCCTGGCTCTTGTCTGCTTCCTTCTCCTCCTTTCCTGCTTCCTTCTGCAGCTCAACTTGCTTTGCAAGGCTTGCTCAATTGCACAGGAGCTACAGAACAAAACCATGATTTTCTCCAATTGTTGAGGCTCCTCCCCTTCTGGTCCCCTGGGGAGGGAAGGAAAGAGCCAGAGCTTCCTTTGCCCAGTTCCTTGGATCCCATGGGAGAAATACAAAGAAAGCACCTTTAAGACTAACAAGCGCTAATGTTTAAATATATTACATTTAACGTTTTAAAAAAAGCTTTAGTCATGTTTGTTTGGGTCCTTTAAAAAGTTTATATCTCTGCTACCTAATTTTAAATAGGTACACACATGGCCCGGCCCGGCATGGTCTCATTTATGTCAGATCCAGCCCTCATAACAAATGAATGACACCCCTGCTCTAACCACTACAAATTCAGCTTCACATCAGACTTTGCAGGTGAGACTTCAGCCTTAACTTAAGCTCCAAATATTTTACCCATTGTAAGTTTATATCAGATGATAAAAAAGCTTCACATGAACCTCATTTGTGTGCATCTTGATTATGTCTTAATGGATATGCAAAGTCCTATACAATTAATGAACCCTGCATGAGAAAAAAAGCAGGTCTCATAACATCCCTTTATCAATCTGTATTTTAATGAACCCCAATTAGATAAGTTCATGGTTCTCACCAGGTAAGGCAGTAATTATAGGTGCAACTAAATAAAGAGGGAAAGTTATGAGATGTTTATTTGAGTTAATATTAATTGTACTCCCTAACTGTTTAGACTAATGCCTTGTCCCCAAGCCTGGGGCTAGGGGTGCCTGAGCCCTAGGCTGAACTCACTTCTCTGCCCCCCCCCAGTGTTATTTTCACATGCGCTCTGTGCGAACACACTGATGACATCACTATGACATCACTGTCACCCCCCACCGCCCGACTTTGCCACGGCCTCCTGAGCCTCGGGAGACCCCGACAAAAGACAGCAGCGGTGCAGGCGTGCTTGCAACATGCTCACATGCTCACTGCCCCCCCATTTTGCCACAGCCTCCTGAGTCTTAGGAGACCCCAGAAAAGGGCAGCAGTGGTGTGGGTGAGCTTGCAGCATGCTCGCTGCCCTGCCCCCCCCACTTTGCTGCAGCCTCCCGAGCCTGGGGAGCCTCGGCAAACGACAGCTGTGGTGCAGGGCATGGGGAGAGTGGCCGCCTATTTGCACTGGAAGACCCCCCCCCCAAATTCTTCTAAGTCAAATTACTTACTATATTTTGGAAACTCACAGTGCAATCCTATGCAATTATTCATGTTGATGGAATGACTCTGCTAATTAATTTATCTCATTTCCATAGTGGAACCAATGCATCAATGCCATGTTTTGCTTTGCACTTCCAGTTTTTATACAGAACACTGTGCATATGTATAAAACTCCCCATGTTACTGGTGTCAATGTCCACATTGATTAAATAGCAAGAAAAAGACTCTTGATGTGATCGTACATATACTTGTATCAGGAATCGTTTTGTATAATGTTTCACCTGTGCACAGGCACCAACAAAACACCATACAAAAAGAATCCAGATGCAAGCTTATGCATAATCTTATCAAGAATGACTGAGGATTTCTTTTTGAAAGGTTTTACAATCTTTGATGGAGGGGAAAGAATGCAAATAACCTGAAGAACTTAAAAGCGCCAGCAAACTGAGCAAGCACCTATTCCACAATAAATTTTGGAAATATTCCTAATTAAACCAAAATGAAGTAGTGCACTGAAAATAGTGAAATTCTAGAATAATAAATAAAGGAATGCCATTAGGGAAAATCTGCATATCCCTAATTAAAGCTCATTCAAATTGTAAAAACAAATTCAGATGAAATTAAAAAAAACATGATTCAGTTAAATGAATAATTAATTTTGACAATGGTGTTATTGTACCTCTCTTTGGATTATATATATATATAGCACTTCTAAATAAAGTCTGGTGATTGGTTCTTCAGCCAGGGCTTGTTGCTTGTTTACAGTGAATATTCTTTTTGATTCAGATGGACTAATACAATATACGCAACTCTCACAAATAATTAATTGTGCTCATCCATGCTAGTGCTAGTGGCAGAACTGGAGAATTATCAGGTTTGCCATAAGGGGGTGAAATCCTGTGCAAAATCCCATGCTATAAGTATTCTTTTTTTGAAAATACTGCTGTCTGTACTTCTGTATAGTTCTAAAACACTATGTAATGTGTTGGATACAATAATTTACCTTCTGAAGCCATTGGATTTTTGCCACATTCCTCCTCTTCCCGTCATGATTCCAGGAAAGCTGAAAGTCCCTTCATTGTGTGAGCCACACAGAAAGAAACAGCCGCATAGGTCAGGATACTGCCATGAGCATTGTAGTGTATCAGTAACAACATTCGCCCCGCGCGGAGGCTACTGGGCGGTCCCAGAAGCCTCCAGCGCCGGGCGCGGAATCACCCGCCAATCAACAGCTGCGGCGGGAAGTTCAACAGGTCAGGATTGGCCTGACCGACCCAGTAGGCTGTACCGGGAATTGTATATAAGCGGGGCCCGGCCCGCGCTCTCGCTCTCTTGCAACGTGCTCCTAATAAACTATGTTGCCCTACTCTCGTCTCCGCTTCGAGTACGTTACACTGGCGACGAAGGTGGGATTCTAGCCACGTCGGCTACAACCGGAGATCTTGGGCAACGACGACCGGCCACGACCGCCACCGCCACCATGGCCAACCAGAGCGGGAACACCGGTTACATCGAGCCCTTCGACCCTGCAAATCCAGAGGGCTGGGAGTCCTACTCGGAACGGGTCAAGTTCTACCTCCGGGCCAACAAGATCACCGATGCCGGATCAAAGAGGGATGTTCTCCTGAGCGTCTGCGGGCCAGCCACGTTCGAGATCGCCAAGGGTCTCTCGGCTCCCGCCCGCCTCGCGGAGAAATCCTACGAGGAGATCATCAGGCTCCTCACGGGCCATTTCTTGCCGCAGCCCTCACGGGTGGCCCGCAGATTCCTGTTCCACAAAAGGGACCAGACTGCTGGAGAGTCAGCCGCGGACTACTTGGCGGCCCTCCGCAAACTCGCCGGGAACTGCAACTTCCCCCAGTTGGAGGAAACCCTGGCCGACCGATTCACGTGGGGCCTCCGCGACGAAAGGCTCCAGCAGAAGCTCTTCGCCAAAGAAGAGCTCACCCTCCAGGGCGCCTTCAGCGAGGCGGTAGCGTTCGAGAGGGCTGCCCGGACCTTCCCCAGGGTCAAGACCGAGACCGCCCACCACGAGGAGTTGGACCCCGAGCACCAGGACGAGGGGGAAGCTTTCCAGACGTGCCGCGGGACCAGCTGCCCGAGCTCCACAGCGCCCCCGAGCCAGCGAACGGCCGAGCCAGCGCGCTAACGAAAGGGCCAAATGCGCCAGCTGCGGCGACCCCCACGATCGGAGGGACTGCCAGTACCGGACCTGGGACTGCAGGAGCTGCGGGAAGACTGGCCACATCGCGCGAGCTTGCCGAGCCAAGCACAACCGCCCGCGACCGACCGCGCACCACGAGGCCACAGAGTCCCACTCAACAGCCTCCACCTCACTTCAGGTACTGAGTTTGCCCCTGACCACCCCCAACAAGATAAAGATGGCGGTCCTCATAGACGGGGCCCCCTGCGTCATGGAAGTGGACTCGGGCTCCTCCATCTCCATAATCGCGGAGGAGACCCTGAGAAGGCTACGCCCCGGCCAGGGGCTGCAGCTGCGACCGGCAAATTTCATATTGCGGGACTTTCAGCAAAACCCGGTCCAAGTAGCGGGGTGGGCACGGGTGCAGGTGGAGCGGGGGTCCTTCAGAGGCCCCCTAGACATCCTGGTGGTTAGGCGGCCGCTTACCACCCTCCTGGGTCTTGCTTGGTTTGGCCCCTTGGGAATCCGAATAGAGGTGGCGCGCACGACCACAGCGGGAGGGTTCGGGGAGGTGTGCAGAGAGTTCCCCGACGTATTTGATGGGTCGCTGGGTAGTTACAAGGGCCCGGCCATCTCCCTACCGCTCGACCCGACGGTCAGACCGATCCGGCTCAAGGCAAGGAGGGTCCCCTTCGCCTTGAAGCCCAAGATCGAGGCAGAGTTGGACCGCCTAGTAGCACAAGGGGTCCTGGAGCCGGTCGATTATGCCATGTGGGAAACCCCCATAGTGACTCCGGTCAAACCCAATGGGGACGTGCGGATATGTGCAGATTACAAGTGCACAATTAACAAAGCGCTCCAAGACAACCCATACCCGGTGCCTGTAGTCAGCCACGTCCTGGCCGCCCTGGCGGGGTCAAAGATTTTCGGGAAGCTGGACCTGGCACAAGCCTACCAGCAGCTTCCGGTGGACGCCAAAACGGCTGAGGCACAGACGATAGTTACCCACAGGGGGGCGTTCAGGGTGAACAGGTTGCAGTTTGGGGTCAGCGTGGCTCCGGGAATCTTCCAGAGCATAATGGATGCTCTCCTTAAAGGGATCCCCGGAGTCCAGCCGTTTTTCGACGACGTTTTAATCGCCGCCACGGACCCGGAGGAATTCCGCAACCGCCTCCGGGAGGTGCTCCGCCGTTTTCAAGCCGCTGGACTAAAGGTTAAAAGGGAGAAGTGCATGCTGGGGGTACCATGGGTGGAGTTCCTGGGCTTCGCAGTGGACGCGGAGGGAATCCACCCGACCGAGGAGAAGACCAGAGCCATTGTTCAAGCCCCAGCCCCCACGTGTAAAGCGGAGCTACAGAGCTTCTTGGGGGTCCTCAATTTCTACCACACGTTCATACCCCACAAGGCAGCCCTTGCCGAACCCCTACACCGACTACTGGACAAAAAAGCTCCATGGGTGTGGGGGAAGAAGCAAGCCGCCGCCTTCCAGGCAGTTAAGGATGTTCTGGTCTCCAACGCGGTGCTGCACCACTTCGACGAGCGCCTCCCGGTCATCCTGGCATGCGATGCGTCGCCATATGGGGTGGGCGCTGTCCTGGGGCACCAGCTACCTGATGGCTGGGAGGTTCCGGTCGCATACTACTCCCGCACCCTGACGTCGGCGGAACGGAACTATGCGCAAATCGATAAGGAGGCCTTGGCCATAGTCGCGGGGGTCCATAAATTCAACGACTATTTGTATGGGCGCCGGTTCACAATAGCGACGGACCATAAGCCGCTGTTGGGTCTGTTGGCCCCAGACCGCCAAACTCCCCAAATCCTGTCCCAGAGGGTGTTGAGGTGGAACCAATTCCTCAACTCGTACACCTACGTTTTGGTACACAGGGCGGGCAAGGCAATGAGTCACGCGGACGCACTCAGCAGGTTGCCACTCCCAGACACAGGCCCCGATCCAGCCCCGGCACACGAGGTCATGTTGATCGAGGCACTCCCGGATCAGCCCCTCCACGCGGCGGAGGTGGCCAAAGCCACCGGAAAAAACAAAACCCTAGCACGGGTGCTCGACTGGGTGGTGAGGGGGTGGCCAGAGGGGGACATGGGGGAAGAGTTCAAACCCTACAAAATGCGAAGGGAGGAACTAGCAGCCCACAAGGGGTGCCTACTATGGGGGAGCAGAGTAGTGGTCCCCCCCCCTACAGAAACGGGTTTTGGAATCACTGCACGAAACGCACCCAGGCATAGTGAGAATGAAGGCCCTAGCCAGGAGCTACGTATGGTGGCCGGGAATGGACGGGGAGATAGAGAACTGGGTCCGGAGATGCAGCACATGTCAGGAGTCGTGGCCGGACCCACCCAGCGCCCCAGCTACACGGTGGGAGACCACGAGGAAACCGTGGTCCCGGCTCCACATTGACTTTGCCGGGCCGTTCCAGGGGCAGATCTTCCTAATCATTGTAGATGCATACACAAAATGGTTAGAGGTCATCCCCGTAGGGTCTACCTCATCAGCAGCAACCATTAGAGCATTACGCAGGGTCCTGTGCATCCACGGCATCCCGGATACCATAGTCTCGGACAACGGGGCCACGTTCACATCGGGGGAATTCCAGGCGTTCCTCCAGAGGTACCTCATTAGAC
Source organism: Heteronotia binoei (assembly GCF_032191835.1). NCBI lineage: Eukaryota > Metazoa > Chordata > Lepidosauria > Squamata > Gekkonidae > Heteronotia > Heteronotia binoei. Next base: position 106,821,977 of record NC_083224.1, read on the forward strand.
ACATCCGGTTAGCTCCCTTCCACCCGGCCACCAACGGCCAGGCCGAGCGGATGGTCCGGACAACAAAAGAGGCCCTGGGCAGAATAGTGCAGGGCGATTGGGACCACCGGCTAGCCGCGTTCCTCTTCGACAACCGGGTCATTCCAAACCCAGTCACCGGGGTCAGCCCAGCTGAGCTCCTCATGGGACGCAAGCTCACCACACGGCTGGACCGCCTGCACCCCGACAGAGCCTCCGACGCGCGAGGGTCCCCGGAGGTCAGAGACGCGGCTAGGGGGTTCTTCGCGGGGGATCCAGTGTTCGCCCGCAACTACGCTTCCGGCCCAGAATGGGTAGCCGGGCGGGTACTACGGGTTGTGGGTTCCCGCCACTACGAGGTATCCACCGAGGGGGGCCAGATCCTACGCCGGCACATCGACCAGCTGCGCCGCAGAACTCTCCCAGAAGTACCCACGGAAACGAGGGAGGGGGAGGGGGCCGAAGAGCACCCAATGACACCCGCGCCGGCACCAAGGCCACCCCCACCGGCAGAGGCGGACCAACCTTCGGATCCAGACCCACAGCCCCCCAACGCTCAACCCCCCAGGGAAGCCCCAGATGCGGAAGGAGCCCCGACACCACAAGCAACCCCAAGGCGTTCAACACGGGAGCGTCGACCTCCCGCCTACCTCCAGGACTATGTCACTAACTAAGGGGGGAGGAGTGTAGTGTATCAGTAACAACATTTGCCCCGCGCGGAGGCTACTGGGCGGTCCCAGAAGCCTCCAGCGCCGGGCGCGGAATCACCCGCCAATCAACAGCTGCGGCGGGAAGTTCAACAGGTCAGGATTGGCCTGACCGACCCAGTAGGCTGTACCGGGAATTGTATATAAGCGGGGCCCGGCCCGCGCTCTCGCTCTCTTGCAACGTGCTCCTAATAAACTATGTTGCCCTACTCTCGTCTCCGCTTCGAGTACGTTACAAGCATCAGGAGAAAAGTAATCACCCCTCCTTCCCTCTTTCATACATGAAGTAGAAGACCACAGATTTATACCTCGCCCTTCTCTCTGAATCAGAGTTTCAGAGCAGCTTACAATCTCCTTTATCTCCTTCCCCCACAACAGACACCCTGTGAGGTGGGTGGGGCTGAGAGCTCTCCCAGAAGCTGCCCTTTCAAGGACAACTCCTACGAGAGCTATGGCTAACCCAAGGCCATTCCAGCAGCTGCAAGTGGAGGAGTGGAGAATCAAAACCAGGTCTCCCAGATAAGAGTCTGCACACTTAACCACTACAGCAAACTGGCTCTCCAATGGAGTTGTGCTTGTGAAAAATGAGGGATTCTGGTGATTTTGCTCCTTTCCCATCTTAACAGCTGTTAGTCTACATGGATCCTGGGAATCAGCTTTAACTGATTCCACAGTGTAACGTTCCCGCTTCCTGCACTTCTATTCATTTGTGGCTTTTCCTGTTTTCCGCAGATAATTTTGCCCTCCTCAGTGCAAAAACACAGTTTTCCCTCTCTTCCTGTGCAGCATTGGAATCCCCTGTTTCTGGGAAGTTATTTCCAATCCTTCATTGAACCTACACCATCTTGGTGGGGAAATCTTTATAATAATAATACTTTTTATTTATATCCCGCCCTCCCCACAAAGCAGGCTCAGGGCGGCTCATCTGGTGTTTTTCAACCTGAGTTCTGCCCTTTCCTCCCCTCCACATTTTCATGTTCCACCTTCCAACCCCACATTACCACACAATAGTTACCAATTGATCAGCTAATTGTCTCTATTCTTTCTCTTTTTAAAAATAGTCCAAGGCAATTATATTATTACACTAATTATACTGTGACTCCCTGCTGCCGGTATGTCTCCCCACTATCAACCTGATCAGTAGCAGGGGGCCAGGGGTGAGAGATCCCCCACCTCTAGTGGGGGAATGGCAACCCTAAATATAAACTTGAGATAAATTTCCTGTTAGCTATGTACAGCCATCATGTTGCCAGTGGACCAAGCACTTGTGATAAGCAAAGGAAATGCCACAGGAAAGCACCTACTGCGGAAGTAATCACAGCATTAAAAAAGACTTTCCCATGGAGCTACAGAGTGGTAAGGATGTACTGTGGAAAGTGTCTTTCCTAGGTCAGAAGGGAAAGCTGAGGGGAGAAGATAGTAAACATCTGCAACTTCTTCTCTAACAACTCCATTGCACTGAACTCATTATGAGTAACCAATTCAGAACATTTTCTCCAGCTGAACAAAATATCCACACATACCATCAGAAGGGTTAAGACCAGGTGGTTCAGAGACAGACCCTGAAAACGTAGGGGAGGTTGTTGGTAGAATCAGTGTGAATTTGATGGATCTGTTGGTAGAATCAGGGTGGATTTGATGAGTCAAGCTTTCTCAATCAGGAAGAACCATGAGGTATATATGGATAGGGAAAGATAATTAAATAAGACAGTGCAGCTTGACTGGGCCGAGGAACACTCAGTGCTGAGCTTTGGTGTCTGAACATGCATTCTGAGTGCTATTGAGAATGGTAATAATGGCAAGAATCTCTCAGCACATTTTGGTGTGCAGGCTATAAGTGCAGAACAGCCAAGTGACCACTCTGAACTTTGATCCAGGGTATGGCTTCCCAAATGCTGATGAACATTCTGGGTACCCTTTTAGGGAACATGGACTAAAGGGAAGGGAATAAGCTAATCCTCTCCTGTCCAAGTACTAATCATAGCCAAATCTGTTTAACTCCCAAACTCTGATTACCATGCATGTAATCAAATGTTTCTTGTTGTGTATGCGGACCAAAGGGAGGACTACTATGGGTGTTCCTGCCTGGCTCATTGGAGCCATGAGGACTAAGCTTGGGGACTCAGAAACAATAGGCAGCAGGATCCAAATACCTATTGCCCTGCTCCAGTCATGGGCCCCTTGCTGGTTTGAATGATCCAATGGCGTGCTAGCACAGGAACCTTAAAGTGTATATAAGTTGGCCCCATTGGCCCTGTTACTCAGTCTTAGAGTGCAGCCCTAAACTATCTTGTACAGAATAAAAGAGCTATGATCACTACCACCTTGCCTCTTCCTTGTGTTGAACCCACTATATTATATTTCTAAAGCAGTTTCAGAGAAGCAGTATGTTTTTCAGCTTGTGTATGTTTTGAAGTAAAGAGATGAACTAGGTAGCAGAGACATCACTTGAAGCACAGCCTAAAATTAACAGTTTTTTAAAGAAGGTTTGTGGCTAGTTTTTAAAACAAGTTTGTGGCTAGTCAATCCAATGAGACTTCTGGAAATGTCAGAAGAAATACTGAAATAAGATTTTATTACCTCCCCATCCCATTCTCTTCAATGCAACTTTGACTCAAACTGAGAGCCTTTGGGGGGGGGGGGGCAGACTTGTTCTTTCATATCTAAAATCAAACGTGCATCATTCTTCCATAGAGCCAGAGTGAGAATTAATTGGCGTGAAAGACCGGGAAGTGTGAGAGCAGGAAATCCAACGGAGGGAGCTGCCAGTGCCACCTCTGTGCAGTGCAGAGACAGGAATCATGGTAAAAGAGTTTGCATTGACAGGAAAGGAAACAAGGCTGAGAGAAGATGCAAAGGAGTGCTAAAAAAATAAGGCTCACTATCTTTATGCATGTTTTTGAGTGATGGGGGAAACTTCATTGCTCATATTTCCAACTAAACATGTGCAAGTTCTTGCAAGAAGGTGATGATCTTGAGCAGCTGTTTGTGGCTAAACCCCATTAAATTTGGTATGGGTGATCTGTATCAGACTGGGCAGCAGCACTGCTTCTGGATGCCTGCTTTGCTGCTGTGGGGTGCTCCTTCTTCTCCTAACTGTGCCCACGGTAGCTTCTCAGAGCTTCTCCCAAGTCTCCCCCCTCCACAGGTGCCTAGTGGCTAGCCTTTGGCATGCCTTCTCGGGCCCCTCGTGGTGAGCTATTGCAGGCAGCCACCATCTGAGGAAGAAGGTAGGAAAGCTATTCTTGGAGGCATATCAAGGTGACCAGATACAAAAGATGGGGTGGGCAGAGACAGTCTTTGCCAAGCAGGCTCAGCTTTTCTCACTCCTGCACATCAAGCAGCCCTACTTGCTGAGGTTGCTTCTCTCCCGGCCTCTCCACAAGCGGACTCAGGGCGGCTAACAGCATTACCTACTCTGAGCCTAAGGGTCTCTGCCTTCCTTTGCATCCCCTCAACCTTGCATCCCCTTTGAGTAAAAAAAAGGGGGGGGACCTCCTCCCTCCCATCCTTTGCAGAGAAGCCCCTCCCTCTCTCCATCCCTTAAGTTTGCCTTTCTGAGCACATGTGGAGAGCCAGTTTGGTGTAGTGGTTAAGTGTGCAGACTCTTATCTGGGAGAACCAGGTTTGATTCCCCACTCCTCCACTTGCAGCTGCTGGAATGGCCTTGGGTTAGCCATAGCTATCATAGGAATTGTCCTTGAAAGGGCAGCTTCTGGGAGAGGTCTCTTAGCCCCACCCACCTCACAGGATGTCTGTGGTGGGGGGATAAGATATAGGAGAAGATATAGGAGATCAGATATTCTCTCTGATTCAGAGAGAAGGGCAGAGTATAAATCTAAAGTCTTCTTCTTCCTCTTCCTCCTCTTCTTCTTCTGCACTGGTGAGGGAGCTTTCCTGCTGTCCCTGGTGGGCTTTTGCTGAGGCCAATGGCTGCCTGACAAGCATTGGAAGGGTTCATTTGCTAAACCAGAGGTGGGGAGGACTTACTTCTGAGTAGACCTTTCAGCTCCCAGCACCTGGTCCCCTTAACCAAAAATCCTACCTCTATGCCCCACCAAATGTGAAATCCTGGCTACGGCCCTATTCCCAAGGAAGGATCAGCAGTGAGAACTGCCTGTTTTCTCTTTCCAGCTTACTTTATTATAAGGGAAAAATGAATCAGGAGACATTGTTTTGTTTGTTTACTGTGAAAGCTCTCCTAACCTGAGCTTAAACCCACAAGACGCACTCCCAAACAGTCCATGGGGACAATGAGGTTACCGTGGGGGTGGGGAGTAACTTTTAGATGTTGAAGTTCACAGTATCATAGCAAAGAGCAATGCCATATGTTCAGTTTTTCCCATGACTGCACTGGATCATTCTCCTCCCTGCCCTCCTCCACTCATTGCTGCCACTCGCAGGACTCTGGCTTTGCTCCATATCAATATGAGGCAGTAGGCCAGGTGCCAACATGAGGCAGCCTGACAGGAAGAAGTGGCCCTAGTGTACAGGTTCCTTTCACTGAGCCATTAAAGAAACAAAGGCTCCTCCTCAGCTGGATATGATCAATATACACTAGGTTTTCTTTTTCACCAGAGAGATTCATGTGAAGGTGGCTGGCTTTCTGCCACCTCAGATACCCCCTGGGGCTTTCTGAAGCAATAACTATTAATATGTTACTGCCATTTGTCTGATGCAATTTTGTGCTCAACATCCATCTTTGGAGAGCTGACTTTCATTAACACTTCAAAAATAATTTAAGGTTTTCGCTGTGAAGGTTAGAAACTTTTCACAGCTCAGAGCAAATAGCTCTGCTGTTTCTATGCTATTATATGTCGATAACCTTTTCAAACCCACAGTGGCCATCAGCTGGGACCCATTCTTGATATTTTTGTTCCCAGAAAGTAACAACAGAAATGCTGTGACTTTATGCCCCTGGAAGGGCATTATTTCTCTTTAGGCTTTTCTTTCATATTCATGTTAATAAAAAAAAAGCATCACCTTTCTCATGTACTGAAGGGTAATGAACCCTGCCTTTCACAGGAGAAATGAATTAGTCTAACTGAATCACTGAAACCCAAAGCAGAGAGGTAATCCTGGTGAGAAGATGGGAAGTGAAGAAAAATCTCTTGGCCACTTCCCTAACGGCACATAAATTTTGGTTAGTAATACATGTGTTAAAAACACTAACCAATTAAACTTACACCTGGGAGGCACAGATGTCTTCCTCTAGCTGCTGGTGGAAGGACCTCTCTCTAAATACAAAGAATTCCTGCAACCATACATTCTACTGCATAACCATCTTGGCATGTTCTGAGTTAGAACGTTGGTCTCTGTCATGTGCCAAGTTTTGGGTGCCTGACTTTTCTAGTAATCAGTACGGTGTGAGATAGATATATGTGTTTGATACATAGAGTTGTCAGCTCTGTGTTGGAAAATACCTGGATATTCTGGTGGTGGAGCCGGGACAGGGAGGTGTTTGGAGAGGGGAGGGGCCTCAACATAGTCCAGTGCCACAGAGTCCACCCTTCAATGCAGCCATTTTCTCCAGGGGAGCTGATCTCTGCCAGCTGGAGATCAGTTGTAAAAGTGGGAGATCTCCACGCCTCACCTGAATGTTGGCAAGCCTAGGTTATCCCATTAGAAAAGCTTTCTGGATGGCCCAGAAGTACTTTGCCTCCCATTTCTACAAAGAGACTTGCAAATGTATCTTTTTCAATAATTTTTGGTTATCAGTAAACTTCTGGCTACATAAAGAATGCATGTCCTTGTTAATTTTAAGTTCTTTTAGAAAAGACCAAATCCTACCCACCTGTTTTCCTGAACATTTCCCTCCAATTTCAATGTTCTCTTTTTTGCTTCAGGAGAAAGCTCAATTTTTTAAAATTAGAATGGAAAGATATTCAGATTTGTTCCTGGCTTTAGCTGAAAGTGGGTGAGCAGCCCTCAGAATCTGACTCAGGTCTGGTCTACACTAACACATAGCAGAATGAAATTAAGACTGGGAAAATGAGCAGATTGTTGGACAAAGTTGTCATTAAAAAAAATCCCCCCAACCCTTGTAGAAAAATCCCTGCACATAGAATAAAGCCGTCAAGAGAATGGGCCTCATCACAGTCTCTTCTTCAAACTGAAACTTTGGTTCAGGCATAAGGCCTACAGAACATAAAAAAATTCTGCTCTCAGGGCACCAAGGCCACGCTGACAGTGACTCAGAGGGAAAAAATAAGGGAGGATGGGAGGCATTCACAGGTGCAGGGTGTCTCATCTGCCCTAATGCTTCAAGGCCACCCTAAGTAGGACTGTACATTCCATCTTGTTAATACAAGGATTTGTGGGAGCTTCTTAATTGGGTCTGATGAAGCTGCAGAATGTTGAAAACTAATTGGCAATCTTAACCTGATATCATCTGGTCAGTAACACCCATGGTCAGTTTGGTTACATCATTGAGCTGGTGGCAGCAATATCCTAAGATATGTGGATGAAGGGGAGCCCCTGAATAATTAATTAATACCCCCAATAATAGTAATTGCTATATTGAATAAGAGCATGCTTTGTCTTAATGATGTCTGCTGTAATTTTCCATTAAAGAGCTGGCCGCAGTAGAGCGGGTGTGTGTCTGAAGCTGGCTAACTAAGATAAGAGAAACAGCCTCCTACAGGCAACTTGCTGTGATAAGTAAGGAAACTTAGTTGAGGTGGGACCCTTTGAAATCAGAAAAAGGTTGTGTGCCTGCCTGCTTGTTTTCTGTGTGAATAAAACTGTCTGTATGTAGAATGATTGAAACCCAGTCATTTTGGGGGCTGTGCCCGACTGGGTCCTGCCTTCTGGTACCAGAAAGTAAACCTCGCTTCATACCAGTAAGTCTGTGCAGACCTCGTTATTTCTCTGCTTCATGGACTCTCAATTCAGCCTTTTATTTACCTTTCCAAACCAACCTCTCTCCAGGAGCAGGCTCCCTAACCTGAGAGTTTATCCTTTCTGGCAAATCTGTGGAGCCAGTAGGTTTGTGACAAAAGCATATCAAAGAATCTGAGTTCTGAGATTACTTACTGTATCTGGATATTTTTCATTGCAAAGAGTCTTCAGCAATGTACATTCTAGAAAAGGGTCCTGTTCCTGCCTACTGCCACATCCCCTCACCTGATGAAAAGCCAAAGACTGAATTGAAAGAAGGTACTCCTCACTGGCTGCAGTGTGTCTAGTGCAGCAGGTCAAAGCCAGGCTTTCCCAAACTCCTCTTCCCTGGCTGCTTTGCCCAAGCCAGCAGGTGCAATTATGGTATTGCTCTCAGCTTTCCTGACACACCACAAAAAAACCTCACTACATTAAGGTGCGAATCCTACTTTAAGTACTCCTTTAATTCCACTGTCATCCAATGGTCCAACTGCTCCCCACAGGTTGGTTTCTTGCTCCTTATATATTTATAGAATTCTTTATTGTTAGACTTAATGCTTTTAGAAATATAGTCCTCGAAGTCTTTTTTGTTTTTTGCTTCCCTAAATGTCTGCTTGCATTTTCGTTCCACAAGTTTGTGTTCTTTTTTTGTTTGTCTTATTTAGGGAAGCATTTCAGTTTCTCGGTTAAAACAATTTTATTGGTAACATATGAACATATGAAGCTGCCTTATACTGAATCAGACCCTTGGTCCATATGGTAATAAATCTATTTCTTACATCTGTAAAAAACCCTTCTTTTATCTACCCCATATATTACTTTCTACTCACCCCTCCCCCCCGTTACTTGACCCCTGCCGGTGTTACTTACGTAAAATGCAAATATTTAAAGGTACCCTTAACTATTAAAACAAAAATTTATATTTTCTTCTTTTTAAAACTTAATCATTATCAAAAATTGTCCAATGTCCTTTTATTTTCCACTCTTTTTCTACATATCTTCTAAACTTTTTCCACTCTGTCTTAAAAACTTCTAAATCATAGTCTCTTAATATTCTTGTTAATTTGTCCATTTCACTCCACATGATAGCTTTTATAATCCAATCCCATTTCTCTGGTATTTTTTCTTGCTTCCACAACTGCGCATATAATGTCCTAGCAGCTGAAAGCAAGTACCAAATTACAGTTCTATCTTCTTTTGGAAATTTTTCCATTTGTAATCCCAATAGAAAAGTCTCTGAAACTTTCTTAAATTCATATCCCAAGATCTTAGAAATTTCTTGCTGAATCATCTGCTAATTTTTTTGCTCTTTCACAAGTCCACCGCGTATGGAAGAAAGAACCTTCATATTTTTTACATTTCCAACATCTGTCTGGCATCTTATTGTTCATCTTTGCCAATTTTTTAGGAGTCATATACCACCTATACATCATTTTAAAACGGTTCTCTTTAACACTATGACACGTCGAGAGCTTCATAGAATTCTTCCACAGGTATTCCCAAGTTTCCATCTGTATTTCTTTATTTACATTAATTGCCCATTTAATCATTTGAGATTTCACTACTTCATCCTCTGTAGACCATTTCAAAAGTAATTTATATATTTTTGAAATTAATTTTTCATTATCTCCCAGCAGAACTTTTTCCATTTCTGTTTGTTCTTTTCTTATTCCTTCAGTTTTGATATCATTATCCACCAAGCTCTTTATTTGTTGCATTTGGAACCAATCATATTTATTATTCAACTCTTCAGCAGTTTTCAATTCTATTTTGCCACTTTGTATTTTTAATAGTTGATTATATGACAACCACTTTTCTTCACCTATCTCAGCCATTATTTTTATTACTTCAGCTGGCACTATCCATAACAGTCTTCTCTCATCTCCATATTTCGTATATGTCATCCATGTATTTAGCAAATTATTTCTTATATAATGGTGAGAGAAAAAAAGTCTATCTTCTTTTTTCCATAATACAAATACACGCGCCAGGCAAATTTATTTCCATGACCTTCCAGCACTAAGAGTTTTTTGTTTAACAGCGTTATCCACTCTTTTATCCACACTAAACAAACTGCTTCCTGATATAATTTTAAATTTGGTAGTTGAAATCCACCTCTCTCTTTTGCATCTGTCAAAATTTTCCTTTTAATCCTTGGTTTCTTCCCAGCCCACACAAATTCTGAAATTTTTCTTCGCCATTTATCAAATTGTTTACTATTTTTCACAATGGGAATAGTTTGAAACAAATACTTTATTCTTGGTAGAATATTCATTTTAACTGCAGCTATTCTACCCAGCAGTGACAAATTAAGTTTATTCCATTTTAACATATCTTCATCCATTTTACGCCATAGCTTCTCATAATTATTTTTAAACAAATCAATATTCTTCATTGTTATCTCCACACCTAAATACTTTACCTTGGAGGTGACTTCACAGCTCGATAGTCTCTGCAATTCTTGTTGCTTATTTGTTTGCATATTTTTGCATAGAAATTTTGATTTTTCTTTATTAATACGAAGTCCCACCAACTCCCCATATTCTTGTATTTTGTCTAACAACAAAGGTGTGACTTGTATGGGGTATATCATCTGCAAATGCTCTGTATTTGTAAGTAAATCCTTTTATTTTTAATCCTTCTATTTCTTTTTCTTCTTGAATCTGCATCAGTAATATTTCAAGAGTCATTATAAACAACAATGGGGAAAGTGGACAACCTTGTTTTGTACCTTTGCTGATAATCATATCTTCTGTAAGATCTGCATTTATACATAGCCTTGCACGTTGTTCAGTGTATATTGCTTTTATCATTCTTATAAAGCTTTCTCCCAGCTCCATTTTCTCCATTACTGCAAACATAAAGTCCCAATTTAAATTGTCAAAAGCTTTCTCTGCATCTGCAGAGAATAATGCTACTTCCTTTTTTGGATGTCTTTCATAATATTCTACAATATCTACAACAGTTCTGATATTGTCTCTTATTTGCCTTTTGGGAAGAAACCCCGCTTGATCTTCCTTTATAAAATTTATCAAATGTTGTTTAAGCCGTTCTGCCGAGATTCTTGTATCTATTTTATAGTCATTATTTAGTAGCGAAATTGGTCTATAATTTTTTACATTCGTGACATCTCTATCTTACTTAGGTATCAACAAAATAACAGTTACCTTCCATGTGTTTGCTATTTTCCCTTTTGTTCTTATCATGTTCATCAACTTCTGCAATTTCGGTGTTAACTCATTTTTAAAGGTTTTAAAATATTTAGCTGTATATCCATCTGGCCCAGGTGCTTTTCCATTTTTCATTGCATTAATTGCTGCTTCAACTTCTATTTTTTCAATTGGATCATTCAAAACTTTTCGCATATTTTCAGTTAAGGGTTCTATTATTATCTTTTGTAAATACTCATCCATCTATTCTTTCTTTATTTTAACACCTTTAAACAACTTGGCATAGTACTTAAAAATTCTCTTTTTATTCCCTCTTGGGTAACCACCTCTCTTCTATCTACCACAATTTTATTAATAATTTTATTTTCTCTCTTTTTCTTCAGTTGCCAAGCCAAATATTTTCCAGGTTTATTTGCTCCCTCAAAAGATTTCTGCTGCAGTCTTTTCAATTCCATTCCAATTCTTTATTTAACAAATGTCTCATTTGCGTTTGTAATATTGTAATTTCCCCTATAAGTTTCTTTTTCCCTGGCCTTTTTCTCAACTCCCCTTCTTTTTTCTTTATTTCATTTTGAATGTCCAACAACTGTTTTTCTTTTGCTCTCTTATCTTTATTATTCAAAGTAATCAATATCCCTCGCATTACTGCTTTATAGGCATCCCAGACTGTCTGAAATTCTGTATCCTCTTTGTCATTCATTTGAAAGGATGCTTTCATTTCATTTTCTAAATATGTCACTATTTCTTTATTCTGTAGCAAATCTTCATTCAATCTCCATCTTCTCAACTTCTTAAACAATTTTGTAATCCACATTATTGGGTTATGATCAGCCCCAATTTTGGGTAAAATCTCTATTTTCCTTGTTATAAGACTGAAATCTTTAGTGCCCCACAACATGTCAATTCTGGAAAAAGTTTTGTGTCTTGCTGAATAAAAAGTATAGTCCCGAACTTCAGGGTTAAATTTCCTCCATATGTCTTCCAAATTTTCTTGTTTGACCAATTCAAAAAAAGACTTTGGCAATTTTCCTTCTTTGTTGTTATTTTTTTCCCCCTCCAGACCTATCCAATGAGTTCTTAACTGTTCCATTAAAATCTCCCATTAACAAAACTTGGTCATAAGTCAGTTCATCAAGCTGTTGTATAATGTCTTTAAAAAAAACATCTTTTGCACCATTAGGTGCATACAATCCCAATAACAACAGGTTTTTTCCATTTAACATTATCTCTACTGCTATAAATCTTCCATCTTTATCTTTAAACACTAATTTTGGTTCCAATTCTTGTTTAATATAAAAAACCACTCCCCTTTTCTTCTGTTCAGCCAATGAAAAATTCCACTTCCAATTGTTTGTTCCATAAAAATATTACAATTTTGTTTCTTAATCCAATGAAATGTTTTTTGTGGTGAATTTAGTCCATTAACATTCCAAGACAGTAATTTGTAATCCATCATGGTGCAAATTCTTTATTTTCTTGAAAAAAATATGTTCTTCTATCATTTATCACTTGCCTTGGCAGCTCCTTCATGATTCTCACTCTACTGCCTCCCACTATCAGTGTCTTTTCAAAATTTTTATTCATGATTCTTCCCACCATTTCCTTTGTCATAAATCTTATGACATCTCTTGGTAAGTTATTTTTCTTGGCATAAAGTGAGTTCATTTTATACATACAGTCATACATGTTTTTTGTCTCTTCAGGGTTTTCCTCTAAAAATTCTGCAATTATTTTTATTATAAATTCCTTTAAATCACATCCTCCTTTTCAGGTACTTCTTTCAGACTTATCTGAGTCTCCATCAATTTGCAGTCATGGATTGTCACTTTTTCTTGCATTTTCAATGTGGAATCATATACATTCATTCTGCCTTCTACCTCCTGCACTTTCTTAGATGTTTCCTCAGTTTACTTTCTGAGATCTTCCATGTCTTTTCTAATCTCTGCAATAATTTCTTTTTTTCAATTCATCTATAATCTCTCTCACCCCTTTCATCATTCTGGCCTCCATTGTCTCTAGTTGGTCCTGCATTTTTTCTAATGAAGTAGCCCTTGTACGAGGCTGCTTGTGTTCAGACATTTAAAAACAGCAAAAATTTGGACCTTACCACTTTCAAATTCAACTATCAGATTCAAAAGAGTAGGACTTGCCCTTTACAACAAGCCCAATTTCGCCATCCTCAGAGCTCCCAAAGTCAAGATATTTATTTTTTAAGTTTTTAAATCTTCCAAAATGGCAACCACAACTTTTTACTGCTCCCTACAATTTTTCCCCCTTTTAAAAACATCCAAAGTCCACACAAATAATATGAGCAATAGTATTTATCTTCTTACCCTCTTCTCAGTTAACTTCAACAATTTTTAATGCCCTGAATTGTTTAAAAACATTGTTTTTATTTTGACCTCCCAGCAATGGCTGCCAATGTTTCTCAATGGTATATATTCCTAGAGTAGGTTTTCCTTCCGCTACTTCCTGCTTTTGTTGCCACAAAGTCTCATTCACACTGGTAAGGAGATCTCACGATACTTGACATACTTCCTGTCTTGCTTGAATGTACTGCAGGTCTGTGACGATGTGACAATAGTTGCTCTTTTTTCAAAACCGCAAGTAGACTAAACAATAAATTCCTTTCCACTTTTTAGCTCTTTTTAACACTGTCCTTTATATTTATAAAGTCCAAATTTCATCTCTTCCTCCCCTCTTCTTCCAGACTTTCTAGATTTTCCTTTCCCACCTTTTAAATTTACTCCATTAAGCTGTAAAAAGTTCCAGAGTGAAAGATAGTAATCTGTACCTTCTCTTCCAATTATCCAAGTTCTCACCAGTCTTTCAAAGCTTTAGATGTTTAGCAAAGTCCAAGAAGGTTAGGATCCTGTCGAGCTTATGTCAAATAAATGACTCTGAAAGCTTCTGCAGATGATGAAAATGCAACTCTTCCCAGAGACCCCTCAAAGCCTCAAAGAAGCCCTCCCCGGGACTCCCTTTCAGCCAAGGTAAATCTCCTTAAAGTTTCCTGTGCATATCTTGGACTAATCTCTAACTGAGAAAAGTAGGCAGTAGGCATTGAATTGCCTTCCACTACCCTGAACAGAAGCTCCAGCCTGCTCCCGTTATGAGAAGCAGCTCAGCTCGACATTTTCCTCCCCCGGAAGTCCAGGCAAGCATTCCAGTTTCTGAAGGAAGCCTTTTCATTCTAATAGCTTCCTTCACTCTGCTTGTCATCCATGCTGATAACCTCCTGACTTTGTACTACCTTTCTTGACCTGTAGTATACATTCTAACTGAGTCTCATGTATTGAGGTTTTGACTAATCCCCACAATTTATTGAGAGATTTGACCCTCTTGTCTGTTCCTTTCAATTTCTTTTTTACTAGATTTCTCATTTTAGAGACATTTCCTCTTTTGAAATCAAATAGAAATGTGTTTCCTAGAACTTCCCCACATACATATGAAGTATAATTTGATGCCACTGTGCTCACTGTTTTCAATTGGTTCAACCACATCCACATCTCACATTAGGTCCTGGGATGCAATGCTGAGGATTAAATCCAGGATCACTTCCCATGTGATCATTTCCATGACCAACTGTTCACTGCACAGTCATTTGGGGTATCTAGAAATTGTACATCTTTGGCATGATTGTAACACACATTTAACTAATCAATATGAGGGCAGTTAAGGTTGCCCATTATTACAACATCCTCACCTTTGAATGCTTCACTGATTGCTCCATCTCAAGATCACCCTGAGCATCTTCCTCAATACTAATGAAATTTGAAAAGTAATTTTAAAAATTGAGCACCAGTATGTCCAGTATGTCCTTCCCTATGGCATCTAGATTCAGGGATGATGATATCATACTGCTTCTCCCCCTTCCACCACATTCTGTTATGCTCACTATGTCTATGTTTTTCCTTAAAACCAAGCACTCCGTTCAGAAGCTCCTGGCATTAGCATAAAAACATCTTCACATAGTGTAGACATCTCTGGCATGTGCCTTTTCCACTTGGGCCTCTTTGACTGCAAATCCTGTTTTAATTTATCCTTTCTTTGAATGACTTCAATAAACTTGGAGGGTGTAACTCTGCTTATGGTTGTACGGTTAACCTACTGCACATGTAGACAAGGCCTACATTTGTCTCCAATTTAAATACAAACTCTGACCAAATGTTGACAAAGTTTCAATTATATAATTATCCTCTCTATAAAATTCCCCTCTTATCTAGACACCCAGAAGTATTGCCACAAAGGTTTGCTTAACTGAAATAGGCATCGGTATCTGAATATTTTAAACATAGCGACTTCTTTACTCTTCTGCTTAAATAAAGCAGAATACAGAGAACCTAGTTTAGAGGAATATAATAATAAGTTATGAGATGCTTTGATCTACATCTTTTGAACCAAAATGCCTCGGTGTAGAAATATAAATGACATGGAGTCATTTAAACCAAACAGCTGAAGGGCAGTCCTACAGCTCTGTTGTTTGGAAAGCCCTGCTTTCTGCTCCCTGAAAAAAGTTGCATGGAGCAGAAATCAGGGGTTTAAACTTTCAATGGCTCACAAACTGAAACAAACTAGGTTAGTTTGCAAACCAACCTCCCAGTTCATATGGGTTTCTGGTTCAACCACGAACCGAACTGCAAAAAATGTAGTTCATACCCATCCCTATCCATCACATCTTGTGTTGAGGACTGAAGGCCTTTTGGCCTCTCTCTCTCTTTTTAAAAATAATTTCTGGGTTTAAGAACACTCGGTTATTATTCACACAACACCCCCAATAGTTTACTATTGTTTATCTAATAATTCAAATAACTCACAGTATTATCAGATATATTACTAACATTTACAAACTAGCTCTAACTTGCACTATATACCTGCTGATACTAGCCCAATTATCTAATATCTTAGCCACAAAATGACCATTTCCCAATTAATATACAAAGGCGTCATATCTAAATATATCAGATAATAATAACAAAGCAGTTATGGAAAGTGAGGAGTACAAACAAAGTATTCAGTAAAAACCAGGACTTTTTTGTATAAAAAGCCTGGGAGGAACTCATTTGCATATTAGGCCACACCCCCTGACATCACCATTTTTCCACATGGGCTTTTTTGGTAGAAAAAGCCCAGCAGTAACTCATTTGCATATTAGACCACACTCACTGATGCCAAGTCAGCTGGACCTACGTTCCTGTGCATTCCTGCTCAAAAAAAGCCCTGGTGAAAACAATAACTCTCAGTCAACAACACTGTGGCCAGGAGACGCTGCCTGCCTCTAAGGGAGTACCCCATTGGAACAAGGGAACCCCAAGCTAAGGAAACAAAATGGATTCTTGTCATAAACAGGCGAAGGGAAAATACTCCTTGCAAAAATTGAGTGAGACATGGTGTGAGCTTGTTTTGATCATTATCCTGGTCTGGCTTTCTCCCCTGCCAAAACGGAATGCATAAAAACAATGGGGTTCACAGGTAAGTATGACTCAGGACTTAATCTTCAACTACTGATTAATGACCCATCTCTTGGGCCCCCTTACTCCAACTCAGCTTCTCATTTTGTTTACTCCTATGATAATGTCTGCCACCTAGACAAATTCTTTGTTTTCTCTGCTTACTCCTCATCAGGGTATCTCAGCTAAATTGCTTAACCATTAAAACTCATCCTGACCCATACTGACAAACATTACTGAGTCAGCCTCACCTATTGTTTCAACCTAGAAATCCATTCAGACTCCCAAGAAAGACAAATCATCACCCATTAAGGAGCAATCATAGCTCTGGAAGGGTCTTCTACCCTCCAAAACCTTATAAAACATGAGAGCAAGCCACATCTCTTTGTTCAGTCTGAGCATATGTAGACAGATTGTCCCCCCCCCCCATTACTTTAAGTAAGGGGACCCTCAGACATGGCACAATGGCAGTGCATGTCCCCATCTTTGATTTGTAAATGGACCTCTGCACATCTGGACAGGTAGGACTGCCTTTATAATAAACCCTAAAATTCCCTATCACTCCTCTCTATTCTTCCTAGTCCTTGTTTGCATGCATTATATTGCCTGTGTGTGTGATTGTACCTTTTACATGTTTTTCTAGTAAATATTTGAAAATATATGCGATCTGGAGTCTTTCTTCCTAAGACCGGACTTCTGTATCACTGGTGAAGATCTCAGCTCCTAATTCACTCTACCTTAGTCTCCCTCTTGCTAATTTCCCTTCTAAAAAAGGAGACCTCAAGCATTTCCAGTAACATTATCTATGTGATTAAAGCCCAGTTAATAGTGAGTTAATAGCAAAAGCTAGAACCCAAAGAAACATGATGTCAAATCAAATCAAATCCACCCCAAACACTGGGAACTCTGGTCTGTTGGCAACATACTAGGAAACTGAAGTTGGTTCCTTATTCCCAGTTCCTTATTCATGACTTTTTTTGAATTAAATTTAAAAAAACAACACTGAGGTAGGGCTGTAAAGCTCCTGCTGGGGGTAAGGGTTCCCTCAGTTTCGGGACTCCAAACCCACTGGCATGGAACTGGCCAGCAGAGGGATCCCCGCCCCCAAAGAGCTCCATTGGCATGTGATGTGCCCAATGCAATGATATCACCTGGAAGTGATGTCATTAAGCCAGCATTTAGGTAAAAACTCTATGGTACCATAGAACTCTATGTTTTGGGGTCTCTGCCTGTGTGATTGTCTTGGGGGCACCCTGCTTTGGAGCTGCTGACATGAGAACCACTCTTTGGCCCAGGAACCAACTTAGGTCCCCTAGAAGGATAAAATCCCTTGAACATGGGGATGTATGATATATGGTGGTCCAGACCTTATTTTGGGGTTCAGAGCTTTCAAACTCCCCTCAGTGTTTTTAGTTGAATTCATGAATAAGTCATGAATAAGGCTTTTGTTCAACAGGTAATGAGCTCAATAACTTATAATTGCTTATGGAGGTTTGTTTAGCTTCTAGAGAGTTTTGCCCTCGATTATTTTGAGGAGTTCCCTTGTTCAACCTTTCATCTCTTCCTTCTTCATGTTGGATATTTTCCCAAAAAAATTCCCTTGATTTCAGAGTTGCTAAAGTCATGAATAAGGAATGAATAAGAAACTGGGAATAAGGAACCAACTTCAGCCTACTCAACATTATGCATATTTTTTTTTTTACTGTGGTCTAGATCTGGGGTGGCCAAACTGCAGCTCGGGAGCCATATGTGGCTCTTTTCACACAGATTGTGTGGCTCTCAAAGCCCCCATTTCTCCATTGGCTGGCTTGAAGAATGCATTTAAAATTGCTGTATTTCCACCTCTCCCTCCCCCATATATTTGCCTCCTTTCCCATCTTGCTGAAACATCTGACATTCATGTCTTGTGGCTCTCAGACATCTGATGTTTATTCTGTGTGGCTCTTATGTTAAGGAAGTTTGGCCATCTCTGGTCTAGACTGATGTGAAGACTACCCTGTCTTACATGGTCTGATGTAGTGACTTTTTTACACTGTCCAACTCTATGATCCTACATTATTTTAACCTATTCTATTCAGATCAGTCCTTTTATACTTCTTCACAGCAAACTCAGCCAGGTTTTATAGGAAGTTTGACTGAGCACCCCAGAGAAAGCAGCAAATTTAGTGGAATGGGGAAATGAGTCATGGTAGCAAATAAGAATTGGATCATATCAAGCTAAGGAACAGAAAACAGAGGAAATGACCAAAGTTGTTAAATTAGGTCAGCGAATATTACTTTCCTGCTTTAGGTTATACAAATGACTGGGGTAGACTGAACTTTAAGGCTTTGAAAATTTGCTAGTGGGTCTTAGAAACGTAGCCAAAAAGCAACCAGTGGTTTACAGCTGCTACTGAACTGGGTCAACATATGGCAATGTGAAAATTAAATTTAACAAAAGCAAAGTAATGTTCATTGCTGTGTGATACTGGGAGCCCCTGCTAGACCTAATTTATATAAATGACTGACTGCAAACTGGTTAAGTCTGCTGACAACTTGGAATTGGGAATCAGAATGGATGGGGGGGGGGCACACACACATACAAAGAAAAGCTAGCAAAGAAGTTTTAGAGCCTCATTCACTAGGCAATGTTGTTTGGCTGATGCACAGCAAATGAGGTTTAGTGTTGGTAAATGCAAAAAAAAAGTGTTTTTTTAAACAAAAGCGGATGGCAGAATAGAACCTGCCTAGGATATCAGCAGGAGAAGTTTTGCAACAACCATACAAGATAAAAAGGAAGGAAGGATTTTTCTGAACATGGTGCACGCAGGATGTGTATTTTCACAGAGGAATGAGAATACAGATGTGCAGAAATAACTTGTACCCTTTTTTGTGCTTTTTTCCCAAGTAGAAAGACTAGATGAAAAATGGGATAATTTACAAGATATTGATATCCCTGCCTTGTTCAAATACTAGAAAAGTCTAGTATTGATATCCCTGCCTTGTTCAAATACTATTGAACCTGAAGAACCAGAAAAAATGGAACTTCTATGGAAGGTATCCTGTGCTTTTGGTTCAGTTTTAATGCATTAAAATGGAAGTTGGTGGAACTAGCAAAATATAGCTTTTTTCACAGCAGAATGAAAATTAGTTCCTGCTGTGCAGATAGTACAGCCTTCACAGGTTCTATTTTGGCTGATGAAAGTGGTATGAAAGGACAGGTATTGTCTAGAGACTGATACGTCTGCATGACACACATATATGCTCCCTTTCAACATGGGAGCCTTGATATGTGCACATTTATAGGCCTTGACAATTAATTGGTGGAATAGTGTTTCATACATGTGAAAAGGTAAAGGACTGTAAATCTGGCTAGCTAATTGTAATACTGAGTGGCTGGGATTTTTTTTTTTAAAACCTGACAAAGCCAGAAGATAGGCTTGCCTGAAATGAACTATGCTAATAGCTCAGTCAGTTTCTCAGCTTCATTCCCAATGGGGGACATGTAAATCACGTGAATAGGCAGCTGTATCTGTGTTGGCTGTTTTATGATACTCCCATATATATGTAAGTATGGAAACTCTTAGAAGATTCATTTAGCTGAATATTGAATAATTGTGTAAAATATTTCAGTTAGAATATGAGAAACATAATCTGAATCAATTCAAAGTGATGAGTACTAGGGATCAAAAGCAAGCTCCTACTTTCTTAATCCAATTAATAGTTAGGAAAGGATGCCTCTGATAAAAATCCACTAGCTGTATGTTTTCTGGTAAAGCTCAAAGCATATATCTACATCACTGTTAAACAGCTATTAAATGAAAGGTCCTGAACCACTGTAAAAGCCTGCCACTGTGAAAAGAAAGGCAATAAAAAGGGTTAGAAGCAGGAGTACTGCATCAGATAGAATCCGAGTGCTTGACCCATTTGAAAACAAATCAACTCCAGCTTTCAGACTTTCTCATTGTATTAAATCACTTGAAGCACAGGTCAAATATTACAAAGATCTCTGGAAGGCCACCTTTAACTTGATGTTAAACCTTGGTTTTCAGTGATCTTCCTCCAAGGGCAATTCACTGTTGGCAGGATCCAACATACCTGCAAAACACCTTAATATTCAAAGCAGGAATGGAAGACACATCTAAGAGAGTGGTAAATATGAATGACAAAAGAAAGCAGGTGGTGAATTAATCAGTGAAAACTTAATAGAAGAGATTGGCTTCTAACTGCTATAGGAACAATTGGCTTCAGCTCTATAAAATTATATAGTGAAATATAAAGGTGCGTGAAATCTTCCTATTGAGGTCCATGGAAATTTCCACCTTGTCAAACAATTATTTTCACCTATGTGAAGGATTTTTCCTATTATTTTATCATAACTATGCAGTGGATATTATTTTTATCCTGGCATAAGGGCCCCCATTCAAATGCACAGATCTGGCTTATTTTACACCTTTTTCCATCTAAAAGAGCAGATCAGGCTACTGCGTGTCCATCCTTCCCCTGTCTCCAGAACTGGTCTAACTCTGACATTTTGTGCAAATCACTCCCCCCCCCCTTTCCTCCCCCCCCCAAGATGTGCATATATTGTTTGAAGATCAATTAGTTTTATTTGGAATCCAGCATTATTCATTCCGGGAGGGAAATATAATTGATTTTGTCAGCATCTCTAATTAAAATGGATTACTATGTTCTTTGTCATTTCTTTTGAATTTTGTTATCTTGTCATTGTGAATGGATTTTGTCTGCCCCTTTTCATTGATGAGATTGAAGATTCTTTGGCTGAGATTAGATGGGCCTTTTGGCCCGATAGAATTGCTTTTTCATAATGGATTAAAGAGGCTTAGTCACAGGCTGATTCCGCACTCACCTTTCTCCGGGGTAGGCGTCTGTTTTTGGGTGGAGCAAACTGGCGATTTTGTACCAGTTGCTCCGCGCCATCTTGCCCTGCCTCAGTGTAAACCCATTGTAAGACAAGTCAGATACTGAGTAAATAGCCACCAGGTGAATTCCTGTGCTTACAAATTCCCCATGCATTCATCCCTTATTTCTGGTTGTCTGAACTCCCTTCTTGTGAAGTCAAACCATTTGGGAAGTCTGAACCTTCCTTTCCATTTCTGCCTCCTGGTTTTTTTTTTCCTTTTGGATCAGATAGTGATGTGTGCATAAGTGCATAATCACTCCTGGCATTGTCAGTCACCTTGACCAAGTATTCATTTTGCATAAGGAGTCCATGAGGGAGTTGTTTTTGAGCAACAAATCCCCCCCAACCCCTCTCTCCTATTCCTGCTTGAGAGTATTCCATGACTGACACAAGGGAAAATGTACTGAAGTCAATAGGACTTCTCTCATGCAAATCTCCCCCACTTATTCCATGGAAGAGAGGTAAAGGGAAGGAGGCTGAGGGGGCTGGAGTACTTGGTAGAGGGATTTGTGGAGCTGTCAAAAAAGGAGCCAGAGCTTTGGATATATGCCTACACATTTGGGTGGGGGGGGGAAGGAAGCTGCAACAATCTGAATGATCAATCATGGGGTGAGTGTGCAGTGAAGCTGGTTTGGGGTGGGATGTCTAATCAAAACTTCCAGCAACTATTTAAACTGCCACAAATGGAGGCATGGTCAGATCGCATCAGCCTTCACTGTTTCTTTTTTGTCATTATATGCCCTTTGAACATCCCCACAATTAAATGTAACTTGTATTTACAATGTACATCAATGTACATACCAATTGGCATACAAATACAGCTGGAAAATGTATGCATTTCAGAGGAGAAATTAAATGCCAGAAAACAGAAAACTATTCAAAAAACCCCCTCCTGGTTTAAATTCGCACAAGGGAGAAGTAAAACTGAAACAGGATTTTTGGGGGTCAAAGTTTTTGGTATGACAAATTTGATGCCATCACTAATTATAACAAACAAGAATTAGTTTATGAAAAAGTACTTATTAAATACAGAATGTTTTTGATGCCTGTTTTCAATTACCCATATGTTTGGTTTAGAAGGAAATGCATTAATTTCTCAAATAATAAGTTAATAGAAGGGCCGTGTCTATAGGGCTCTTCTGTTAAAACAATAGCATCACAAATATGTACAAAAAGGAGCAGCATAAAGCCAACTAAATCAAAACTCTTAAATCAACATTGAGCAGATGAAACAAAGCCTCTAATTACAGGCTCTAATTACAGTGCTACATTTCCCCCAGTTTTAGACAATCAAACATTATTGTAACATCTGTGCTGGGAACATTATCATAGTATTGCTATCTTTCCATGAGATTTTAGTGAATGACAAATATGAACAAGACAGGGACAGGATACAGGGGTTGTATTTCAGAGCTGAACAATCTGTGATGGTTTCCTATTTGTTTCTGGGCATAATTCAGAGTGATGGTTCTTACTTTCAAAACCCTAAATGGCTTGGGGCCAGGGCACCTGAAGGAGTATCTCCTATATTGTCCATCCTGCCAATTAAGATGCACCTCATAAGCTCTGCTTTCTGTACCCACCCACCTTCAGAGGCAAAGTGGATGGCAATCAGAAACAGAGCCACCTTGCTTGTGAAATGACCTTCCCTTGATGCTTACCTGCTGCCAAAATTTATTCCTTTCAGGCACCAGGCAGAAACATTTCTGTTCATTCAGTCTTTTAACGAAGGGGTTGATTTTTAACACTATTTTAGCCTGGAAACTGTTGTTTATTTAAATCTTCTGTGGTCTGTTTTTATTATCTATATTTTCATGCTGGGCTGCGGCTTTTTAATAATGGATTTTAATTTATATTTTTAAATGTTTTGCTTGTATTATTTTTATTGTGTAAGCTGCCTGTGGCTGGAAAGATGGAATAGAAATGTTTTGAATAAATAAATAGACAATATATAACAAGGGAACAGCTATTTAGCAGATTCTTTGGCTCATGGCAAATGTCTAAATTCTTAGTAAACAGCACTTCACAATACATAACAGCCCCTTTGCCCCATCCTTTTAATTTGAAGGTGTCACATAATCCAGACTCTGCTAGTCACCCATGCAAAACCGATCTGGAGTACAAGAAAAAATGTTGGAGACATGGTTGATAAGCACAGTGGGTGATGTAATTGGCAATGGGGAAGACCAAAGACCACCTGAACAGAGTGCAGATCTGAACTAGGTGATTAACAGAGAATATATTCCATTATGATTCCTGATGCAGAACAGCAAAGAATGATGATACTTTCCTATCTTTTTTTCTGTAATGTGCTTAAGAGGGGTATAAAGGAAAGTGTTGCATTGTAGAAATGTGTAGTGTTGATTTCACTATTGCAGGCTGCTGGATGATGCAAGCATATCTGGGTAGAGGCAAAAAGACTCTTAAAGAACATTTCACACTATACCTTTAACCCTGGTTTAGCCTTGTCCCCAAGATGACATTCTACACTAAAATCAGAGAATCACAGAGTCATACAGTTGGTTTCTCAGTTTCTCTGATTCTAGTGTAGAATGTCAGTTTGGAGACAGGGCTAAACCAGGATTAAAGGTCTAGTGTGAAATTGCTCTTACAAAGAAGAACAAAGGAGTAAAAAAGAAGCTAAAATCAGTAAAGTACAGTAAGATTGACTGATGGCAATGAGGCTGCAACTAGCTCTGTCAGAAATGCATAAACATAATGCTGAGACGGGCCACAAACTGACCTGGAAGATTGATTTCTTGGCCCAAGAGAAGGAACGGCTTGAGTCTGAAGGTATACTTTGCTCTGGGCTTTCATTGCTCTTTAGATCCAAAGTCTTTGCATCAAAGGTCATCAAGATCAGCCAGTATATGATCCAAGTTAGGGGCTTGTTAAAGGAAAATGTCAGAAACAAATCACCCGGTAGCAGCAGTATCAGTTCCAGGTAGTTTAACTAGCTGGGGCTCATTGAAACAACGACAGCTTTTTATGTTTTGGGGAGATATAACATTCTAACATTATATTCATGGATATTTTTGTCAACAGTTTCAGTTCTCCATCTTTCACTCATGGTTGTCTCAGGTTGTGTCATGTATACATTGTACAATTTAATATGCAAATTATGTACCTATTTTACATACAAAGTGTATCATTTATACATATATGTGTAACACTGATATATGGATGCATAAAGAGCAGACTTTGCTAAACATAATCATCAGACACATGTCCATGCATTTCAGTATTATATTACTCTCACCCTTCTGTTTGCCCCCAACCCCTTACTTTACAGGCTAGTGGATGTATTGGAGACAAAGCCCTTGCTGATGGTCTAGTCAGGAGAATAGCTGAGAACCTCCCCTGTGTATAAGACACTCTTTCTATGCCTCAAGGCTAGGAGTGTGCATTCAGATCATCCCAAGCCAAAAATATATTTTGGCACCCCAAAAGTATTCAGGATTTTTCAGGAAAACTGAAAAAAAAAAATCCCCCCCCCTGAAAAAAAAATCCCAGATATTTTCAGGAACCAGGAAGATCAGGGGAAACAATTGTGAGGTGGGGAGAGTGCTCTCTGCTGCTCAGCTGTTTTGCCTCCATCTTCTTTAGTCCCTTTAAACCAGCCTGGTTTAAAGGGACTGCAGAAAAAAAAGTCAGTGAAAACAGCTGAGAGGTATAAACAATGTGTTCCTGCTGCTCAGCTGTATTTTGTAGCTTTGCCACTCCTGGATTTTGGTTCCCCCTCCATTCCCCCCCCCCTGGACCCCTCAAAATTTAGCATTAAAAAAAATCCTACATCTGATTACTTTGCCAGAATTGGGATCCAGGATTTTTCAGAAATCCTGAAAAAGGTGTTGGTCCATTAGACCATATTTTGCAGGCTGTAATAAGGACACCAGGGCTATTTGCCCCCTCCAGCAGCTTCAAATCACAGGTTTTCAGTTTCTTAAAAACATGTCACATAAATCCATATGTCTCTTCAGAAACAAACACTACAGTTATACAACACCAATCCAGATTCCAGCTGGGGCTGTTCTGTGCTTGTGTGTCTCCCTGTAGCTGTTTCTGAAGAGCAGCAGAGTTTGGAAATTTCATCATGCTGTTTTCTGCTACACATATCAGGTTGTGGTGTGGTGCTCCCCTTCACCACAGCCAGATAGGAAGCTGATTAGATTTGTTAGGAACTGTTTTGGCTTCCACATTGTTTTCCCTTCCTTGTCAAACTCATTTTCTGTTGACACTTCTAATGTGGTTTTCTGCTTCCTGGTAGGGTTGTCAGGCCAAGCAGGGGAATCTCTCAGCTCCCTGACAACTTTCCTTTTATCCTTTTTATGTCCAGTTTGTGAGGAGCTTTAGCTCCTGAAAGGGTTATATTGCTACTGCTAGATCCCAGCAGGCAGCCGCGTTGGTCTGAAGCAATAGAACAAAGCAGTAGACAAGTGCACCTTTAAGATCAACTAAGCTTTATTCAGAATGTAAGCTTTCGTTTGCTCTTAAGCAGACTTCATCAGAAAAAAATGGGAATGGCAAGCAGCAGTTCTTAATATAAGTGGGCAGTGAGTTGGTACGTAGAATCATGAGAATGTTTTTGCAGATTAAAATAATCACAAATAGCGATCTGTGTTAGTGTTAGAACAAAGCAGGGCTGAAACAACACTGGAGGGTGATAAAAAGCAGACTGCTGTTGTAGGTGCAAACTGCCATAAATCTAGGTAACATTCTCCACTGTATTTTAATGTCTTTCCTTTTTTCTAATGGCAAACTAGAACAGATGTTATAACCTCTTGAGAAACCATGCCCTCTATTTAAACTAACAAAGCCAGAATGTTACCTAGATTTATTGCACTTCGCACCTACAATAGCAGTCTGCTTTTTATCACGCTCCAGTGCTGTTTCAGCCCTGCTTTGTTCTAACACTAACAAACACATATCCCTATTTGTGATTCTTTTAATCTGCTAAAAACATTCTCATGATTCCACATACCAATTCACTGCCCACTTATATTAAGAATTGCTGCTTGCCATTCCCATTTTGTCTGATGAAGTCTGCTTAAGAGCATACGAAAGCTTAAATTCTGAATAAAAGTTGGTGGTACACTTGTCTATTGCTTTGTTCTATTGCTACCGCTAGCTCAACATGCAAGTGATTTATGATCAGGCTTAGCTTTGACCCTCATTGTGGCTTTAAAAGACCACAATGTAATGTTGCATCACAGTCACAGAGGTGTAACCCTGCAGCTTTAAATGAATTCTCATCATAAGAGAAAACCAGCTACTTCTTTAAGAAACCCTATACAGGATCTGACAGAGCCTAGGAAAAAGTCTTTAATTCTCAGGGAATGTGAAATTCTTGATTTAATCAGCCTGGTTTAGAAGTCGTAAATAAAAAAACAGATTTTGCAGTTTGCTCTTAATTTTACCAACAGGCACCACTTTGATCACTGCACAGATCCTTTTATCAGCACAGATAACTAGATAGTCCCAAGTAGGGATGACTGAGATTTCTCAGCCTAACAGTTTTGACCATGCTTAATTTTGCTTCTCCCCTGTACAGTCCAAATTCACCATCTTTTGCTACCTGCACACTGATTTCCCCCCCAATAAACATGCCTCAGTATTACTGAGAAATATTATTTGTATGACAATACATCAGCCTTATACACTATGTGTATATTATGCATATAAATGACATACACTGTATATATACTGTACACATGGCAAATTAAAAACATTCAACATGCTTACACAATGTAACCAATATACAAAATCAAAGCAGAAAGTGAAAAATCAAAGCCTTTCACTAAAATGTAAATCAACCCAAAATGTATTTCCCCAAAATAAAATTGGCTATTAAACCAAGAAGGTCAGGACAAGCTTCCTGAACATACTAATACATTTGTAATGCTCAAAGTATGCCCATGAAACATGACATAAAAGCTCTTGCATAGTACAGAAGCTGCAATTTGTGAAACATAGTTTAAGATACACACGGAATCATAGAGCTCAAGACTCAAATATTATGTCCATTCACTTTTTTCTTCTTTAGTCTGGCCCTATTTTTTTTTTATGTATTAGCTATGATTTCATGTAGCATCCTGAAACACAAAACAATTTATGTTTACACCTCCTGAAGAAATAAGTAGTGACTCACTTTGAAAATGATGGGACCTGTTTTACAGAAAGGGATTTGTGGCTTCAGCATCAAGGGGGGGGGGGCAAGGCAGGCACCCTGGGCAACATCCCTCCCTACCAACACATTCTAGTTTGATTTACAGTTTCAGTTGAAATCACACACAAACACACCATTTTCAGAAAAAGTGGAATAAATTTGGCCACAGCTTTATTGGTTACAGCTGTAGTAAGCCTTGGTACAGCATGGGGTAAGGATTCCAGTCATCGACTGATCCACCTACCAGTCAATGATCCACTGTCACCTTGGGATGGCAGGTTTGGGATTCCACTAGGGTGGAAGCTTGGAGGTAGTCTCCCCTGCCCTCTGAGCATGAGGGTAATCCCCCAGACATGCCCCCGGGCTGGGCACATCAGTCGCTCCTCATGCCAAGATCCCTTAAGGAGATCCCCACTCTCCAGAAGTGAGCACACAAGCCAAATTTCCTGAGAATGGATCCCCTCCCATGCTGATACCGGAAAGTTGTGGCAAGAAAATCAAGAAGACAAGCCATATGCAACCACTGGGAGGGTGGGCCAAGCCATCCAATGGCTAAAGAGGACAGGCGGTGCTGCATCCTAAGTAGCTGCTGGCTGCCCCTGCCCTCCAACCAATCCCAGAGACTGCCCACAGCGCCAATATTGGGCTGGAGTGGGCCCCTGCTTCCCATGCCTGGCCCTGGCCCTTCCCCTTCACCTAGCAAAAGGCTGCCCTCACTCTTACCCCTCCCCACGGTGCCGCAAATGGAACCCGGGTGAATCCGGATCTCTTCATTTATTTGTGTAAATTAAAATGATGATTTAAAGAAGGTGAACTGGGAAATGTTTTCCCTATTTGGATGGAAAGAGAGAAGAAACATTTTGTGGCAGGTTTATCTGATACAGCAGATTTATATGAGAGCCCTGCTGACTCCCAGCCACATATGAATATGCTGCCAAGCATATTTAGTTTCCAGTATTCTAGTTATATAGCATGCATACATTGCAGACACATTTATTTAGGACATAGTACCATGATAGGTAAGGTAAGGTAAGGTAAATTTATTTTTGTATCCCGCCCTCCCCCGCCAAAGGCAGGCTCAGGGCGGCTCACAGACATGGAACAACCATGATTTCAGTAAAATACAATCAATACAATACAATAAGACAAATTAAAATACAATTAAATTACCATTATAAGTTAGGATAAAATTAGATAGAACAGCTGTTATATGTTAATAATTAATAATTAAGGTGCTACAATTCACAGTCATATATAAGATGGTTAGATGGCTAGAAGTCAGTTTAGCCGGGTTCTATCTTGAAAGCGAGCTGAAAGAGGGTGGTTTTGCAAGCCCTGTGGAACTGGTTCAGGTCCCGCAGGGCTCGCACCACCTCTGGAAGTTGATTCCACCATCGAGGGGCCATTACTGAGAAGGCTTGCTCCCTCGTTGTTTTCAATCTAGCCTCTCTTGGACCAGGGATTTTAAAAAGATTTTGAGAACTAGATCTCAGTGATCTCTGGGGAACATATGGGGAGAGGCGGTCACTAAGGTAGGCAGGTCCTCAGCCATAAAGGGCTTTAAAGGTAATAACCAGCACCTTATAACGAACACGGTACACAACCGGCAGCCAGTGCAGCTCCCGTAGCCCAGGCTGCACGTGTTCCCACCAAGGTAGTCCCATTAACAGCCTGGCCGCTACGTTCTGCACTAACTGCAGTTTCCGCGTTCGGTATAAGGGCAGCCCCATGTAGAGGGCATTATAGTAGTCTAGCCTCGAGGTGACCGTTGTGTGGATCACAGTTGCCAGGTCGCTACGCTCCAGGAAGGGAGCCAACTGCCTCGCACTCCTAAGGTGGAAAAAGGCGGATTTAGCAGTGGCAGCTATCTGGGCTTCCATTGACAAGGAAGACTCCAGTAGGACTCCCAAGCTCCTGACCCTGCGCACTGGAATCAGTGGCGCACCGTCAAAGGCCGGTAGGGAGATCTCCCCTCCTGGCCCGCCGCGGCCTACGCAAAGGACCTCAGTCTTCACTGGATTCAGCTTCAGCCCACTCAGCCTGAGCCAGCCAGCCATGGCTTGTAACACCCGGTCCAGTTTTATAGGGACATCGCCAGTCCGGCCGTCCATCAATAGATAGAGCTGGGTGTCATCAGCGTACTGATGACAGCCGAGCCCAAACCTCCGGGCAATCTGGGCAAGGGGGCGCATATAGATGTTGAACAACATCGGGGAGAGAACTGCCCCCTGCGGCACCCCTCAATGAAGTGGGTGTCTCTGAGACAGCTCCCCTCCAATTGCCACCCTTTATCCCCGACCTTCAAGGAAGGAGGAGAGCCACTGTAAGGCTAGCCCCTGAATTCCCGCGTCGGCGAGACGGCGGGTCAGCAGCCGATGATCGACCATATCGAACGCAGCCGATAGGTCTAGCAGCAGCAGCACTGCCGAGCCGCCTCGATCCAGTTGTCGCCGGAGGTCATCCATGAGGGCGACCAAGACTGTCTCCGTCCCATGGCCCGGGCGAAAGCCGGACTGGCATGGGTCTAAGGTGGAAGCGTCATCCAGAAAGTCCTGTAACTGCAACGCCATGATAGAAGTAGAGGGCTGCATCAGTACTGATGCAGATTCATCCTGAAGAGGAACATATGGAAAAGGCAAGGCCATTTTAATGTGGGGCATACATTGCTGTATATATAAATGGTATTACTTTTGTGAAGCTATAACAACATTCCTAAAATGCTGGTCTGAAGTTTGCTTTTTTATTGCTGCATCATTCTCTGTTTCTTCCAACTTTGGGGGGAACGCCTAATGTAATTTATAATCCTGCCAAAGTTAGAGAGCAGCATTTTTTAAATTTGTTTTTAATTTAAAAGCAAGTGTCTGAGGGGATACTAAGAGAGACACTGGCTGATGTTCTATTTCCATTAAGTTTCCTTTTTCAACAATGACACCAGCAGGAATAACTTATAGAAACAAAGATCTTCGACTGAAAAAACCCCAGTTATGTTGCCTACCCAGTCTCATCTCATCCAGCTAATATTATAATTGCTGGCATGAAATAACATGGTGAAGAGTTGGAATGACCTCCTTCCATGGTTTACACAGGAGCGTAGACTTTTAAATTTCCCGGGGGTGGGGGGGTGGGGCCCAGCCAGAGGCATTTGATCCAGTGACATCAAAGGGAGGAGCCAGTGACATCACAGGGAGAGGCCTCCATTATCACTACCTATGAATTTATGGAGAAGCTCCCTCCCCATAAATTTAGGGACCCCCCCCCCAACAATACCCACAGACTGGGCCAAACCCAGGAAAAGGTGGGAGTTGGTCAATGGTTATAGTGATATCTCAGAGGTCTCTTGCTGTGTCCTGTTTTTGAAATTCACTTTCAGAATAATCACTTTATTACAGATATACATATCATGTGCATAGGACAAACCAATGGTCACAAATTTGACAGTAAAAGAAAATACAGAAAAGCTTTAGGGGAACATTTTATAAGTTTTCCTGGACATTCACTTACAGGTGTCTTGTTTCTGCCTCATTAATAAAGTTCAATTGTACTGAAATTGACAAAACTATGGCATCACAGATACCTTTGTTAGATAAATTCATGGGTCTCTGACCCAGGGCAGAATACAGTTTCTGGGCACTCAATTTCTGAACAATGTACAAAGTTCAGAGTTAGTGGCAATGTTCTTCTCACTTCAAACTCATATCCTACAAAGTGAGTACAAGTACATTTTGAGGAAATTCAGAACAGTGCTCATAGCCCATGACCCCATACCACCTAGGATTTTATATACCTTGCCCTCTTAGAACACTGCTTAGAAATTCCACCTTAAAAACATAGATATTCAGAACAAATCATTAATGAAAATCACATGATTCAAATTATGGGAAATGACTGCATTCCTGTGCATGGTAAATTTCTGCTCTTTAGGTTCAACTTGGAAAACATATTTGGCTTCAGCAAATGATCTTCAGACAGCTGAAATACAACTTTAACTTTTAATTAACAATGCAAACTGTTTATTTAGAAATTACTTTTAGAATTACAGTGCAACCAAGTATTCTCCCAATCCCCTGTTACCCCTTCTGCTCGCACAAGCATCCTCTCCTGCCATATCCCACCTCCCCACCCCAGTAGTTGCCATGTGCTGCATGATTTGTGGTAAACCTTAAAGATTACTTCATCTAAGTTCAACACATCTATTAAGGTGCAGCTATTTAGAAACCCCTGTACTTAACTGACACTGAATGTGTTTTTTTCTAACAGATGCTCTTTGAATGAACTCATTAGCTATAATATTAAGATCAGTTTCCTGAGAAATATTTTTATGTCCATGAAGAAGAACAAAGTGATTGAGCTAGGGTTGCCAAGTCCAATTCAAGAAATATCTGGGGACTTTGGGGGTGGAGCCAGGAGACTTTGGGGGTGGAGCCAGGGTACACTGGGGGCAGAGCCAGGAACAAGGGCATGACAAGCATAATTGAACTCCAAACAGTTCTGGCCATCACATTTAAAGGGACAACACACCTTTTTAAATGTCTTCCTTCCATAGAAAATAATGAAGGATAGGGGCACCTTCTTTTGGGGCTCATAGAATTGGACCCCCTGCTCCAATCATTTTGAAACTTGGGGGGTACTTTGAGGAGGGACACTAGATACTATATTAAAAATTTGGTGCCTCTACCTCAAAAAACAGCTCCCCCAGAGACAGGTAGCTATCAGGAGTCTCGCTGTTGACTCTGCTAATAGAAACTCTCTGTGTAAACAGGGAGGGATTCCAACGGAGATCAGAGCCCTTTTCTCTTTCATGAAAAATTAAACATTTTTTTCAAACTTTTGGGAACTCACAACCCCCCCCCCCCCCTGGACAGTAATTAACTTCTTCCTGTTCTG
This sequence comes from Heteronotia binoei, assembly GCF_032191835.1. NCBI lineage: Eukaryota > Metazoa > Chordata > Lepidosauria > Squamata > Gekkonidae > Heteronotia > Heteronotia binoei. The sequence goes on from NC_083224.1 coordinate 106,854,154, forward strand.
TCCACAGCCCAGTTTTCCAAAAAAACCAGAGTGGGATGGATTATTTTTCAAAGGAAGTGTTATTGAAACACTTCTCAGCCATGTCCTAAGAACGGGGAGGGGGGAACTGTCACAGTGTGACCTAGGAAGTGTGTGTTGAGGACATGGGCGTTCATCCTGGACAGCTAGGTCCTCGAGGGGTCCTCGCAGGGTACCCAGAGGCTGCCCCATCCCCCCTCCTCCTCCCGGCTCCGAAAGGCGAAGCCCCGTGCCCTCGGAGCAGCCGTGCGGGCGCCCACCCAGCCTCATCCCCGCAAATTCCAGCCACCTCCTCCTCTCTCGCCCGCTGGAGAGCCGGCATCATCTGCCGTCGCCTCCCCTTGCTTGCCAGGCGGATGCACGCCAGGCTGCCCCGGCTCCGGCAGCCTTGGCGAGGTAGATGACGGAGGAGGCGAGATGGCCGAGCTCAGCCACCCAAGAGAGGCCCACCCCGGTCCCGTGTGCGCCCTCCTGCCTGCCTGGCACTCACCACCTGGCACGCAATCTCGGTGGCCGCCATGGCCCCTTCGCCGCCGCCTCCAGAAGCCAAGCGAGCTCCTTGGCGCCGTTTCCCCCCTTCCCCCCACTTCCATTTGGAGGGGGGGCGGGGGAAGAGGGTGGAAATCCTGGGGTCCCCAGCCAGGGCGGGAGGGTTGGGAAGCCTAGATTGAGCCTATCCTGTCTCATAGAAAACTCCCTATTCTACAAAGGCATGAGAATGATCTTTCTGAGGTGCAGGAGGAACAGGTATAGTAAGGCCTATTCTGATAAGTTTAGCTAATTCTGGTAGTAGTTGACGCAGAGTTTTTCCTTGTTCTCCACTGAATAGATCAATCACATCGTGAAGACCTAAACATTTAACATTCTTCCGCCTTGCAATGTCCACAAACATATCCCTGTGAAGCTGTAGTTAGGCAGCATCCAAATCACTTTTGTAGAAATTTAGAATGTATGTACCATCATCCTCTCCTGTGGCAAACTTTTCAATTTTGCTGGTGTTGGAATACATCTGAGAAAAAGCAATTGTGTAAACTGTTGTAGGTATTATCAACAATTTCATAAAAAAATTTCCTGTAGAAATCCTCAGGAGATTGAAACAGGTAAGGATCACACCCAGCATCATTACATCATGCAGGCTTTCTGCACCTAGGAACAGTAGGGCTCTTTAAATCTAAATCTTTTGCTACTGTGACTGTCTGTGCCCAGAACTGCTCAAAGTTGTTCCACAGTTGCTTTGTACTCTCCTTTGCAGAAGCAAGAAGACATTCTGCTTGATGGAACTGTAGATCATTTTTTTGAAGAGCTGTGTTTAATGTGTCCAAACGACTAAACACAAGCAGCAATAACTGTAGCATGAAGTAAGACGCAAATCTCAATAAGATTCGTCCACAGGACTTTTTTTTGAGCAGGAACGCACAGGAACGCAGTTCCGGCTGGCTAGGAGTTAGGGGGTGTGGCCTAATGTGCAAATGAGCTCTTGCTAGGCTTTTTCTACTAAAAAGCCTTATATGAAACAATGGTGATGTCAAGGATGTGGCTTAATATGTAAATGAGTTCCTGCTGGGCTTTTGCTACAAAAAAAGGCCTGTTCGTACATATCCATCTGCTTTTGCCCCAGAATCTCCTCTCTCCTCAAAAAATACATTTTCAAAGAACTGAATCAACTCTCTATAATTTGAAGACACTAACTGTAAGAAGGCTGCTCTAATAGTCCACCTAGTGGGACAAAATTGTCTCCGATTTATGTTCTCTGCCTGTTGAAAGTTCTTAAACCAAGCAAGACATTTTGATGAAGTTTTTACAAAGGTAATCATGTCAGATAACTCACTCAGAAAATTTCTACACATTGTAACATTTTCTGACACATCTTGTGCCACCAAGTTTACAACATGCGCAAAACAATGAACATATAGTGCTCTTGGCTCCTCAGCCTTTATCAGAGCCTGTACTCCACTAATACATCCAGCAACATTTGATGCTCCATCATAGCACTGCCCACAATATCTGTCAAGAGGCAGATCAATGCGACAGAGTATATACTTCAAAATAGAAAAGAGTTTAGCAGTAGTGGATTCAGTTTCATAAAATCCAAAAAAAGTTCTCCACAAACATATCCTCTGTAGCAATACAGAAGCAAATTGAAACCTGTTCTTGAGTACTGACAGGACTTGCTTTGTAGAAAAAGCCCAGCAGGAACTCATTTGCATATTAGACTTCACCCACTGACATCACCATTGTTTCACATAGGGCTTTTTGTAGAAAAAGGTCAGAAGGACCTCATTTGCATATTAAGTCACACACCCCGGCACCAAGCCAGCTGGAACTGCGTTCCTGTGCATTCCTGCTCAAAAAAAGCCCTGAGTATTGATATTTGTAGTCTCACCAACAATCACACTGTAATAAATAGCTGCTTTAATCTCTTTCATTAGTGTATGTAGTACATTATGAGCCATGATCTCAATCATTTCATTCACAATGGCAGGTGAAATTAATTTGTAGTGGGTACGACTCAACCATGATTCCATCTGTGGAATATTTTTAGCATGTAGCAGCAAGAGCTGTTTCAGGTTTTGCTCTTTCTCATCATGGCCGTGTATTGCACAGCCCTGACAGGCAAGGTACATTAGTGATGATAAAATTGTCAGCAGTGCCTTCCTAGCATCTTGCATTTGCTTCTGTTGGCCTTCTAATAACTTCCAATGTACATTTACCCCTGCTTTAACAGAAGCTACAGCTTGGACAGCTGCACAGTGCAAGTTAGAATTTTGATGGCTGTAAAATCTTTCCAATGCCTTCTTTCAGTTTGAGAAGCTATTTTGAACAAAAGCTTCATGTGCATCCTTGTCTCTTGATGTATTTGGAAGAGGAACATTCATGACGTTTACTGCTAAGTGACAGATGTCACAATATACTTTTTCCTTTGCCACATCATAAGAGAGCCATTCATAGGTTTTTTCCCAACTATTTTGGAATTGTCATCCTGGCTTTTGCTTCTTATTAGGAGCTCTCTTCTTTGCAGTGTCTCCCTCTCCTTTGGCTAGGTTTGTTGTCAAGGAAGATGTAGTGGCGATTGCTCCAGGCCTCTCATTCAGGTCTATACTGCAGGATGTTGTAGGTATGCAATAGGAATCTTCAGCTTCAGAAAGGGCTTTCCAAGCCAAGCCCTGTGTATATCAGTAATTACAACTCTATCCATGGCAAATTGAGTGAAATGGCAAACTGAAAACAATTCAAAGAAAAAGATCAGGATTCTGAAGAAGGGGAAATCAAATATGAAAACAGGACAGGGATAGCCATGTTAATCATGTAATCCCTGCAGTTTCTAAATTGTTATTATAGCATTTCAGATTTGTCAAAGTATTTTATAACTTTTTATCCAGAAAACCACCATGTAAAATAAGCCGCAATAATATTGTTATATGCTTAGAAACCAGTTCATGTTAGTTTTAACTAGCTAGGTAGGGTTGCCAAGTCCAATTCAAGAAATATCTGGGGACTGTGGGGGTAGAACCAGGAGACTTTGGAGTGGGGCCAGAAGTCATTGGGATGGAGCCATAAGCAAGGTTGTGACAAGCACAATTGAACTCCAAAGGGAGTTCTGGTCATCACATTTAAAGGTACTGCACACCTTTTCAACGTCTTCCCGCTGTTGGAAATGATGAAGGATAGGGGCACCTTCTTTGGGGGCTCATAGAATTGGATCCCCTGGTCCAATGTTTTTGAAACTTGGATGGTGTTTTGAAGAAAGGCACAGGATGCTATGCTGAAAATTTGGTGCCTCTGTCTTGTTGGAACTCAGTCCTAAAATGCTGACTGACTCCATCTTAGTAATAGTAATGTTGTTTCTGCAATGCCATGCTGAGTCATGCTGCATCATGATCCAGCTGTTACCTGTTACTGAGGTAAGGTGGGATGACCTCACCTGTAATTAGGCTTTGCGCTGACTCACAAAGCTGATGCAACCTTCTGGTAAGATTGCATGATTGGTACATGTACTTAGGGAAGCTCAGTGAGCTTGCTCAGTCTGCCTGTAAGGATTGTGGGTACTGAGAGGCTCACTATCTGGGTGGCAGCGAACACTGCTGGTGTTGGATCCTATGCTACTGTGCTTGGATCGTGCTGTGTATACTTACTGCTGTATACTGTTATCCATTGTGCTGTGTATACTTACTGCTGTATACTGTTATCTACTGAAGTGTGTACTGATTACTGTGTATGACCTTGGCCTGGCAACAACTCTGAATATTGGCTACTATCCTGGTAAATATATCTACCATTGAATGCAGTTGTTTCTCTTGTCTATTAATTCCTGTGTTTGCCTGTTCCTCTCCTTCAGTTCTTCTGCTGCATGCAAAATACTCTAACATTGGTTCTGGGCCCAGAGCTCCCAGTGCTCCCAGTGTTTCCAGAGGTGCTGCTGTTCTGAAGACAGAGGAGGCAACACAGCATTTTTGGAAGAGACGGAGGCAGACAGCCAAGTTGCCCAGGTGTCCAGTGATAAGTAGCAGAGATGGAAGCTGCAAATGTTGTTTCCTTCTCTGAGCTCAGCATTACTAAGCTGAACGGGACTAACTATGCCACGTGGTCCCAGAAGGTCAGTCTGTTATTAAAGCACCAAGAGCTGTGGGAGGTGGTGGCTGCTCTTTTACGGGGGTTGTTAGCAGCTGCTGAAGACAGAAATGCTGCAGACCTTTTGCGTAAAAAGGATGTTAAGGCTGTGTCTATAATAGGTCTTTCTTTAGACGACTCCCAGCTGGTGCATATAGCAGGACTGGAGAAGGCTCATGACTGCTGGAATGCTTTGAAGCAAATTTACATCTGAGGAACGGTCGGCTCTCAGATACGTCTGGTGAGGAAGCTTCTGCATACCAGGTTGGCAGCTAATGCAGATATGTTATCTCATATTGAGGCTATGCGTAGAATGTTTCTAGAACTAAGAGAGCATAACCAAATGTTTTCTGAATCACAGGAGGTGTGCATACTTTTAAGTTCCCTAGATGCATCATATGATGCTGTGATAACGAGCCTGGAGGGTTTGCCTGAGACAGGGTTAACCATGAACGTCGTAACTGGATGGCTTCTTGATGAATTTGGCAAGAGACAGTCCAATTCCTCTCTACGTGCAGAGAGAAAGCCTGTCTATAAGCCAGAGAGGGGCAGTGGATTTACTGTTAAAGAGGATCCTGACTGTCAAACCGGTAATGTAATGGCTGTAAGGAAGAAATGCTTCCAGTGTAGCTCTTCTAAACATTTGTTTAGGAATTGTCAAGGCCAGAAAGGGAAAGAGAGACGGTCTGAAAAGAGGTCAGCTGCTGATAAGAGTGGTAATGTGCATCTCGTTACTACTGGTAAGTCAACTAACCACACTCAATCTTTCCTAGTTGACAGCGGAGCGTCGGAGAACCTCTGTAGAGAGAGGAGTTTGTTTACTTCTTACACACCTGTTGATAACCAGTCTGTTGTTTTGGCAGATGGAGTTAAAGCAACTGTTTTTGGCAAAGGGAAAGTGTTCCTGCCAAGCCTAAGGAAAGAGCTGCATATGGGTTTTGTTCCTTCACTTAAGATGAATCTGCTGTCTGTGTCTGCTCTGTGCAGGGAAGGTTTCAAACTGCAATTTGACACCTCGTGCTGTGAGCTGAGGACCAGTGATAGCTTGTGTGTAAAGGCTATGCTGAAGGAAGATTTATACTTTTTGCATACCAAGGTACAAACATGTAATAACATCTGTGTAAATAAACCAGTGCATGATAATTGCTGTCATCTTTTACACAGGAAATTAGGGCATGCTGGTTTTCCTGCTCTAAAGAAGACTGTTGAACAGGCAGAAGGCATTAGTCTTAAACCTTGCAAGGAATTTCTTGACTGTGAAATCTGCAAGCTTGTGAAGTCTACAAAACCTCCTGTGCGTACTCCAAGTAAATTTACTAGTAAAAAACCTCTTGACCTAGTGTTCTTAGACCTGATAGGGCCCTTTAAGGAGTCAGTAGGCGGGGCCAAGTATGTATTAAGCATAGAAGATCACTATTCAAGGTATGGGTTTGTTTACCTGTTGAAAGCTAAAACAGAAACCTTTCAAAATATGCAGAATTGGCTAAGGTTTGTTAAGAGAAAAACTGGAAATGTGCCTGCATGCATTATTTCTGACCGAGGCTCTGAGTTTGTTAATAAACATTTTCAAAGTTTGTTTGCAAAGCTTGGAATTGAGCACAGATTGACTGCTCCATACAGACCTACCCATAATGCTTTTTGTGAGAGAAGACATGTGCCATTGTATGTTACGTGATGCAGATATGCCCTGGAGATTTTGGGCTGAGGCTATGTGCTGTGCCAACTACAATCTGAACAGAGTTTGGTGTTCATCTACTGGCAAAATACCAGCAAGCCTATGGCATGACAAGGTAACTAACTTGGCAAATTTGCATGTATTTGGTGTTACAGCTTTTGTTCATATTCCTCAACAGCTCAGACGTAAAGGCCAACTGAAGGCTAGACGTATGAGGTTTCTCGGGTATGAGAGAAACGGGAGCTGTTATCATTTTGGCACGCTTGACAGTCGTGAGGTGGTGATTAGTGCTTCAGCCACGTTTCTGGAGAGATCAGAGGGCTGGGATCGTTGCACCCAATCGCCAACGTTCTGTCCTGAGGGTGACCAAGGAATCCGGCTACAAGTCAGCTCGATGCCTAGCAACCCAGAGGAGGGAGAGGCGGCTGAGTTAACCCCAAAAGAAGAGATGCCTGACGAGGAGGAGATGGATATGATGCCTACCAGTAAGGAATTATCCAGGAGGGATGTGCCAACTGATGAGCCTGCATTGAGGAGATCTACACGTGAAAGAAGAGCTCCTGATAGATTTAGTCCTGTAATGTCTGCTATACATGAGCCTGAGAAATATACTGACATTTTCTCTTTGTCCAATGAAGAGCAGTGTAACTGGAAGGCTGCTATGGACGATGAACTTTCTTCCCTGAAACGTTTAAATGTTTATGTTGAGACTGATACTGTACCTGCTGGTGTAAAACCCATAGGCAGTAGATGGGTATACAAGGTGAAAACAGACCAGTCTGGGGGAAAAAAGTATAAGGCGAGGCTTGTAGCACAAGGCTGCAGACAGACTAATGAGACTTATGACGAAGTGTTTGCTCCAACATTAAAGAGCAGTTCACTTCTGACTGCCTTAACTGTGGCAGCTAGAGAAAAACTCCATTTTACCCATTTGGATGTCTGTGTGGCATACCTTAATGCTAATTTGGAGCACCAAATTTATTTAAAGAGACCAGAAGGTATTCCTGGTACTGGAAAGGGATACTGGTTGCTTAATAAGAGCTTGTATGGTCTAAAGCAAAGTGGTCATCAATGGTCAAAATGCCTAGTGGGTACACTTAAACAGCTAGGGTTTACCCAGAGCATTGCTGACCCATGTGTGTTTACCAAGGGAAGTGGTGAAACATGATGTATTGTTCTTACTTTTGTGGATGACTTGGGGATCCTAACCAAGACAAAGAAACAAACAGATGATATTGTTTCAGCCTTAAGTAAGAAGTTTAAACTGAGAAATCTTGGTACTGTACAGACCTATGTGGGTGTAGATATTGCAAAAACTACACAAGGTTTTAAACTGTCACAAAAACCTAAAATCATAGATTTGTTGGACAAGTACAAGATGACTGATTGCAAAACTGTTTCAACCCCTATGGTGACTGGCTTTGTAAATGATGTTACTGATAGCCCACCATGTAATGTTGAAATGTACAGGTCGTTAATTGGTAGTCTGAGCTATATCAGTAATTGGACATGGCCAGACATATCAGTAGCCTGTAATCTGTTGGCAAGAGCTACCCAGAACCCTAAGCAGAACCACTGGATTGCTGCTAAGCAAGTGTTGAGATATTTAAAGAACACTGCTGACTGGTGTCTTTATATCGAACCTAGGGGGGGAGCTAGCACTGAAAGTGTATACAGATGCAAGTTTTGCAAGTGACTGTGAAACCAGAAAGTCAACAACAGGTCTTTCCATTTATTTGGGAGAGGTATTAGTATGCTGGAAGACACAAAAGCAGCGTGTGGTTGCCTTGTCCACCACAGAAGCAGAGTTCTGCACCCTTTCTACTGCATGTACTGAGGTAGAATGGTTTAGACAGCTACTAAAGGACCTGCATATAGAGGCAGAGAAGCCTGTTGAAATTCTGGAAGACAATCAAGCTGTGATTGAGATTGCAAAAGCAGAAGGAGTAAAGACAAGGAATAGGTACACTGACATACGGTACCAGAATGTCAGATCATGTATCATGGAAGGGTTGATAAACGTAAGGTATTGTGATACTGGCCACAATACAGCAGATATGTTTACCAAACCCCAGACTATGGAAAAGCATAATGAGGACTGTAAAAGGCTCAGATTGAGAAACGAACAGAACTATTAAGAGGAGAATGTTGGAACTCAGTCCTAAAATGGCTGACTGACTCCATCTTAGTAATAGTAATGTTGTTTCTGCAATGTCATGCTGAGTCAGGCTGCATCATGATCCAGCTGTTACCTGTTACTGAGGTAAGGTGGGATGACCTCACCTGTAATTAGGCTTTGCGCTGACTCACAAAGCTGATGCAACCTTCTGGTAAGATTGCATGATTGGTACGTGTACTTAGAGAAGCTCAGTGAGCTTGCTCAGTCTGCCTGTAAGGATTGTGGGTACTGAGAGGCTCACTATCTGGGTGGCAGCGAACACTGCTGGTGTTGGATCCTATGCTACTGTGCTTGGATCGTGTTGTGTATACTTACTGCTGTATACTGTTATCCATCGTGCTGTGTATACTTACTGCTGTATACTGTTATCTACTGAAGTGTGTACTGATTACTGTGTATGACCTTGGCCTGGCAACGACTCTGAATATTGGCTACTATCCTGGTAAATATATCTACCATTGAATGCAGTTGTTTCTCTTGTCTATTAATTCCTGTGTTTGCCTGTTCCTCTCCTTCAGCTCTTCTGCTGCGTGCAAAATACTCTAACATGTCTCAAAAAACAGCCCCTCCAGAGCTCCAGATACCCATAGATCAATTCACCATTATACCCTAAGGGAATCGATCTCCATAGGGAATAATGGAGTGTCCAACAGGCATTTCCCTTCCCCCCACTGTTTTCTGATGACCCTGAAGCAGGGGGAGGGCCTTCAAACGGGGGGATCCCCTACCCCCAACTGGGGATTGGAAACCCTATGCCTAGGTGGTGAGCAATTGTCAATACACACCTGCTTGACCAAGTCTTTAAGAATGTAGTAATTTTGAAAATAATAATAATAATAGGCTTGCTGGGGCCATTAATTTTCAAAAGGATCTGGTTCAGCATCCACTTAAATGAATGTAAACAATCACAGGCTTGAAGAAGACACAAAATATCTATCTGCCAAAAGAACCCCCAAATATTATAGAAATATGTATGCAACATAGCAATACAGTGATAGTCTTCCCCCCCCCCCAATTTCTTCTCCAATCATTAACTAGTTGAACAAAGTTTGAGTCCAGTAACACCTTTAAGACCAATGAAGTTTTATTCTGGGTATAAGCTATCCTGTGCTAGCACACTTCATCAGATACATTGAAAACAATTTCCTCAACCCTTACTTACGGGGGTTGGGTGGATGTCAGAAAAGCCAAGATGCATAAATACTGGGTGATTATAGCTGATTACAGCTGATACTGGATGTGAGAAAGATCTGTGAACTGCATAAAATTAGCATGCAAATACAAGAGTTAACAAACAGATATGGTAATGACGTTAGAGGTTTCAGTGGCAACCTACAAGTCAAACAACATTCCATTATGGGTACAATTGAGAAGCTTAGCATGTCCACTCCTTAAGAGTCAATGAAACAGATTTCCTCAAGTATTACATATAAGTAAGAAAGGAGGGGTAAGTAACTGAGCAATAAATCCAGTTAAGATTGGAATAACACATTGGGTAAGATGTGTAAATCATAGTAAATTGGTATACAGATAATAAAGCAGTCAACAAATGGAAGAACTGAATCGGAGACCAGTGGCACCTTTAACACCAACAATGTGGTGTCTATAACCCCTTCACAGTGCCTTCTTACCTTTTGATATTTTTCCAGACACTAGAGTTTCTGGGGTTACACACACAAATATTTCTCTGGCATGAGGCATGGTTTGTTTGTTTTTTTGCTAGGGGGCAGAATGGGGTATTGAGATGAGAAGGAAAAAGGAGGAGGAGGGGGATATTATCATTGGATTTAAAACCCACCCTATACTCTGAATCTCAGAAAGGTCACAATCTCCTTTACCTTCCCCTCCCCCCACAACAGACATCATGTGAGGTAGGTGGGCTAAGAGAGCTCTTACAGCAGCTGCACTTTCAAGGACAACTCCTATGAAAGTGAAGACTGACCCAAGGCCATTCTAGCAGCTGCGAGTGGAGGAGTGGGGGATCAAATCCAATTCTCCCAGATAAGATTCCGCGCACTTAACTACTGCACCAAACTGGCTGTCACCAACTACATGTTTGGTTCAGCATATGCTACAGTTTATCAGGGGAGCTGTTGATACCTATATCATTCAATTTCACTTATACTCAGAAATCAAACTTTCATTTCATTTCATTTATTCAACATATCCTGCCCTACCCACAAAATGGGCTCAGGATAGCTCACATTATAAAACCAATAGCAGCATAACAATAAATATGATCAATGATTAATAGCAAAAAAAGGCTCATGTCAGATAAAATAAACATGTGTGTAATCTAAATGAAAAGTGTACATGCACACAAAAGCTGATGCCCAGAATAAAACTTGGTTGGTTCTTAAAGGTGCTACTGGCCTCAAATTTTGTTCTGCTGTTTCAAAGCACCATAGCTTCCCCACCTGAATGCAGTAGGAAATTTTTGAAGGCCTCTGATCTTCATGTCCACCCACACTCAATCTCACTTTCCCCCCAAATGTAAATTGGAACCAAGCAAGTATGTTGAATCCACCAAAGAGAGCCTGCAGTCTGACTGTTGGTACATTAAAAGTGGGTGTAGCCAGCCAGGCTTTATTTTCCAACAGACAACAAACTTATAAGGATTGATATGTGCTGGATATCAAAACTTTAGTCATTAATCTTGAGAATCCAAAGATATAACTGAAAACTTTTGCAGATCTCAATTACCTTACAATATCAAGCGTCCTTCAACACTCCAGATCGGCTGGATGGATGAAAAAAATAGCCACCTTTCCTAGATCTCAGAGAGGTCTGTATCTCCTGTGTGCTGCAAGAGCTATTGCCAGAAAGTTACCAGATCTCCTCACCCCCTTGACCCAAATCTGCCAATTGATTTACCCAATTAGTGTTTATGAACACTGGTTAATATGCATATTGACACCTAGCCTCTGATGGGAGATAGTGCAGATACCTCCATGCAGATACCTCTGGGAGGAGAAGTTTCTTCACCCATCTAACTAATCCATTTGTGTCTGCTAGCTCAATTAGCATTTCTAAGAAGCTGAGGTTGTAAGATCATTACACCACCACTGACTTCTTAGCAGAGGGAAAATCACACAAAGACTCTACTACCCATCCATCCCTTTGAAGATAATGATCTCTCCTCTTGAAATTTAAATTGGAAGCCCCCAAGTCCTGTGTTGGTTGCCGGGAGGGGACTCAGCCCCTGCTAGGGCTCGAGCCCCTGAGTCCCCATGTAGTTTACACCTATGATTTTGCATGCCAGCCTGGCCCTCCTGGTGAATGTTTGATCATGCAAATAGTTTGGTCGCAAGGTCCTTGGGGGAAGGAGAATTTTGTGCAATTCATACTGAGGTTTCATCAACTTGCACCAGAGTTTATCTATGTGGAAGGGTAGTGGGAAAGGGAAGTGGTATCATTTGTGAAGTGGTGTCATTTCTCCAGCACACTATTTCAGTGTCAGCAGCACCCCAGTGAATATGTGTATCTGAGTGCACTGCTTACATACTAAACATGGTATTTTCAGCACGTCCATCACATCAGACATCATAACACTGGTGTGCATATGAGGGGAAGGTAGAAACATGTCTCTGAAATACTAAGAATATATTTGATGCATAACTTGTGGCACAAAACAGAAAAAGCAGGTAAAAGGTGAATGAAGATGACTCTAACTATTACCATACACAATAGCAGAAAACTACCCATAGCTGAATTAAGCGCAGCTACATAGAAATAAAATTGAATTGGCTTGTAATTATGCTCATCTCTTATTGGCTAATTAATGTTGTCTCCCAGGCACAAAAAATACACCAAAGGGTACCAGTACCAATCTCAAATAAATTGTTCCATTCACCGTAGCAGAAATCCTTGTGGATATGTAAGAGCTGCAAGAATTCAGAATCATGTTTCATTCTATTTAAATGCCATACTGAATAGAAAACATTGCCACAATGCCGTCCTTAATGTCTTCCGGTTTCTTTCCTTCCCTATTTCAAGCTTTCAGGGCAAATTGCAGTTACTGACTCTCAGGCCCTGTTCACACACCGTGTTGAGTCCGTGTTAAACTGATCCAGTTCTGTTCTGAATATCTTTGTTCCGGATATTATCAATCAGACTGCCATACTGCAATTCGAATCACTCTGCAGTGAAGCCGTCTTCTGCTGTCCACATGACAGCACCATGCAGTTCTTTTTTTCTTCCACTATTATGTGCATGCGCATAGGTTAAAACATGATGTGGTTATGCAATTATGTGCATATCACTAAGTAGTAAAAAAAAAAAAGGCGACTGTAAACCAGATGTCTGAGGCTCATTTTGCTCTGGGACAGCCTTCAGACATCCCAAAGTTGGTTAATATCGCAGCACACTATCCAGACGGAGAAAACTACAAGGTGGAATCAGATAACTCAAAAAACACCGCAAAGGAGCAGGTAACAAAATAATCCAGTTCCAAGAAGGATTGGGGGGAGGAGGCTACCACGAGTTAATATCAGGAGGCAGATACTGCTGTCTGATCAGCCACTTTAAATCCGGAAGGAAACAGCAGCGTCATCTGATTATACTGTGTGTCTGAACAGGGCCCCAAAATCTATTATGTAGATTTAGGTTAAATGCAGGCAGCTTTCCAAAGGCTACTTGGTAAACCTCTGAAATTTCAGTCCCATTTGGAGGGACTGAAATGTGGGTAAATTGTGTCTAAACTCAATATTTTATGCACTACATAACTGCATTTGTGCTGCAACATTTCTGACAACATAATGACGTATCCACACAGGACCTATCGCCTATTGGCAATGGGAACAAATCCACATTTAACAGTCATCTAACATGTTTTAAGTCTTAGCAGTTACTCTTTGATTTGCCTAGAAATACAGGTGTCAGAGGTCTCTCTGGGGCTAACAGGAGAGTGCAACATGAGTGATCATCTTTCCTCTTACCATGAGGCAACTAAAGTAGGCTTCTATATCTGTAGGGCTGCTTGAGAGTGAGGAAGGCTCAACCACAGTTCCAGTTTCTAGAACCATAGACCACTTCCTCAAGAACTCTTACAATACTACAAGGCAAAAGGAGGCTTGAACAAGAACTGTGGATAAATAGGAAACATCAACAAACACCCACAGGGTGATTTGTAACAGCTTTAGTATCAATAAACTATGGTTCATGGCAATTGTCCTAAAAATATCACAAGAGAGTTTTGAGTCTGTTTAACATGCTGTGTTGATTGCTGTTTTGACAATAATTCCAGAAGGAAATAACTGAACAGATTGCAGCACTAGAGGATTCTGAAAGTGAGAAAACAGAGAAGGGTGGAGTATTTCCATAAGGCAGTGACAGGATGTCTATTACAAGTGTGCTATAGTGTCTGTTCAACATATATTTCCATCAGGAGGAGGGCAACAAATACACATCCTAGGGAAAGGCTTGGGCTTTGTTTTCAGAATTCAGAGATTGTCAGAATTTTATTCCAGTGATGCTATCTTTTAATGAAGGCTCTTTAAAAATCCCTTGGTCATTCACATGTCACTGTACTTCTCTAAGGAACAGAACATTCTACACGTGCTGGGCAGGCCTGGCCAGTCATCAGCAACATTGACATAGTGTGGATACAGACACTCCTCCTCTTCCACCACTGTTCTGTGTTACCTGCCAACCAGTTGTGCACAAATGTGAAGGTCAACTGCATTCAGCAGCTGACCCGGGATGACTGACTTTGAAAACAGGATTGAATGCAGCAGTCTAGAAGGTGTCCCTTGGATATGTGCAAATGCAGCATACGATAAATATTGTTATAACTACTGTGAGGATTTTTACTACCCTTTATGCAAACTCTGGAGTTGTCCCAATTGCTGAAGAATACAAAAATACAAATTTATTAGTTATTACTATTATTTCATCATAATGTGCATGACAGATTTTAGTTCATATTTACCATGTATTTGTTGAAATGTTTGATCCCTGTGAACTTGTATATTTAATTTTGACTAGTGATGAAGACTGTTGAAATGCATCTGGTCTTTTCTTAACTATTTGCTATGGTTAAAAGAATTATTTATGTATTGCAAATTGAGAGGAGTGAAATAATGAAATGAGTTGAAACAAACAGAAGGTACTTTCCAAAGAAAGAACCAAATGTAATGTCTTAGTGATTGTAAAAACGCATGTATGGCGCTGATCAGGGAGCTCGTTGCAAAGCGACTCCTCTCTTTCTTGATATCAATAAAGTTGTATATTTTAAAGGAGATTCCCAATTGACAGCTCTTTTTCTTTGAATCTCCTAGAGGGGCCGGGAGAGGCAGACATGTTGTCTCTAACAATTGGGGGCTCGTCCGGGATCACGTGACCTGTCGCCAGCGCATTCAATGAACTCCAACTGGGAAGGCGCACCTCGTGAGTATTTCACGACCCATTGGAACTCCGTTGGCTGGGTTTGGGAATAACTCAAGACCCGAAACACTGTAGATCGCAGTCAGTTGGTGACGCTCCAGGCAGGAGGGGCCTGCCAGAAAGACGAGCTCGCACAAACTTGGAAATCGGGACATCCCATCAAGTTAAGGTAAGACCGCAGCAAATGGGGAATAAAAATTCTCAGTTTAAAGGGGTAACAGGTTTGGGAAGGATTAAAGAATCCCCCAGATCCTGGCAGACAGTCCTTTAAGACTGATGCTAAAAAACTGGGAAGAGGGTAATTTGACTAAAGATCTGAGTAAGGAGAAGATAGTGAACTTCTCTGCTTTTGTGTGGCCAAAGTATAAACTGTGGGAATTTATTTGGCCTCCCTTTGGTAGCTTCGATGAAACAGTGAGACAGCTGTTAAACGTTTATATTATTGAAAGGAGGCCTTAAAGTGAGGAATCCAGTTATGTGGGGGCATGGATGCCTCAACCAGGATCATAGTCTGCATGATAAAATTTAAAGGGGAAAACAAAAAGAAATGGTTGCTTTTTGTGTGGCTACACCAAAGGGAACTCTCTTGGCTAGAGTCTGGATACCAGTCTCCAGGTGTAGCCAGGAGACATCCTGCAACTTCCCTAGATTGCAGCTGCATTCTTAAAGTATTCCAGGAACTTCAACTTGAACATGGTTATTGGGTGATCTTTGTCAGATAATCCTCTAATAGTAAAGAAAGTATTTATAGTAATGAGTGTTGGGATACAGAGAGGGAAGAGAAATGGTCAACCCCCCACTCTGTTGGAATATTTTTTTTCTTTTCCTTTCTTTTGTTCTTGTTAATATTTGGTATTTGTAAAGAAGTGACATGTCTTCACACTTAGTGAAAAGTGTAAATTCTGTCTTGCATAAGTAAACTAATTTGGAAACGTTGTTGGAACATTATAAAGAAATACAGAGAATGTTGTCTATATAATCAGAGATTAAAAGTGTTTGGAAGGTAGTGAAGTGTTAAAATAAAGTTTGCTTTCATGGTTGGAGCTTAGCAGGATAACTGTGGCACAGAAGGTTAAAATAGCTGAAAGTGTTGGGAAGGATTTCTTTCTTTTAAAGTAGTGTTAAGAATTAAGAGTTTATTTTGGTGTACATATTTTGAGTAGCTAAAATGGATTCAATTGTTTTCCTTGTAAATTGTTTGGCAAAACCTTTTATAGACCAAACTTTGAGCCTTTCTCCTGCCAGGAGAATGGCATCCTCCAAGTCCTAGCCCCTTCTTTTGGAATGTTAGGAAACAATACAATATGTAGCTAAGACGGAGAAAGCAGGCTCTTTCTCTGAGGATTTTTCTTCTTGTTGAACAGAGGTTTGCCTTAAAACAAAGCAGAGCCAGTTTGGTGTAGTGGTTAAGTGTGCGGACTCTTATCTGGGAGAACCGGGTTTGATTCCCTACTCCTCCACTTGCACCTGCTAGCATGGCCTTGGGTCAGCCATAGCTCTGGCAGAGGTTGTCCTTGAAAGGGCAGCTGCTGTGAGAGCCCTCTCCAGCCCCACCCACCTCACAGGGTGTCTGTTGTGGGGGAGGAAGGTAAAAGAGATTGTGAGCCGCTCTGAGACTCTTTGGAGTGGAGGGTGGGATATAAATCCAATATCTTCTTCTTCATCTTCTTCATCTTCTTATTCAGAATGAATGTAATGTTATTCAGAATGAATGTAAGATTAGAGTTTTTAAAAGTTCCATAAAGTAAAAGGACAGTTGTAGATAAATGATTTTTTCTAATGTTACTCTTTCAGAAGCCAGTTGTTTCCAGTTTTGTTATGTTTTTAATTTTAAGCATCTATGGCTTTTAAACCTGGTTTTTATCAATGTTCTGTAAATAAAAAGGAAGTTGTTGGACCACAATTAGTGGAGGGGGGGGAGTGCAATGTTTATGTCATTAGTTATAAGGAACATAACGCTTTAGCCCTAAATGGGTGGAAGCCAATGTTCCCTTTAGGCTGAGTTGGCATGGACTGGCTCACGAATTTCTAGCCTCCAGCTCACACTTTTTGTAAAAGTAGTCCCAGAGCACAACTGCAAGTAGTTCACACTTTTTATACAAGACTCAGCAGCTTAAAAGGAACATTGGTAGGGGTAAAATTATGCACTATTTAAAAAATGTACTATTATATCAGAAGGTGTGGAATAAAAAGTGAGATATCTGAATTGGACCCCCAGAGGAAATAACATTCTCTTAAGCAGACTCAAAGTTTTAATGATGTGTATTTAGAGATTTCTAATCCAAAGGTGGGCAGAACAGAACTTACGAGAAATAGTATCCCTGCTTAAGGAGAGGGTTGGAGAATATGCAAAGGAAAATAAAGAACAGGCACAGGAGGGAAATAAAACAGACGCTGCTAAGAAAGGAGGTCTAAGAGGTCTAATAGGTACTGGGACTAAAGCTACTACGACATTAAAGGAACCAAAGGATGTTAAAGAAAACTTATTTTCACTGGTATACAATCCAAAAAGCATTGTTATAAATATTTTCCCATTGAATGGGAGATTTATTGATTGGAGCCCCAAATGGAAGGCAAAAGGCAGTGGCGTAGGGAGGGGGGGCGGGTCGCCCCAGGTCTGGGGCCCCTCAGAAGCCGGCTGCCTGGCGTCCCCAGGTCCCACCTGGAGGCTGGCATCCCTGACACACACACAGGGCTTCGGCGCCTGTCTGGTGACGCCACTAAGCCCATCCGTGATACCCAAGAAAAGTCTTCCCGGTCCCAAGTTTTGCTTCGGACGGAACTCGAGGGAGACGAAGCCCTTTCTGCAGCTCCAGCGGCCCCGAGGGATCCCCTGCAAGGGCTGGAGGCGCTAGCGGGGCTGCAAGAAACTCTCAACCGAGCTCGTCCAGGAGGAAGCACGGAGCGCAGCCACGACTTGCTAGAAAGAGCAGGGCCCCTCCGCCCCGAAGCTGCAGCCGCTCGCCTCTCCTTGCCCTCTCGGGCCGGGGAACCTGCAAGGCGGCGGCGCCCTCCACCCGCAGCAGCCAGCAGCCGCCCACGGAGCTCCACGCCGCCGGCTCGCCCCTCCCTCAGTCCCACCCGCCTGCCTGCCAGGAGGAGAAGTGGACACGTCGTCACTGCAGCCAGGCTGAGTCGGCCGCCCGCCGGAGGCTCCCCGCTAGTCCTGTCCCTAGAAGAAGATCCCATTTGCAGTATGTTGTTCTCTTACATAGTTGACATAACTAAAGAATTAATAACTTGTGTGTGACTCTTGAGAGTTTAAGAGTTCTATACTATTTCAGCCAGTGATTAAATACCTAGAAAATCTGTTTTAAAAATAATTTCATTTGATCTTAAAGATGCAACTGAACTCATTTTTATTTGTGCAAGGTTTCCTTTAGTATAGATCTCTATATTACTACTTAATGTATTTCTTTATACATATAAAAGGAGGGATCCTAGAACTGGTGGGGGAATGGAAAATGCATTCCTCCACCAGCCCCATTTCTTCCCTGGGTCTAGTTCCATTTTTCCTCCATTTTCTGCTGGAGCCTGCTCTATTTCCTTTGTCTCTTCCAGGCACTCTTTTTGGTTGCTACAGCTACCCAAAATGCAGACTCTGGGTTCTTACTCTCAACATGGGGGTATTTTTATCTCCAACTTGTTTTTTTAATCACATTTTTCTGCAAACCTGGAGAGCCCCTTTGGGTTTGCAGAACCCTAAACTGTAGCTTCATTTGGCTTCACTGCGTGGACTTTCTCCCTCCATAGCTTGTGTTTCTTAAATTGATTATGTTCTGTGCTGTTGCTAACATGGCAGCTGTGGCTTCTTTGCTTGTATCAGTACAGAGCCAGTTTGGTGTAGTGGTTAAGTGCGTGGACTCTTATCTGGGAGACTCAGGTTTGATTCCCCGCTCCTCCACTTGCAGCTGCTGGAATGGTGTTGGGTCAGCCATAGCTCTCCCAGCAGTTGTCCTTGAAAGGGCAGCTTCTGTGAGAGCTCTCTCAGCCCACCTACCTCACAAGGTGTTGTGTATGTGTGTGTGTGGGGGGGGAAGGTAAAGGAGATTGTGACCGCTCTGAGACTCTGAGTGAAGGGTGGGGTATAAATCCAATATCATCATCATAATCTCCTCCTCCACTAACATTTTTCCCATGAGGCCACTTGTCTATTTTATCCTTTGAAGCCAGGGACCTATTTTGCTTTTTCCTGAGTTATTTCTTTTGTAGGTAGATAGAACAGGATATGTTGCCTATAGGATCTTAATTGCCAAGGGGGCTTCACTGCACCTCCACGTGGCAACCCAAAAGACACACACAGGGATCTAATTGCAGGGGTGGCCCACGGCAGCTCTCCAGATGTTTTTTTTTGCCTACCACTCCTATGGCTGGCTGGGGCTGATGGGAGTGGTAGGCAAAAAAACATCTGGAGAGCTGCCGTGGGCCACCCCTGTAATAACGAAAAACATCCCATACCATAATACCAAGATTTACCAACACAATAATACCAACACAAAGTGATATCAACACCCCTCCCTCGCAAGTGGTGGCCATCTTGCGGAAGTGACATCACCGGAAGTGACATCATATCCTGTTTCTGGCGGCGTGCACACACGTAGGGGGGCCCACATAAATCTTGGGCCCCGGGCCCCCAAAGCCCTAGCTACGCCCCTGGCAAAAGGACATCTAGCCAACTTACTTGGGATAGCTCCCCCTTTAGTTGATCTCATACAAATGGAAAGACTGCCAGGTCCCATACGATTTGAATGCTTTTTACTTCATTTTAATACAAACAAAATTCCCTCATACTTGTTTGCTCATGCCAACAGATATGTGGCGCTAGGGATCAGACTACAAAGACACTTTAATAATTCTACAACTTGGAAAATAGTTTCAAAAACAAAAGATGTTGGTGCTAAGAAGGACTATAAAAAGCAGTCGCTGGTGGCAGAACTGAAACCTACCAACTCTGTATTAATTTTAGATCAACCAACTCCTTCCAATTTACCCCCTCCATTGATGGAATCTGTGCTGAAGCCCACTATTGCCCCGACTAACTTAGACAAAGAGGTACCCCCAACAGGAGATATTGGGGTCAGTCAAAAAAATCTGGATGCCAGTTGGCTAGAGGAAGAACTCGAGAAACAACTGCTTACAAAATTTATGTTGTTACAAGACTGTGAGCAAGAGTCCTTGATAGGCCGTTTTGAGCAACTAACATCTACCCTGAAGGGCCTCAGAGGTTCTACGGATTGCAGGGAAATGGAAATAGAGGGAAGTACTAAGGCCTGTGAGCTGAGGAAGAGTGAAGGTGAAGGTACCCACTCTGCAGAGGAGGCCCATTATTTCCCACTGGAACCAACTGTAATAATTAACAAAGGAAAGCATAATTCCAACCTGATTGTTGCATCTGACGATCCCGAAATATGTGAAATAAGGGATGTCACCCATGCTCCTGATGGAGGAAAACGCTTATGACTGTCCTCAAGGCAAGATATGAAATTGCCTTGAAATTTTGTCATGGAATGTGGCGGGATGGCTAAGATGTATCCATTCGTACATAGAGGTTTCTTTTTTTCACAGAGATTTTGATATTATTATATTGCAGGAAATGTGGATGGCAGAAACTCTTTGGTTGGATGGTTATTCCTCCTATAATTTACCGGCAGTTCCAGGAAAGGGCCCAGGGAGGTTAAGGGGAGGCCTGGGTATCTTTATTTCTAATGCCCTTAAGGTTCAATGCGTGTTAAAACCCTCGCTGTCCCATTTAGCTATGGCTCTATTGGTGAGAAGGGACAGGGGAAGCCTGATTATCATAAACGTATACATCCCACCTCTAAGAAAACAGTCATCTATAAAAGAAAATTGGGCATTACTAGACCAATTTATAATAAATCTTGCCCTTGAACATCCGGAAGCTCAAATTTTAGTGGCAGGGGATTTTAATGCCCTTATGGGAATGAATGATGCCTTTTTACTAAACAAATATAATTCCCTACTAGATGATCAGGAGCAAGGTCAGAATGGACTCCCCTTCACACGAGATTCTAAAGATTGTAAGGCTTCCAGTGGTACTGGCACAGCCAGTACCCCCAGCTGTCCCTGCACCACCGGGGCCGCCAGCCCTACAACTACCGCTTCCAGGGCCCCAGACTATGGGAGAGGCAGGGAGTTGAATGCCACTTTCGACGGCGACCCCGAAGAGGTGGAGTACTTCACCATTCAAGCGAATAGTTACATACATTACTGGGGGAACACGTTCCCGGATGACTTCAGCCGAGTGGACTACCTCGGATCCAAACTGAAGGGAGAAGTGAAAAGATGGTATATGAGCGTATACAAAACAAGCTCGACACCATGGCGGGGTTCCTGCAAGCTCTACTGACCCAATACGAAGACCCCCTCCAGGAGACCAGGGCCATCATGGCCTTGCATGATATGCAACAAGGGGCAAAGTCGTTGAGAGAATATGCAGTCGAATTTCAGGCACAGTCGGCCAAAGTCCAAGGCTGGAGCGAGATGATGAAGATCGAAGCATTCCAGAGAGGGCTGAACGCAAGTCTACTGGATCGGACCCTGCAACAAGTCTGCCCCACCACACTCGTGGAATGGGTACAACTGGCAGGTGAGGTGGAGACAAATATGAAGCGGGTAGACCTCCAACGCCAACTGCAGCAAGGGGGGACGTGAGGCTCGGTTGGGGGCTAAAGCAGATGGGAAGAAGGGAACTACCCAAGGGGGAGCATCCAAGACCCCTCGGGTGCACAAGTGCTTCTGATGTGGCAACCCAAACCACTTGGTGGCCAACTGCCCCAAGAAACCTTGAGCCCCCCCTAACCCTGAAGCCAACTGGGATGGCACCGAAGAAGACTTCGACCAGGCCTAAAGAGTCGGTTTGAGGAAGCATCGCAACATCGATGGTGCTAGACGAGGATACTATCATTTTGGATGACTTAAGTGAAGAGTCGTGGAAGCGGAACCGGCGGAAAATGAGAGCGACCTGCACTGAGAGGTGCCGGGAGGCAGGTCATGGATCTAATGGCACCATTGCGGATGAGAATAACTGGATCTTTGTTTTTTGTGCCATTGACTTTGTTGAATCAAAAGCTTAAACGCTTTATCCATGCCTGGGCCCTAACAAACTCAGGGTGCACGCAGGAGATTATCACCCCAAAGCTGGTGGACACACTGGGGTTGGTGCGGAAACCCCTCCCCCACCCAATCCAATTTGAAGAAATGGATGGGTCAGTAATGAGGGGGGAGCCACGCGTGGAGGAAACTCAGGGAGTACCGGTAGGGGTAGAAAACCATTGGGACATAGAGATGTTTGTGACCGCCCCCTCCTCGTCTTTCGACATAGTATTAGGAGTTGGATGGTTAGCCAAACACCAACCAGACATACAATGGGGGGATCAAACCATAGACGTTACCAACAGGAGGTGCAAACACCACCACTGGCTAGGAGAGTGGGGGCCTGATCCTCCCCCCAGAAACGAAAAAATGTGTGTGTCGGTAGAGGAGATTCAGTCGATCCCCCAGGAATATAGAGACCTGCAGAGGGTGTTCAATGAGGAGAAGGCGAATGACCTTCCCCCGCATCGGAGCACCGACTGCGCCATTGAGCTAATTCCCGGGCAGGAACTACCTAAGGCCAAATTATACTCCATGGGGTGGGCGGAGAAGGCTGAACTGAGAAAATTCATAGACAAAAACCTCAAAAGAGGCTTTATTAGACCAGCCACCGCCCCACATGCGGCGCCGGTGCTATTCCGGAAAAAAAAGGATGGGAGCCTCAGGCTTTGCACTGACTTTCGTGGGATAAATGGGATTTCTATGTCCAACGCCAACCCCATCCCCCTGATCAAAGACCTCCTAAGCACAGTGTCCGAAGGGTCCATCTGAGGGATGCCTACTTTAGAGTGCAGATCAAAGAGGGAGACGAGTGGAAAACAGCTTTCAACACCCCGATGGGACAATTTGAATACCTGGTGATGCCTTTTGGATTACAAGGGGCTCTGGGAGTGTTTATGAACTTTATAAATGAAGTGCTGAGAAAGTACTTGTATAAGGGGGTGGTGGTGTACCTGGATAACATCATTATTTATTCGAAAGACATGGCGTCCCATGTCCAGTTAGTGAGGAAGGTGCTGACTACCTTATATGAGCACAAGTTGTATGCCAAACTGTCCAAATGCGAGTTTCATCAAACCGAATTAGACTATTTGGGGTTCAGAGTGTCCGGGAAAGGGCTAGCCATGGACCCTGCTAAAATCCAAGCAGTATTGGACTGGGCAATCCCGAGGACACATAGACAATTACAATCTTTCCTCGGATTCGCAATTTTTTACCGAAATTTCATTCAGGGGTTTGCCCAAGTGATGTTACCCCTAACTGACTTACTTAAAACTAAAGGGAAGGGTCCCGAGGCAAAAAAAACCGGGAGCGAAGCTCGCATGGACTCTTGCCTGCCAAAAGGCATTCAAGAAGCTCAAGCGGTTGTTCACAAGCGAGCCAGTACTAACCCACCCCAACGAGCTTAGACCCTTCATGGTCCAGTGCGACGCCTCCGATGTGGCTGTCAGAGCCATATTAATGCAGAGAGACTCGGAGGGGAGGTTATGTCCCTGCGCGTATATTTCCAAAAAAAATTTCACAAGAGCAGCGCAATTGGTCGGTGTGGGATAAAGAGGCGTTTGCAGTGACTTTTGCACTAAAGACATGGCGGTCTTGGCTAGAGGGTGTGAGAGTGCCATTTGAGATCTGGACAGACCACAAAAATTTAGAAGCCCTGACAGGGCGCAGGAAATTGACTGAGAAACAAATTCGGTGGGCAGGATTCTTTGCGAAATTCGATTTCACCCTAAAACACATCCCCGGGTCGAGAAATTTCTTAGCTGACACTCTCTCCAGATTGCCCCAGCATGAGAGCCAAAAAGAGGAGGTAGTAGGCTCTATCATCCCTCCCAGTGCTGTAGCAGGAGCAGTGACCACCCGTTCGGGGAGAAAGAAAGGAACGGAGGAACCATGGGGGGGGGAATAGACTGACTGAGGAAACAGAACGTGAAGGAGAAGAAAGACCAGAGGGGTTGTTAAGGGGACAGGGGTTTTTTGGTATCATGATGGGAAACTGTATGTGCCAAAGGCGCTAAGGCAGGAAGTTCTACAACACTGACATTGTAACAACTGTCTGGGCACTTTGGATATGTGAAGACACTGCATTTGGTCACTAGACAATTTTGGTGGCCCCAAATGAAAAAAGACATCTCCGAATTTGTGACTACTTGCCCAGTGTGCATAATGGACAAGAAACGAGCTGGGAAACCCCCTGATCTTCTCCAACCCACCCCCATGGCAGAACGCCCATGGTCTGTGGTTTCAATGGACTTTATAGTAGAACTGCCAGCCTCCCAGGGGCCAACTGTAATATTGGTGGTAGTAGATACTTTTTCAAAGCAAGCACATTTTATCCCCTGTAAGAAGTTGCCCACCGCAAAAAAGCTAGCCTATCTGTTTTTCCAGCACGTTGTTAAAGTCCACTCGTTCCCAGATAAGGTCATTAGCGACCGTGGGCCGCAGTTTGTTGCCAACTTCTGGCGGGAGTTTTGTAAACTAACAGGCATGGAGCAAGGCTTAAGCTCTGCCTACCACCCGCAGATTGACGGAACACGCTTCTAGAGCAATATTTGCGGTGCTATGTAAACTACCAACAGACCAACTGGGTAGAGCTACTGCCGTTTGCAGAGTATGGGTACAACAACAGCCTCCATAGCTCAACCAAAGCAACCCCTTTTAAGATTGTAAATAGCTATGAAGGGAAACCCTTCCCCATGTTACCTAGTAATAATGGAACCACACCACCCACTTCTTGTCAACAGTGGTGGAAAACTTTGGGAAAAGGGTGGGCCATAATCCAAGAAAACCTGGAAATGGCCAAATGGGACTATAAGGCTCAGTATGACAAAAAACACACCCCGGAATGGGATTTCAAAGTAGGAGAGACTGTGTTCCTATTCACAAAGAACTTACCATTACCCCAGACTTCCAGAAAGCTCACTTACAAATATCTGGGGCCATTTAAAATAAAGAGGGTAATAAACAAAGTGACAGTGGGGCTGGAACTACCAAAAATATTTAGTAAAATCCACCCTGTTTTCCATTGCAGCCTTTTTCAGCGAGATCCGGGGGCTACGAGTTGGCATCCCCGCCCACCAGAGATCCGGGGGCTACGAGTTGGCATCCCCGCCCACCAGAGCCTACACCTATTTAGGTGAAGGGTCAGAGTCACCATGAGGTGCGGGAGATACTGGATGTTAAAGAAAAATGGGTGTGCTGTATTACTTAGTTCGTTAGAAGTATCCCCCCCCCCCCAGTTGTGATGAATGGGTAAAGTCTTCTAACCTTCAAGCCTCCCTCCTCCAGAAAAGATTTTACCTACTGCACCCAGACAAATCCCGAGCAAGAGCTTGGGGGGGGGGGAGGGCAGTATGTCAAGCATTGGTTATTTCTTTCTGATGGTAGCTATCAAAATATAGAAATGTTACTAACCATGAATAAAACTCAGGCACATCAAAGTAGAGAACTCTTTTGCTTTTATGCAGGAATGTACTCTTTGAAGATACAACCTCCTGGGACCAATTCTCAGGCCAGCCAGGCTTGGACCCAGGAAACACCAGCCATAATAGAGATAAGAAAGTTACAGTGTGAAGTTTCACACGTGAATGTAGAATGGTTTAGAGAATGTAGAATTGTTTATAGAAACCTTTGATGTGCCATCTTTAAGTATGCATCTCACTGTTACACTGTATCAGTTTCAATACCCAGCTTGGCTGAGCCACATGGATTATCAATAAACCAAATTTTGTTTCAAAGATCCAAGGACTGGTTATTTTGAAATCTCATTCTTGACACAGATGGGGGATGGCTCAAGAGCATATTACAAATTGGTATAATCATAGTAGTAATCAGCATCATCTGTTGTTGTTGTCTACACTGCTTACCTGTGTGCATCAGTGCTTGCAAGTCAGCAATAAAGAAACATACAAAGAAGGGACAAGCTCAGCTGATGGTTGCAAAGTTTGAAAATGAGTAGGGATTGAGAGGAGCTGAAACAAACAGAAAGTACTTTCCAAAAAAGAACCAAATGTAATGTCTTAGTGATTGTAAAAACACAAGAAGCAGAACCAGGTATGCAAAGCACAAACATTTAGTAACCATAGAACAGGTGTATTGGTCACTGTTAAAATGCAGACGCGGAACTACTGTAGTAAAAGAAATGACATGGTTGAACAGGCCATGACAACAGTAGAGATTAATAGCAATAGAGACTAATAAGTAGCAAGTACGCAGGCGTAATCAAGTAATGAATATTAACTGACACACCCTAATTAGGAAAAGGGTACATTTAAATACACATGCAATGTATGTAACAGGAGGGGTACATATCAAGGAGGGAGTATGAAGTAGACGGTTGGATAGGTTGTACCTTCTGAGTACTTCAGCCTATGGGGAAAGGAGGAGGGACTCATTGGCCAGGAGTAGAGAATAAAAGGGCGTGTATGGAACTGATCAGGGAGCTCGTTGCAAAGCGACTCCCCTCTTTCTTGATATCAATAAAGTTGTATATTTTAATTTATTTTCTATTTTTCCCTCTTTACTATGTATCTAACATTTCATCCTTCCAAACATATATTACCTAATTCTGTCTCTTGATCATTCTGCACTTGGCCATTCAATCCTAGTTCTGAGTTTACAGACAAAACTATATTCAATTTTTCTTGACATTCTAAATTTGGTCTATTATGCAAATAAGATGTTAGTTTTGCCATTATGACATTCTTGGTTAATTTGTTTTTCCAGGACATTTTCCAGCTTCCCATTTAAACACAAATGCCACCCTTGCTGCTGTTACCATATATTTGAATAATTCACTGTGAATTCTTGTGATGTTGCTTGGTAAAATTTGTAATAATATATTTTTGGGTCTATTGCATACTTAAATTTTTAATATCTTTTGTATCTTTCCATGGATCTTTATCCAATATTGTCTTGCTTTGTTGCATGGCCACCATATATGATAAAACATTGCATCTATGCTTTGGCATTTCTACCATTTTTCATTTTAACTTATTAGTTTTTGCACTTTCTTTGGGTGTAATGTACCATCTGAAAACATTGTATATCAATTTTCCCTTAACATTTGAGAGTTGGTAAATTTAGCAGGTTTTGGATTTTGACAGGCTAAGAGTAAATTTGAATTTTGGATTATCAAAGGAATAAATCTGTGTGATTTCTATCTCAGCTTTACATACACAGGTGCTTCTTCAAGCTGCATATTTGCTAACAGATATCGTAGAAATATTTTCTCCAACCTCCAAGAAAACTTTTTTTCTAAAAGGCTTCCCTGAACTTTTCAATGTTACCAGAAGGAGGATGAAAATTCTTGGGGACATGACTGTCAACTCAACATAACCTGAGCTGAGCATCTATTTCCCTTCCGGCTGTGTGTATTATAGCAGGGAAATATAGACTTTATGTTCATTTGAGCTATTTAATCTTTTTCAAGAGCCTTGGCTCAGCAAGTGGAGCAAACCACAA
Source organism: Heteronotia binoei (assembly GCF_032191835.1). Classification (NCBI taxonomy): domain Eukaryota; kingdom Metazoa; phylum Chordata; class Lepidosauria; order Squamata; family Gekkonidae; genus Heteronotia; species Heteronotia binoei. The sequence continues at coordinate 106,881,594 of NC_083224.1, forward strand.
TATGGCAATTTGTAAAAACCGCAACATTTCAAAGCAGGTCTGCAGCACCTGGGTGAGGAAACCTTTCATCTGCTGTTTCCCCAAAGCAAACTGCCATCCCAAATTGTCACATGCCCTGCAGGAACAAAATATAGTTACCTCTGTATCCATGAACAAAGCAAAAAGCAGCTTTGATTCAGGAAGAAAGAGTCAATAGCATGGTCTCCTACCATTCAGAGCAAAGGTACATATATGTGCAAACAAAGATAGCGGATGGGAAAGGATGCTTGTGCTATCATTTTCTCATCCAGAACAAAGGTACATGTGGACATGTGTTTCCTTCTCTTTGATGCAAAAGAAAAACCATATGAAAACTGCTATAATATCTTTAAAGGATAAGAATATGATTACAGCAGTACTGAGGAATGACAGATAGTTTTAATTGCTTGAAAAGTGACTGGTCACTGCTGAGTGACCTTCTGCCAATCCATGTATTAAGCAAAGAATATACAGGAACTCTCAGTGTCTAGATGATGCCAATGAAAAAGTGTCCCACTGAAGAAAAAAAGGCAGAACATTTGTTACGTTTTTACTATAATTTCAGTCTAATAAATTTTCAAGCAATTCCATCAGCAGAAAGTTAGGAATCAGCATTCCTTGAAATAGACAGGATCAGGATATTTGGGTTCCAACAGCTAAAGCCAACTGAATGAGATAAAGTTTATGAAATACACAGCTATCTGGACATGTGTCTCAGCTTTCAGCTTTGTAGCATCCTGGTCCACAATGTAAATATCTTCAGCTTGGACAGCTTCATATCACTGGCATTCATTTCTATACTCATAGTGGACTCATGGGATATTAATGGTTACTATGGGAACCTTTTGTTCATGGATATTGGCATACAGTTTGACAGGCATTGTTTCAGTGTCTGTACCTTTAAATGTTTCTGCTAACCTGCAAGCGCCTCCTGGTTGCCTGAGCTGTTGCTGCCAGCTCTGAGTGATTTTTTGCAAATGTTCTATGTTATTTCTTGAAAGATTATTGAACTAAAATTATAGTAAAAACATATGCCATCAATATGCAGATGACACCCAGTTCTATCTGTTGATGGGTGGTTGATCCGACTGCACCCTGGACAACCTGGACCTGGCATTACAAGCTGTGGCATTTTGGCTCAGGCTGAGTTGACTGAAGTTAAATCCAATGAAGACGGAGGTTTTCTATATAAGTTGTGGTGGTCCAGGAAGGGAGATCCCTTTGCCAGCTTTTGACAGGGTGCCATTGATACTGGCCCCAAAGGTCAAGAGACTGGGAGTGCTCTTGGAGCCTTCTCTGACTATGAAGGCCCAGGTAGCAGCCACTACCAAATCCGCATTTTCCCATCTGCAGTAGGTACGGCAGTTGGCCCCTTTTCTGGAGCATGGCGACTTAGTGGTGGTGATCCATGCTATGGTCACCTCGAGAATAGATTACTGTAATGCTTCTACATGGGGCTGCCCTTGACTCTGATTTAGAAACTACAGCTAATGCAGAATGCTCTAGCATAGTTCTTAATGGGGCTCCTTCAATGGGAGCATGTTCAACCAGTACTGAAAGAGCAGTGCTGGCTGCCTATTGTGTTCTGAATCCATTTCAAGGTGCTGGTGCTGATCTTTAAAGCCCTATATGGTTGAGGGCTTGTCTATCTATGGGACTGCCTTTCCCCATATGTCCCTCAGAGAGCACTGCATTTGGGAGTACAAAATCGGCTCTCTATCCCCGAACCAAGGGAGGCCAGACTGAATTCTACAAGGGCCAGGGCCTTCTCAGTGGCAACACCAATGATGTGGAATGCCCTCCCAGAGGCAGAATCTTTTCCAATTCCACAGTGCCTGCAAAACAGAAGTATTCTGACTGACCTACAAATATCTAAATGGGAGAGAACTGCCACTTTAATATAGACTTAGGAACATTAGACCATCATAAGGACCAGTGTCAGATAAAAAAGAAATTACATCAATATCAATTAGACTGCCTGCTGAAGAAAGTTGTGATTCCACCTATTTAATTTTTTTCTGAGAAGCACCATAATGTAGTTTTAATTTATTTTAATTGTTTAAGTGTATTGTTTTAAATACTATAACTCAATATTGTTATTTTTAAATGATTGTTAGCTGCCCTGAGTCCACTTGTGGAAAGAGCGGGATATACGGTAAATCCAAAGTAAATAAATATTCTGACAATTTTTCCTCAGTGAGACATCTTTGTATTAGCATCATCCATGTATTAAAGCATGGGTATGGCCAAAGGTGTGAACCCAAGGGCTATTTGCCCTTGGATTGAAGCACCTGGCTTGCAGACTGAGACTCTGAAGTGAACAATGCCTCAAGCCCTGACCCAGCCAAGATGTGGAGTATTCTTTTTTGTTTGGTTCCCTTGTTGTTGTTGTTGTTTTAACTGTATTTTGTAAGCTGCTTTGGATCACCATTGGGAAGAAAAGCAGGATATATTAAATTACACTCTAGGATTAGGTGCCAAAGCATTGTTACGAAGTTGTCCTTTAAAAACAACAGCAACTGAGCTTGGCCTTATATAAGTAAACAAATTTCCATCCAGACTCACTGCTCCTACTTTGTAACTCAACTCACAATGTGAGCTGTAATCTTTTGCAGATTTAAATGGTCCTTAAATGTAGAAAGAAAGTTACAAGTACACAGAAAAGCAAGCAATGCAATGACAGTGGTGAGAGGAAATCTTTGAAGTCACATTGGCAAATATGTGCAAAGTTCTATGCTCCATTTGACAAATACCATCTGGAATAGAGATTCCTAACCCTTACATTCAGAGCTTTTTTTTCTGGAAAAAGAGGTGCCAGAACTGTCAAGAGGGAAATGAAAGAGAAATACATGGTACTTTTAAACTTTTTTTTTTTTAAAAAAAAATTGTTACCAGAAAGAGGTTTTGGAACTCTGTTCCACCACATAATCCAGGAAAAAAGCCCTGCTTACATCCAGCCAGAAGGTGGGGGAAGTGTTGCAAAGAAGGGTGTCAGGATGCAAAGACACGATGCAAAATGTATTCAGCTCGATTAGAGCAGGGGAGGAATGCTTAGCATGAGGAAAGGAAGAATCTTCATTCATTAAAACTCTAATAGGGATATGTCCTTTTTTCTAGCTATTATGGAAACATCTGACTCATATGATAAACACAAACTCTCAGCATTACCCACCAAGTGAGATTGAAACCACAAAGAAAAAATGAAACAGTTAAATTTGGCATTTGTTTCACAGCTAAAAGTTCATGAGTAGAGAAAGGAAGAAAATATATTTTTTGTGCCAGAAGAGAGCCCTTTAACTACAGATAAATACAAGCTACATTGTTTATGGATGACCCATGAAAAAAGATAATGGGGGTGGGGGAGGGAGAAAACTGCTTAAGTATCCCCTGGGTTAAGATGGGAAGGCTCGGCCCTCCCCAGCCAAGCCGGCATCGCTGGCGTTCAGGCTGGGGGCCGCCTTTGCCCCCTCGGAAGGAGGGAGCAACAGAGCGCTCAGCCCGGCATATCCGGGTCTGTTTCTGGGCGCGGCGTCAGGGCTATATAAGCCCTGGCCCCGCCCAGAGCTCTTCAGTTCCTTTGGGCTCTCTGAGGGAGAGCCACGTGCGGCGGTGCGAGGCCTTGGACGTCGGTCTGGGTCCAGTCGGAGGGGCTCAAAGAGCGAACGGCGGCGCTGGCGGCGGCTGAGGCGCTTAGCGGCCGGTGGCAGCACTTGCGAGGGCATCAGTTCTTCGTCCCTTTGGGACTGGGCGTTAGTGCGGCATTTGTGGGGTCGCTGGGTGGGTGGCATCCCCCCCACCACCACCACCACGCCAGTTCCGCCCAGGCTACTTCTCACTGTGTGCGTGAAGAGCGAACGGCAGCGCTGGCGGCGGCAGATGCACGAGCGGCCTGTGGCAGCGCGTGCGATGAGCTGCAGTCTTCGTCCCTTTGGGTCGGGGCAATAGCCAGGGTTTTAATTGGTCCCTGGGTGGGTGGCATCTCCCCCCCCTCCTTAACAGGCCAGTTCTGCCCAGGCTATTTCCCGGCGAACTGGGGGTTGTGAGCGGGGTACACTCCGGCCGCCTCTTACACTGCGAAGTGCCCCCCCCCCCCGTTAAGGCAGCAAAGGGAGGCTGGAAAGGCGCGGCAGCCGCTGCGCACGGCCCGTACTGCGCTCGGCAGCCATTTAAAAGGACCTTACTCAGGTGGTCGTGGAGGCTGGATTAACGCACGCGGTGATCATTTTGGGCGAGGTAGGAGAGGACCCCGTGGCAGATGGTTGAGCTTGGCCTGTGGCGCAGGTGGGGCCATTTTGTGATAGACAGGGCTTATGTTTATTGTCGGCGATCGTGATCGGCCTTCAGTATATGCGGCGGCCATCTTAGGTGGATCCCAATGGTCCCGGGTGGCAGAGCGACCTGATGGCATCCTCATGCTCAATGCAGGGATGTGGCTGCCATTTTGAAGTATAAAATGAGTTATTTAAAATGCCATGAGAACCTGCAGCATGGAGGGACCAGGAGCTCATCTCACCCCCTGTGCACCTTTCAGATTATTCTGTATTCTGTTATAATCTGCAACAAGGTAATTTTTCAGTAGAGGTAGTTCATCCATTCATTTGCAAACCAAACTATGAAAATTAAGTGATAGTCAAATGTTGGAGAGTCAGCTGTCTTGGGAGTTAGAGATGAGGTTCAACAGTCTCCACAATTTGTGATATCAGAGAATTATACTAGAAAAACATGGAATTAAGTATTTGGCAATTTCTCCCTGATCTGGTGAGGTTGGTGGTTAGAACAGCAAAGTTGTTGTTTAATAGAGTGGGGGTTTAGGTTTCAACCTGAGCCCTTGGGAGGTCTCCCCCCCCCCTCATTTTATTGTGCCTGATCAGGACCCGGCTTTGGCTTATCCACCCCCCCCACCCATCCTTCTGGGTTGATGGGCGGTGTGGCTCATTTGACTTGTTGTAGCATCTCTGTGGTGCGGCCGGGATTAAGGGCATTAGTTGGCGCCTGCGCTGTACCAGCTAGCCGTTGGGGAGTTGGAAGAGTCCTTCGACGCAGAGTGTTAACGCTGCAGTACCGCAGTCCTATGCTCTGCTCATGCTCTGAGTTCGATCCCTGACGGAGGCCGGGTGTTCATGTAGCCGGCTTGAGGTTGACCTAGCCTTCCACCTTGATACGGATTGGGGTCTTGCCTGATCTTTCCCTTAGTTGGGTCGGGTGGCTACAGGGTAGCTTAACCTTTTGGGCACCCAGCCACTTATTGTGCTATTTAGACTTGACGGGGGAACTGGGACCGGCCTGGAAGGTGCCCTACAGTTATTGCTGTGGTCCTGGCTGCGTATTTGAGGTGTCTGGATGGCTCCCATGATAGAGCTGGGCAGGTTTAAGGGCGATCAGCCCGCCCGGCCCGGGGGCGATGCCTGCAGCCCGGCCTTGTTGAGGAGCCGGGTCAGGGGATGTGGGTCTGAAGGGCCATTAAGGGCCATTAGAGGCCCTTGAGCAGTAAATAGTTGCCAGGGGTGCTCCCATCTAGGGGGGGCGTCGCCGCGCCTATCGGTGCTCGGCGCCGTTAGCTTTTGAGTCGGCGGTTCTGGCCCGCTTTATTACTTCACAGGGCGGCGCACCTGGGCACGAACCTCAATTGGAATCGGAACAAAAGGATGGCCTGGACGGGCGTCCGTCGGGTGAGCAGGTGGGCGGCGCTGCGTCTGGAGGCAAAGTGCAGCAGACCCCAGGTGGAGGCTGGAACGCTCTGGGTATTGGCGTAAGCTTCCGTTACAGCAGACGAAAAGGGGCCCTTCGGTCATATTCGAACGCCCCCCCCCCCCCGGGCATCGGGTGATTGGGGCTTGGGGCAGGGGGGTTCCGGGCCACCTTGGGCTTGGGTCAAGCAGGGTGTGCCCCCCCCTTTGGATCCGCATTGGGTAATCCGGGTTTACCGGCCACGGGTTACAGGCCGCCCCGGTAGTGACACCTGCTGTTCCCATGGCGTCGCCTCTCCCCTGGCTTTTTGCACCGGCGGGGAGCAGTGGTATGCACATGTGGGGGGGCGTGACCTGAGGTGCAAGGTGTGGCACCAGGCAATGCCGGGTGTGCTGGGCAGAAAACCCTGCAACGTCAGGCATGAGGGTCTGCTTTGCGGTGTGGCTCACCCCTCCTCCGCCTGTATTAGGCCGAAGTCGCGGACTGGGGGGCAGGTGCCCCGGTGGTGGTAGGTGGTGGCAATCAGCAGCCCCCCTGGAAAGGGGGTCCAGCCCCATTAGACTGAGGGTACTCAATTGATTATTGAGGAAGTTCCCACGTGAGGCGGATGGCCAGTATCTGACCAAGGTGTTTTTCTTTGGGGTTTTCGGATCCCTTATCAGGGGCCTGGGCCAATCTTCAGTCTGTAAAGACGGGTCTGGAGCATGTAGTTAGGGTTAAGAGCGCCAGAGAGCGCCGGGAAGGCAGGGTCTTAGGACCCCCCTTTGGTACGCCGCCTGTACCCACATTGTGTGTATTTCCCCCGGGGGTGGTGCCTAATAAAGCGCCAAGGGAATATCACCTCATTCTTCACCGGTCCTATCCCAGAGGGGCGTCGGTGATTTATGGAATTATGTTTGGTATGAAATACACTTCCTTTGACCAGTCGGTTAAAGTACAGTGGTTTGTGGTGTTGGGGCAGCGTTGCCAATATGTCATTAAGACGGCATTCTTGTTAGTTCATCACTAGGATTATGAGTTCCTGGGGTTTTTGTTTCAAGAGCAAATGTTACATCGATCGGGCCCTCCCGACGGGGTGCTCGGTCTCTCGCGCTGCATTCAAGCGCTTTGGCTCCTTGGTGGAGTGGGCGTTATAGGATTGGACCGGGTTTAATGACACAGCGTACTATTGGGGCGCCTACCTTTTGTCGGTCCAGCAGGTACAAGGTGATGCGCCGGGATTTTACAGGCTTTTCATGAGTTGGCCATCAAGCTGGGGGCTACCTTTGGTGTATGAGAACACCGAGGGGCCCAGTACGGTGCTTACATTTCTTAGGCTTTGAGCTCGATACCCTCTAGCGGGCATTTTGGCAGCCGGTAAAAGTGGTTGCTCACTTTAGGGGCCGGTTGGCTGCTCTTAGTGGGCAACGCAAGGTGTCACCGCTCTAATTACAGTAGGTGGTAGGTCACCTTAACTTTGCACGGAAGTGGGGGCACCTGGTGCGGCCTTTTTGAGGTATTTGGGATGCCAGGGACACCTGCGTTGGACAGTGGGTTCAGTACGGTCCCGCCATTTTCGGAATTTTTTCCCAATTCTAGTGGCAGTTTGGCTTTAGGGTGAGCTACTCGCCGACCAGTTTGGACTTGTCTGGGGCGATAACATAGCAGTAGTACATGTTATCAACTCCTTGACCTCTAAGTCGTGTGGGTGATGAACCTGGTAGGTTATTCACACTTCGTTACCTCCGGTGGAATATTGGGTTCCTGGTAGGGCACGTGCCCGGAGGTTGCAATGGGGCGGCGAAGGCTCTACCTTGCTAATAGCTGTGGCGCTTTCGGTAGCTCACCCCGGAAGTTGACTCGCGGCCGACGTGATTCCCCCCGGACCTCTGGTATTTGGAAGCTGAAGCTGGTAGGGACATCCAGCTGGCTTTGGCACCTAGTACCAGGGGGGAGTATAGTAGGGCGGCTTTCCTAGGGCCTCGGTGCTTTATGATTACTGGCCGATTTCGACGGCTCATGGTGCTTCAGGATTACTGGCCGATTTCGACGGCTCATATTATGCAATCCTGCGCGTTGCAGAGAGAGAGGTTTGGAGTTGAGGACTGTTAGGTGCCACCTGGCGGTGCTGGCCTTTATTGGTAAAGCCCACGAGTTTGCTGAGAAAGCCTACTAACAGAAGGGCATCTGACAAAGCGGCTTCCCAGTTTCGGGCACTTGAGAGCACCGCAGGGCCGCCTGTTGGTTGGCGGTTCCGTGGCACGGGTTATGCTGTCCCCTTTCCGGGACCGCGCTGCTTCATGTGGCCACGTTGATGGCCTGTTTTTGGACGTTATGTATTAGCTAGTTAACTATGCAGTCTAATGACTGACACTGCGGGAAGGGCGCCCCAGACCGGGATCCAACATGCGTTGGTTGCCTGGGGGGCATTTTTGGAGGGCGAGGGTTTATCGCCTCTTGGTCACGACTTGTTCTGACAATTTTTCTGTTTTTCAGGTGCTGTGGCTCATAGTGAGAGGCAGCGTGTTCTCATCTGCGCGCACAGCAGGGTGTTCCAGGCAGCCCCTCGAGCCAGGCGGTCTTCAACGGGCACCCAGCTGGGCCTCAGCGACGGGGCAGTTGGAGAATGGCTGAGTCGCTGGGTGCTGGTGTAGGCCGTAGTGCGGAGAGAGGCAGGGCACCCTCTCCGCACATCTGGTTCTTTCGCTTGGGCGGTCTCAGGGGAACACCTATGGCCCAGCACCAGTGTGCAGGTGGTCTGTATGAACCGCAGATGGGCTACACGGCTCAGTGTGGGGACTACAGATCACTGAACAGCCTCACCTGAGCGTATCTTTCCGTGGGGGGATTGACGCTAGCACAGGTGGTGAATGGCTCGGGGCCTGGCCGCTCAGCAACAACCCGAATCTGGCGGGCTTGTGCTGGGGGCAGGGTGGTTCACCCTTTGGACAAGGCGGGGTCAGGGTGTGACCCCAGGGGCTTGTCCTTCTTGGCTAGTCCTAGTATGGTCAGCTAGATCGCCATGCAAGACTTGGAGGTTCTCCCTTTCACCTGGGGAGACAGAGCGTGCTGGGTGCAAGGCCAATAGGGCCCTGTAGAAAGCCATGGATAATGGCTTGGGTATTTTCTCCCTCATCCGGCCATATGCCGGATGGGGTTCATCTTTCGGAGTTGGGTAACCGGGCCTTTTTAGATTAGATGCGGCAGGGTTTGCGGTCGGCTTGGGGCCGTCCGTTGGGGCGCTAATGCCTAAGCAGAAGCTTGGCATTGGCGGTGGCTGGAAGGATGTTTTGGCCATAGTGTTTTCAGGGGAGCACCTATGGCCTAGCACCAGTGGTGCGGGTGGTCTGTAGGAACCGCAGATGGGCTACACGGCTCAGTGCGGGGAATGCAGATCATCGAGAGCCTCACCTGGGCGGATCTTTCCATGGGGGATTGATGCTAGCCCAGGTGGAGAATGGCTGGGGCCTGGCCGCTCAGCTACAACCCGAACACGGCGGGCTTGTGCTGGGGGCAGGGTGGCTCGCCCTTTGGACAAGGCGGGGTCCAGGTGTGACCCCAGGGGCTTGTCCTGTTCAGGTCCACCCCTGCCAGTTATAGGTTGATTAATTATTTAATAAAGCGGCCCGGTTTTTATACCCAACACTCTGTCTCTTCATTCCGACTGGGGGGGGGCAATTGCCTACAGAGAAACAGAAAGATGCACCATGTTAACAAAGGGTTCTTTATTCACCTGTCCATTCCTAATATAAAAACATCATGCTAATTAATCAATATTTACATTACATAATATTAGGCACATGTTTGACATTATATTAAAGTTACCTTGAGGGAAAACTTGGGCTAGAGGAAAGTTATTGCTTGCATGTCCTAATCTGTTTCCTAGATCCAACCTACAGGATAACCCACCAACTCAGAGTACAGTAGCCAAGTCTGAAAGTTTGCCAAGGGCTAAACTTTATGTCTCTGTTGTTTACCCGAAATGGGGAGGGGGGAAGACCCTGAATTTAAGTACCTGGCAGACCAAAATACAGGAACAACATGGCTTGGTGAGTTGTAGATCAACCAGATTCTGTTAAATTTAGCCAAATGCATTATTTTGAGCCCATCTGCCCAAGCATATCTACTTTTGTCAGTTCAGGCTTAGAAGAAATAAAAAACAAGTTTATTTTCTGATTTGCTGACTTTCAAAGAGGTCCATTTAAGCATTACAGTTCTTGTGTGCATATTACAGTCTTGGATTATTGTACTCTCATCTACAAAACAAACAACAGCAACTGCAGTTTTGGAAAAACTCAAAAAGACTGTTTAAATTTGCCAGGTGTAAGAGTTTAAAGGCAGCAGGCACATAAATAAGCAAGGCAAGGACAAATGTGGACTAAAGGTGTGTTTCCCAGAAAGAGCTGGCAGCTGCCTTTTTTTTTTTTGAATAAACAATTTTTATTAGTAACATATGGTAGCAAAACTGTATCTACAACTTATAAAAACTTAAAGTAAAAGAAAAAACTTTCTACCCCATATCTTACTTTTCCCCCGCCCCTCCCCCCGTTACTTGACCCCCGTCAGTGTTATTTACTTAAAGGAGACAAATATTAAAGGTGCCCTTAACTGTTAAGAAAAACCCAAAAGTTATATTCTTATTTTAAAAACCTTAATCATTATCAAAGATTGTCCAATGTTCTTTTATTTTCCACTCTTTTTCTACGTATCTCCTGAATTTCTTCCACTCCAATTTAAAAATTTCCAAATCATAGTCTCTTAATTTTCTTGTTAATTTGTCCATTTCACTCCATGACATAACTTTTGTAATCCAATCCCATTTCTCTGGTATTTTTCCTTGCTTCCACAGCTGCGCATACAATGTCCTAGCAGCTGAGAGCAAGTACCATATTAAAGTTCTGTCTTCTTTTGGAAATTTTTCCATTTGTAATCCCAGCAGAAAAGTCTCTGCCACTTTATTGAATTCATATCCCAAAATCTTAGAAATCTCTTGCTGAATCATCTGCCAAAACATTTTAGCCCTTTCACAAGTCCACCACATATGGTAGAAAGAACCTTCATGCTTTTTACATTTCCAACACCTATCTGGCATCTTGTTGTTCATCCTTGCTAATTTTTTTGGAGTCATATACCTTCTATACATCATCTTAAAACAGTTTTCTTTAATACTATGACATGTTGCGAGTTTCATAGAATTCTTCCACAAATATTCCCAAGATTCCATCTTTATTTCTTTATTTACATTAATTGTCCATTTTATCATTTGAGATTTCACTACTTCATCTTCTGTAGACCATTGTAAGAGTAATTTGTATACTTTTGAAATTAATTTCTCATTATCTCCAAGCAGGACTCTTTCCATTTCTGTTTGCTCCTTCCTTATTCCTTCAGTTTTGATATCATTCTCCACCAAACTTTTTATTTGTTGCATTTGAAACCAGTCATATTTGTAACTCAGTTCTTTTGCAGTTTTCAGTTCTATTTTTCCACTTTGTATTTTTAGTAGCTGATTGTATGATAGCCATTTTTCTTTGGCTATTTTAGCCGTTATCTTTATCACTTCAGCTGACACCATCCACAAAGGTCTCCTCTCATCACCATATTTCTTATACTTTATCCATACATTTAGTAGATTACTTCTTATATAATGGTGAGAGAAAAGGCCATCCATCTTCTTTTTTCCGTAATATAAGTATGCATGCCAACCAAATTTTTTCCCATGGCCTTCCAACACTAAAAATTTTTTATTTAACGTTATCCATTCTTTCATCCATACTAAACAAACTGCTTCATGATACAATTTCAAATCTGGTAATTGGAATCCACCTCTCTCTTTTGCATCTGTCAAGATTTTCATTTTAATCCTTGGTTTCTTCCCAGCCCACACAAATTCTGAAATTTTCCTTCACCATTTATCGAACTGTTTAGCATCTTTCACAATAGGAATAGTTTGAAACAGATACATTATCCTTGGTAGAATATTCATTTTTATTGCAGCAGTTCTGCCCAGCAATGACAAATTGAGCTTGTTCCATTTTAGCACATCTTCCTCTATCTACGCCATAACTTCTCATAATTATTCTTAAACAAATCAATATTTTTCATTGTTATCTCTACCCCTAGGTACTTTACCTTAGAGGTAACTTCACAGCCCGTTAGTCTTTGTAATTCTTGTTGTCTATTTATCTGCATATTCTTGCACAAAATTTTAGATTTTTCTTTATTTATATAAAGTCCCGCCAACTCTCCAAACTCTTGTATTTTCAGTAATAACAAAGGTGTAACTTGTTTGGGGTTTCATTTATAAACTTTATATCATCAGCAAATGCTCTGTACTTGTAGGTATATCCTTTTATTTGTAACCCTTCTAGATCTTTTTCTTCTTGAATCTGCATCAATAAAATTTCAAGAGTCATTATGAATAACAATGGTGAAAGCGGGCAGCCTTGTTTAGTACCTTTGCTGATTTTCATTTCGTCTGTAAGATCTGCATTAACACACAGCCTTGCCCTTAGTTCAGAATATATTGCTTTTATCATTCTTATAAAGCTTTCTCCAAGCTCCATCTTATCCATTACTGCAAACATAAAGTCCCAATTTAAATTGTCAAATGCTTTCTCTGCATCCGCAAAGAATAATGCTACTTCTTTTTCTGGATGTCTTTCATAATATTCTACAATATTTACAACAATTCTAATATTGTCTCTTATTTGTCTTTTGGGAAGAAAACCAGCTTGATCTTCCTTTATAAAATTTATCAAATATTGTTTAAGTGGTTCTGCCAGAATTCTTGTAAATATTTTGTAGTCGTTATTCAAAAGCGAAATTGGTCTGTAGTTTTTCACATTCGTGGCATCTCTATCTTTTTTAGGTATCAAGGAAATAACGGCTTCTTTCCATGTATTTGGTACATTCCCTTTTGTTCTTATTACATTCATCAACTTCTGCAATTTTGGTATTAATTCATCCTTAAAAGTTTTAAAATATTTAGCTGTATATCCATCTGGCCCGGGAGCTTTCTCATTTTTCATCGCGTTGATTGCTGCTTCAATTTCTATTTTTTTCAATTGGGTCATTTAAGACTTTTCTCATATTTTCAGTTAGGGGCTCAATTTTTAATTTTTGTAGATATTCATCTACCTTCTCTCTCTTTACTTCAGCACCTTTAAACAGCTTGGCATAGTACTTAAAAAATTCTCTTTTTATTCCCTCTTTAGTAACTACTTCTCTTCTATCTATCACAATTTTACTAATTATTTTGTTTTCTCTCTTTTTCTTCAATTGCCACGCCAAATACTTTCCCGTCTTATTTGCCCCTTCAGACGATTTCTGCTGAAGCCTTTTCAGATTCCATTCCACTTCTTTGTTTAACAAATGTCTCAATTGAGTTTGTAATATTGAAATTTCCCTTAGAATTTTCTTTTTCCCTGGTCTTTTTCTCAGCTCCCCTTCTTTTTTCTTTATTTCATTTTGAATGTCCAATAATTGTTTTTCTTTTTTCCTTTTGTCTTTATTGTTCAGAATAATCAACAACCCTCTCATTACTGCTTTATAAGCATCCCAGACCATCTGAAAGTCAATATCTTCTTTATCATTCACTTGGAAAAAGTCCTTAGTTTCTTTTTCTAGAAATGTCACTGTTTCTTTGCTCTGTAGCAAATCTTCATTCAGTCTCCATCTCCTCAATCTTTTAGACAATTTTGTAATCCACATTATTGGGTTCTGATCAGCCCCAATTTTAGGTAAAATCTCTATCTTCCTTGTTATGAGATCTAAGTCTCTAGTTCCCCACAGCATGTCAATTCTGGAAAAAGTCTTATGTCTTGCAGAAAAAAAAGTATAGTCCCGCACTTCAGGATTAAACTTCCTCCATATATCTTCTAAATTTTCTTGTTTAACTAATTCAAAGAAAGACTTTGGCAGTTTCCCTTCTTTCCCGTCATTTTTTTCCCCCTCCAGATCTATCCAATGAGTTCTCGACTGTTCCATTAAGATCTCCCATTAAAAGTATTTGATCATAAGTCAACTCATCCAACTGTTGTGTAATGTCTTTTAAAAAAGCATCCTTTGCACCGTTAGGTGCATATAGTCCCAATAACAACGTTTTTTCCCCACAATATTATCTCAACTGCTACAAATCTTCCATCTTTATCTTTAAATATTAACTTTGGCTCCAAGTCTTGTTTAATATAGAAAACTACTCCCCTTTTCTTCTGTTCAGCCAATGAAAAAAATTCTTTTCCCAATTGTTTGTTCCATAAAAATTTATAATCCTTTTGTTTAATGTGTACTTCTTGCAAACAAATTATATTACAATTTTGCTTCTTGATCCAATGAAATGTTGCCCTTCTTTTTTGTGGTGAATTTAGTCCATTAACATTCCAAGACAGTAATTTGTAATCCATCATGGTGCAAATTCTTTATTTTCTTCAAAAAAGGGGAGGGCTGGTGGCTCAATGGTAGAGCATCTGCTTGTGAAGCAGAAGGTCCCAGGTTCAATCCCCGGCATCTCCAAAAAAGGGTCCAGGCAAATAGGCATGAAAAACCTCAGCTTGAGACCCTGGAGAGCCGCTGCCAGTCTGAGAAGACAATACTGACTTTGATGGACCAAAGGTCTGATTCAGTATAAGGCAGTTTCATATGTTCAAATCTACTCAACTCCTGAGCATTTGTAATTGTAACTCTCTTCCCTTGAAATTCAAAACTCAAACCTTCAGGTATTATCCATCTGAACCTCGTGCCATTGCCTTTCAGTTTATCTGTCAACTTTTTGTATGTTCTCCTGTCGTTTATCACTTGTCTTGGCAGCTCCTTCATGATTCTTACTCTACTGCCTCCTACTATCAGTGACTTTTCAAAGTTTTTGTTCATGATCCTTCCCACCATTTCCTTTGTCATATATTTTATAACAACATCTCTTGGTAAATTGTTTTTCTTGGCAAAAAGTGAATTAACTCTATACATGTGATCATACATGTTTTTGGTCTCATCTGGGTCTTCTTCTAAAAATTCTGCAATTATTTTTATTATATATCCTTTCAAATCACCATTCTCTGCTTCAGGTACTCCTCTCAGACGTATCTGAGTTTCCATTAATTTACAGTTGTGGATTGTCACTTTTTCTTGAATTTTCAACAAGGTGGTGTCATGTATTTTTACTTTCTCTTCCACCCCCTGCACTTTCTTAGCTGTTTCCTCAGGGGTTTTTTTTTTAGATCATCCACTTCTTTTTTAATCTCTGTGATAATTTCTTCCTTTAATTCATCTATCAATCTCCTAACTCCTTTCATTATTCTGACTTCCATGGCATCCAATTGGTCCTGCATTTTCTCTAATGAAAGAGCCCTTTGTCGGGTCTGCTTGGGTTCAGACATTTAAGCAAAAAAAAAAGGGGGGGGGATAGAAGAAGTAAAAAAAAATAAAAATACCAAAAATTTTGGTCTCACAAATTACAAGTTTAACTACCAAATTAAAAAGATCTGAATTTACTTTTAGTTAAACTTTATTCTATCTTCCTCTGAGCTTCCTAGGCCAAGATATACATTTTTTTAAAAAAAATTTCCCCTTTAAAAAAATGACGAAATTTTTGACCTCACCAATTTGCAATCTGACAGTCAGGTTCAATAGAGTAGGACTTGCCCTTTCCAGCAAGCCCAATTTCGCTGGTTTCTGAGCCCCCAAAGTCAAGATATTTATCAAAGAAGTCTCTAAAATTTCCAAAATGGCGGCCGCAATTTTTTACTCCTTCTTCAAAAAAAATTTCCTTTTAAAATCACCCTAGGAGCCCACACATAATGTAGCCAATAGTTCCTGTCTTCTTACCCTTTTTCCAGTTAATTCTGTCAATTTTTAAAGTCCCAAATTCTTTTAAAAACGATATTTTAGATTTGACCTCCCAGCAATGGCTGCCGATGTTTCTCTATGGTATAGAGTAGGCTTTTTTCTTTACTGCTTCCTGCCTTTGTCACCATCAACTCTCATGGAGATCTCACGATACTTGACGTACTTCCTGTCTTGCTCAGAAGTGCTGCAGGTCTGTTCCAATGTGTTCCAGTGTGACGCAGCTGCTTTTTTTTTTCAAAACCGCAAGTAGACTCAACAATGAATTCCTTTTCACTTTTCAGCAGTTTTTAGCACTGTCCTTTATATTTAAACAATCCAAACTTCACCCCTTCCTTCTTCTTCTTGCAAGCTTTCTATTTTTCTTTTTCCCACCTTTTAATTTTGTCCCTTTAAGCTATAAATAGCTCCGGAATGAAAAGAAAACTTCTGTACCTTTTGTTCCTGTTATCCAAGTTTCCACTGGTCTTTCAAAGCTTTAATTGTTTAGAAATGTCCAAGAAGGTTAGGATCCTGACGAGCTTATGTCAAATCAATGACTCTGAGAACTTTTGCAGATGTTGACTATGCAGATTCCATGAGACCCCTCAAAGCCTCAAAGAAGACCTCTCCAGGGCTTCCTTTCAGCCAAGGTAAATCTCTTTAAAGTTTCCGTGCAAGTCTTGGACCTTTCTCTCACTGAGAAAAGTAGGCAGTAGGCATTAATTTGCCCTCTACTACCCCAAACAAAAGTTTCAGCCTGCTCCCGTTATGTGAGACAGCTCAGCTCGGCATTTTCCTTCCCCGGAAGTCCAGCTGGCAGCTGCCTTGACTTATTGGCAGGCCATTTATCGAGAAAAATATTGATGGTTCACAAGATCCTCATTTGCCTTGCTTTGGGCTGGAGAAAAGCTATCTTCTGGGAAAGCTTTGGAAATCGAAGAGTGGTGCCTCAAAAAAAGGGTGTGAAAAATATGCAACACAAGGGAACGTAGCAGGGGGATAACAAAGCTTCAGCCACAGCAACTTCCCTGATCTTGGATATGTATTTTTGTCACAGTTGAGATGTGTGAGTTACTAGTTCCTATAATATAGTTCTTCTGACAACTCAAATGTGTGGACAACATCCACATGTGCGTAATATGAGCCAGATCATTCCTAAGTAACAAACTAGGCTTCCCAACCCTCCCGCCCTGGCGGGGGACCCCAGGATTTCCAGCCTCTTCCCCCGCTCCCCAAAAAAACAGAAGCGAGGGGAGGGGGGAAACGGCGCCATGGAGCATGGCGAGCCGCCCCATCTTGGAGCAGGCGACGCCGCTGCGCGGCTGCCGCCTCTTCTCCGCTTCACCGTAGCTGCTCCTCCGAGATGGGCTCAGGCTGAGCCCATCTCGAAGGAGCAGCTAAGATGAAGCGGAGAAGAGGCAGCAGTAATGCAGCGGCATCGCCTGCTCTGCCTCTGAGGTAAAATCAGAGAAGGGGAGGGTGGAGGCAGGCCAGGAGCATGGCGAGCCACGAATCTGGGTCCTTCTAGGACCTGGACTCGTGGCTCGCCACGCTCCTGGTCTGCCTCCACCCTCCCCTTCTCTGATTTCACCTCAAAGGCAGAGCGGAGCGGGCGACGCCGCTGCGCTGCTGCCGCCTTTTCTCCGCTTCATCTTAGCTGCTCCTCCGAGATGGGCTCAGCCTGAGCCCATCTCAGAGGAGCAGCTATGGTGAAGCAGAGAAGAGCCCCCCCCCCCCGCATGCACTTGGCAGGCGCATCCGCTCCCTCCCTGGGCTGCAGAAAGGCTGTTGTGCCAGACTTTGAATTCTGAGCTCCTTCCATTCTGCATGAGCCCATTCTGCATGAGCGCCTCAAGGATCTGTCCTGGGACCTGTTTTGTTCAACATCTTTATAAATGATTTGGATGAAGGAATAGAGGGAATGCTTATTAAATTTGCAGGTGATACTAAATTGGGAGGGGTTGCAAAACTGGGCACACTACAAACCACTAACTGAACCTCATTTTCCCAGTTTGTGCCCATCCCTACTCATGGTGGGTTTATGAATTCTGAAATTTTCCAGCAGTCATACTTAACATCTATATTAGAATTGGCTGAAATGGATTCTAAGATGGGGTATATGGGGTATATGAGCAGGGAGGGCTATTCCACCTGATACTATTCTACATGAGAAGTTTTGACATTTACGTACCAAGGGTGAAGGACAAATTGGATTTTTCTCAAAGTCCCATTCCTTCTGATATTTATTAGCAGGACTTTGAGAAAAATCCAATTTGTCCTTCACTCTTTGTTTGAGAGACATGAAGTAGTATACTCTAAAACAGTGCCGGATTAAAATCTGTGGAGGCCCCTAGGCAGTCAAAATCTCGGGGTGGGGGGAATCATCACAAATCATATCAGAGTCAGAGCACCTGCCCTGCTGCCCACAGCCCCTGCTGCAGCCTGCAGGCACATTCTAAAAAGCCCCCTTGACAAAGCTGTGGGGGAGAGGCAGAGAGAGGCAAACTTGGTGACAATATCAGCAGCAGCCACACCAGGCAAGTCGGGCAAAGAGAGGCTCAGTTGCTGATTGCACGTGCAGGTTGGGAGGGCTGCAAGCAGGGGGAAAAGCAGCGGGGGGAGAGAAGCTGGCCTGGGGTCCTTAAAGGCAAGGGGGCCCATAGGCTGGTGCCTACTTGGCCTATTTGTTAATCTGGTCCTCTACTCTGCCATGGCAGTTTGCTGGATGTCCTTATCGCTACTACACAAGCCAATCTTCCTCACATATTTGTTGTGAGGATAAGACAGAGGACAGGAGAATGTTGTAACCCACTTAGCCCCACCTCCCTTGGAAGAAGAATATAAATGCCTAAATTAAAAAAAGGCAGGAAGACAGTAAATTATATTGCAAAAACATGTATAGAAAACTAATAACAATGAGACAACAGTTCTAAGGTAGTAGTCAGGACATACCAGGAGATCACTAGAATCCCAAACCAAGTTACTGACGGATAGTGAGTGGTAGCAGAGTACCGTCCTAATAGGCTGATAAGAATGCTTACGCTGATAAGAAGTCTTCACACTGATTCTACTAAAACAATCAGTGTATTTACAAATATTTACAGATAAGTGCAGTATAATTACAATCCAGAGCTCCAAAGTGCTACACCAGACAATCATCAATACAGAGAGAGAAAAATACCTTGGTACTTAGCACTTTTATAGCTCAGCCCACCAATCAGCAAATATGCTGACTCACTGTGACTATAGACATTTCCAGGCATTGCATCAGCCTGTCCTGTGATCACAGTCACATGACCTCATCACTCTAACAGTAGATGACAGTGGATGATCTAGGATGCAGTAACTTCTAAGCTACTCAGTTACTGACAGTTACATCCTTCAAAACCAACTGACCTTCAATTGATTTAGAAGGATGCCCGTTTAGGGCTACTTTTTAATAGTTATATATTTGGAAAACTGAGCACATGGCAGTTAGTAGCATTCTGAAGCATCTGAATTATCTACAATTAATTGATTAATTAAATGACCACGTCATCCACTTTGAAAGAACTGAAGTCCTTTCTACGGCCTCACATTATCATACCCGCCTGAACAGAGAAGCTATTGAGATTTACAAACACCAGCACAACTTTAACAGAAAGGAAGAAGGCATTTCCATCCACCAATCTTGGTATCCAGCTCTGCAAAACACCCTACAGACTATAAATTGCAGAAATTCACAGAACAACCAGTACATTCCACAGAACAATCAGCACAGTCAACAACCATCTTCCTTTTCTTCACACACCTTCCAACCCTCCCAGCAATTAACACAGAACAATGGTCACATTCAACAGCCAGTTTCCTTATCACTACCCTTCCAGGAAGCCCCACCAAACAATGGGCACATCCACAAACCTATTGCCCTTTCACCACACCCCCTCCAGCCTAGAAATAGCAGCTCTCCAGTAGCCCTGGCCTCACTCAATGCACAGCAGCCAAGAAGGTCAGAGCGCCTGCTCCGGCTGCAATGCCACTGAGGATGTTCTCCGCAGCCGAGAACGAAAGGTCTGGAAGAAAAACTTTCTCCAGTAGAACATAGCACTTGAGCCCAAAAGATTCTACAAACCCTAATTAATTGATAGTTAGATACATTTGGACATTTTCTTTTGCCAGAAGGAACAGTCAGAAGAATTTAAATTACCATTTTATTTTCCTATTATAACAGGAAAATAGCCTGTTCTCTTTCTTTCTTTGTTTTTTTTTTAAATTTACTTCTTGATAGCACTCACACATGGATTAGGGAAGAAAGAGTTTGTATGCAGATGTCCAGGGCAGGAGTGGAATCTGGAATATAATGAATGCTGTGAGAATTATTTTAGCATGTAGGGCATACAGTCATGTCTCCCTGAGCTGTGTGAGGCCCTCCTTGGTCTGATTCATACTGCATAATTTTCAAGTGGTGCATGTGGGAGTAGAGTTCAATGTATACAGGCAATCTTGCAAACCCCCCTCACTTTCCCACCAATTACATGTTAAGTCCAATATATGCACATAAGATCAGACCTGGAGGAGATGGGCAGATGCACATATTAAATTTAATCAGGGCTTTTTTGTAGCAGAAACTCCTTTGAATATTAGGCCACACACTCCTGATGTAGCCAATCCACCAGGAGTTTATAGGGATTTTAGTACAGGACCAACTGTAAGTTCCAGGAGGATTGACTACATCAGGGGTGTGTGGCCTAGTCTGCAAAAGAGTTCCTGCTGCAAAAAAGCTCTGAATTTAACCTATTTAGCATACTTACAGAGTAATTTAAGCAGAAGAAAATCCCACAGAATTCAGTGGGATTTACACCCTAGTAAGCATGTTCATGTTATGATTGCAACACTACTGTGTGTGAGAGAAAATCAAAGCGCACACATTTTTTAAAAAATGAGCTTCAAGGCTAACAAAATGCAATTATATTCCATAAATTATTTTAGATCGAATATTCCAGAATATCCATTTTTTAAAAAAGAAGAAATTGACTCCTAAACTGATTAATTTGCATTTCTTTGTACCCATATTATCCTTTAATCTTACAAGTTCCACTATTATATATAACTTGTGTTTTAATAATCTCTGTGTTCTGTTTAGAATGGGACCAGAAAGCACAGAAGCACAGCAGAACATTCAGGAAGAGGCAGTAATGCATATATTTTATTCTTAACATACTGCCTCATTCTTTCTCCTAAAGGTTTATATTTCACAGCTTTCACCTCAGTGCAGAGAACTTCAAAAGGACAAGTGCTCTTTCAGCCAGCTGCCAAACTTAATCTTCAATCAGACATGGTTAGTCTGTCACTACTATTAATTTGTATCCGCGAGCTACTGTTTGCTGATGATGCTGCACTCGTCTCCCACTCGGTAGCAGCTCTGCAGCATATGACGTCCTGCTTTGCAGAGGCTGCCAAGCTATTCGGCCTAGAAGTTAGTCTGAAGAAGACAGAAGTTCTCCACCAGCCTGCACCCCAGGAAGATTATCACCCTCCCTGCATCACTGTGGGTGAATCAGTTCTGAAGACAGTCCAGCAGTTCAGCTACCTGGGGTGCATCATCTCCTCAGATGCCAAGATCGACAAGGAGATTGACAACAGGCTGGCAAAGGCAAACCGTGCATTTGGCCGACTGCACAAAAGAGTGTGGAGCAACAAGCATCTGAAAAAAGGCACAAAGATCAATGTTTACAAAGCGGTTGTGATGACAACCCTAATCTACGGCTCCGAATCGTGGGTTTTATACCGACATCACCTGCGACTCCTTGAGCGCTTTCATCAGCGCTGCCTTCGCACCATCCTCAACATCTACTGGAGTGACTTTGTGACCAACACTGAAGTCCTCAAGAGGGCGGAGGTTACAAGCATCGAGGCACTGCTGTTGAAGACGCAGCTGCGCTGGGCAGGGCATATTTCTAGGATGGAAAACCACCGCCCTCCCAAGATTGCCCTGTATGGCGAACTTTCCACCGGCCATCGAAATAGAGGGGCACCAAAGAAGAGGTACAAGGACTCCTTGAAGAAATCCCTTGGCACCTGTCGCATCAACCATCACCAGTGGTCTGACCTAGCCTCAGATCGCAAAGCATGGAGGCACACCATCCACCAGGCTGTCTCTTCCTTTGAGAACGCACGCATAGCTGGTCTTGAGGACAAAAGGAGATTGAGGAAGAATCGCACTGCTACAGCACCAACCCCGAATCAGACTTTTCCCTGCAGCCACTGTGGCCGGATCTGCCTGTCCCGCATTGGTCTTGTCAGCCACCAGCGAGCCTGCAGCAGACGTGGACTACTGCACCCTTCTTAAATCTTCGTTCGCGAAGTCAAGCCAAGACTATTAATTTGGCTCCCCTCAGACAACTTGTGTAGGCTGTTAATATCTTTTAAGTCATGCACACCAGTCATTGCTTTTCAGCTTAGCATTTCCCTTTCCCTTGCGCTTAAGTTTAGCAAGTGTTACTAATAGGAATTTAACATCTGCCAAAGAATTATTTTAATTATAGGTTTAATAGCTTTAAAAAAAAAATCTTTTGAACATCAGAGTTTCCTTCCAAATTTACTTGTCAACAAAACACAAAAGAAAAAAAAATCAACTTTATAAAAAGAAAAATACTGTTTATTATTATATAGTTTCTCTCTAAAAACCTCTCACTTTCCCAAAAAGCCAACAAGATTATGCATGTCAAAGTGAACTGATATATGCAAAATGAATGTATCCATTTATAAGGAACCTATGAAAATTAAATCTGTACATTTTTGCTCAGCTGTCTATTAGGAAGTAGCTTGTACATGACAATACAATAGACTTATCTCAATATGCATTAAAATCCCCTAAAACTAAATGCAATTTTGCTATGTTTCAATTTGCTTTGCACTGCTCCTGCTTATATGAACATACAGAAAAAGATTTCTTCTGGGCATCAGCCAACAGCTGCAGTCCTGACACAAATTGTTGTCTTATATCCTTAATCAAGTTTCCAAGGTACTGAGAGATATTGGTACTCCACAACATTATCACTATAAAGTAGATTTACAACTCTGAAATTTAATTATCTGTTTAGATATATTTAAAGACTTTGATATTATGGGCATGCTTACAAGGGCCTTATGGAGATAGCTAACGGCACATTTTATTGGAGAGTTAGTCCTAAAGCAAATTTTGTATAACTGTGCTAGAATTGCACAGATGTAAAACAGGATGAATTTGTTAACTCAATGACCAAGTAGCTCTGAACAGTAATATAAAGTAGAGTTTCATACATAAAATGACATCTCAACCAAGCATCTTCCACAGATGTATTCACACAATATGATTTTTCATACTTCTGCTAGATCTACCCAGGGAAATTCTGAAAGAACCAAATACCACATATTATCCTTTAGAAACAACATGCGTATTTTGGTGGAATGGTACATTTGATTTTCTATTCATATATTTTCCTCACATGAAGATGCCTGAGGGCTAATAGTAGGGAAAATACACCAAATGAAATGCATAATAATTGTGAGGGAGGCCACCCAGCAATCCCTGTCATTGCCTGCCAGCACCTTGCATGCTGGGCAGGGGGAAATGGGGTAGAAGAGGAATGTGTACCTGTGCTACACCTGTGCACTTACATCAATTCTGGTTAAAATCCAACATAAAGGACACTGTATAATTTAAAAAAAATAACGAATTGCTTATACCAGCCACATGCACTCCAAAACAAATATCTTAAAGGGTCAGTCTTTCAATAAACAGTTCTTGAAAGAGGCGGCCACTCTCATGGATTGCTGCCTTGACATGGCAAGAGGGCTTGCGTGGTTCAGTGAGGCTGTGGGCTATGCCATGTAGGGCCACCCAAGATGGACAGGCCACAACTGAAAACCCAGACAAAATGCGATTCACTGGAGAAGGAAATGGCAACCCACTCCAGTATCCTTGCCAAGAAAACCCCATGGACAGTAACAAAAGGCTAAAAGATATGGTACTGGTGAAGCAGGGCTGAAATAAAAAGATATTAAATAAGGTAAATTGAAAGCCATTAATTAGGCACAAAGGCAAGAAAACAAAAAGTCAAAGAGATTTTGAAAGTGCTTGCTAGGTGCCTCTGTGAAATAATCCTTCTAGATTGCGAAAGTAAGGAAAAGAGGAAGTTAATCCTTCACCCACAGCACTGCCAAAAAGAGGAACTAAAAACTGGCTGGAATAAGCATTGAGCAACGTACTTTGGAAAATGTCTTGGGAGCAGGTCAAAGGTGCAAATATGTTTTTTTTATGAAGGATATTGCTGCAAGACTGTTAGCAACATCAATGTCATATATGGAAAGACCCTCCCTGTCTCCTCCTTGTTCCTTTAGTAATATGACGCTTGTAATGATGTATGGGATATGGGGTGGTTCTTTCCTGTAATTGGGCAATTTTTTACTGGAAATGATTGTCTGTGACTATAAAACTGTAGACCTTCCTGAAATCAGGGCTCCCAGATATGTTTAGACATGAGTCTGGTCTTGGGTCCATGTACATGTTAAATAAACGGCTGTTTCTTCCTGATTTCACCTGTGGCCTCGTTTCTGCCTGGCCACCAGCAGCTAAGGTTGCTGCTACACTGGAAGATGAGCCCCTCAGGTTGGAAGGTGCCCAATATACTACTGGGGAAGAGCAGAGGGCAAGTACAAGTAGCCACAGAAAGAGTGAAGCGGCTGGGCCAAAGCCAAAAGAATGCTCAGCTGTTGATGTGTCTGATGGTGAAAGGAAAGTCCGATGCTGCAAAGAACAATACTGCATTGGAATGTGGAATGTAAGATCTATGAATCAAGGAAAGCTGGATGTAGTCAAACAAGAGATGGCAAGACTGAACATCAACATATTGGGAATCAGTGAACTAAAATGGATGGTATTGGGCGAATTTAACTCAGAGGATCACTACATCTATTACTGTGGGCAAGAGTCCCATAGAAGAAATGGTGTGGCTTTTATAGTTAACAAGAGAGTGAGGAAGGCAGTAATGACAGAATGATCTCGGTCCGTATCCAAGGCAAACCATTTAATATCACAGTAATCCAAGTCTATGCCCCAACAACAACAACAATTTTTTATTTGTATCCCGCCCTCCCCGCCGGAGCAGGCTCAGGGCGGCTAACAGCATAATTTCATACATTGGTCATACAATATTAAATAAAACTACATTGACAGTTTAATTAAAATTCTGATTAAAATTCTAAAATTAATAAAATATACTAGTGCTATGATTACGTTTATGTTTACGATGGCGAGTTCTTTAACAGTTTCCCTCTTAATCAGTGAAGGCCAATCGGAAGAGGCCAATCTTGCAGGCCCTGCGGAACTGTTCAAGGTCCCGCAGGGCCCACGTTTCCTCTGGAAGTTGGTTCCATAGGCGTGGAGCCATAGTAGAGAAAGCTCGGTTGCGGGTGCTTTGCAACTTCACCTCTTTCGGCCCGGGAATGTTCAGCAGGTTTTTCCCGGCTGACCTCAGTGCTCTCTGGGGTTCATATGGGGAGAGACGGTCCCTAAGGTAGGCAGGTCCTCGGCCATATAGGGCTTTAAAGGTAATAACCAGCATTTTGTAACGAATCCGGTATACAACTGGCAGCCAGTGCAGTTCGCACAGCCCAGGCTGTACGTGCCCCCACATTGGGAGCCCCAACAGCAATCTAGCCGCCGCATTCTGCACTAGCTGCAGCTTCCGGATTCGGTACAGAGGCAGCCCCATGTAGAGGGCATTACAGTAGTCTAGTCTTGAGGTGACCATTGCATGAATCACCGTTGCCAGCTCTTGGCGCTCTAGGAAGGGAGCCAACTGCTTTGCCCGCCTCAGATGGGAAAAGGCTGACATGGCAGTGGCTGCAATCTGGGCTCCATTGATAGTGAAGGCTCCAGTAAAACTCCCAGGCTCCTGACCCGGCACGCCACTTTCAGCGGCGCCCCGTCGAAGACCGGGAGAGGTATTTCTCCTCCCGGGGCGCCCCGATCTAGGCAAAGGACTTCTGTCTTCGCTGGATTCAGTTTCAGCCCACTCTTCCTTAACCAAGTTGCCATAGCCTGCAGAGCCCGGTCTAAGTTCTCTGGGACGCAGTCAGGCCAGCCGTCCATTAGTAGATAGAGCTGGGTGTCATCCGCATATTGATGGCACCCAAGCCCATATCTCCTGGCAATCTGGGCAAGGGGGCACATGTAGATATTAAATAACATTGGTGAGAGAACTGCTTCCTGAGGCACTCCACAATCCAGTGTGTGTCTCTGAGACAGCTCACCTCCGATTGCCACCCTTTGTCCCCGATCTTCAAGGAAGGAGGAAAGCCATTGTAGGGCTGACCCCCTAACCCCCACATCGGTGAGGCAGCGGGTCAGTAGCCGATGGTCGACCATATCGAATGCAGCCGACAGGTCTAACAACATCAGCACCGCCACACCACCCCGATCCAGATGCTGTTGGAGATCATCCACCAGGGCGACCAGTACTGTCTCCGTCCCATGGCCCGGGCGAAAGCCAGACTGGCAAGGGTCTAGGATGGAAGCGTCCTCCAGAAAGCCCTGATGCAGAAGAGGCTGAAGTGGACCAGTTCTATGAAGATCTACAATACCTTCTAGAACTAACACAAAAAAAGAGATGTCCTCATCATAGGGGACTGGAATGCCAAAGTAGGAAGTCAAAAGGTAACCAGAACAACTGACAAGTTTGACAAGTTTGGCCTTGGAGAACATAATGAAGCTGGGCAAAGGCTAATAGAGTTTTGTCAAGAGAACAAGCTGGTCATAGCAAACACCCTCTTTCAACAACCTAAAAGGTGACTCTACATGTGGACATCATCTGATGGGAAACACAGAAATCAGATTGATAGCAAACACCCTCTTCCAACAACCTAAAAGGTGACTCTACACGTGGACATCACCTGATGGGAAACACAGAAATCAGATTGATTATATATTCTGCAGTCAAAGATAGAGAAGCTCCGTACAGTCAGCCAAAATAAGGCCTACGGCTCAGATCATGAGCAGTTCATTGCAAAATTCAGGCTTAAACGGAAGAAAACTGGAGAAGCCATTAGACCATTCAGGTTTGACCTTGTTTGGGGGCAGGGCTGGAGAGCTGGCATCTGTAGATTGTGTGTTCTGTGGCAGGGAAGCTGGCATCTGGGTGAGAAACTCAGAACCAGCATGGTTGGTGTGCTTAGCCAACTCTCCCTGTGTTGTTTGGGGCAGGGCTGGAGAGCTGGCATCTGGGTTTGCTGCAGCGAGGTCTGCATAGCAGAACTTGAGCAGATTGTGTTTTGTGTGCCACTGATTGTGTTTTGTGTGCCACTGGGTTTATATTGGTGCCAGGGTGCATAGAGTAGATAGATGGATATAGTGCATTGGGGTCCTCCTATAGAGATTCTCTGATTTGAAGTTAGGTTTGGCTTTGGGTGCCCCAGGAATTGGACCCCCGGTCCAATTTTTTTTAGCCATGTGGGTGTTGTGTGGAACAGTGCCCTGAAGCTGCACAGCAGTTTTGGGGGCTCTCCCCAAAACCTTCAGCTCCCAAAAGCCACTTCCCCCCCCAATAATGACAGTGGGGAAGTGGCTAATTGGTTTTTTCTCACCATTGGGAACAGTGTTCCTTTTGGAATGCCCTCAGATAGGTGCAGTCTTTTTGGGCCATGGGATTTGCATGTGGGGGAGTCCCTTGAAGCTGCCCTGCAGTTTTGGGGCTTCTCCCTCATATCTCTTTCTGGCCAGAACCACTTTTCCCACAGCAATTATAGGGTAGGAAGTGGCTAATTGGGCTCTCCCCAGCATTAGTAGCAATGGGCCATTTGGGGAGCCCATAAACAGGGACCCTCTGGCCCAATCTTGTCGGGACTTGAGGGTTTTGTAGGGAAGAGTCCCCTGCAGGTTCCTTGTAGCTTTGGGGGCTCTCCCTCAAACCCCTGTCCTCCAGCAGCCTTTGATTATGCCCTATGTTGTCATTGAGTTCAATGGTCCATAGGGTATAATGGTGGGATAGGGGTACCCTCTTTGGGTGCCCCTGGAATGGGACCTCTTTGGGTACCCCTGGCTCAATCTTTTTGGGACTTGGGAGCTTTGTAGGAGAGAGTCCCCTGCAGGTTCCCTGCAAATTTGGGGGCTCTCCCTCAACCCCCTCCCCTCCAGGCGGCCTCGAATATACCCTATTTTGGCATTGACTTCAATGGCCCATAGGGTATAATGGAGCCGAATAACGAATATATCCGAATATCTCTGTATATTCGCATATATTTAAATACCACTATTCGGTAATATCTGGAGTACCGAAAAATTTATTTCCAAATATTTTCGAATCTGTATATTACTGATTTTTGTTTGACAGCCCTAATTCACCCAACTGAATGCAGATTTCCAGAGAACAAGAAGGAGAGATAAGGAGGCCTTCCTGAAGGAACAATGCAAAGCAATAGAGGAAAATAACAGAATGGGAAGAACAAGAAATCTCTTCAAGAAAATTGGAGAAATCAAGGGAACGTTTTGTGCAAAGATGGCCATGATAAAGGACAAAAATGGTAGGGACCTAACAGAAGCAGAAGAGATCACGAAGAGGTGGCGAGAATACACAGAAGAATTATACAAGAAGGATCTCAATGTCCTTGACAACCACGATAGTGAAATCGCTGACCTCGAGCCAGACATTCTGGAGTGTGAAGTCAAATGAGCCTTAGAAAGCATTACTAACAACAAAGCGAGCAAAGATGACAGTATCCCAGTTGAGCTATTCAAAGTCCTAAAAGACAATGCTGTTAAAGTGATGCACACATTATGTCAGGAAATTTGGAAAATGCAACAGTGACCACAGGATTCAAAAAGGTCAGTTTATATTCCAATCCCCAAAAAAAGGATAATACCAAGGAATGTTCAAACTATCGAACCATTGCACTCATTTCACATGCCAGCAAGGTCAGGTTAAAGATCCTACAAGCTAGGCTTCAGTAGTATGTAGATCAGGAACTACCAGAAGTTCAAGCTGGATTTCAGAGAGGTAGAGGAACTAGAGATCAAATTGCCAATATTCGCACGGGAGTATCAGAAAAATGTCTATTTCTGCTTCATTGACTATGCTAAAGCCTTTGATCGTGTGGATCACAACAAACTGTGGCAAGTCCTTAAAGAGATGGGAGTACCAGCCCACCTCACATGTCTCCTGAGAAATCTATATAAGGGGAAGAACAAGAGATCTCTTCAAGAAGCAACTGTCAGAATGGACTATAGAGCAATTGATTGGTTTAGATATGGAAAGGGGGTTCAACAAGGATGTATATTGTCACCCTGCTTATTTAATTTACATGCAGAGTACCTCATGCGGAATGCTAGCCTGGATGAAGCAGAAATAGAGGGCTGGGGGGAGATGGAAAATTTGTAATGTATTGATCAGTATTTTGAAATTTATATTTGATAAGTGTCTTTCAATACGTTGCAAAAATAATAAAATTGGTTTTAAACAAGAAGACGTTTGCTCCTTGGGAAGACAGCTATGGTGAACCTGGGCAGTATAATAAAAAGTAGAGACATCACCCTGCCAACAAAAGTCTGTATAGTCAAAGCGATGGTATTCCCAGTAGTAATGTATGGCTGTGAGAGTTGGACCATAAGGAAGGCTGAGAGCAGAAAAATAGATGCGTTCGAGCTGTGGTGCTGGAGAAGAATCTTGAGAGTCCCTTGGACTGCAAGAAGATCAAATCAGTCAGTCCTAAGAGAAATCAACCCTGACTGTTCCCTGGAAGGTCAGATGCTGAAGCTGAAGCTCAAATACTTTGGCCACCAAATGAAAAGAGAACACTCACTGGAGAAGATCCTGATGCTGGGAAAGACAGAAGGCAAAAGAAGAAGGGGACGGTAAAATATGAGATGGCTGGATAGTATTATTGATGTCTCTCTCTCTCGGCTTGGCTTCGCGAACGAAGATTTAAGAAGGGTGCAATAGTCCACGTTTGCTGCAGGCTCGCTGGTGGCTGACAAGACCAATGTGGGACAGGCAGGTCCGGCCACAGCGGCTGCAGGGAAAAGTCTGATTTAGGGTTGGTCCTGTAGCAGTGCGATTCTTCCTCAATCATTATTGATGTAACTAACACAAATTTGAGCAGACTTTGGAGGATAATGGAAGACAGGAGGGCCTGGCATGACTTTGTCCATGGGGTCTCAAGGAGCAGAACTTGACTGTGTGACTGAATAACAAAGGAGACAGCTACTCATCCAATGTACTCTGGTTGATCCAATGCAGGGGCGTAGCTAGGGCTTTGGGGGCCCGGGGCCCAAGATTTATGTGGGCCCCCCTACGTGTGTGCACGCCGCCAGAAACAGGATATGATGTCACTTCTGGTGATGTCACTTCCGCAAGATGGCCACCACTTGCGAGGGAGGGGTGTTGATATCACTTTGTGTTGGTATTATTGTGTTGGTAAATCTTGGTATTATGGTATGGGATGTTTTTCGTTATTACAGGGGTGGCCCACGGCAGCTCTCCAGATGTTTTTTTGCCTACCACTCCTATCAGCCCCAGCCAGCCATGGGAGTGGTAGGCAAAAAAAACATCTGGAGAGCTGCCGTGGGCCACCCCTGCAATTAGATCCCTGTGTGTGTCTTTTGGGTTGCCACGTGGAGGTGCAGTGAAGCCCCCTTGGCAATTAAGATCCTATAGGCAACATATCCTGTTCTATCTACCTACAAAAGAAATAACTCAGGAAAAAGCAAAATAGGTCCCTGGCTTCAAAGGATAAAATAGACAAGTGGCCTCATGGGAAAAATGTTAGTGGAGGAGGAGATTATGATGATGATATTGGATTTATACCCCACCCTTCACTCAGAGTCTCAGAGCGGTCACAATCTCCTTTACCTTCCCCCCCCACACACATACACAACACCTTGTGAGGTAGGTGGGCTGAGAGAGCTCTCACAGAAGCTGCCCTTTCAAGGACAACTGCTGGGAGAGCTATGGCTGACCCAACACCATTCCAGCAGCTGCAAGTGGAGGAGCGGGGAATCAAACCTGAGTCTCCCAGATAAGAGTCCACGCACTTAACCACTACACCAAACTGGCTCTGTACTGATACAAGCAAAGAAGCCACAGCTGCCATGTTAGCAACAGCACAGAACATAATCAATTTAAGAAACACAAGCTATGGAGGGAGAAAGTCCACGCAGTGAAGCCAAATGAAGCTACAGTTTAGGGTTCTGCAAACCCAAAGGGGCTCTCCAGGTTTGCAGAAAAATGTGATTAAAAAAACAAGTTGGAGATAAAAATACCCCCATGTTGAGAGTAAGAACCCAGAGTCTGCATTTTGGGTAGCTGTAGCAACCAAAAAGAGTGCCTGGAAGAGACAAAGGAAATAGAGCAGGCTCCAGCAGAAAATGGAGGAAAAATGGAACTAGACCCAGGGAAGAAATGGGGCTGGTGGAGGAATGCATTTTCCATTCCCCCACCAGTTCTAGGATCCCTCCTTTTATATGTATAAAGAAATACATTAAGTAGTAATATAGAGATCTATACTAAAGGAAACCTTGCACAAATAAAAATGAGTTCAGTTGCATCTTTAAGATCAAATGAAATTATTTTTAAAACAGATTTTCTAGGTATTTAATCACTGGCTGAAATAGTATAGAACTCTTAAACTCTCAAGAGTCACACACAAGTTATTAATTCTTTAGTTATGTCAACTATGTAAGAGAACAACATACTGCAAATGGGATCTTCTTCTAGGGACAGGACTAGCGGGGAGCCTCCGGCGGGCGGCCGACTCAGCCTGGCTGCAGTGACGACGTGTCCACTTCTCCTCCTGGCAGGCAGGCGGGTGGGACTGAGGGAGGGGCGAGCCGGCGGCGCGGAGCTCCGTGGGCGGCTGCTGGCTGCTGCGGGTGGAGGGCGCCGCCGTCTTGCAGGTTCCCCGGCCCGAGAGGGCAAGGAGAGGCGAGCGGCTGCAGCTTCGGGGCGGAGGGGCCCTGCTCTTTCTAGCAAGTCGTGGCTGCGCTCCGTGCTTCCTCCTGGACGGGCTCGGTTGAGAGTTTCTTGCAGCCCCGCTAGCGCCTCCAGCCCTTGCAGGGGATCCCTCGGGGCCGCTGGAGCTGCAGAAAGGGCTTCGTCTCCCTCGAGTTCCGTCCGAAGCAAAACTTGGGACCGGGAAGACTTTTCTTGGGTATCACGGATGGGCTTAGTGGCGTCACCAGACAGGCGCCGAAGCCCTGTGTGTGTGTCAGGGATGCCAGCCTCCAGGTGGGACCTGGGGACGCCAGGCAGCCGGCTTCTGAGGGGCCCCTTGGCATTGCCAAGGGGCCCCCCAGACCCCCCAGACCTGGGGCGACCCTCCCCCCCACCCCCCCTCCCTACGCCACTGATCCAATGGACTTGCAATATGAAGAAAATAAAGCTGTCTTCTAAAATAATGCTGAGGTATTTTGAGCCAGAAGAAGGAAGCCTCTCAAACAGAGGTACAGGAAGTCCTTCAAAGGAGCAGCATATAGTTCTTCATGTAGAGCACAGTGGCAACATGCTGCCTAGGTTTACATGCATGTTTCTTTTGAAGACTTTATCAAGCCACAATTATGGCCGGAACCTTGTGCTACAGGCTACAGCTCTAACTATCTATTTTATTGATTTATTTTATTTTGTTCCACTTATATCCCACCCTCCCCGCCGAGGCAGGCTCAAGTCAGTACCTCCATGAGAAATTTTCTTTATTTGGGCTCTGAACACCTCTACAATAATTTGGAAGACAACTTTGTTTTCTTCACATCGTGAGTCTATTTCAGATTTTCTGCAAACCTGGGGATTTTTTGAGGTCCCAGTCTGCAGATTTAAGTTTCCACAGATGTGGCAACATTGAAAGTTAGATATCTTATGTCCTTCTTTATGCATAAAGAGTTATCAATTGTTTAGCTATACTTTTTTATCACAGGTTACTGTTAGAGTCTAAGGATTACTAACATATTGGTGTGATCCTTAACTACTTCTGAACTTGGTCTGAATTGCCAAAAGTAAATTTTAGCCTGGTGAAATTTTAGCCTACTTGTCATTCTGAAAGACTGAGCTTCTTTTGATTAAATGTTCCCTTTGTGATTTACATCTCATGCTGCTTGGTCCTGTTAAAATGCATTCTTTCGTGCTGAGGCGTATGTTCAGAATCAAGTTGTTCTATGTGAATGTAGTTACATCACTCTTGCTTCATATATCATTGCCATCATCCAGTTGAAGCAGATGACATACAGAAAGGTTGAGACTGCATTTGCTTTCCATATGCATGGCTGACCCCACTATGCCAAAAGTAGCACAACCAGGTTGGAGGAGGCAGATGTCAAAATGTTAGTCTAATCAATTTATTAATGCTGCATTTTTTACCCTGAACTGGATAGAAATTAATTTTTTCTTTTTTCTACTCTGATGATGATAAGACTCCCAAAGAAATGGACTTGTTATACATTGCACAATAATTAAAATCTTGTTTTCTACCTTCTGTGACCCAGGTCAGGAGTGTTTGAGGGTGGGCATCTGGAAACTCTGTTTCTTGCAAGATTTCCTTGCAAATCACATAATAATAACAGAAAATAAATTAACTGGAGCAAGAATATCTGCCTGAAAATTAATTTGCTGAATCCTGATTCATTTAGAAACCTTTGACCCTCTATAGTATCCATGCTTGAATACCAAATAAATTTATTAAAGGCACTAAGCTAAAATGTTCTGAAGATGGCAAGAACAGGAAGGAGTCAAAACCATTGTAACGTGGATGTGAGTTCCCATTTGTGTCAAATATTGAACTCAATGCATTTTCTTATCAGGGATATCACTTCTTTCCAGTCATAATGTTCTAGGAAGACCCATTAAATTAAATGGTTGCAAATGTGCTTTCTAGTTAGCTGCATTTTGTAATTAGAAGATGAATTTTAATGTGTTACGTAGAGTGATGTTTTCTAATTTAAATGTGGTCATGCTTAAATAGAGAACTTGTCAACCCTAGAAGATACACATTTTAAAGTCAAGATGTGCTCTAATAACCAAACTATTTGCAACTATAAGGAAACTATAAGAGAACATGGTAATTAGGCTGCAGTGACTTTTCATGACCATGTTTGCAAATCAGTAATGAAATAACATTATTATGTTTTTAATGAACTTGAGAAAAAAGTTTGTAACAACTCATTTTACAGAAAATCTTTGAGATGAGCCCTTTTGTAAATAAATCATGCTTTTTACAATGTGAATAGGAAATCATAATTTGGTAGCACTAGCTCCAATAACATTAGAGCGTTTAAACTCTTTAAATATATTTATTAGGCCTCATATACATCAGTGGAATCATCAGTGAATTTATTTATTTTTTTGTGAAGAAAAAAATTGTGGGATCATCATCAGTGTTTAGAAACTCTGTTTTCTGCACCTCACAGCTTTTTGCGGTGTCTAGCCACGCATCTGTTTGGAAACCCCTGCTTTCTGCTCCCCAAAAAAGCCATGG
This sequence comes from Heteronotia binoei, assembly GCF_032191835.1. Taxonomy (NCBI): domain Eukaryota; kingdom Metazoa; phylum Chordata; class Lepidosauria; order Squamata; family Gekkonidae; genus Heteronotia; species Heteronotia binoei. The sequence continues at coordinate 106,915,575 of NC_083224.1, forward strand.
AGAGCAGGAGTTTAAACTTTAAATGGCTCACAAACCAATGACTTTGCAAACCAACCTCCCAGTTCATATGGGTTTGTGCCCAGCTGCAAAACCTAACTGCAAAAATGCAGTTTGTGCCCATCCCCTTTTGTAATGTATTGTACCCCTGAGGTAAGTGAAGATAACCACACCTTCAGGTACCTGGAACAGTCAACTGAAAATAAAAACCATCCGTACAAGGAAGCAGTGACTGAACTGGTGCTTTCAAGACCCCATGGACACCAAGTGTGATATTCCCTTGGCCCCAGAGGGCATCACAAAATGTAAAAACTCTAAAACCTGTTGTCCTAAAAGACGAAATGAAATGAAAATTGGCATAGTCATTACAGAGGAGTTTTCCCCATCATTTTTCAGTTATTACATTAATAATTCTATATAATAAATATTTAAGCCATCAGTTTACCTTAGATTCCCGGGTCAGTGCAGATCAATGGAAGAACAATTCCTAAAGGATACATGCTTCTTCTGTATATGGGACTGTAGAAGTTGTACCCCCAACAATATAACTATAGAATGAGACTTCCAGTGTGTAGCAGTAAGAAGTGTCATCCAGTAAACCACCAAGGAAACGACGTCCTGTCCCTGCCTTCACAGCATCTCGATTGAAAGAAGTACTAGACTGCAAGAAAGAAGAGAAATTTGCTGGAGTATGATTCCTGTCATAAAATCCATAAGGCCTTTAAAAGTCCCACAAACAAAATCACACTTATGATAACTGATGAATTAGCCAGGGGTCAAAAGTTTTGTACTGTCACTCCTTTTTTTCTCAGATTAGGTAAAGGCACAGATCTGGGCTGAATAAAGTTGATGACTCTTCAGATAAAACTCTCTTTTTGTATATCATTTTTGACACCTTTTCCCTTTACTTTTTCACAAATGCCCAAAGAAGCACTGAGTTCTGCCGTGCAATCCCAGGCATACATATGATTTAATACTAGGCATGTTTATTCAGAAGTAAGTCCTGTGGAATACACTAGAACATTGGTTCTCATTTCGGTACTAATATCTTAACACTGCTACAATCTTCTTGACCTTTTCTTCCTCATCTGCTTTATATGTGGAGATTCATATTCTGCAAGAAATCTCCTCCTTTTATTCTGTAATTTGAATTCAGTAGAGCCATTAAACCAAGGATTCCCCAAACTTTTTAAACCTGTAGGAAACTTTGGAATTCTGACACAGGGTGGTGGGTACAACCACAAAATGGATGCTGCAGGAGTAGGGTTGCCAAGTCCAACCCCAGAAATATCTGGGGACTTTAGGGGTGGAGCCAGGACACTTTGGGGGTGGAGCCAGGAGACACTAAGGTGGAACTAGGGGGAGGGGGGGAAAACGGCGCCGGGGAGCGTGGCGAGCCGCCCCGCAGCTGCCACCTCTTCTCCACTCGCCGTGGCTGCTCCTCCGAGATGGGCTCAGCCTGAGCCCATCTCGGAGGAGCAGCCACGGCGAGCAGAGAAGAGGTGGCAGCGGCGGCCTCGCCCGCTCCGCCTCTGGGGTGGAAGCGGAGGGGGGGGTGGAGGCGGGCCAGGGGCGTGGCGAGCCGCAAGTCCGGGTCCTAGAAGGGCCCAGATTCGCGGCTTGCCATGCTCCTGGCCTGCCTCGCCCTCCCCTGCGCTGCTGCCACCTCTTGGCTGCTCCTCCGAGATGGGCTCAACCTGGGCCCATCTCAGAGGAGCAACTGTGGTGGGCGGGGAGGGGGCGGCAGTGGTGTGGAACGGCGGCCTCACCCGCTCCAGGATCGGGCGGCTCGCCATGCTCCCCGGTGCTGTTTCCCCCCTCTCCCCCCGCTTCCATTTTTTTGGGGAAGAGGGTGGAAATCCTGGGGTCCCCCGCCAGGGCGGGAGGGTTGGGAAGCCTATGCAGGAGGCAGAGCCAACCCCAAAATGTCAGAGAGTGGAGTTATGCATCACTGGTAGTAACTCTTCAACTTTTCAGGCAAAAACTGTTTTACCGGATGACTTAAAATGAATATATTGTTTGAAAAGATTTTCTTCCATACACTCAGTTTATCTGTAGTCATGCAGTAAAGATCCTTGTACTGTGGTAGCACCTACTGCTGAAGCAGCTGTTTAAAAATCTGCAAAGCCAATTAAACATGCAATGGCCAATTAAAAGCTCTACAAGGCAAAAGCCCCACCTGGCCCTGCCCCCTTTCTAAAAATTTCTGGTAAGTGCCAAGAAAGATGGGTTTAGTGAATATGTGCAACTTGCTAGACCCTCTTTTCTGCATCCAGCTTTAGGCAATGCAATGTTCTATCACAAAATCAGGAATATTCAACATATTCTGAGAGTGCAACAGTCACTAGCAGCAGTCACTAAGAAAACTCTTAGTTTAGACTGCAGGTGAGCTACTGACAAAGCAATAAAAGCCTTCCCAGGCTTATTGTAAACCCCTAAAGCCATCTGTCTTCTCAGGCTAGAACATATGTTTATGCACCCCATGCAATATCATTACTGCCAGGAATCAAAACCTGATAAAATGAGGATATAAAAAATGATTTTTATTTTTATTTTTGTTAGATTTATATCCCATCCTTCCCACAAGCAGGCTTAGAGCAGGTAACAAGAACATAACTTACAGAGTCATTAAATCAAGTTATTATAATAAATTACTTTAAACTGTTTAAAAAATGGCAAAATATACGTTAAAAGGCTCCAAAAAGCTATACAGATGACAGAACAGTCACAGCAGAAATAATGTCTCTTTACTGGGCAGATGTAATGCAATGTTTTCAGAAAGGGAAGCCAATTGACTAAGTGTCTGCCACCTCAACCAAAGGCCTGATGGAACAGCTCCATTTTACAGGCCCTGCAAAACTGTAATAAATCTCATAGAGCCCTGATCTCAAGTATGTTTCATCAGGTGGGGGCCAGGACAGAATGGAGCGGGTATCTGGGGCTCTGGGTAGAGGCACCAAATTTTCAGTATAGCATCTAGTGCCTCTCCCCAAAATACCCCCCAAGTTTCAAAAAGATTGGACCAGCGGGTCCAATTCTATGAGCCCCAAAAAGGTGCCCCTATCCTTCATTATTTCATATGGAAGGAAGGCATTCAAAAGGGGTGCCGTCCCTTTAAATGTGATGGCCAGAACTCCGTGGCTAGAGGGGGAATTTTGCCCTAAGGCTCCTAAGCCTCCATCTAAGCCTCCGCCCCCCCTCCGTCGGACGAGGAAGGGGATGATGAAGTTAATGCAGCCATTTTTCAGAGGCTGCGGGCACTTGAGCAGGCATCGGGGTTTCCACCTTCTCAGTTGCCCAAGAAGGGGCGGTTGTCTAAGCGTGCTTTGCAGGCAGATATATTGACCCGCTTATCTCTTTTGGAGGGCAGATCTGCTGCGGTTGCTGCTGGAGGAACTGTGGGGCCTGCTGGCTCTGATGTTGGAGCGGGCCTGTTGTCCGGTGCGGGCGGTACCAGATCAGCTTTGGTGCCTGCTTTACCTTCTGGTAAGTCGGGGGACGGCTCTTTGCCTCATTCTGGGCCTGTATGGCCTTGGGGGGCTTGGGGGTCTGCTGGTCCTAGTGGGGCGGGTGCTCCGTTAGGCGGTGCTGGGGCTCCTTCTGCTCTAGGTTTAGAGCAGCTGAGCAACTGGACGTGACCACAGGGTCAGTTCGGTCCGTTTGGTAATTGGCCTGGGGTGGGGCAGCAGGGGCCAGCAGCGGCTTGGCCTGGAGGCTGGGGTTGCCCATCTCTGTACGGGGCGGTCCCCTTTAGTGCTATGGCTTTTGGGGAAGTGGCTTTGCCGCTGGGTGATCACCTGCTGCCTGCCACAAGGGAGAATATCTTAAAAGGGGAATACATGGACGTATTCCCCCTTTTATTTAGGGAATTGGAGAAAAAGGACGAGGAGCTGGACCCCTTGATAGCATTTGGGTGTTTTGGCCACTGTGTGACACAGAGTTGATTCAGTATATGGACATCATATACAAGGGGTATACGATGTTCAGTGGCCCAGCCTGGATCCAATATGACCAGGAGTTCAGGATGAGGGCCGCTTTGTACCCTTCACTCCCTTGGGATCGGATTCACCAGCAGTTGTGGCTGCAGGTGATGTCACCTGCTCGGCCCAATTTGGGGGATTGATCCGACAGTGGTCACCTTGTAACCAAGGATTCCTCTTCTCCTTCCAGTGCTTCAGTATCCTCCCACAGCGCTGCAGGGCAGGCAGTTCAGCACCGCTTGCTCTGCTGGGAGTTGGGGGCCCAGGGGGCATGCAGTCATAAAGCTTGCCAGTTCAAGCACGAATGCCCCCTGTGCGCCGGCCCACACTCTTTCAACAACTGCCCGAGAGTCCGGCCGCGCAAGGGTCAGAAAGGATCAGGGGGGGGGCCCTTCTCAATTTGGAGAAAGGCCTCAGCCCAATGAAGGTGGGTCCTCTTGAGGAATGGCTTCGCAGGTACCCACATAAGGGGGACAGTTTATATTTGTTAAAAGTTTTAGTTTCAGGTAGGGATGTTAAGTTATCAGGGGGTAAGGTAGCTCTGAGGTTGCGAAAGGTTGTTGTTCTGCCATTTTGAGGGTAGCCCTCTGGCAAGACATCAATTTCAGGGTTATTTGGAGTGAGGTTTTGTATCCATTTCTTAGAATCGGTGCGGCCTCTACGGCTGCTGCCCTGGGTTATCCTACTTCGTCCATTCAGCCTTGGCCGTTGGCGATCTCAGGCTTACAAAAGTGCTATTCGCCCCTTTGCTCCGCTGGTAGTTGTTATTAGGAGCGGGGGGGTGGGGTAGTTTAAGTTTAGGTTTTATAACTTGTATGTCTTTCCTTTTAGATGCTGTTGTTCCTGGCCGGAGGAGCAGAGTTCTCATCTGCGGGCACAGTCAAGCTCGGAGAACTGCTGTTGGCTCTCAGCTGGGGCTCAGCAAATATGTTACGGTTGAATGGCGAGGGAGCAGGGGTCTTCAGTGGCCTGGCTTGCCCCGCCCTTTTCTTATTTCATGGGTGTTTGGGCCCTCCTCCACAGGTATTAATTGTTCACCTGGGAGGGAATGATCTCGAGCTGATTAAAGGCAAGGCTTTGATCTTGCAGGCCTGAGACGATTTCAAGTACATAAGGAACAGATGGCCTGGTACCATTATAGTTTGGTCGGCCATGATTCCGCGCTTGGTGTGGCGCAGTGCTTGGAATCCAGCTGGATTAGAAAGGGCTCGTTATAGAGCGAATAAGGAGATTCGGAAGGTTTCGGAGGGTGGTTTGGGCCACTATTTGCCCCATCCGGATATTTCTAAGGAATGTCCCGACCTCTACAGAGGGGATGGTGTGCATCTCTCGGAAAAGGGTAATATGCTTTTCCTGAGGGATTTATGGCAAGGGCTTGTGTTGGCTTTGGGCCTTTCTGTGGGTGCTAAGCCCTAAGTAGAGACTTGGCCTTAGTTGTGGCAGGTTTTACGGGGTTTATGGCACCATGTGGCCTGGGGAGGACCGGTTAGCCTCCCCCTTTTGGGGAGTTAGGGGTCTGGCAGGATCAACCTTTGGTGTGGCCCGAGGTATGTGAATGCAGACTGTCCTGGAGACTCGATTGGATGGGTGCCTTCCGCTGAGACTTGCGTCTGGTGTTTGGGCCCTCCGGTGCGAGCCTCCCTGCTGGGCCTGCCTAACAGCAGCTGTGGCTCACAGCTCCGGCTGGGGGGCCGGGTCTCTCGCCCGCTGAAAAAGGCAGGGGAACGGTCTGAGGAGACCCCTGGCCCTGACCTGGCCGCAGTTCCGTTGCCCTTGCTGTTGCTGGTTATTTTAATAAAAGTGGCCCATAGTTTCACCAATCTAATTGTGTCCGTTTCTTTATTCTGACTTGGGGGGCAAAAGGCCTTAACCTTGGTTGAGGCTAAGGAGATGTTCTTTGAGATGGGGATAGCCAGTAGATGTGAATCAGCAGAGCACAAGCCTCTCCAAGGGACATATGTGGAGAGACAGTCCCTTAGATATTTTGGTTCCAGGCCACATAGGGCTTTAAAGGTTAATACTATCACCTTTAAACAGATCTGGTATTCAGTTGGTAGCCAGTGCAACTCACATAGCACTGGCTGAATGCACACCCACACAGACATCACATTTTGCATTAGCTGGAGTTTCCAGATCAAGTTAAAGGGTAAGCCCATGTAAAGTGAGTTACAGTATTTTAACCTAGAAGTGATCATTTCATGGGTCAATATAGCCAAGTCCCAGGAGGAGAGATAAGGAACCAGTTGCCTGATCTGCTGAAAGGAAAAGGAAAGGAAAAGTCCCCTGTGCAAGCACCAGTCATTTTCGACTCTGGGGTGACGTCGCATCACAACGTTTTCACGGCAGACTTTTTACGGGGTGGTTTGCCATTGCCTTCCCCAGTCATCTACACTTTCCTCCCAGCAAGCTAGGTACTCATTTTACCAACCTCGGAAGGATGGAAGGATGAGTCAACCTTAAGCTGGCTACCTGAATCCAGGTTCTACCGGAATCGAACTCAGGTCGTGAGCAGAGAGTCTAGACCACAGTACTGCAGCTTTACCACTCTGTGCCATGGGGCAGATGATGTTAAAAAAGCATACACACACACACACACACAAATTCTGCCACTTCTTTTACTTAGCTCCTTGCAAATAGGATGGATGAGATGTACCTAAATTCATTGCAGCCGTTGATAAATGAGGTATACAGGGATATCAAGAAGTTCAAAAGTACCTGCTGTTTTATTAGCATTCAGTAAGTTTCAAAGCTATCCCTATTATGAAAAGGTAGATTTTGCAGGTTAATCGAAAGAGATGGAGTCCTGTTTCCATTAGCATTACAGGTAGGAAGTGTCACATTTCCCAGATAGTAACACTTTGGTTTATGCAAAGGAATGCAGCAGAACAGTCTATTAAAAGTCATCTAAACTATTAATTTTCAGTTTCTGCAGTGGAGTGCATCTTTTTCTTACAAGAGAATAAGGGAAAGAAAAAAATGAAATAAGATTTAGGTTGGAAGGGGCTGAGAAAATGAAAGAAGAATAGAGCAAACAGAAATAAAAGAAATAAGATGTCAGGGAGGATGTCTTCCATTTTGGAAACACTTTCAGTTATAATATTAAAGACAAAAGGTTGCAGTATTGCAATTTAGGTTGCCAACTCTGGTTTGGAAAGTTCTTGGAAATTTGAGGACTGCACCAGGAGACCATGGACCCTGTGAAAGAGAGGGACCTCCATAGTGATATATTGGCACAGAAGCCACATAAAAATGTCATTTCCTCCAGGGGAACTAATCTTTAATTCTGGTGATGAGTTGTAATTCAAAAAAAACCTCTAGGCCCCACCTTGAACATGTGAACATGTGAAAATGCCTTATATTAATCAGATCACTGGTCCACCAAGGTATTCTAATGTAGACTGGCAGCAGCTCTTCAGGGTCTGAGGCAAAGGTCTTTCACATCACCTACTAACTGGTACTTTCAACTGAGATGCCAGGGATTGAACCTGGGATAGGAAAGCCAGCCACCAGGTGGGACCTGGGGATCTCCTGGAATTACAGCTCATCTCCAGACTAAAGAGATCAGTTCCCCTGGAGAAAGCAGAGCTTTTGGAAGGTGAACTCTGTAGCATTGTACCCTGTTGATAATAATAATAATAAAATTTTATTTATATCCCGCCCTCCCCGCCTAGGCAGGCTCAGGGCGGCTAACAACATTTCATAAACATACAATATAGTGAATATAAAACTTTAAAATTAACATTATTTAAAAACCAGTCAATATAATTAAAATTTATAACTTAATCTGACAGTGACTATGGCATTTTCGATGCTAGTTTCTGTCAGTTTACATAATTTACATAATGACACAGGTCCTTAGACAGGACCATATTGGCGGATCCTTTTGTTAACAACCGTATTCAGCAGTCCGTATATGCTAACTTGAAGAGGGTGGTCTTGCAGGCCCTGCGGAACTGATCAAGGTTCCGCAGGGCTCGCACCTCCTCAAGGAGCTGATTCCATAGGGCAGGGGCCGCGATTGAAAAGGCCCGTGCTCGAGTGTTCTGAAGTTTAATCTCTTTCGGCCCAGGGATAGTCATTTTATTTTTCCCGGCTGACCTCAGTGCTCTCTGGGGTTCATATGGGGAAAGATGGTCCTTCAGGTAGGCCGGTCCTCGGCCATATAAGGCTTTAAAGGTGATGACCAACACTTTGTACTGGACCCAGTATGTAATTGGCAGCCAGTGCAGTCTGCGTAGCCTCGGCTGTATATGCTCCCACCTCGGGAGTCCTAGCAACAGCCTGGCCGCCGCGTTCTGCACTAGCTGCAACCTCCGGGTCCGGCACAAAGGTAGCCCCAAGTAGAGGGCATTACAGTAGTCTAATCTTGAGGTGACCGTCGCGTGGATCACTGTTGCGAGGTCCCGATGCTCTAGGAAAGGGGCCAACTGCCTTGCCCGCCTCAGGTGGAAGAATGCTGACTTGGCAGTGGCCGCTATCTGGGCCTCCATTGATAATGAAGGCTCCAGTAAAACACCCAAGCTCTTTACCTGGCGCGCTGCTTTCAATGGCGCGCCATCGAAGGTCGGGAGAGCTATTTCCCTTCCCAGGGTGCCGCGAACCACACAAAGGACCTCTGTCTTCGCCGGGTTCAGCTGTCCTCCTCAGACTCCATCCCTAAATCTCCAGGAGTTTCCCAACTTGGATCCGGCAACCTTACCCTTCATCCGCCACTGCCACGGGTGGCCAGAAGTGACCTCGAAACCCTAACCTGGGACCTTCTGCATACCAAGCAGATTCTCAAACACTCAGCCATGGCCCACTCACCTTGAGTTTGGTAATTGTAATAGGTCCCATTAGGGTACTTCTGTACATCTTGTCTTAAATCTTGATAATTACATTTAGCTCACAGAGTTCCTTAGTAAAAAACAGTCATGACATGTACAGGGGCAAACCAAAGAGAGCAGGAGTGAGATGCAGATTCTTCCCTCATTGTATGCAAATTTATTTAAACTATTTCTATCCCCCCCTCCCTGAAAAAAATCTTGCCTGATGCAGCTACATATAAATTGCACCTATGCAATTTGCATGTAGCTGCATCTCAAAAATCAGGAACACTACATTTTGAATGTGATTGTGGAGATACATATATTGGTATACATATATAGATAGTACATACATATAGTCTGTACACTCTGTTCTGTGAATGCATATAGCCAGGAACAGGATTTGATTGTGAATGGAAGTGGGGTCACCATGATTGTTGTCACTCCTTGTCCCTGCATATGTTGTTCTGAAGGGTCAGGGACTAGTGTAAAATGATCAGTTCAGTTTAGGCTTGCCAGCTCCCAGGTCCCAGTGGGGTAGGATTGCAATCCCCAGGTGGGGGCAGGGGATCCCCCAGTTTGGAGGCCCTCCCCCCGCTTCAGGGTCATCAGAAAGCGGGGAGAGGGGAGGGAAATGTCTCCTGGGAACTATATTGTTCCCTATGGAGATTTATTCCCATAGAAAATAATGGAGAATTGATCCGCGGGTATCTGGAACTCTGGGGGGGCTATTTTTTAAGGTAGAGGCACCAAATTTTCAACACAGCATCTAGTGCCTCTCCCCAAAATACCTCTCAAGTTTCAAAACGATTGGACAAGGGGGTCCAATTCTATGAGCCCCCAAAGAAGGTGCCCCTATCCTTCATTATTTCCTATGGAAGGAAGGCATTGAAAAGGTGTGCAGTCCCTTTAAATGTGATGGCCAGAACTCCCTTTGGAGTTCAATTATGCTTGTTACAGCCTTAATCTTGGCTCCACCTCTAATGCCTCCTGGCTCCACCCAAGCCTCTACTTGGGGCTACCTTTGTGCCGGACCCGGAAACTCCAGCTGGTGCAGAACGCGGCAGCCAGGCTACTGTTAGGGCTCCCGAAATGGGAGCACATACGGCCAGGGCTGCGTGAACTGCACTGGTTACCAATTGCATACCGAGTCCAGTACAAAGTGTTGGTTATTACCTTTAAAGCCTTATATGGCCGAGGACCAGCCTACCTGAGGGACCGTCTCTCCCCATATGAACCCCAGAGGGCACTGAGATCAGTTGGGAAAAACAAAATGATTATCCCTGGACCGAGAGAAGTCAAGCTGCAAAACACCAGAGTGCGGGCCTTTTCAGCTGCGGCCCCGGTCCTATGGAATCAGCTCCCAGAGGAGGTGCGGGCCCTGCGGAATCTCGACCAATTCCGCAGGGCCTGCAAAACGGTCCTCTTTAAACAAGCGTATGCCGGCTACTGAATTAGGACTTAGAGTAGCCGTGTCTTAAGACTCTCGTCAGTATAGATACTTAAAATGGCAGGCACCAGCGTCAGAATATTATTATGCTGCCAGATTAATTTAACTCAAACTGTGAATTCTAAATTTTTTTTAATTATTAACGGGTTTTTATAATGTTTAGATGTTTTTATTGTTAACTAAGTTTTATCTATTACCTATTGTTGTACATGTATAGATGCTGTTAGCCGCCCTGAGCCGCCTCGGCGGGGAGGGCGGGATACAAATAAAATTTATTATTATTATTATTATTATTATTATTAAAGTCCCCATATATTTCTTAAATTGGACTTGGCAAACCTACAGTGGGGGATCACCCAGTTTTGCAGGCTGTTCCCCAGCATCAGCCAGCTAGCCAGCAGGGGGAAGCCTTGCCCCAACAGCCATGATGTGCCTTTCCATATTGGCAGGTTTAAAAACTTGCAAACTGCATGTATTGGAAGGTGTGTTAGCCATGTAGCTCTTCCCAGTGAGTGTGAGAGAGAGGAAGCCCAGTCCTTCTGTTTTGCATTCCTTTCAGAAGTTGTTTGCATAGTAAAAGGGATAGTAAAGAGTTAACTAGAACCTTAGACTGCTCTGCTCAGTACTTTCATTTTCCTGTGTTAGTCGGAAAAAGTTGGTTGAAATACAGCAGATTGCAACATCCAGCAACTCCTGTGAGTAAATTGCCCCAGTAATATCACAAAAGTGTGGGCTTGGAAACTGTTTATTTTGGCTGCTTTGTGATTGTGTGTGTGTTCATTTTCATTTAATGGAAGAGCAACTTCTGGGGAACCCTTTGAATGCAAAGCAAGAGGAGGAGGAAATGAAGACTGTATTCACTGCTGCTGTATTTTTATTGTTTATTTTGAATGGGAAAGTCTCCCAGCTTCACCCTCAAAGTCCCCAGGTATTTCCTGAGTTGAACCTGGCAATCCTAGCTCAAATCCTGACATGAAGTTGCCTTATACTGACCTTCATGCTCTCTGTCAATGGCAGGGCTGCCAATCTCAGAGTGGGACATATCTAACAAGTCTCCAAAAGTCTTAGCTACGTGCCTCTGATTGTCTCTGCTTCTCCAGGTCAGAAACTTGGCCTCAAGGGTATGAATTTATTTCCTAAGAACTAGAAGCTCCTTGCACTGAATACACACCCATGACTTCTGTCCCGTTCCCAGATAGTTAAATATGTTACAGTGATTCAGGGCTTTTTTTGAGTAGGAACTCACAGGAATGCAGTGCTGGCTGGTTTGGTGTCAGGTGTGGCCTAATATGCAAATGAATTCATGCTAGGCCTTTTCTACAAAAAAGCTTTGTGTGAAACAATGATGACATCAGGGGTGTGGCCTAATATGCAAATGAGTTTCTGCTGGGCTTTTTCCAGAAAAAAGCCCTGGAGTGAGTGCAATATGCTGGATAGCCCCAACCCCCTGCTGGCATTCTGCTTTCATAACTGACTTTAGGAGGGGCTGTTATTGTTGTTTTAATCCCTCTTTTATAAATTCCCTGTTTATGTGGATTTATTTATGGAAAGTCTACTAACTCTGTTAGGGATGGGAAGAGACTATTGCCCTGCCTTTCTCACCCTGGTACTTAACTCATATGTCTGCTAAACTCCCCTGTTTATTTCCTAGTTTCAGACATTTTGTCACTTGAGCTGAGACACTTCATCACTGGAACAGGTATGCTACCTCGCAGAGCAGGGGTCTGCTTGTAAAAACCCTAAATAAATAGCTTGGATCAAAACTCCACCCCCCAGTGGAGTCAATCACATTGATTGGAAGCTAGCCAATAAAGGAGAATGAGTGAGTTGAGCTTCCAGTTTTGGATTCATGGAGGATTGACAAATTTGGTACCCTACTCCCCCTCCAGTAAATACAGTGGGGAAAGTGACTGATTGCTTATTTCTACTCTTTGGGTGCCCCTAGACTTGAACCTCTTGGCCCAATCTTTTGAAACTTGGGTGTTCTGTGGGGGAGAGGCTCCTGAAGCCTCACTGCAAATTTGGAGCTTCTATGTCAAACCCCCTTGTCCCCAGTTGCAATTCATGATATCCTATTTTGCCATTGACTTCAATGGCCTGGGGTATATTGGGGCTATATTTGGCTATTTCTGAGTATCTCCTGAATCAGATTGTCTACTGAATCTGCTATTGGGAGATATTCAGCCCCCTGGATTTTTAAGCCCTGAATACTCCCAAATCCAAATGTTCCCAGATTTTTTTCTTTGCATACCCTTAGTTCACCCCCATGGAAAATACTGCAAGACTGGCATTGTCATGGGCTTGAAGAATAATCCGAAACACTTACATGAGAAAGAGAAACAAAACAAATATTGCTTACAAAGGAGAAGTCTCCAGCATTCTGGCAGAGCAACTTGGGGAAAACAGCTTGTCTCTGAAATCTTTCCTCTTCTTCAAAAATGTTCCCATACATAAATCCATTCATCATGGTGGAGTGAGCGTGGATGTCAATATAGAAATCCAGACTAATTTTCTGCATAGAAAGTACACACATTCACAAGAGAAATTTAAAATCCATCTCAATCAGGAATGCAGCTGAAAATCAAACCATACAAAAATAGAAAATATTTATTTAGAAAGCTGATATGTCATTATCCAGATAGCTATTTTGAGGTATCTCAAAAAGTTATAACAATGCAACAGTAAAATCATAAAATCACAAACATAAAAATTATCAGTTTTAAAATTAGCTATAAACAAATCAAGAGCCCACTTGGGTATAAAATGGCACAAAAACAATATCCAGAAACCTAAAATTATATCCATAGAACAGCCTTTAGACTAGAAATGGTACATATATAGCTTTAAAAGATGGAACCCTTCAGTTAAAGCCTGGGCAGAAGGAAAAATTTTGGCCTGACACCTAAAGTAAAGTAAAGGAGACTAAGACTGTGGTCAAACTGGCACGCTGCGACTGGACTCTAACTTTATTCTATTGCTTCAGACCAGCACAACTACCCATCTGGATCAATCTTATATTCTAATATTGAGCAGGAAAGACAGGTCCTTCAAGAACCTGAAAAGGACCCCAGGTTTACAGAAAAAAGTGAAATCTAAAAATAAAACACATTGAAAAGTTTTAAAAAGCCAAAAACGATAAAAGGAGTGTGTGTAGCTTTAAGCAACAAATTCCCTTTGTGGCTGTTGCTAAGCGACCACAGTATTCCTAGCCGATTTTCTCTGAGTAAAGGCAGGGGAAGGAGGCAGGCCCTTTCCAGGCCTATTTTTGACTTTGAGGGAGGAAATTCCTGGAAATTTTGTGGAGTTTGAGGAAGGGAGGGTTTGGGAGGAGAAAGACCTCAGCCAAATAGAATGCCATAGAGTCCACCTTCCAAACCAGCCATTTTCTTCAGGGGGACAGATCTCTGTCAGGTGTTTAGTTGTAATTCTGGGAGATCTCCAGGTCCTGCCTGGAGGTTGGCAATCCTAGGCTTGGCGTCAAGCTCTGGCTGACTTGATATCACCTGACTTGCATGATTCAACTAGGCCTGGCCGCTTACGACTGTTCAACAGCAGCCATCCTATTAAAGCCAGTGCTGTGTGGCTGTTAAAACTTCAGAGCAGGGTATGGGAGACCCAGGGTTGAATCTTGCTGTTGAATCTCACTGGGTGATTTTGGACCAGTCACATACTTCCAGACTAACATACCCACTGGGCTGTTGTGCGTATAAAAAGGAAGAGAGGAAAATAATGTAAACTGCTTTGGTTCCCACTGCGGAGAAAGGTGGGGTGTAAGTGAAGAAAATAATTAATAAATATAGCTGGAGATGAGAGGCTATTAAAATTTAGATTGGTCAATGGCTGAGGAGGGGATGGAACAGGGAACTGTGGTGCCACACAACTGGGTAGAGGATTCTATGGAGGCAGCTACAAAGCTTAAGACCAAGGGGCAGATAAAGGCAGGTTGATTGTTGGGTAGGAAGTAGATTGGGTTGCCGACTCAAGGTTAGGAAATTCTTGGAGATTTGGGGGTGGCAACTGATGAGGGTAGGGTTTGAGGAAGGGAGCAACCTCAGAAGGGTATGAGTGCTTTCAGTGTCTGCTCATAAACCCAACTAATCAGTATAGGATAGATGCTACTAATTGTGCAGATACAGAATTGCATGATATTGAAAGGACACATCAGACTGTGCAATCACAAGGAGGAAGCAAGTGATTCCGTGTTTGATAAGTAAGTCATTTTAATGACCTGACCATGACTCCCTCAGATAGATCCTGCTTCTCCAGTAATTAGGAAATTTAACAGCTGCATTCTAAAATGGTTGTACCATCTAATTCCATCAAAGTCAATTTCAGCTTTTTTCTGAAATATTTCTGGAAATTTAAATCTTTAGTTGCAATACATTTTTTTCCCTTTTACAAAGACGCAACCCTGTTCTGTAACACAAGAGGATACTGTGGAGACTCAGAGTTCTTCAACACAGTGTTTAAGGTACATACCAACAGATTTTATTAGCAGCTTACCTGATGCCTGATGAAGTCAGGAAGGCACCTACACTTCTATTATTCTTCCAAATTTGCAAAACAGAAATGTTTAGGAGGGCATTTTTTATATAGGAAATAGAATTGTTATATAATGGATCAGTGCAGGAGGTCATTTTTATAAGGGAATAGAATCATAGAGTTGGAAGGGACCTCTAGGGTCATCTTGTCCAACCCCTGCCCAATGCAGGAAACTCACAAACACCTCCCCCTAAATTCAAAGGATCTTCATTGCTGTCAGATGGCCATCTAGCCTCTGTTTAAACACCTCCAAGGAAGGAGAGCCCACCACCTCCCGAGGAAGCCTGTTCTACTGAGGAATTGCTCTAACGGTCAGGAAGTTCATACTAATATTGAGCCAGAAACTCTTTTGCCTAATTTCAACCCACAGGTTCTGGTCCTACCTTCCAGGGCCACAGAAAACAATTCAACACCATCCTCTATATCAGGGGTGGCCTTGAAGGGCTGTCATATAGATAAGTGGTGGCCAATGGTAGCTCTCCAGATGTTGTTTGCCTTCAACTCCCATCAGCCCCAGCCAGCATGGCTGATGGCCGCGGCTGATGGGAGTTGTAAGCAAAAAACATCTGGAGAGCTACCGTTGGCCACCACTGCTCTATATGACAGCCCTTCAAGTACTTGAAGATGGTGATCATATCACCTCTCAGCCGCCTTCTCTCCAGGCTAAACATCCCTAGCTCCTTCAACCTTTCCTCATAGGACTTGGTCTCCAGACCCCTCACCATCTTCGTTGCCCTCCTCTGGACCCATTCCAGCTAGACTATATCGTTCTTAAAATGTGGTGCCCAAAACTGAACACAATACTCCAGGTGAGGTCTTACCAGAGCAGAGTAAAGCAATACCGTCACATCACGTGATCTGGACACTATACTTCTATTGATACAGCCCAAAATTGCATTTGCCTTTTAGCCACAGCATCACACTGTTGACTCATGTTCAGCGTATGATCCACTAAGACGCCTAGATCCTTTTCGCACACACTACTGCTAAGACAAGTCTCCCCCATCCTATAACCATGCATTGGATTTTTCCTACCTAAATGCAGAACTTTACATTTATCCCTGTTAAATTAATTTTATTTTATTTAGCCCAGTTTTCCAGCCTGTCAAGGTCATTTTGTATCCTGTTTCAGTCTTCTTCTGTGTTTGCAAGCCCTCCCTATTTAGTATCATCTGCAAATTTAGTAAGCATTCCCGCTATTCCTTTATTGAAATCATTGATAAAGATGTTGAACAAAACAGGTCCCAGGATAGATCCTTGAGGCACTCCACTTGTCACTCCTCTCCAAGAGGATGAGAACCATTCACAAGCACTCTTTAGGTGCGATCTGTCAACCAGTTACAGATCCACCTAACGGTAACAGGATCCAAACCACATTTTACCAACTTGTCAACAAGGATAGTATGTGGAACCTTAGCAAAGCCTTACTAAAATCAAGATAAATGATGTCTACAGCATTCCCCTGATCCAGCAAGGTAGTCACTTTCTCAAAAAAGGAGATCAGGTTAGTCTGACATGACTTGTTCTTGAGAAAACCATGTTGGCTCTTAGTAATCACATCCATTCTTTCTAAAAGTTCCAGAACTGACTGTTTGATGATTTGTTCTAAAACTTTTCTGGGTATAGACATCAAGCTGACGGGTCAGTAGTTACCCAGATCGTCTTTTTTCCCCTTTTTGAAGATGAGGACAATATTTGCCTGCCTCCAATCTTCCAGCACCTCTCCTGTTCTCCAAGAATTCTCAAAAATAATAGCCAGAGGCTCAGAAATGACATCCATGAGCTCTTTTAGAACCCTTGGATGCAATTCATCTGGCCATGAGGACTTAGTTTCATTTAAAGAAACTAGGTGTTTATAGACTACCCCTATGCTGATCCTAGGTTGGAACTTCATACCCTTCTTATGAGGTCTGTTTTTGCCATGTTGAGCACCGTTTCCCTCAGAAGAGAATACTGAGGAAAAATAGAAATTGAGCAGTTCTGCCCTCTTTTCATTACCTGTTACAATTCCACTTTCTTGCCCTCGCAATGGGCCTACCACGTCCTTGCTCTTTTTCTTACTCTGAACGTAATAAAAGAACCCTTTTTTGTTGTTTTTAGCATCTTTGGCTAGCCTAAGCTCATACTGACCTTTAGCTTTCCTAACTTTTTCTCTACAAGCACTGGTGATTTGTTTATATTCATCCTTGGTTATAAGGCCCTCCTTCCAATTCCTAAAGAAGTCTTTTTTATTTCTCAAGTCTTTAGAGAGCTGTTTATGGAGCCACTTCGGCTTCTTTAGGCTTTTTCCATTTTTTCTTCTCATAAGAATCATCTGTTATTACTTTTTCAGTATTTCACTTTTAAGAAACTCCCACCCCTCCCTAACCCCCTTCCTCCTAAGTATTTCTGACCATGGGATTTTACCCAGCATAGTTCTAAGTTTATAATTGTTTCCCTTTCTGAAGTCCAACCTATAAGTCTATGTATAGCTTTTCCCTTCCCTAAGACTGTAAATTCCAAAATCACATGGTCACTACTGCCCAGGGTGCACACTATTTCCACTTCTTCAATCAATTCTTCCTTGTTGGTGAGAATCAAATCCAAGATAGCAGATCCCCTTGTTTCCTTCTTCACTTTCTGGAAAAGGAAGTTGTCAGCAAGACAAGTCAGGAATCTATTTGACTTTTCATTTTTAGCAGAGGTGGACATCCAGCAGATGTCTGGGTAATTTAAATCTCCCATGATCACTATATCCCTTCTCTTGGAGAACTTTACAATCTGCTGTAGAAGTATCTAATCCAAGTCTCTTCCTTTGAGAACACACGCATAGCTGGTCTTGAGGACAAAAGGAGATTGAGGAAGAATCGCACTGCTACAGGACCAACCCTAAATCAGACTTTTCCCTGCAGCCGCTGTGGCCGGACCTGCCTGTCCCACATTGGTCTTGTCAGCCACCAGCGAGCCTGCAGCAAACGTGGACTACTGCACCCTTCTTAAATCTTCGTTCGCGAAGCCAAGCCAAGAGAGAGAGATCTAATCCAAGTCCTCTCCTTGACTTGGTGGTTTATAGCAGACCCCCACAATAATATCACTGTTATTTCTTACTCCTTTTATTTTTACCCAGAGATTCTCAACTGAGCTGCCATGCTCAGGTTCACATATTTTCTCACAAGTATATACCTCCTTCACATATACTGCTACTGGATGTTTGCTGCCCCCAATGTTTTAAATGTTTAATGGTTCTATGTTTTAAAGGGTTTAATGTTTAAATTTAAATGCTCTATGTTTAACGTCTATTTATGTTCGATTCCTGTGTTGTAAGCCGCCCTGAGCCACTTGTTGGGAAGGGCGGGATAGAAGTCATAAAATAAATAAATAAATAAATAAATAAATACACCTCCGCCCTTTCTCATTTGCCTGTGCCTTTTAAATGAGTTGTACCCCTGAATCCTAATATTCCAGTTGTGAGTGTCATCCCACCAAGTTTCAGTAAAGCCTATTATGTCATAGTCTCCTTCCTTTATTAGGACTTCCAGTTCCTCCTGTTTGTTTCCCACACTTTGTGCATTAGTGTAGAGACATCGGAATCCACGATTTATGCATCCCGAGGGTTTAGTTTCCATACAAGCCTGCAAGTTAACATTACCTAGTGTATGTGCCACTCTTTGCAAATCTTTAATGGTCTTATCCCCAGTTTCTGGCATCATACAAGGCTTTCAATTATTGCCTCGCTCCCCCATACAATTTAGTTTAAAGCCCTCCTTATTAGGTTAGCAAGGCTGTTACCAAAAACCCTTTTTCCTACTGTCATAAGGTGCAAACCATCTCCCATTAGAAGACCACCATCTCGAAAGCGTAAGCCATGGTCCAGAAATCCAAATCTTTCCTGACGACACCATTGACGTAGCCAGTCGTTTATTTGAAGTATTCTTCTTTCTTGTCCTAAGCCACGGCCTTCAACAGGAAACATTGACGAGAACACAACCTGTGCGCCCAGCTCCTTCACTTTCTGACCCAGAGCCACATAGTCTTTTCTAATACGTTCAGGGCTATGACAGGCAGTATCGTTCGTTCCCACATGGATCAGCAAGAAAGGATAGTAATCCGTGGGCTTGATAAATCTTCCAATAATTTCTGTTACATGCTGGATGTGTGCACCCGGCAGACAGCAGACATCTCAGGATGACAAGTCCTGTCAGCACACTTTGGGGTCCACCCCTCTGAGCAAGGAGTCTCCAATCACCACCACCTTCCTCTTCCTATATTGGGGAGCAGAAGATCCGGTCTTCTTATTCACAGGATCCTAAGAAACTTTCTTCAAGCTTTGTGGAGGCTGGGGAAGTAGCCCTTGTTCCAAAGGTTCAGAATCAGTTACTGTGGGGAGATTCTGGAACCTATTGCTGAGCAGCAGGGGCTCAGAACATCTCCTGATTTTCTTTTTCCTTCGGGTTACATTTTTCCAGGAACCCTCCTCCTGTTAGGTTCTCTTCTAATAGCTGAGATACCATTTCCTCTCCCTCCTCTTGTCCTTTCGATTTAAAACAATTCATTGTAATGTAATATATTGTAATAGCATGTCATCATTTGTCATTAAATGTTAGTATACATATATAACATTTTCTCCACCCCACCCCTTCTTTTGTGACCCCCAGCAGTGCATACCCCTTTAGCAAACGTCCCCGTATTACTATTTAATCTAATTTGTTATAAGGTAATAAGCTCTATATATTAAAGAATCTTTCTCCAAAAAACCCAAAGGTCATAATTATAATCCATCTTCATGGTATTTCTTCTTAATCATTGGGGAAAACAAAGAAAAAGTTATAATCCAATAATCACATTTTAAAACTGTAATCCATATATCGTTTCTTTAAAAATTAACCATTGTCAAAGATCGCCAAACGTCCTTTAATGTTCCATTGTTTTTCAATGTATTTTTGAAACTTTCCGCAGTCATTTTTAAATTTCTCTAAATCTTGTTCTTTTAAGATTCTTGTAAGTTTGTCCATTTCACTCCAATGCATGACTTTCAGAGTCCATTCCCATACTTCTGATATTTTGTCTTGTTTTCACATTTGCGCATATAATGTTTGTGCAGCTGAAAGCATATACCAAATTATTGTTCTATCTTGCTTTTGAAATTTTTCCATTTGTAATCCCAACAGGAAAGTATCTGGTGCCTTCTTAATATTATATCCCTCCTCTTGTCCTTTCAAGAGTGCCTCATGCGTTTTGTCAAGAAAATCCTCACCTTCCCTTATACACTGCAGTGTGGACAATCGTGCCTCCAGTCCCTGTATCTTCTCCTCCAGCAGGGCCACTAACTTACAGTTGCTGGAAGTGTAATTCGTACTACTCTCAGGTAGAAATACAAACATCCCACAGTCTTTGCACGTCACTGCCTCTGCTCCCTCACCAGCCATACTGCTGCGATCCATTTCAAAATTTTCTTTATCTTCACTTCTCTTTAAATCTCACTACCAACTGCCACTTGAAACTACTTGTGGGTAACTACCCACCTTTCTACAGAACCCCCAGGCTAGACCCCCAGCTTAAAAGCATAGGATGGTAATCCATTGCAATATTTATTGTGTATGACACCTTGCTTTACCTGCACTGTCTTTGTAATCCACTCTCTGCATTGTTTATGGTATGTCATATGTTAGTTTTCTTTTTACACTGTTCCCTAATTTATTCAGTCCTAGTCCTATTTCATTGCTACTGGATGTCTAGTGTTGTCTGAATTGCTTTATATGTTATATAATTCATCTTGAGTCTCAGTGAGAAAGGTGGGTGATAAATTAAAGAAAGAAAGAAAGAAACATTTTAGGCAGTTCAATTAAGATAATTTTTCCTGGCAATAATGTTTGTGTTTAAAATTCTCAGTATCCCTACAGACATATATCTCTGTTAGAGAGAACAGTGGAAAGAAGCTGGCATAAAGAACGAAGTTGGAGTCTAGACTCAATCAGAACAGCAGAACAATGGACCAACTATTTAAAAGTCTTTACTATTCTTCCCATTGCACAATAACCCAATCCACTTTCAGTAACATGTTCAACTTTGCTCTTGTAACTACTTCTTAGAGGTTCAGCTACCAGACAGTACTGCCTGTTAGGAGAATGATATTTTAGTATTATGGATGTCCTTTTCTGTGAGCCACATTTGATGATGATAATAAAAAAAGGAAATATCCTTCCCATGCACTCACTCTGCAATGGAGTCATTGTTAATGTAATACAAATATTCATAACAGAAAGGGATTTTTTGTTTGGAAGTATAAAGGAGTTCTGCTGGCCTCATAATGGCCAACAGTAGCTGAGTTATTCTACTATTACGCTTCAGCTTTCCATTTCATAATGCTAGCATTCAATGTGTCAGAATATGACTACAGAGGGCTATTTGGAGTTTAGTACTGCAGCTGAATTATGGTACATACAACATTTTTCAAAGATAGTGGCATCACTTTATACTACAATTCCTTTTAGTTGGCCAACTTGCCATGCAGGAAATTTGACTAGAATAGAAAGATCTGGAATAAAAAGGAAAAGTAAAGGATAGGGAATGCATTAGGCAAAGGGAAGGCGGCACAAGCTCCTACAGGAACTTGACTAGATTTGCCAGATGTAACTGGAGTTAAAAAGTCAGCATAAATCTGTGGCTCATAGACTTTGATGGCTGTGGTAGTAGGGTATGGAGGGTATACAAGCCTCAAACATTTTCCTCAAAACCTAGCAAATGAGGAATGTAATCACAAATTAAATTAGAATAGAAAGATCTGGAATAAAAAGGAAAAGTAAAGGATAGGGAATGCATTAGGCAAAGGGAAGGCGGCACAAGCTCCTACAGGAACTTGACTAGATTTGCCAGATGTAACTGGAGTTAAAAAGTCAGCATAAATCTGTGGCTCATAGACTTTGATGGCTGTGGTAGTAGGGTATGGAGGGTATACAAGCATCAAACATTTTCCTCAAAACCTAGCAAATGAGGAATGTAATCACAAATTAAATCACAACAAAGTACTGAATGATTAGGTAAGAATGAAATAAAATATTATAGTTGTTTATAAAGCATACAGCATTTAAATATTATAACAATTGAGAAGGACTGGTAACTTTACTTCAAGGAACACAGTCTTTCTGAATGTAGATAGATACTGAAATTAATGCTTATTATCAAATCTACGACCTAAGGAAACAGGAACGCCTGTGGGCGTGGCTTTAATCGCTGACCAATCAGAAGCTATTATCTGCTGCTCCCTGACCTCTCACTCTTGACTTAATTCTAATTCACTATTCTAAAACAAACCACTTGAAATATGCCACCTAAGGCCTCTAAGGGTAACCAAAAACAATTTTTAAAGCCTCTCCTGTGCTGATGCCATGCTTTCCTCCAAATGGATTGATCCCAAGTGAATCTTAAGTTCAGTGGTTTGCAGAAGGTCCATGTGGCTTAATCCCCATTTTAATGTTAGGCTTCTGGAGACTGACAAAATGCCCCCCCCCCAAAAAAAAAGTTTGTTCACTAAAGCATGAAAGGGGAAAATGTTTTCAAAGCTTTA
This sequence comes from Heteronotia binoei, assembly GCF_032191835.1. NCBI lineage: Eukaryota > Metazoa > Chordata > Lepidosauria > Squamata > Gekkonidae > Heteronotia > Heteronotia binoei. Next base: position 106,937,892 of record NC_083224.1, read on the forward strand.
CGTTTCCCGAGTGTCTCTCTCTCTCTCTTTACAACTCGTGCCAATTTCATTCCGCACTAACGATCCCTTTCCTTTATTTTGTTTGCATGTAGCACTGAAATCCTTTTTTCTTTTTGTGCCAGGGATGCTGGCATTTGCCTCCTCTCCAATTCCCCTTTCAAGTTAATACCAACAGTGAACTAAACCTTGCAAAGCTCCTTTTAAATTTCCCCCAGTCATTTTTATTCAGTTATCTGACACTAGCAATAGTCTCATAATGCTAGACTCATACTGCTTCTCAAAATAAAAATAAAAATGTTAAAACAATGAGGGAAAAAGTAATCAATGGAGCTTGTACACCAATGAAGGGGTTATCTATGTACATTGATGAAGGAGTTATCTATGTACACCTTATCTATGGAGGCCCAGATCACAAAAGCTGCCAAGCTGACATTTCTCCAACTGTGACAGGTTAGGCACTGGTCCCCTACCTGTCTCGCCCTGACCTAGCCATGGTAATCCACACAACAGTTACTTCCAGGATAGACTAGTGTAATTTACTCTACACGTGCCTCCCCTTGTACCCAATCCAGAAGCTCCAACTGATTCAAAATATGGCTGCACAAGTCCTAACAAGGATTCCTCAGATGGCACATATCTAGCTTGTGCTGTGCAAGCTGCACTGGCTTCTGGTGGAGCACCAGATCCAAATCAAGGCACTGGTTTGACCTTCAAGGCCCTTAGCAGCCAGGGACCCACATATCTTCAGACCGCCTATAACAGCGCGCCTCGCGGTCTCACTGGATCGCTTCTATATGCGGCTTATGGCTACTCCAGCCCCTCTTCCGCCTCAGTTCTTCTTTTAAAATTTTACCTCATGGCTATGGAACTCAAGGGGTGGGTGTAATATGGATTTCTCAATACTAGTCCTTTTGGGGGTTTTGTTTTGCTTTCAGATGGATATAAACTCAGTTTGTAGGTAGGGGACCACAGCAGCTTTGATAGTTTTCCCAATATACTGGCACCAGAGAATTTTAAAGTAAACCACAGAAATTTATTAACGTACACACACCGTCTTCAGCTGGGGAATGGGAAATATATACATGGGCTATATTGTATCTCAAGCAGTTAACAGTTTCTTCGTAGTTCAGGTTTTATAATATCAATTTCGCTTAGGTCTTTCAGGTTTCACAGATCACATAGATTTCACTCTCCCACTATTCTAGGTTGGCCTCTTGGGTATAATGTGCCAAGTCCTTTAAGTCGACTGGTGTCTCTTCTCCCAGCCCTTCAGACTTCTAGACCCACATTTTTCCCTCAACCACCTCTTTAGCTCTTAAGAGAAGTGTCTCTGTGTCTGTGACCTCTCAGGTCTTTTACTGTGACTCTCCTCTAGTCACACACAGCCCCTTGGCTGTCTTTATAGAGTGAACAGTGAGCTTTGCTTCTCTCGAAGACTCTCCTCAGCTCCTGTCTCAGCTCCTTCTCAGACCAACTGCTCTCTTCAGCAGTCTTCCTCAGACTCTGTCAGACACTAACTGCCCACAGCCGTTAGCTGTCAATCACCTCTGAGAGTTCTGAGCACTCTGGCCCCCACCCTCAGATCATCTGATGCAGGCTCTATGCGTCCTTAGTTTTCTTGTTAACCCATTCATTACCGTCACACCACCTTTCTCAATATGTCCATGGAAGAGCACTGTGCTCTGGGGATAAGAACCTTCTGGTGGTCCCCAGCCCAACAGATATCCAGCTGTCCTCGATTACATCCCAGGCCTTCTTGGCCCTGGCCCACACCTGGTGAAACTCTCTGCCTGAGAACATCTACACCCTGTGGTATTTACTACCTTTTCTCAAGGCATGTAAGGCAGAGATATTTCCCAGGCATTTTGTTGAAGTCAACAACAGCATGGCATACCCCACCCCCTCATGCTTCTACATCCCCTCCACCCTAGTGGGCCTGTGGGAACATAAATTTTACCCACTGTCTTGGATGAAGTATGGGACTTTTAATGTTGACTTGATTTTAACTATTTATTGTATTGATCTTTCTGCTGTAAGCTGCCCTGAGCTCTGCTCCCAGGGAAGGGCAGCCCAAAAATCCAATAAATAAATAAACAGACAGACTTCCTGTTCCACAGCAAGATCAAAGATTGAGGGTATCGAATGTGCGGGCCTGGTGTGGGGGGTTGGAGAGGGGTTGGCGGTTTGGCTGGTGTACCGTTCGCCTAGCGCACCGGCCAACGCCTTACCATCCCTGCTTGAGGCCGTGGCAAGCTTTTCGGTGGCAGCACCAGAGCTTTGGAATGCCCTTCCAGAAGCCATACGGGCCCTGCGAGATCTGTCTGTGTTCCGCAGGGCCTGTAAGACCGAGTTGTTCAAGCAGGCCTTCGATGCTTGATGGAAAGATGGCTGCCACCGGACATCACACAGATTGCCGGTGATCACTGTTTGGAATTTTAATGCCGCTTATAATGTATGGATTCAGCACTATATAATGGTTTTTAAAAATTGTAATATGTTTTTAAACTGTGAATTGTAAATTATGGTTTTATATATTTTATTAGTTTAACTGTGTAAATGATACTGTGAGCCACCCTGAGTCCGCTTGCGGAGAGGGCGGGATATAAGTCAAATGTAATAATAATAATAATAATAATAATAATAATAATAATAATAATAATAATAATAATAATAATAATAATAATAATAATAATAATAATAATAATAATAATAATAATAAAATAATAATAAGCTGGGCGTTGGAGCACCCAAGGCTGATGATCCTGGGAGACTTCAACGACCATGCGGATGACCCGACCTCTAAGCCGGCAATGGACCTAGTGTTATCCATGGCAACACTGGGACTCTCTCAATTTGTTACAACCCCCACCCACCAGGCTGGTCACATGTTAGACCTGATCTTTGCGGCCGGGGTTACGGTGGACGATGTAACTACAGAAGTGGTGCCATGGTCGGACCACCTTGCCCTCAGGGCTCGTATGGACGTTCCATCCCAAACCTGCTTAGGCGACGAGCGTATTACGGCTCGCCCGCGGAGCCAAATGGACCCGGAACGGTTCCAGGTGGCTCTATGGGATCCCTGGCCCTCTGGCGGTCCCCTCAAGGGCCTTATTGAGTCTTGGAACAGCCAGCTCTCTACGGACATCGATGAGATCGCACCTCGGCACCCTCTGCGACCCCGGATCAGACTGGCTCCGTGGTATAACCCGGAACTGCGCCAGCTGAAACAGGGCCTCAGACGGCTAGAGAGGCAATGGCGACATACTCACGATGAGGCGACTAGAGCATCTTATAGAGAATTTATGAGGTCCTATGAGATGGCAGTCAAGGCCGCAAAGAAGACATACTTTGCGGCCAAGATTGCGTCTGCAAATTTGCACCCGGCACAATTATTTAGAACAATTCGGACTTTAACTACATTGCCGCAAGGCAAGCCAAATGTTAAGGAATAGGAAATAGGCTGCGAGGCTTTTGCGAAATTTTTTGCAGACAAAGTCCAATCGCTCCGCCGCGACTGCCCCACCATGTTGGATACAGTAAGCGGACTCGAGGCTCTGTGCCTGCCTTCAGATTTGATCCTGGATCGTTTCGAATCCCTCAGCTTGGAGGAAGTCGACAGAATCCTCTCTGCTGCACGCCCAACAACTTGCGATGTGGACCCCTGCCCCTCCTGGTTAATTAAAGCCTGCCAGGAGGAGCTACGATGTCCTATACGGGACATCATAAATAGATCTCTTTCAGAGGGTCTTTTCCCAACCCCTCTGAAAGAGGCAGTGGTCCGCCCTCTCCTGAAAAAAACTACGCTAGATCCGGCCGAATTGGCGCACTACCGGCCGGTCTCAAATTTGCCCTTTTTGGGCAAAGTAATAGAGAGGGCTGTGGAGTTGCAGCTACAGAGTTTCCTGGATGACGCTTCCACCCTAGATCATTTTCAGTCCAGCTTTCGCCCGGGCCATGGGGCAGAGACGGTGCTGGTCGCCCTCATGGATGATCGGTAACATCTGGATCGAGGTGGTGTGGCGGTACTGCTGTTGCTAGACCTATCGGCGGCATTCGATATGGTCGATCACCGGCTGCTGACCCGCCGCCTTGCCGACGCAGGGATTCAGGGGTTAGCCTTACAGTGGATTCCTCTTTCCTTGAAGGTCGGGGACAAAGGGTGGCGATTGGGGGAGAGCTATCTCAGAGGCACCCACTCGATTGTGGGGTGCCTCAGGGGGCAGTTCTCTCTCCAATGTTATTTAACATCTTTATGCACCCCCTTACCCAGATTGCCTGGGGACATGGGCTGGGTTGCCACCAGTACGCTGATGACACCCAGCTCTACCTACTGATGGGAGACCGGGCCGTTGATGATGCCCCTATAGACCTGGACCGGGCATTGCAAGCCGTTGCCGATTGGATCAAGCTGAGCGGGCTAAAATTGAATCCAGCGAAGACAGAGGTCCTTTGCCTGGGTCGCAGCGCTCCAAAAGGAGGGATTCCCCTTCCAGCTTTTGACGGGATGCCATTGGTATCAGTGCGTGAAGTCAGGAGCTTGGGAGTGCTACTGGAGTCCTCCTTGACAATGGAGGCCCAGATAGCGGCCACTGCCAAATCCGCATTTTTTCATCTTAGACGGGCAAGGCAGCTGGCCCCCTTCTTGGAGTGAGATGACCTGGCAACAGTGATCCATGCAACGGTCACCTCGAGATTAGACTACTGTAATGCCCTCTACATGGGGCTGCCCTTGTACCGAACGCGGAAACTACAGCTAGTGCAGAACGCAGCAGCCAGGCTGCTACTGGGACTACCTTGGTGGAAACACGTGTGGCCTGGGCTGCGGGAACTGCACTGGCTGCCAATTGTGTACCGGGTTCGTTACAAGGTGCTGGTTATTACCTATAAAGCCCTATATGGCCAAGGACCTGCCTATCTCAGGGACCGCCTCTCTCCACATGTTCCCCAGAGGGCACTGCGTTCTAGTTCACAAAATCTTCTGGAGATCCCTGTGTGAGGAAAAGCCCCCTACTTTTCATACATGTGGACATTGTGATCGCCAGTGTGGTTGCCAGGGTGCCTGGAGATTTGACTCTCACACATCTGCTCTAAGAAGTGGACTTTGCTTACAGTTTCTAAGGCTTATATGGCAGCTTTGCATTCTACATCTCTGAAGAGTGTTAGCCAGAACTACAGACATGCTCCAGCTGCTCCTTGTGTGCCCAGTCTTGGCCACTGCAGTGGAAGAAGCCAGGCCACCATGTTTCCAGCCTGGCTCCATGGACCTAAAGCTAACAACAGCAGAATCCATCTTGCTTTCCTGATCCAAGCATACCCTGCCAGGCTAGACTCATTCCTTCTTAGTGGGAAAGTCACACGTACACACCCTGAGCCTGCAAGCAACTCATTTACCTCATGAATGGATTAATAGCTCCACTGTTGATCCTAATTGCTCAGCAATACCAGAACAATAAATCTTGCCCAGCAGAAGATGAGATAAGAGGAAGGACATCTCCTGTCTTCATCAAGTCTTTTGTCTACCCCGGGTGGTACCTAGGCCATGTATTTGATTCCCTATTGTCACCTTCCCAGCTAATCCCATTTAACCTTAAGTATCCAGCCATTCCCATTCTCACCCCAGTCTAATACCTTGGAGCCGCCCCAGGCAGCATTGCAGCTTGGAAATTTCCAGCTTCACCAGACTAAGGTGAAGTTCATTGGTCAAAACTGGCATCCAATTAGGTGTCAGCAAGGGATGTCCAGCCTCCTTGGTCATCACAGAGCCTCCCCCTTGCTCCTCCCCAAGACCTCCCAGCCCCTAAGGGTCTGAGGGAGCCTATTTAACCTCTGACCCAACTCCACTCATATGTGCATCTAACAGTATCCCAGTTCCACTGTCTAGATCCATCCCCAATTCTGGCCACAGTTTTGGGTCCATTTCCCCTGTCCTCTTATGTCGCCATTGGAAACCTTCCCTGAAGACTACGATGGTAAATATGACCCTGTTTGTCTACCCATATATGTTACCCCTATCAATCTATCTATATTTCTATAGACTGTGTGAATGTGTGAGTGTTTTGTATTTTTACCTTGTATGAAAGAACTATTATTCTAAATAAATTACAATTGGTTTTACTAAATTAGAGTCTTTTATTGAGCATTGACTCTCTGATCGGTTGAGCCTGGTATACACAGATAACAAAGATTCCTATTGGGCCAGCTGTCTCTCAATCTAATTCCCCAAGTTCTTTTGAGAGCAGTTTCCCTAACAGAAATTGGTGGAGAAAGCTTGGGCATTATCCTGTTTGTGTGAACGCACGCAAGTCGACACGCGTGTCTTCATACAGACAGACGTAAGGTTGCACCGTTCAGAAAGTCTTGCTAGCGAGGCTATTGCGTGAGTGATTGAGTGAATGAGTTCTGTGTGAAAGGCTCTAGCGAGCATCTCTATCATTGTGGGTTGGGCTGCCCCCATTTCTATCATTCAACTGGACTTCTCAGCCGCACCTAGGAGGCCAGACACCTCGAAAGAGGACTGAGCCCGATAGAACGCAAGGGGGAAGTCCCGTGAAGTCTGGCCGCCGTCCCGAGGCCTTCTAAACGCGTCTATCGTGGGAGGGAATGTCAGGACAGGCTAGGATTGTTTAAGACCTGGAAAGAGCGCCCTTCCCTTCTCCTTTTTCTTTAGAGCTTAGTGCACACATGCACACGCACTACACACACACCCAAGTCCTTACACGAGTCTAGGCCAAGGCTAGTCTAAGGCACCCGACAGTCAAGAAGGCAGACGGACCAGTGGACCGATGCAATCTGACTGACGGGCAACATTCCTTTTTTGGGGGGGTCGAGACGCAGCCGGCGGCTGGCTCGTTACCTTAACCGTAGTTGAGACGCAACCGGCGGTTGGCTCACTACCCTTTCTTTGGGGTCGAGACGCAGCCGGCGGCTGGCTCGTTACCTTAACCGTAGTTGAGACGCAACCGGCGGTTGGCTCACTACCCTTTCTTTGGGGTCGAGACGCAGCCGGCGGCTGGCTCGTTACCTTAACCGTAGTTGAGACGCAACCGGCGGTTGGCTCACTACCCTTTCTTTGGTCGAGACGCAGCCGGCGGCTGGCTCGTTACCTTAACCGTAGTTGAGACGCAACCGGCGGTTGGCTCACTACCCTTTCTTTGGCCGAGACGCAATCGGAGATTGGCTCGCTGCCCCCTAAACCCAAGCCGAAGCGCAATCAGAGATTGGCAGTAGGCAAAACAAAAAAGGGAACATAAGTAAATTTGCCAGCCCAGGTGTAAAATAGCACATAGGAGCCAGGAAGCATCTGGAAATATGCTGCTAGTTCTTTCACTTGGCTGTGCCTTTAAGAGGATTTAGTGAAAGGAGCAAGAAGCTCTCCCTTAGGGTTAAAAATTTGTCCCGGGTCTGAGGAGATAGGAACTCTTCCCAGCCGAAAAATTTCCCTTTTGCTTAGGGCTAACAGAGGAAAAGCTCAGGCTCTGAGACTTTTAAAACTTTGTGGTAAACTCAGAACTGCCCCACTAAGGAAAGGTGCAGGGCCAGTGACTTTTGATTTGTTTGGAGGCAGAGGCTAGAGAAAAGCCCCTCCTGAGGAGCTCAACAATGTGTGCAAGGCCATAAGCCCATGCCACAAACATTTGTTAGTGTTGCAGAGAACTAAGGAAGGTCCTGCAACTCCCTCCTTTACTTGTGAGACACACAGAGGTGTCCTGCAAGTTCTTTGCTCCCCAATAAGCAGGAAAAGGGCCAGGGAAAGCCCCTGCATCAGTTAATTTTGGTGGCCTGTGGTTAGGCACCTAACAGTGCAGGAAAACCAGCCCTGCAAGTAAAGTTAGAACTTTGAAAGGAACTAAATTGTAAGCTATGGAAATTTTTGCCAAAAAGGAAGAACTCCCCAAGTTGGAAAAATGGTTGATAAAGAAAGGGGATAACCCCTGGAACAAGGGAATCTTTAACCAAGGCTCTGATCCCCTTCAGTCTTTTAGAGATATATTTGAGGAGAACTGTAGCAACAAAACAATAAGTTTGGGCAAAAGAGACCTTTTTGCGACATGGGGTTTGTTTGAAGCCCTGCGGGATAGCTCGAACCTGATTAAACAACTCAGGGAACAGCTTACCCAAAGGGACCAGCAAATAGAACAGCAAGAGGTGCAGACAGAAAAGAAGGAACAAGAATTGGAGGCAAGCCTTAAGAGACATGCAGAGGTGCTGGAGGATGAGTTCCGGAAGCATACAGCGGAAAAGGAACTCTTACTCCAGTCCCATGCAGCAGAGATAGATACAATTCGGCAAAACCATGAGGCAGAAAAAGCAGAATTTCGGCAAACCCATGAGGCAGAAAGAGCAGAATTTTGGCAAACCCATGAGGCAGAAAAAGCAGAATTGCATAGAAAACACGCCGCAGAGATAAATAGACTGGCGGCGGAAAACAATAGCTTGGACCTCGACTGGCAACATGCAAGTCGAACCATAGAGCAGATTAAGGCAGAGAAACACACCTTAAATTTAGCACACCAAGACATCATGTCCGCTCTAAAAAAGGCCCAATCGCAGGTAAAGGCATTGGACAAGGAGCTGGAGCAAACAAAAGATCGCAATAATAAGTTGCAACATGCCGCTGAATACGCTGCGGAAAAAAACCGCAAAGCGAGAGAAGCAGCCAACCATGAGGCATGTAAAAAGAAGATTGCCGCCCTACAAAAGAAATTAGAACTTAAAAGTGCTTTCATAGCCACCGTCTCGCCCTCTGGCCTCTATGATTTCACATCAGACGAGGAAAGTGAGGATGAAGAGGTGGTAGAAGGAAATAAAAACAGCTCAGCCCCAGTCCGTCCTGTGGTCACTAAAAAGACCACAGCCAGAAAACAGCATGAAGCTGAATCTGTAAAAATAATGAAGGAAACCTTTGGAAAACTGGGAGAATGGTTGGCAAACCAAGGACCAAACCCTTGGTACCCAGAGTTCTTCCAGGGAATGGATATCCTGGAGGGACTTAGGAATTTCTTTGACAACCACTGTGAATCTATAGGATCCGAATTGGACAGGTTTGTTGCATGGGGCTTGTTCATAGCATTGCAAGCCTCAGTGGAACATACCAAAGATGCCCAAAAGCTCTATGGGGAAACCTACCAAAACTTAGAAAAGTCAGAAGCTAAGCTAAAAGAATGCCAGGAACAGCAGAAACAGGTATCCTCTAAGCTTAGAAAGACAGAAGCTTGGTTAAAAACTTATGAGAAGGAGGTAGAAAGGTTCAGGGATGAGAGATATGAGTACCTAATAGACAAACAAAATTTAACCCACTCTCTCCATGAGGTCAAATGGAGACTGGAGAATGCTTTAAAGCATGCCCAAGTCTCTGAACAAAAAGTTGCTGTTTTAGAAACACAGCTCACTCAGGCACAATTTAATAGCAGAAGCCAGCACCCTGCTTACTGGAATCAGGAACAGGATGGGCATGGAAAAGAAAGCCAGAACTGGAAGTTCCAAAACACTGGCTTTGGTTCCAGTTCTTCTTGCCATCCCCAGCTTGCCCCGAGGGTTCCCCTCTACAAGCAGGCTTATGATCCTAGGCGACGCTGTCCTCACTCAGCCCGGTGGACCCCTCGAGACAAAGTCAGAATGGCAGCTTGGTCCCAGCTTAGAGCCACTGGAGCAGACATGAGGCAGTTTGATAAGCAGCCCACACATGTGCTACTTGCTGCACTTTCAGAAGCCATGAAGCCACCAGGGCACATGGCTCCCAATGCCACAGGGTTTGCAGAAAATGGAGATAGCTTCCCCAAAGCTACTGCTTTGGAAGACTTCCCTAATAAGGAAAGGGTAGGGAAACTTACAAATCCTACTCATGAAAAGGATTTAGAAATCCAACAGCTTGCTGAGAAAAATCTGGAACTTCAGAAAAGGTTAGAAGCTAGGAAAGAAAAGGAAACTGCCAGTCTCCTGCAACATGTCCTGGAATCTTGCAGGGCCACAGAGAGGAGACTGGAAATTCTGGAAGTGCTGGATAAGAGGAAATATGGCGGGGCAAACCCAGCTGTGCAGCCCCAGACTTCTTTCCCCCATGAAAATGAGAAAACAGTCCCTATTTCAGTTCTCTTACCCCAGAATCATGAAGGAAATGTGGTCTCTGAGCCTATGCAGAGTTCCACAATCATGGCACAAGGTATTCATTTTAGCAAGGACTTGCTCCAGACACTCCTACATGAGCAAGTCTCAGCCCTTCTGGCTAGAAATTTACTGTCTTTATCTCATCCCATTTGGGGAATTTGAAAGCCAGAATTCTGTGGAACTTCAGAGAATGGTAGTCCCACATGGGCAGGCAAGGTTCCTTTGTCTCTGAACCTCCCCCTACCCAAAGGAAAATCTATCATCTAGACTTGAATGTCTCTTAAAACAGAGAGATATGGCTTTATTAGGTTTAAAGGTAGCAAAGACACCTTTTCCCTTGACTAAATAAGAAAACATACAAGCAATGACTTGGACTACAATTAGACCAGGCCATTTCTCCAGGTGAGGCCTGGAGATCTCCTGGAATCCCAGCGAGGGTTCCAGCCTGCAGAGTTAGTTTTCTCTGCAGGGTAATGGGAGCTTGATGTAGTATCTTCAGTTTAACCCTTTAAAAATGCCAGCATCAAGTACCTGAGAAAGAGAGGTTGAACTAACTTTTGTCAAATCAAAGCATTTAGAGCAAAATGTAAGAAACTGACCATTTTTAACTTTCAAATTGGCTGAATGAAAATCTGTGGAAATCCCAAGTTCATCTTTCTCTCTCTCGCTTATAAAGTCAGAAAATATTTATTGCCTCAGTTCTATGAATTTAAATGGTATAGCCTCTGAGCTTGTACAGAGTGCCTGCAGATTAGCCCAAATAGAACTGGCTAAAGTATTGCAAATGCTCAGCACTCTTGCCATCAGGAAGAAATGCTAATTGTTCTCCCTCTTGCTCAATGGAAATCTGTAGCAGTAAAGATCTGATAAGTAACTAAGGCAAAGGAATAGAATTTTAAATGCATTGCCCTGAGAAGTTAAATTTTTGTTTATCTCAGGGCTCCTTAAGGTACAAGCAACTCAGTGTCTTTGAGAGAGAGAGCCTCATTGTCTTATAAGAGGTGTTGCCTCTCCTTCTCAAAGGTCACAGCAACACAAGACAGCTAACCTCAAATGGGCAAGTCTGTCATTTAAAGCTGAAAGTACAGAAAGGAGAACCTCCAGCTGCAGGAGCAGCAACAACTAATGTAGTACTGATTGGCAAATCTCATGCAGACCCTCTTGAAATAAACTCAGCCAAATTCAGCTTGAGTTAAAGAAACTGGAAAGAGTTACAATTTTGAGCCCCACCCAGGCAGAAAGCTCATTATTCTCCTCCTCCACCTTTCTTTGTAAAAACTTATCAGGGTCAGATAAGAGAGTACTGGCCAAATCCATTGTGTCTGTTTTAGCCTTTTGTTAAGGTAAGCATTCACTTAATCCAAGAGGGAAGGAATTTTGGTTTGTCTGTTCAAACCTTCCCCTCCTTTCACATCTAGGGGGGAGGGTGGAAATAGTGTGGAAATATTTTGTGCTGTCTTGAACTCTCATCTCCTGATTTTGGGTCTAAAAAGATATAATTTCAAAAGTTTTTCATTACCAAGCTTTTTTTTTATATTGCAGTCTCTCACAGAGACAGCCTCTTCCCAGCCAGAGAGATACCTGGGTGAAAGATGTGCATACTACTGTGTTTTTGTAAGGTTGCCAGTCTCCAGGTGGGACCTGGAGATCTCTCCCAAAATCATAGCCTTTTTCCCCAGTACATTAAGGCTAAGCCTCTGGAGGAAATAAGTGTCCAAGGACATGGACTGCATGCCTTGTGATTTTCAAATTTGACTCAAAATTTCAGGAATCTCCAGCCTGGAGCTGGCATCCCAAAGCTCTACTTACAGCCAATCCTTCTCTGCTAGAGAAAATCCTCTGCCTGTAAACTGCCCTAATACTAAGAGTTCTCTTAGACTAGAAGCTTTCTTTCTGTTATTTATTTTTGCTGCACCTTTTAAGTCTTAAAATATTTTTCTAGTGACTGGTACCAATCACCCCTATACTTAGATTTTGTAGCTTTAATTTTAAGGGAAACACTTTTAGGAAATTGCTCCTCAAAGTCTATTGGGCATTTCCAGTGATTTGTAGTAAAAGGAAAGTGCTGTGCAATCTATAGGCCCTTTGCTAAACATTAGAGCTAAGGAAATTTTATCTCACAAATTTTGGTTCCTACAAGAAGTATAGGACATCTGTACACTTCCTTGGGGTAAAATTACCCTCTCCCTGTGCTTTTTCTCTCTCAACCCTCAAGAATTAATACTCTTGTTTTGACAGAATTCCTGAAAGTTCTTGGTTTCCATTAGAAATCTGGATTCCTCAAATGTACTTCAACTATTGATATCTTCATTTTCTCTCTGAACGCCATTTGCATCATCAATCTTCCCTTTTAGCTATTTGGTGAAGCTTGAGTTTTAATTTTAGTTTAATCCAGTCTGCCTGTGGAAAGAGGTATCCACATGTTCTTAAGAGGCCCCAACTTGTGGGCTCAGTATCTTTGTTTGGTCTTAAGTAATATAATGACCAATGGATGGTTCTGCCTCCACCTATAATATATATTTTGTTAGAGCTAGACTCTTTCTGAGTGAAAACCCTTTTCTATTTTCCCATGTTCTCAAGGAAATGAGCAATAACCTGTTAGATTCTTAATGTAGATTCCTCAGGGTTCATTTCTGATCATGATTTTCTTCTTGCTACTAAATGTCCTTTTGTGTTATTTTTGCATCTATAACCAGTTGGCTGAGCCTATCAAGGCTCTCCAAATTAAGTCTTGTTGTATTATGCTCAAACGTTGGTCTATTTGGTATTTCTGACAGCATGTTGCCTTCCAGCAACACATTCTTTGCACTCTGTGTATGCACAGAGGAGAATCATTCTCTGGCACAAGCCTTAAACCCGGAGCATTGTGCCATCATCCTAGTTTTGCCTTTTACTCCATAAAAGGTTTCTTCTTCAAGGGATATGCTTTCGTGCTCCAAGTCTTTCTTTTGACTTGCCCTTGCAACAACTAAGCATTTTTCTCGTGGTACTACAGATGCCTTGCCACATCTTTTCTCTTTTTATGAATTGTTTTATGTGTTTGTCAAGGTGAATTAACCAGAATTTGATTTCTAGGATTTGTTTTGTTAAGTTTGCTCATCTTTTCTTTCAATATAGATGTGCAGGGAATCTGGACCTGCAAATCAAGTCTAATGCATGCTCAGTAGTTCTAAGAGTTGTTGATAGTCCTGTTAAGAATTGTTTTATGTATGTGTAACTATTATGTTGCTTTTCAGAATTCTTGTTAAGTTTTTGTTGAAATCTATGCTCACATGTGAGATCGTTTTAGCTGAACTAGCCCAGAGAAAAACTGGATTTAGTGGGACCTGATCAGCTCACTAATGTCCAGGTTTTTAAATTTCTCTGATCTAGCTCACATATCATATAAAGCTAGCTAACCTTGTTCTATTGAGGCCTCAGTTTTTGTTTTTGAAGTTTTTATATTGTTTTGACAATTTATTATATTCCAAAGCTATAGCAAAGGTTTTATTTTGTCTCCTCTCTTCTTTGTGGAACTATTTTCATCATAGGGGGGACGCCCCAACTATGGTCATCTTCCTGGAGCTCCAAGCTTGTGCACAATGTTTTATTTTAAGTTTTATGTTGCAACAAAGAATATTTTGGGTTGTGTTTTCTGAATTGTGTATGTTACTTCCCTTCCTTGACAAGGAAAAAGCCTCCTGAAATCCTGAATGTTTAATGTAATAAGGCAAACCTGCCCAATGCAGGCCCCTAACATGACATATGTAAGCTTGTGACGTAAAAGCTCACTGGTCACTATACTCTGGACAGGAGGACACTTCACTAATAGCTTTTTAAAACTCCTTTCTTCATGGTTGAATGTATGCATTTTTGATCTGCTTTCACTGCTCCCTACAATGGTACAGAATCATCTCCATGTTGTCATGTGTGAATGTTTTTGGTTCCTTTTTGGTTCTTTCCTCAAAGCCCACTGTTGCTCTATGGACCATCGGTGATACAGGCATAAAAGCACCATTGCCAAGTCCATGCTGGGTTACAGGAAGAATTCCTTTTTAGCAACAATAAAGATAGATTTCGCTGGGTGCTAGGGGGGGTGGGAAGACTCTTTAGATCACCCTCCACTAGGGCTTTCACATACCCAATAGGTACATGGAAGAAGATCCTCTTCAAACCCCAGTATAAGAAGCTTATCAAGGGGGGGAGAAGAAGAAAAGAAGACTCAAGATTAAGATATGGATTCACTTGTAACCATGAACTCTAATGTACCTGTGTGTTTTCCTAATCAATTATTGTCATGATTGTGTGTGATTTATAGATCAATTCTTGTTATTTATCTGGTTTAAATAGCAGTAATGATTTTATGAACTCAACTTTTATTTCAATGATTGTAACCCTGTGTTTTAATACTGTATGCCCTACAATGTTGCCAATGCCTGTTATCCCTACATTGTAGTATTCAAAGGAAGGAACCTTTGGCCTATTGGAATATTTTTCCAAATTGATTTTTGAGTAGTTGAGATAGTGGCTCCAACCTTTTTAGATAGACGGTACACCCCGATAGACACCTGAAGCTACGTGGACTCGCCGCCTGTCAACTACAGATATGGACATTGTGTTATTGCAAGACCTCGCCACCAGATGGTGACGTAGGTCTTGAGGGGGGGAACTGTGAGGAAAAGCCCCCTACTTTTCATACATGTGGACATTGTGATCGCCAATGTGGTTGCCAGGGTGCCTGGAGATTTGACTCTCACACATCTGCTCTAAGAAGTGGACTTTGCTTACAGTTTCTAAGGCTTATATGGCAGCTTTGCATTCTACATCTCTGAAGAGTGTTAGCCAGAACTACAGACATGCTCCAGCTGCTCCTTGTGTGCCCAGTCTTGGCCACTGCAGTGGAAGAAGCCAGGCCACCATGTTTCCAGCCTGGCTCCATGGACCTAAGGCTAACAACAGCAGAATCCATCTTGCTTTCCTGATCCAAGCATACCCTGCCAGGCTGGACTCATTCCTTCTTAGTGGGAAAATCACACGTACACACCCTGAGCCTGCAAGCAACCTATTTACCCCATGAATGGATTAATAGCTCCACTGTTGATCCTAATTGCTCAGCAATACCAGAACAATAAATCTTGCCCAGCAGAAGATGAGATAAGAGGAAGGACATCTCCTGTCTTCATCAAGTCTTTTGTCTACCCCGGGTGGTACCTAGGCCATGTATTTGATTCCCTATTGTCACCTTCCCAGCTAATCCCATTTAACCTTAAGTATCCAGCCATTCCCATTCTCACCCCAGTCTAATACCTTGGAGCCGCCCCAGGCAGCATTGCAGCTTGGAAATTTCCAGCTTCACCAGACTAAGGTGAAGTTCATTGGTCAAAACTGGCATCCAATTAGGTGTCAGCAAGGGATGTCCAGCCTCCTTGGTCATCACAGAGCCTCCCCCTTGCTCCTCCCCAAGACCTCCCAGCCCCTAAGGGTCTGAGGGAGCCTATTTAACCTCTGACCCAACTCCACTCATGTGTGCATCTAACAGTATCCCAGTTCCACTGTCTAGATCCATCCCCAATTCTGGCCACAGTTTTGGGTCCATTTCCCCTGTCCTCTTATGTCGCCATTGGAAACCTTCCCTGAAGACTACGATGGTAAATATGACCCTGTTTGTCTACCCATATATGTTACCCCTATCAATCTATCTATATTTCTATAGACTGTGTGAATGTGTGAGTGTTTTGTATTTTTACCTTGTATGCAAGAACTATTATTCTAAATAAATTACAATTGGTTTTACTAAATTAGAGTCTTTTATTGAGCATTGACTCTCTGATCGGTTGAGCCTGGTATACACAGATAACAAAGATTCCTATTGGGCCAGCTGTCTCTCAATCTAATTCCCCAAGTTCTTTTGAGAGCAGTTTCCCTAACACCTGGGCCTAAGGAGGCCAAACTTAAAACAACTAGAGAGCTGGCCTTCTCCATAAAAGCGCCCCAGTGGTAGAATCAGCTCCCGGAGGAGCTGCGGGCCCTGCGGGACCTCAACCAGTTCCGCAGGGCCTGCAAAACTGCCCTCTTCCAAGAAGCCTTCAAGACGTGACCAGACTGAATATTACGCCGCCAGGATAAACAGAGATTATAGCAGCATATTGTTTTTAGCTTTTTAATATTAATGTACATTTATATTCGTATTTGTATTTATTGTGAACTGATTTTACTTGTATTGCCACTTCATGATATTATATCATGACATATTGTAAGCCGCCCTGAGCCTGCCTCGGCGGGGAGGGCGGGATACAAATAAAATTTATTATTATTATTATTATTATTATTATTATTATTATTATTATTATTATTATTATTATTATTATTATTATTATTATTATTATCAAGGGGGAATCGCAGCTCCTGCGAATTGTACGGATTGAGGGGGTCCGGACACCCGGATACCCAAAGGGATCCCAGAAGAGGAGTCTTTGAACATGGGGAGCAACAGAATCCAGGGATTTCAGTGGCAGTTGAACCCTGGGATTCTTTGTCTACCCTGAAGCCTTGCTGCTGCAATCACCATTTTGATTGGCATCAAGCTGTGGCTATTGGTAACAGAACAATTTGATTTCAAGTGTTTGCTACTACAATCAGCAAAAATATACCTTGCAAGTAAGTCTATTTTGCAATGTTACCCATCAGCTAAACTTTTATTATAATACCAAACTTGACTGTTCAATAAGGGGGAAGGATCCCCCCCCCCACAGAAGATCAGCTTTCAAACTTAAAAGAACTAACTTACAATACCTGTTATTATTTTAAATAGAAGATATTGGAGTGAATATTTATATATGGATTGATTTGGCACAAAATTAAATAAGCCATAATTGGACTTATAATACAATACAATATAATATGATTAGAGGCTAAATGAGACTTTATATGTGAGAAATTTAACTTGTGATCTGTCTTGACTGAAGCAATTTCAATTGGAATTCAGGAGAAGAAAAATCTTTAATTGGAAATTTGGAAGGATTTGCTAATTGGGACTTCAAGTTGGATTTCTGATCTTAACTGCTTTGCTACTGGATTGATACATACTGAGGTGAAGATGGTGTATCAAACAGAGGTGAATACTCAAAAGGATTTTATGGCTACCATGCTTTCTATTCAGCAGGGAATTAGTCTCTTAGTGGAACTTATAACAGATCAGATACAAAAGCTTCTTTACAAATGTGACAAAGCTGAAAATATACAGGATCAGACATTCCAGTGAGGGGGGCGTGGCTATGCCAGTGACAATGGCAGTTGTCTGATTTTTCCGCTCTTCTCCCCCTCACACAATTTGGTGGTTTTTCATCATCTAAACTAGTCTTTTCTAAACATGGGCAAAACAATGGCTTGTCTTCTGTTTCACTAAAATCGGCTTTTAAAAATCTGCTGATTTCTTTTTTCTCTCACGATTGCCAATCGGATCCTAGGACTTTCAAAGCTGTCAGCGATAAGATGGCGGACGCAGCATTTATTTCCCAACTGGGGGATTTATCCTTAACAAAACAAGAAAACATAGCCTTATTTGAGAAAATGGAGGATAGTTTCATTGCACAAATGTCTAAATTCCTCCAACCTGTTCAGGAACAGCTAGAGGCTATTCAGCATTCCCTCTCCTGCACTTCTCAAAAGGCAACTCTGCTCTCACTTTGGGCTATAATCTAAAAGAAGAAATAAAAGACTTACAGGTTGCTGATTCCCAATCGAAATATTGTGTTATTACTTTTGACTCACAGGCTAAACAATTAAACCTTAAATTTCACGGGGTGCCAGAAGGAGCGGAGGAAAATTCAGATATTATTTTTTCTATTCAAACTGGCCTGTTACAGTATTACAGTTAGAACCATTAGAACCGTTTATGTCGCCGTTTATTTCCCGTGCCTATCGCATTGGTCCTAAACTGAATAAAACTGGCAAGGTCCTTCTGAATAAAAACCAACAAGAACAGAAGATATTCTGTTACAATTTTATGTCTGAAGAGTAAGGAAAAAAAATTCAGATGAAGCCAGAGTGAAGGGGCATATTTTACTTCAAGACCTTCCAATTCTGATTTTCCCTGATCTTCCTGTGGAGGCACTTAACATTAGGAGATCACTGAAATCCATTACATTTTGTCTGCAAGCTGCCAACATATACTACAAGTGGCTTCCCTCAGGGAGAATTCAGGTGAACTTTAAAGGCTCTGTTTTGTCTGCTCATGATGAAGATTCCAGATTTGAGCCCTTCATATTTCTACTGACAAAGATTGCTGCTCAGTTAAATGTAGACTTCTGTCACCAGTTTTGGCCGAAAAACTTTCTAAAAGCTTTTTGCGAATCACTGATTCCCCGATGGAAGTAAAGAATCCTTCTTGCCACTCTAGTCCATAATTGCAGTTCCTTGTCTCTCTAAGAGATGTTGGTTTCATTGCATTTGTTCCTCAGTTATAAGTTTGTGTGGGTAGATGTGTGTCTGGATATTGATGTGTATGTATGTATGTATATGTCTATTTTTATATATATATGAATGGGGGGGCAATGTATGTTAGTACGTTTGTATGTCTGTATATATATGATGCCTCTTACTTACATAGACTGCCTCAGATAATTTTGCCTTTACCTTTTAAAATATTTTTTATTTTTATTCAGTGACAAATCTTTGGTTTAAGTTTTGCACATGTGTGGAGGGGGAGGGTTTGGAGTTTCTAAGCCCCATTTGGAGTTTTGGTAAGAGTTGTCCTTTACTGGTTTGTCCATAGGCTATTTGCTTTTGTAGCCTTAGGCAAACGTTTGTGTTTCTATTTTTAATTCCATTCTATTGTTCTATATACAACAGAAGGATTTTAGTGTTTTGATTATACGTTTGAGATTATATTTTAATTTTCCATTAAATTCATATTGTAATTCATTCTAAAATCAGTTATATTTAATTAATTAAATTAATAATTTATAATTACTTATTGGGTGAATTTGGAAGAGAGGTTGAATTTACTTAAAGCTTATAATTAAGTTTATAATTAATTATTTAATATTTTAAATACTTTACTTATTAATTTTTTTAACATACAGCTATTTAACTTGTTTGGATATTTTCAAGTTTTAGTGATTCCATCATTCTAATCATTTATTACTGATCTGATTTTTTTTTTAAGTTTTTACTCTTGAGATTACTGTTTAGTCTTTTTTCATTACTTCTGGCACCTTTACCTAGATTATATTTACATAGGTTACTAAAACAAAACAATTAATTAAATATATATTTATTATTATTACCAAAAGTAATTATTTATTTCTGGTAACTATCTTGCAGGTCTTTTCTTATTTATTTGATTATTTTTGTTTTATTTATTTATTTTGTTACTCAGTAGTGGGTCTTCTTGAGTCTCCCCACCTTTTTAATTTTCATTTTATTATTTCCCTTCCATTGTCTTACATCATATTTTTGTCTCTCTCTCTGCCTGATTCTCTTTATTAATTTCAATTCCTTCTTCAGGTATGCCTGAATTCATTTTGCTCTGTTAACATTGGAGGCCTTAATAACTTAGTGAAGAAAAAGAGAGTGCTTCAGCACATAAAACGTATTTGGCCACATATTTTATTCTTACAAGAATCACATCTTCACTCCTCCACTTCTCCAGTTTTAAAAATCCTATTATATCCTCTGCGATTCCAGGCCCCAGACTCTTTTCAGGCATGAGGCATTGCAATTTTGGTGGCTAAAGAATTTAATTTTTTAAAAGAAGCATCTATTATTGATCCTTTTTTTAAAATAAATATTTTTATGTTTTATTGACTCTTGTACAATTGACCATTACAACATATGAATGTTGGAATTACAAATAGCCCTTACCCCCCCCCCAAACCCTCCCCATCTTCTCTTAGTCTTCCCCCCTCAGCCAAGGGCACAAAGTCTTGATCTTCCACTGAATGTCCTTCCTTGTTTCTCCTGAGATCCATTCTAAATAAGGGTTCAATCTGGTCTCGATTTCCTTGACTTTATGTTTCCTAAATCTTGGGGGAAAGCCGACAGGAGATGAAATGTCTCTGGTTCAGGAGGACTCGTCTCAAAGAGATGAAGGGTTAGCTGCTATTTTTCTACCGGGTAACGGACCAGAGTTGTCCACTGTGAAGGTGACAAACAATATGGACTGTCTGCCAGAGTCTCGAGGCGGCAGGAGGAAGGTGGCGGGCCTAGCTCGCCTGGGAAATTATAGATGTTTGTATGCAAATGCTAGAAGTGTTCGAAGTAAAATTGGTGAATTGGAATGTTTAGTGTTGGGAGAAAACATAGACATTGTGGGAATTTCAGAAACTTGGTGGAATGAGGAGAATCAGTGGGACACGGTGATTCCTGGATATAAGCTATATCGGAAGGATAGGGAGGGAAGGGTTGGAGGTTGGGTGGCTCTGTATGTCAGAGAGGATATACGGTCCAGTAAGACTGAGATCAGAGAATTAGATTCACTTTTAGAAATGCTTTGGGTTGAAATAGAGGGCCCAAAAGGAAATTTAACTATGGGAGTTTGTTATCACCCACCAAATCAAAAGAGAGAGGACGATTATAATATGATGGAAGGCTTAAAGATAGCAGCTAAATGTAAAAACTGTGTCGTAATAGGTGATTTTAACTACCCACAGATTGATTGGGTCAATATGTGTTCTGGTCGAGAGAAAGAGATTGAGTTTCTTGATGCTCTCAATGACTGTGCTATGGAGCAGATGGTCTCAGAACCTACCAGGGGTGGGGCGATCCTGGATTTGGTCCTAAGTAATGCCCAAGACTTGGTGAGAGATGTAAAAGTGATTGCGCCACTTGGGAGCAGTGAACATAATGTTATTGATTTCACCGTATGTATAAATAGGGAGTTGTCCAAAAAGACCGCCACAACCACGTTTAACTTTAAAAGGGGTAAATACACTGAGATGAGGAGGCATGTGAGGAGGAAACTGAAAGGAAAGGTACATACGGTAAAAAACCCTTGGGGAAGCTTGGATGCTATTTAAAACTATAATCCTAGAAGCTCAGATAAAATACATACCACAAGTTAGGAAAGGCACAAACAGGCATAAGAAAAGGCCTGCGTGGTTAACAAACAAAGTAATGGAAGCTGTAAAAGGTAAGAAGGACTCCTTTAAGCAGTGGAAAACCAGTTCAAGTGAGATTAGTAAAAGGGAACACAGGCTGTGGCAAATCAAATGCAAGACTGTGATCAGGCAGGCAAAAAGGGACTATGAGGAGCATATTGCAAAAAACATAAAGACCAACAATAAAACTTTCTTCAAATATATTAGAAGTAGGAAACCAGCCAGGGAGGCAGTGGGGCCCTTGGATGACCATGGGGTAAAAGGATTACTGAAGGAGGATAGGGAAATGGCTGAGAAGCTAAATGAATTTTTTGCCTCTGTCTTCACTGTGGAAGATGAGAACTTTTTGCCCGCCCCAGAACCACTAATTATGGAAGGGGTATTGAAAGACCTGAGTCAGATTGAGGTAACAAAAGAGGAGGTCCTACAACGGATAGATAAATTAAAAACTAATAAGTCACCGGGTCCGGATGGCATACATCCGAGAGTTCTGAAAGAACTCAAAGTTGAACTTGTGGATCTTCTAACAAAAATCTGTAATCTTTCATTGAAATCTGCCTCTGTTCCTGAGGACTGGAAGGTAGCAAATGTCACCCCCATCTTTAAAAAAGGTTCCAGAGGAGACCCGGGAAATTACAGGCCAGTCAGTCTGACTTCAATACCGGGAAAGTTGGTAGAAACCATTATCAAGGACAGAATGAGTAGGCACATTGATGAACACGGGTTATTGAGGAAGACTCAGCATGGGTTCTGCAAGGGAAGATCTTGCCTCACTAACCTGCTACATTTCTTTGAGGGGGTGAACAAACATGTGGACAAAGGAGACCCAATAGATGTTGTTTACCTTGACTTCCAGAAAGCTTTTGATAAAGTTCCTCATCAAAGGCTCCTTAGAAAGCTTGAGAGTCATGGAGTAAAAGGACAGGTCCTCTTGTGGATCAAAAACTGGCTGAGTAATAGGAAGCAGAGAGTGAGTATAAATGGGCAGTCTTCGCAGTGGAGGACGGTAAGCAGTGGGGTGCCGCAGGGCTCGGTACTGGGTCCCATGCTCTTTAACTTGTTCATAAATGATTTAGAGTTGGGAGTGAGCAGTGAAGTGGCCAAGTTTGCAGATGGCACTAAATTGTTCAGGGTGGTGAGAATCAGAGAGGATTGTGAGGAACTCAAAAGGGATCTGTTGAGGCTGGGTGAGTGGGCATCAACGTGGCAGATGCGGTTCAATGTGGCCAAGTGCAAAGTAATGCACATTGGGGCCAAGAATCCCAGCTACAAATACAAGTTGATGGGGTGTGAACTGGCAGAGACTGACCAAGAGAGAGATCTTGGGGTCGTGGTAGATAACTCACTGAAAATGCCAAGCCAGTGTGCGTTTGCAATAAAAAAGGCCAACGCCATGCTGGGAATTATTAGGAAGGGAATTGAAAACAAATCAGCCAGTATCATAATGCCCCTGTATAAATCGATGGTGCGGTCTCATTTGGAGTACTGTGTGCAGTTCTGGTCGCTGCACCTCAAAAAGGATATTATAGCATTGGAGAAAGTCCAGAGAAGGGCAACTAGAATGATTAAAGGGCTGGAGCACTTTCCCTATGAAGAAAGGCTGAAACGCTTGGGACTCTTTAGCTTGGAGAAACGTTGACTGCGGGGTGACATGATAGAGGTTTACAAAATAATGCATGGGATGGAGAAAGTAGAGAAAGAAGTACTTTTCTCCCTTTCTCACAATACAAGAACTCGTGGGCATTCGATGAAATTGCTGAGCAGAAAGGTTAAAACAGATAAAAGGAAGTACTTCTTCGCCCAAAGGGTGATTAACAAGTGGAATTCACTGCCACAGGAGGTGGTGGCGTCCACAAGCATAGCCACCTTCAAGAGGGGTTTAGATAAAAATATGGAGCAGAGGTCCATCAGTGGCTATTAGCCACAGTGTGTGTGTATGTATAAAAATTTTTGCCACTGTGTGACACAGAGTGTTGGACTGGATGGGCCATTGGCCTGATCCAACATGGCTTCTCTTATGTTCTTATGTTCAATGTGGAATCCTTGATGATTGTTGCCACGATGTCAGACTGTATGTAATCAAACAAATAGTTGTGCCAGATTTCTATTGACCATTTACTTTTATCTTTCCACCCCAAAGCGATGACCGCCTTCCCCGCTAGTATCATTGCCTTGACAAGGTTTTGAGTGGGTCTACTTAGTGCCGGACTTCCTGTTGTGCTTAACAACATCATATTAAAGCCAATGGTTAATGGTACATTGCAGACTTTTCTAATAAATTGAATAATTTCCCCCCAGAAGGGTTTAACCTCTTCACACTCCCACCACATATGTGCAAACCAACCCTTAAATTGTTTGCAATGCCAGCACTTGGAACTCATTCCTGGGAATATAATGGCTATTTGTGCGGGTGTTTTGTACCATTTTGTGAAAAATTTAAATTCCAGTTCTTTAAATTTGATTACTTTAATCCCTTCTAGTCCTTCCAAGATTTTCCCAGCCAACCTCTCTGTTAACTGACCTTCATGACTCCAAATCTTTTGTAGATGTACTATTATTTTATCTTTATTTGAAATCATTTTTCTGTATAGTAACCCCACTAGACCCTTCCTTTGTTTGGCCATTACTTTATATATCTCTTCCATTGGAGCGTCTAACCAAAGCTCTCCCTTTTCACTGATCTTCTTAACTATCTTATGTAAGCCTGCTATGTTTAACCAGTATTGATTATCTAAATCTTCTGTAATTTCCTGTAAAGGTTTTAGTTTACCACCCCTAAACATATCGTCCACTCTATAATAGCCTTTTTTTTAAGCCTTTCCCACCATTTTATAGCATGCGCCTCCTTAACAATAGCTTCTAGGGGGCTCCACCTTGAAACCTTTCCTAGCCACTGTGGGTACCATTTCATCCAGGTTTCTAATGATGCTCTTCTGGGCCCTATGGCTAATTTTAGATCTTTTGTCGACACTGTGGAAAAAATACCAAATCTTCCAATACCACTGTTAACTGCATTCTCGAAATTAATCCACTTCTGTACCTTATCCTCACTCAGATCTAGTAACGCTCTTAGTTGGAAGGCCTTATAATATTTACTTAAATCTGGGATTCCCCAACCTAATTCTGATTTAAGGTTGTATAGAATTCTCTTATGAAACCTACAGTTTTTATTATTAAAAATCCCCACTTTAATTGCTTTATTCCATTGTTCAATTTGATTTTTCCTCAAACCTAAGGGCAACGTTTGGAATAAATACATTAACTTTGGTCTCAAAAACATTTTAAGGGATCTTATTCTAGTTGATATCCCTAGTATTTTATGATTCCATTTATTCATATCTCTCTCTATTTTCTTCCATATTTTACCATAGTTCTCATTTATCATTTTGTCCATATTTTTTGCAGGACTATCCCTAGGTATTTAAGTCTCTTGGCCCCCATTCCTATATTCGTAATCCTATTTATTTCCTGTTTTTCCTCTCTATTAACATTAAGGTATAAAATTTCTGATTTTGCCATATTCACTCCGAGCCCTGAACATTTTTCAAAATCATCTAAAATTATCTTAATCTCTTTAACTCCGTCTTTGGGGTTAGACATAATTACTATGATATCATCCGCAAATAAATTAATTTTCATTTCTTCATTACCTGACTTATACCCCTCTATTCTCCCTGCATTCCTAATTCACTCTGCTAATTGTTCTATAGCTATTATAAATATGAGCGGGGATAGTGGACAGCCTTGTCTTACCCCCCCTTGAATTGGAAACGCTTGTGAGTGGTCAGTGTTGACTCTAACTTTTGCCTTACCACCGTTGTATATTTCCTGTATGGCGTGTAAGAACCGTTCCTCTAAACCTATCTTCTTTAATATTTGCCACAAGAATTCATGTGAGAGAGTATCAAAAGCTATGTAAACATCCAACTTTAACAGAGCTATTTTTTTCTTTTGGCCATGGTGCAGTACATTTAAGATATTTCTAATGGGATGAGCAATAGATCTACCCTCAATGAAACTGTATTGGTTCCCTTTTATAATTGACGGGATAACTCTCTTAAGTCTATTTGCTAAAACCTTAGCAAAGATCTTATAATCTTGATTTAGTAAACTAATGGGCCTATACGAACCTACTTCTTCCGGGTCTTTCTGGGGCTTTAATATCAAAATTATTTCTGTTTCCTTCCATGAGTCCGGGGCTTTCTTTCCTTCCAAGACTTCGTTAAAAACTACCTGCAATTCAGGTGCTATAATTTCTACCATTTCTTTATAAAAGTCAGAAGTAAAGCCATCCAGCCCTGGTGATTTACCTTTTTTGAGCGCTTTTATTACTTCCTTTATCTCTTGGAGTGTAATCTCAGCTCCCAGTGAGGCTTTCGCTTCCTCCTCTATGATTAGCTTAGGTGCGTCCCACACCTCTGTGGGAGGTGCGTCCCACACCTCCGTGGGAGGCGATATTCTTTTTCATATATAACTTTTTATAGAAGTCCTCAAATGCCTTAGTGATTTCCTTAGAGTTTTGAGTTGTATTATTATTAATTTTTAGACTTCTAATTGATTGTTTTGCCTTTTTAACTTTCAAATAATTAGCTAACCTTTTTGCTGTATTAATATTATTCCTCTGGAAGTCGTTCCTAACCATTATTTCCTTTTCCCACATTGTTGCCATATCTAGGGCCTCCAACTATTTTTGAATCTCTTTAATTCTAATCTGTAAACTAGGATTACACTTTCCCATTATTTCTTTTTGTAACTCCTCCAATTCATTAAGTTTTGTTTGCCTTTTTTTATGCCATTCTCTTTTTATGTCTTTTTCTTTCCTAACCAAATGGCCCCTTATTACTGCTTTAGCAGCGTCCCATAATATATTAGTTTACACAGTTCCTCTATTTTCCTTAAAATATAATTTTAACTGTGTCATTAAGTATTCCCTATCCTCTTCTTTTGCCA
The DNA here is from genome assembly GCF_032191835.1 of Heteronotia binoei. NCBI lineage: Eukaryota > Metazoa > Chordata > Lepidosauria > Squamata > Gekkonidae > Heteronotia > Heteronotia binoei. Next base: position 106,964,024 of record NC_083224.1, read on the forward strand.
TTACCAGGTTGTTATACCTCCAAGGTCTGTTTGTCGAGGGAAGATTTAGTTCTAATTCTATACTTAAGGGGGCATGGTCAGAAATAAAAATTGGATGGGTCTTGATCTCTTTAACCGCCATATTGTTATTTTTTTCCAAAATTATATAATCTAAGCGGGATGCTGTTTTATGTCTACTAGAAATGTGTGTCGGGCTGGGTCTCGTGTCGGTAAACTCATGAGCGTCCTTCAAGGCCCAATCTCTTAGCTTAATACTATTGTTCTTGGTTATGTCCATATTTAAATCACCCACTACAATTAGTTCGCCCTCTGAAAACTGTTGTATCTTCTTAAAAACCAAGTTTAAGAATTTCCTTTGTCTTTTATTTGGTGCATAAACATTTACTATAGTGATTTTTATGGCTTCCAGCTTAAACTTAACTAACAGGTATCTACCTTCCTTATCTACTAATTTTTCAATGTCCTCCACCTTAGTATCCTTACAAATCAATGTAGCTACCCCTCTGGCTTTGGAAGACCCCCTTGCTTCTGCTAAAACCTGCCACCTCAAATCTTTTATCAATGGTTTTCTATCATTTATTTTTTTGTGAGTTTCCTGTAGGCACAACAGATCAATTCTTTGTTCTTTAGCCATTTTAATTACTCTGAATCTCTTAAGATTTGATGTTAGGCCATTCACATTCAGTGAAAGCACTCTTAAAGATCTATCCATTCTCTTTATTTGTAACAAACTTGGGCCCTACTGGCTGAGGGTATTTTACTTTAATTCTTACTAAAAGCCCACCCCCCATTCCCTTCCCCTGTGGCACAGACAACTTTCTGGATGAGGCAATCATCCTGTCTTCCACCTTCCAGGGAGTACGCACCCCTCCCCTCCCCTTCTAGCTTCTACCTAAAGTTAGCTCAAATTGTTTTATACTTCCCTTTAGTAGTCCGTTCTTGGCCTTTTCTCTTGTCTACTTGAGCTTCCTTCTCCCGGGTCCACTTCGAGATCCACTGTTTCTTCTTCTTCTTCCTCTCTCGGGTCTCTCAGGTTGTCTGTGGCGATGCCCAGGTGAGCAAGGAGATCTCTTGCTTCCTTAGGGTTGCAGGCAACCAACCTTTTTTCGTCTTTAAAAATAATTATTGAGGAAGGGTATCCCCAAGAGAATTAAATCTTATTGTCATATAATTTTTGCCCAAAGGGTCTCATTAGCCTTCTCTTTCTGATGGTTTCCTGGCAGAAGTCTTCCCTCACCCAAACTTTCCTTCCTCTAAAAGAAAGGTCTTTCTTTTTTTTTCAAAGTCTTCAAAACTGTCTGCTGAGTCTTTTCCCTTGAAAATTTAATTATGACTTCCCTTGGGGCACCACCATCTTGTCTCCTTTGCAGTCTATGAGCCCTCTCAATGTCCTGAGATTGCAGAGTAACTCCTTGCTCACCCATCCAGTCTATAAGAGTTCCTTCCAGCAGTTTATTATTTATTTCCTCTGAAATTCCACCCAGAATCAAATTCGCTCTTCTATTATGGTCAGAAAGTTCTGTAAGCTGCGTATTCAGCTGGACTATTTTCTGTTTGTTAGATAAGGCAAGCTCGTTAGCTGAAACAGCAATGCTCCATGTGTCTTTGAGTTCGGCTGCCAATTCTGAAACTGCCTCTCTCACTGACAATTTCAGATCTTATCTGGTCCTGGGATGACATTATTAAAGCCTGGAAAGCAGACATTTGTTCAGATAACTCTTTAATTGATTTAGCCATAATTTCTTATTTATTCTTCTGGAGCTACACGCAACCCGCTGAGTAATTAGCCTGGGCGTTGCCTCCTTAATTTGATAGTACGAGTTGTTATCTTACCTCTGGGACCCCAGAAAGGAATTCTTACGTTCTTCAGACCTTCGTAAGTAAGCTCCTTCTTCAATTAGTCTTGCCAAAAGGCTATTTACATTCTTTTGAGCTATTTAAAATTCCAATCCGAAGGGGTGGACGAGCAAACAGCCGGCTTCCTCAGCGCATGTGTACCATCCCCCTTGCATCCATTATTGATCCATGGGGGCAATATCTATTTATAAAAGGGACTATTGAAGGTAGGCGATATACCTTGACTTCAATTTATGCTCCAAATCAAAACAAGATTCTTTTTTTGGATGAGGTCTTTGGTCAGTTGCAATCAATTCAAGCTGGCAATTTGATTATTGGTGGTGATTTTAATTTTATTGCAAATGGAAAACCAGACAGATCTTATAACAATCCTAGGAACTCTTACTCTACTTCTAGGCAGTCTAAACTTTCTAAACTTTTTTTAAAAATATCATCTTTATGATACATGGAGAGAACTTCATCCTGCTGGCCGAGACAATACGCATTTCTCCAGTAAGTATAACGCTTTTGCAATAATTGATTATATTCTAATATCAAACTCTATTCTTCCCAATCTAGTTTTAGCCAATATTGATTCTTGACACCTAACTAATAATAATAATAATTTTATTTGTATCCCGCCCTCCCCGCCGAAGCAGGCTCAGGGCAGCTCACAGACATGGAGAATACCATGATTACAACAATGCATTATATAGTAAAATCCATTAAAATCCATTAAATAAATAAATAAATTAAAACCATTACACTTACAATTAAGGTGCTATAGTACAAAACCTATCGGATGTATGTCAGATGGCTGGATGTCATTTCAAGATTCAGTCTTGAAAGGCCATTTGAAAAAGGGTGGTTTTACAGGCCCTGCGGAACTGATTGTAGTCCTGCAGGGCTCGAACCTCCGCTGGTAATTGGTTCCACCAGTGAGGAGCCATTACTGAGAAGGCCTGCTCTCAAGTTGTTTTCAATTTGGCCTCCTTTGGTCCAGGGATTTTTAAAAGATTTTGGGAGCTAGATCTCAGTGCTCTCTGGGGAATATATGGAGAGAGGCGGTCCCTAAGGTAGGCAGGTCCTCGGCCATATAGGGCTTTAAAGGTAATAACCAGCACCTTGTAACGAACTCGGAACACAATTGGCAGCCAGTGCAGCTCTCGCAGCGTAGGCTGCACGTGCTCTCACCGTGGTAGTCCCACTAACAGCCTGGCCGCTGCATTCTGCACCAGCTGCAGTTTCCGAGTTCGGTACAGGGGCAGCCCCATGTAGAGGGCATTACAGTAGGCCAACCTCGAGGTGACCGTTGCATGGATCACTGTTGCTAGGTCACCATGTTCCAGGAAAGGAGCCAACTGCTTCGCCCACTTCAGATGGAAAAAGGCGGCTTTGGCAGTGGCAGCTATCTGTGCCTCCATTGTCAAAGGAGGCTCCAGTAGCACTCCCAAGCTTTTGACCCTGCGCACTGGTACCAGTGACGCACCGTCAAAGGCTGGTAGGGAGATCTCCTCCCCTGGTCCACCGCGGCCCATGCAAAGGACCTCTGTCTTCGCTGGATTCAACTTCAGCCCACTCGACTTGATCCATCCTGCCACGGCTTGCAACGCTCGGTCCAGGTTTTCAGGGACATCTCCAGTCCGGTCGCCCATCAGTAGATAGAGCTGGGGGTCATCAGCATACTGGTGACAGCGCAGCCCGTACCTCCGGGCAATCTGGGCAAGGGGGCGCATGAAGATGTTAAACAGCATCGGGGAGAGGACTGCCCCTTGGGGCACCCCACAATTAAGTAGGCGCCTCTGGGACACCTCTCCCCCAATTGCCACCCTTTGTCCCCGACCTTCAAGGATGGAGGAAAGCCACTGTAAGGCTAACCCCCGAATTCCTACGTCGGCGAGGCGGCGGGTCAGCAGCCGATGGTCGACCATATCGAACGCCGCTGATAGGTCTAACAACAGCAATACCGCCGAGCCGCCTCGGTCCAGATGTCGCTGGAGGTCATCCATGAGGGCGACCAGCACTGTCTCTGTCCCATGGCCCGGGCGGAAGCCGGACTGGAATGGATCTAAGGAGGAAGTGTCATCCAAGAAACCCTGTAACTGCAACGCCACAGCCCTCTCAATAATTTTGCCCAAAAAGGGCAAATTTGACACCGGCCGGTAGTGAGCCAATTCAGCTGGGTCAGATGTGGCTTTTTTCAGGAGAGGGTGGACCATTGCCTTTTTCAGGGGTGTTGGAAAAGAGCCCTCTGAAAGAGATCTATTTATGTATGGGACATCTTAGCTCCTCCCGGCAGGCCTTAATTAGCCAGGAGGGGCATGGGTCCAGATCACAAGTAGTTGGGCGTGCAGCGACAAGGATCCTGTCGACCTCCTCCAAGCTGAGCGGGTCGAAGTGGTCCAGGATCAAACCAGAAGACACGCACGGGGCCTCGAGTTCACTTACTGTATCTAATATGGTAGGGCAGTCGTGGCGGAGCGACTGGACCTTGTCTGCAAAAAATTTCGCAAATGCCTCACAGCCTATCTCCAATTCTTTTATGTTTGGTTTGCCTTGCGGCAGTGTAGTAAGGTTCCGAATTACCTTAAATAATTGTGCCGGGCGCGAATTTGCAGATGCAATCTTAGCCGCAAAGTATCTTTTCTTTGTGGCCTTGACTGCCATCTCATAGGACCTCATAAACTCTCTATAAGATGTTCTAGATGCTTTGTCGCAAGAACGCTGCCATTGCCTCTCTCGCCGTCTAAGATTTTGTTTCAGCTGGCGTAACTCAGGGGTGTACCACGGAGCCAGCCTAGTCCGAGGTCGCAGAGGGCGTCGTGGTGCGATCTCATCAATGGCCCTAGAGAGTATGGCTATTCCAGGTCTCCACCAGGCCATCAAGGGGTTCGCCAGAGGGCCAGGGATCCCGCAGTGCTGTCTGGAACCGTTCTGGGTCCATCTAGCTCCACGGGCGAGCCATAATAGGCTCATCGCCCAAACGGGTTTGAAGTGGTGTGTCTACACGGGCCTTAAGGGCAAGGTGGTCCGACCATGGCACCACTTCATGGTTATATCGTCCACCATAACCCAGGCCGCAAAGATCAGGTCTAACATGTGTCCGGCCTGGTGAGTGGGGGCTGTAACCAGTTGAGAGAGTCCTAGTGCCGCCATGGATGACACCAGATCCGTCGCCTGACTGGAGGCCGGGTCATCAGCATGGACGTTGAAGTCACCCAGGATTATCAGCCTTGGGTGCTCCAATGCCCAGCCTGTCGCCGCCTCGAGGAGGGATGGTAAGGTGCTGGCTGGTGCGTTAGGCGTACGGTACACCAGCCAGACCGCCAACCCCTCTCCGGCCTCCCACGCCAAACTGGCACATTCAATACCCTCGATCCTTGGGGCCGGGAGTGCCCTAAAGGAGTAAGCCTCCCGTATGAACAACACCACTCCTCCCCCCAGCCCGCTACTCCGTGATTGGTGAAAGACCGAATAACCCAGGGGAGCTGTTTGTGAGAGGGCCACAGTGTCACCCTCTCGAACCCAGGTCTCGGTCACGCAGGCCAGGTCCATGTCCTGTTCGAGTAAAAACTCTCGAAGAACTGAGGTCTTATTATTAATGGACATGGCGTTGCATAACACCAATGACAGAGGCGAGTTATTTATCCTGGCCCTACTACCTGCCACTGTTGGGATGGGATGCAGATTGTAGGGTGAGCGAGCACTGACTTGTCTCGGTCTCCCTCCCTTATATCATCTGTTCCCACCGCCATACCTCCCCCTCCCCAGGAGCACTGGAATCCCTAGACCAGCCATTCCTCACTGGTGGTAGCCAATATCTCAGCCGTCACCTATGCACAGCTATCAACAGTACCTAATACCCTCCGACCCACTCCACCCTACTAGTTCCCAACAATCAATCACTCAATAAAACCCACCCCTCAATTCATCTCATATATTAATTGGACAGATAAGTAATTTAAGTCTGATGGCAGAATTAAATTATGGATCCCACCCTGTTAAACATCATCAATTTAATTTGCCAGTGATATTCAAATAATTTCAAACCCAATAAATATAATAAATAGTTCCATGAGTTAATTAAAAATAGTTTCAATTTACACTAGTGGCTCCTGAGTGCGGAGGTAGGAGATTGTTAAAGTGCAGTACAATGTAGTGTAGGTAAATGAGTGTGAGTACAAAAGGGTGTCGGGTGTGGTATGATGTGAGGTAGAATGTTAGGTGGTAAAGTGCTAGGAGTAATAAAGTGCAAGTCCATGTAAAGTCAGTACAAAGCCGGGGGAAAGGCCAGCGTTGGTGCTGCATTGGATGCAGGGTTCTCTAATCAGGATCCAAGTCCAGTACTCACCACGTGACCTGGTGAACCCGGGGAGGGCAAAGACCCCCCTCGTGTTCCCTGCCAGGTGGTGACTGATCATGCCGGGCTTGATTGTTGCTTGTCATCTGCATCTTCTACTAATGCAAATAAAACTTGGAGAATGGACTCATCAATCTTATCAAATGAGATAATAAAGATTATTCTGTTTTTGGGAATACAACATTTCTTCAAAGAAATTGTCTCTCATTATATTTCTCCTCCAGTGATATGGGACACAATGAAAGCCGTACTTAGAGGCAATATTATATCACAGACATCACACTTTTGCAAGGCAAAAGACAAGATACGTGCAGAAACAGTAGCTAGAATTTCAGCTCTTGGGAATTTGCATAAATATTTGGGGAGCAAAAGAACTTATTCTGCCTCTTACAGACCAATTGTGCTTCTTAATAATGATGCTAAAATCTTTATGGCCATTTTAGCTAATAAAATTAAATGAATAATTACAGATTATATACTTCTGGATCAGATAGGTTTTATTCCTGGAAGGCAGTTATAAGTTATGCCTGGAAGGCAGTTAACAGACAATATGCGTTGTACTATTGATATCCTCAGTCATAGCATAAGTTATAAGTCATAGCAAATTCCAACGGTTTGATACGTTAATATTGGGGTTAGATTTCAAAAAGGCCTTTGACTCCTTAGAGGTCCCTTATTTGCTATCTTTACTTTAAAAAATGGGTTTTGTTCGATATATGCTGAACCCAGGTCTATGGTAAGGGTGAATAGATTCAACTCATTGATCTTCTATCCAGCTAGGAAGACTCGGCAAGGTTGTCCTCTCTCTCCCCTCCTCTTTGATTTGACCATTGAACCATTGGCAGAAGATCTTAGAAGTAATACTTCCTTTTTAAGTATTTGAATTGGAGAGAAGGAACATAAAATCAGTCTTTACACAGATGACCTAACTTTATATGTTTCTGATCCTCTTCGCTCCCTGCCAGTGATTCATAGAACTCTTCTTGATTTTGGGTCTTTGTCTGGCCTCTGTATCAATTTATCAAAATTGGAAATTTATCCAATTTCTTTATCTCCTCTGACACAACAAATATGATCAAGCAAATCTTCCCTTTTGCATGGTGTACCTTTACTTGGAGACATCTTGGAGTACAAATTCCTATCAATTTGAAAGATGTGACAAAATTTAATTTTGATATGATGTTCTCTGATATTTTGACTAAACTAAAAGATTGGAATTCATGACAGTTATCCCTTCCAGATCATATTCATCTCATTAAAAACTTTGTTTCCCCCAAGTTTTTATTTATATCTCCTGTATTCCCAATCTTTGTTATTCTGGCTGCCTTGGCAAGCATTCCGGATCAGACCAGGCAGCTTCAGGGGGCCCAGCCACGCTTGCACAGCAGCCTCCCAACGTCACACTGGCCAATGAGGTTAGGGGCCCAGCCACACTTGCATGGCAGCCTCCCAACGTCCCTCTGGCTAGCGAGGGTCAGGGCGCCCAGCCACGCTTGTGTGGTAGACTTCTGATGTCCCACTGGCTAATGAGTTCCTGCTGGGCTTTTTCTACAAAAAAACCCCTGGGCTTGGAAATCAAACAAGGGAAAAATCAGCACAAAAGCACTCTGAGAAAACTTGAGAAAACAGTGACCAGAAAGTGAACTGAGCTCTGAAGGAAGCAAAATCAATGAAAAACAAAAAAGACAACTTGATAGACATGCACAGTGAAATTGAGGGAAAACATCCATGCATAATAGGTCTATGTTGGTGTAAATACAAGTACTCTGGTTTAATTGACTTGAAGAATACAATATATGTAATGTACTGTAAATATGCTCTGGCATTTCTAGGCTGCAGCCTCCCAGACATTGATTGTTCTTGTAAAATTACCACAATAATGGGAAATAAAGTAGCCATGGATTCTTCCACCTATTTTGTTACCCATAATTAAATCCACAACCTTTCATCTTAGTGAACAGAACATGAGCATGACTGATATCTTTCAGCTGGCAGAATCACACTACTTGGATTTTCAGCAGCAAAGTCATGGATACATAAAGACAGGGATCATTTTGTAGAAAAATAGGTGGTGGAGCTCATCCAGGGATTGTAATGCAGCTGCACATACTATTCAATGGACAAGGAGCTGGAACTCTCAGAAAGGTTCAGGAGCTGCACTTCTGTGAGCTCCCGCTGAATCCAAGGCCTGCATAAAGGCAATTAAAACTGAGTTTAAATAATTAAAATACCAAATTAGTTTTTTACTAATGATAGTGGAACACTTTCCAATTTTGTTTCAGCTACTGCAATCATTTCTCATAGCATGCTAGAGATTGTGCATACTGGCAGGACATAATAAACTACAATGGCACAAGTTTTCTGAATTTAAGCCTTAGATATTAATGCTGCCTTTCACTATTATATTCCAAAGTTTACCAAACTATTATGAACCATCATCCTCTTGAGTGTGCTTTCCTTATAGGGTTGCCAGTGGGAATGTCCACTGGCTGGGGATGGGGCATAGGGTTGCCAGATCTAGATTGGAAAACTCCTGGAGATATGGGGATGGAGCCTGGGGAGCACAGGGACCTCAGTGGTATACAGTGCCACAGATGCTACCCTCCAAAGCATCCATTTTCTCCCGGGGAACTGATCTCTGTAGTCTGGAGATGAGCTGCAATTTGGGGGGATTCCCAGGTCCTACCTGGAGGCTGGCAACTCTACTTCCTTAATACGAAATGGTAAATGGAGGTCTAAAACGTGTTATTAAATTAGCAAGCAAGATAAATGTTTTGTCTTTTTTGAGATATATTACAAATCAGGACCTCTACAAACCTAATGATCATTATTTATGCTTGTGCAACTTTGAGATTTTCTTGGTGACTTTTGTGTATTATTTGTAGTATTTGGAGAAAGTGTGCTCATTTTTATTTTTGCATTTCATAAACTGGAATCATTTGGAAGGTCATTAATTAAAGGATCGAAATATAAATGATACTAACAGCCAACCACTGCTGCTATAGCCACAGTGGACACCACAATGCAATTATTATTTTTAAGCACAGAGATTCCTTTTTAAAACTCAGTAAAGCCAGGACTTTTTTTGAGAATTAAAACAATTTTATTTGGTAATATATGGTAATTATATCCAATACTAATAAAATATTAATAAACACTTAATACCTTCCCCATTTTCCCTCCTCCCCTCCCCTCAAATCTTCACTTCCGCCAGTGCCAATTACTTAAAATTCTAATATCAAAAAGTATCTTTAACACTAAAAGAATCTTAATAATAAAAAGAAATATATATATATCATTTTGTAAAGAAAAAAAACCACATTTCTTATGTTTTATAAAATTCCACTCAGTTATTATAGTTCATCTTTTTTCTTCTTCTAAAAACCTAATCAAAAATCACCCAATGTCCTTTCACTTTCCATTCTTTCTCTAAATATCTTCTGAATTTATCCCAGTCTATTTTAAATCCCTCTAAGTCATAATCTTTCAAGATTCTTGTAATTCTATCCATTTCACTCCATGACATAACTTTTACAATCCAGTCCCATTTTTCTGGTATTTTATCTTGCTTCCATAACTGCACATGTAATGTCCTAGCAGCTGAAAGCAAGTACCAGATTACAGTTCTATCTTCTTTCGGAAATTTCTCCATTTGTAATCCCAATAAGAAAGTCTCCGGAGTTCTCTTAAATTCATATCCCAAGATTCTACAAATTTCTTGTTGAATCATTTGCCAAAACTGTTTCACTCTTTCATAAGTCCACCACATATGGTAGAAAGAACCTTCATGTTTTTTACATTTCCAACATCTATCTGGCATCTTGTTATTCATTTTTGCCAACTTTTTAGAAGTCATATACCATCTATACATCATTTTATAACAGTTTTCTTTAATACTATAACATGTTGAAATTTTCATAGAGTTCTTCCACAAGTATTCCCGTGTTTCCATCTGTATTTCTTTATTTACATTAATTGCCCATTTTATCATTTGAGATTTTACTACTTCATCTTCAGTAGACCATTTCAGTAATAGTTTATATAGTTTTGAAATCAATTTATCGTTATCTCCAAGCAGAACATTTTCTAATTCAGTTTGCTCTTTCCTTATTCCTTCGTTTTTAATATCGTTTTCCACCAAGCTCTTTATTTGTTGCATCTGGAACCAGTCATACTTATTATTCAATTCTTCAGCTGTTTTCAACTTATCTTGCCACCTTGTATTTTTAATAATTGATTATATGACAAGCATCTTGCTTCACCCGTCTCAGCTGATCTTTTAATTATTTCTGCTGGGACTATCCACAACGGCTTCCTCTCATCTTCATATTTTCTATATTTCATCCACGTATTTAACAGACTACTTCTTATATAGCGATGAGAGAAAAATCCATCCATCTTTTTCTTTTCATAGTACATATAAGCGTGCCAACCAAATATATTTCCATGGCCTTCCAATGCTAAAAGTTTTCTTTTCAACAACATAACCCACTCTTTTATCCATACTAGACATACTGCTTTGTGATATAACTTTAAGTCTGGTAACTGAAATCCTCCTCTTTCTTTTGCGTCTGTTAAAATTTTCATTTTAATTCTTGGTTTCTTCCCCGCCCATACAAACTCTGAAATTTTTCTTTGTCATTTATTAAATTGTTTACTGTCTTTCACTATCGAAATTGTTTGAAACAAATACATAATTCTTGGTAGAATATTCATTTTTATTGCAGCTATTCTTCCAAGCAATGACAAATTAAGTTTATTCCATTTTACCATATCTTCATTCATTTTATGCCATAGCTTTTCATAATTGTATTTATATAAGTCAATATTTTTCATTAGAGGTAACTTCATATCCTGTTAGCTTCTGCAATTCGTTTTGTTTACTCATTTGCATGTTTTTGCATAAAAATTTTGACTTCTCTTTATTGATGTAAAATCCTGCCATTTCTCCATATTCTTGTATCTTACCTAGTAATAATGGCATTACTTTTAGTTTCAAGCCTTCTATCTTTATCTTCTTGAATTTGCATCAACAAAACTTCAAGAGTCCTTATAAACAACAATGGAGAAAGAGGGCAACCTTGTCTTGTTCCCTTACTAATTATCATATTCTCTGTAAGATCCGCATTTATGCAAAGTTTTGCATACTGTTCAGTATATATTGCTTTCACCATTCTTATAAAGCTTTCCCCCAATTCCATTTTTTCCATCACTGCAAACATAAAGTCCCAGTTCAAATTATCAAAAGTGTTCTCTGCGTCCACAAAAAATAAAGCGACTTCTTTTTCTGGATGTCTTTCATAATATTTTACAATATTTACAACAGTCCTTAAATTGCACATCATTTGTCTTTGCAAAAAACCCCGACTAGTAAAGCCAGGACTTTTTTTGTGGAAAAAGTCATCAAGAACTCATTTGCATATTAGGCCACACCCCTGATGTCACCATTGTTTTGCACAGGGGGTTTTTTTTGGTAGAAAAAGCCCTATAGAACTCATTTGCATATTAGGCCACACTCTCTGACACCAAGCCAGCTGGAACTGCATTCCTGTGCATTCCTGCTAAAAAAAAAAAAGCCCTGAGTAAAGCTATAACAGGGGTGGCCAACAGTAGCTCTCCACATGTTTTTTGTCTACAACTCCCATCAGCCCCAGCCATTGGCCATGCTGACTGGGGCTGATGGGAGTTGTAGGCAAAAAACATCTGGAGAGCTACCATTGGCCACGCCTGAGCTATAAAACAAAAAGGGATAAATGTGTATTTAGGATTGAACATAAGTCACTGGAAAGGATGGCAATGTAAGGAAAAGGTATTCTGTCTGTCAATCAGCTTGTAAGAACTTGTAACTTTCCTGTAGGCTATTAGCTTAAGCGACTCCATATTGAAATCAAACACTAACCCAGGCAGCTTTGCCCAAGTAACTAACCAGCTTACATGTTGTGTATGCCTATGCATTTCAAACAAACTGTGATCACTGAAGGGTGACAGATAGCCCAGGGTCAACATCTGCAGATGGCCTTTGAAGCCAGGCCGGCCTGCACTTTCTCAGCAGGATTCCATCCTCCCTGCCTGATAACAAACCCTGAGAAACAGACTGTTGTCTCCACCCGTGTGAAAGATCGTTTTATTGTTGTCAACAGAATCACATAAAGTGTATCCAATGCTAGCTTTCATTATCAGTGTTATTCTGTACCTCCAGCTCTGAAGTTCTCAATAAACGCCTATACTTTGCAACTAAGTCTTGGGCTTTACTTGAAGTTCTGCCAGTTCTGACACAGCTGTTACTTCAATATGGATTTTATTAATTTTCTGCTATAACTGTCGAGATAGACTGATTCTGCCTAAAGACTGATGGGTTCAGCCTGTCAAGAGCAGGCCTGGTTAAAATTGTATTGAACCATATGCTGTTAGTTTATTTCCCTGTAAT